>NC_081321.1:683000-1366000 GCF_026419965.1 Kogia breviceps | reverse complement strand
TTTGCACAGACCCACCGGGAGGTGGAGAGTCTCACCTGTGTCAACACCACCCCCCGCCCGGCCTGGAAGGGGAGCCTCACCGGCTCGGGGGCTCACTGGGTCTTGGCAGCAAGGGCACGAAGCAGATTATGGGGTCCCGAGTCGGCGTCATGGCCCTGCGCCGGGGTGATCTGTTTGCTGATGCGTGAGCTCCGGGGCTGTAAGGATGTCTGAACTGAAGAGGAGAGATTAAAAACAATAACATCCACATACTCATCAGGCCCGATGATCCCTATTAGCTAGGATCTAAAGCTGAGGAATCTCTGGCAAGGTCCCTTGGAATCAATTACAGTCAATTTCTTCACATTTTACATCAGTTAAAGGAACATTATCAAGGTAAAATCTTACCCAACATAGATTTTTTCCCTGGGGGGGGTGGTGTTTCATTTCCTTACTCTCGCAAACCAAGAACTTCATAGATTATTTCGCCAAAAACGTATTTTTAGAGCCGGATTGTACGGGTTCGGTCTTTATCTGGGCGGTGATCCCATGCTGGGGGGTCGTACCGCGCTGGCCGTCCCCAGGGACCGCATTTCGTCTGCACACAGGGGCGCGAGCCCTGCTTCCCGAGGTGCTTGTGAAGCTGTGTCTGTCCTGTTGATGGGGTTATTGGTGCTGATCTTTCCAGAGCCCAGGCACGGGCCGCAGCAGGGCAGAGCCACCCGCACGGGGCCAGGGCAGGCGGCCGGGGGTCTGATGGGAGCGGGGCTCCGGCGGGCGCGAGGCCACGGAGCACAGGCCTGGCACCGTGGACGGGCAGCGCCGGACGTCCAGGCGGCGTGAGCTTGGATGAGAGCGTAGCCGAGGCGGGAAGGATCCGACGTGGACTTTTGTACCAGACGGGAGGTCGGCAGCGGCTGGGCCGCCGGCGAGAGGACAGCAGGATGGGGACGCTCCCCGTGACACTAGGTGCAAAGGCAGCAACGAGCTCTGTGCTTACACCTTCCCTCCGGGTCCCTGTGTCAGGCGAGGACCTACAGGTTTGCGTTGGCTGCCAGAAGGCAAGCCAGGTGCCACAGTGCATCTCAGCCCCGATGGAGGGGAGGGTGGCTTAGAGCTTTCAGAGGTCACCTGACGTGAGTTGCCAGCAGCCGACTTGGCTCTGTTGTCACACAGGCATCTGGAGCCCCGCTGCTTACCTGCCTGTGGTGACCTTGGTCCCCTCCCCACCAGGCAGATCCTCTCCTTATCCTCTAAACTGGAATCTCCAAAGGCTCAGACACCCTCACTCTCCTAGGGGTCCCGCCCGGACCCTGTCTCTCTCATCAGTGAGGTCTCAGTGCAGGAAGCTCAAGGGCTTGTCCTTCTCCCCTTTCCTGAGCATCCTGCCCTCCCGCTGGGTTTGGGCTGCTCCCTGCCGGGCCAGGTGTGGGTCCTCCAGGCTCAACCACGCAGAAGACAGTGCTTCCCTGTCTCTTCCCCGCTTCTTGGCTCCGTGTCAGGGCCTGAAGAAAGTTCTGGTTTTATTTCTACTCTTATTTTCTCCGGAAGTAAAGTTGGAAGGTTGGTCTGCTTGGGTCCCTGTCTCTTCTCCTCTCCTGCTTCCCCCCTATTCCGTGTGTGTGGGGGGTGCCAGCTCTCACATCGCCGGGGCTCTTCTTAGAGCACAAGAAGGGTTCAGGGGCTTTCTTTGGTGCCTTTGTTTCTGTTTCCCCGAAGAGCTCTCCGAGTCCTGCCTAGCCCTTCCCGGGATGCTCGGAGAGTGTCGCCCCCCGAACAGCGGAAGTCCCGAGGGGGACGGCCTGCGGTCAGGCTGGCCGTGAGTGTGTCACCCTCAGGTTTGTGCTTTCTCTGTCCTGAGACAGATGTTTGCTCCTTCCGTGTGCGTGCTGGCGGGTAGGAGGGGGGTGGCCCACGCCCCATCCGAACCCCTCCGCGCGGTGAGGGGTGTGCAGGTTGGCGTGACGTGAGTTGGGGGGACGGGTGCCCGCCGGAGGCCTGGCCCCTGGAGACGAAGGGCACGCCTGGGGCACAGCTTGGGCATTCCTGGGGTCCCACCCCTCACCCATCTCTGCTGGAGGTCCTTCCTGGTTGTAGGTTTTATCTGAGTGTTTATATCACGGTGACCTCCGCCAGGCTCAGTGTCATAGACAGTTCCCAGCAAGAACACCAGCCTGTCACCTGCCTCACTTCGGGTCCCCTCCAGCCAGGAGGCTCAGCCCGCGCTCACCGGTGGCACATGCTGAGAACGGGCTCTGCCGCTCTTGAAAGGATTTTTTAAAGAATGGCGTTAGCATCTGGGCTTTCCTTCCTCTCCTGACTAAACCTGCCCAATGCATCTTTACTTTGGCTGAAGTCAAAGTCAGGACAATCGATGATTCAGATGAAAGCTGCTGGAAACAGCCGTGCTGCGGGGCGGTGTTTGTGGGCGTCCAGACGTGAATCAGACCAGCCCCTCACACCTGTTTGCTGTTCACTGGGCTGCAATGTTTTCATGCAGAACGCGTGGAAGGAGACACAGCTCGGTGGTGTTTATTAGCGACCTTGCCCCATCCTCTGCATTTCGGGCGGGACGTCAGGACACGTGCTGGCCTGGAGCCGTGTTTGTTGTGCACCTGTATCCGCGACTTGCTGCTGCCGTCTCGGGCTCAGATTTTGAGGTAGAGAGAGGGAACGTGGCTTGTCAAATCAGGAGTATTTACAGCACCAGGTTCTGATTTAACACTTGCTGAGGCCCTGGCGCTGGAAATAATCACACACATCGGGAAAGAGAGAATCTTCCTCCCCAGAAACACCTCCACAGTGTTGGCTTCTGGGGGGCCTGCTTTGTGAAAAGCTAAGCGTTGGCCCATCTGATCCAAAGGGTTTTAAACTAAAGATGGGTGGGCTGCAGGGAAGCGCAGTGACAGGCTCAGCTGAACCGTCCCTGGTGCCCCGCTGGCCTGGAGGGGGAGTGGGCTGCCCGCTCCTGGACTCACAGGGAGCCCCAGGGAGAGTGAGGGCCGAAGCGGGCACCATCGCTGTGTCCAGCCGACCCCGTCCTCTGGCTCCGGAGCAGCCGCTGCCCGCTGCCTGCCCCCAGTGGTCCCTGCGCCCCCGACACGTGCAGCTCTGTCTGGGCCACAGACCACCCGCGGGTGGTGCACGGGGCTCAGGAACCCGGAACACGGGTCCTCTCTCTCCTCCAAACCCAGGTGCTTTTGTTTTTGTTGTTTTTATTTTTTTAACTGATTTTTAAAAATTGGAGTAGAGTTGCTTTACAATGTTGTGTTGGTTTCTGCTGTACAGCAGAGTCAAGCAGTTATACGTATGCAAATATCCACTCTTTTAAAGATTCTTCTCCCATATAGGTCATTACAGAGCACTGAATAGAGTCCCCTGTGCTGGACAGCAGGTCCTTATTAGTTACCTATTTTATATACAGTAGTGCGTCTATGTCAATCCCACTCTCCCAATTTATCCCTCCCCGCCAGGCTGCTTTTACACCTTCAAAACACAAAAGTCTAACCCTACCTTCTTTCCTGGAAAATCGGCCTCACCCCCGTCCTTCCGTGCCACATGTCTCCCGGGGCCCTTCACCGTCCTCGTGGGGTTGAGGACATTGTCTTCAGGTCCTTGGATGTGACTCCTCCTATAATCCCGAGGGCAAGGATTCCCTGGCAATCTCATGCTAAAACAGACGATAAAAAACCCAGCAACAATCCCCAGCTCGCCCTCAGCCCATCAGCCCCAAAGTCGGATCTCCAGCAGCTGTCCCACTACGGACACAGGAGGAACGGGGACCACAGCAGGTGCAGCTGCCGACAATGGAGCTAAAGTCACCTTAGGCTCCATTGACAGAAGCACGGCGTCCCAAACGAAAGTGGTGTTGGCTGTACCGGGCCAGGCACACCCCCTGGGAGGCAGCTCAGTCCTTTTGTGAGGAACGCCGATGGGCCACGAGGTGAGGATGCCAGAGGAGGCGACAGTAGCTCCCGCGTCTGCCTGGAGGAGAAAAGATTCATGGAGCAGAGAGCAGGAGTTGAAATATATTATCCCTATGAGAACATTTATTTAATAATAATCACCACACCGTGAATATCTGCTGTGTCTTAGACAGTCGGAACATGCGAGCTCACTTTAGTCCCCACAACACCCCCGTGGGGTGGGATCCTCATTCCCATTATACAGATGAGGCAACTGAGGCCTGGAGAGGTTCAGTGACTCGGCCAGACTCACACTCGGCGAGTGGCAGAGTAAGGCTCACCTCCAAGTCCTTCGAGGTCCAGAGGCCGCCTTCCGTCTCCCGTGTCCCCCCTGGAGCGCGGAAGAGAGAGCGTGGCCTCCGTGTGAAGCTGGGAGCCGAGTCAGGACCACAGGGAAGACATCGAAGGAAGAGGCTGAACTCAGGGTAACGGAGAACCCGCTCCGTGCCAGAGTCGTCCGGAGACCGAAGGAACAACCCAGCTGGGCCCGAGTGTCCTGTCCCCCGAGGTCTCCGGGCAGGGGCGGAGGTGCTAAGGGTGAAGGTGCAGTGGGGTCGCCTACCGTCCCCGGGGCCACCAGATGACCCCGGGGAGGCTTCCTGCGCCATCGCTCTATGCAGAGTAACCCCAGCACACAGCTCAGGGAGAAGGGCGAAGGAACTCGCGGGGCCGGTACCCCATCACCTCGGGATCATTCGGGGGCGAATGGTGCCCTCCAGTGCGCTAGAGGTCGTGGTTTCTCATTCAGTCATTCACTCACTCATTCATTCATTCATTCATTCATTCACTCATTCATTCATTCATTCACTTATTCGACAAGGAAGTTTCTGAGTGCTCGCTATCTGCCAGGCCTTGGAGACACAGTGGTGAGGAGGGACACAGTCCCTGTCTTCCAGGAGTCTGTAGACCAGCAGGGCCCAGAGATGTGTGGACAGGTGGGAATAATTGGGAAGGTGCAGGGCGCTGAGAGATGCCCAATGCAGCTTTGAGGAAAGGGGGAAGGACTCAGGAGCCGGCGAGGAGAAGGGGCAGAGGAGACGGCCCATGGGGGGGCCCTGGGGGCCCAGGCCCGAGGCTCCAGCAGCCCGGTTGTGCAGTGCAGGTGCCAGGCTGCCCGCCGGCACAGGAGGCCCGGGAGCCCCTACAGGGCGGAGTCCCCCCCTTGGCCCTGGCCCCGCCGGCAGGGTGAGCTCCCCGCCGCCGGGAGGCTCCTGCTGCTCCAAAACTTCCCGGTGGAAGTCCTGAATGGGAGCCGTTTCCCCTGGAAGTTTCATGAGTCCAGAGCAGTTCTGGACGTTTATAAAGAAATGGGGAGACTGCTCTTTTGTCCCCGGGGTATTACGCTTTGCCACTTGGAAACGAAGCAAGGCTGCTGCGTCCCTGCGTTTCTCGGGGGCCCCTTGGTTCCGCTGGCGCGGGCTGCAGAGCCCTAGACTCGCGTGGCAGGGAGTGCCCGGGGGCCAAGGAGGGGTCGGAGGCCAGGGAGGGTCCCGGGAAATAGACATCTCTGGTTCTTGCTGCACCTTCTTCCCCCGGAAGCTCCAGCACAAACCCCTCCTCATCTGCCCAGAGCACTACGTCTCCCACCCTCTCAGCAGCTCCGGCATCTGAATCCCAGTGGGGGGCGACTCAGACCCACCTGGGTCCCCATGGTGCACCTTTGCCCAGGTGTGATCACAGAACCCAAAATGTGACGGCGAGGAGGGTCATCCGTTATTTTCCTACCTCCGAGGCAGGGCTGTACGTAAACCATTTCAGACAGATGGTTAACTGTCCTATTTTAAAAGATCTCCAAGGAGGACGATTTCACAATCCCTGTGGCTGTCTGTTCTAGTATTTAATCATCTTCATCGCCAGCAAGGTCTCCTTTTGGCTGCATCTAAATCTCTTCGGTTGTGACTCGAGTCTTGTTCCTGACAGTAGATGCTGTGGTCTTCTGCTTCGGGTGAGGGGAGGGCTCTGGTCCTGATTTTGCTGCCTTTGAGAATCATCTACTCTATTTTGACACCCTTCTCCTTGGAGTTTATTTCCTTTATTGGTAAACATGGGGGTTGAGCCAGGCATGATTCCCAAGGACTCCTCCAGCTCTAAAAGCTGTGACTTCTCCAGTTAAAAAAGCGCTGCCTAGGTGTCCCAGGCAATTCAGTACCCCGTGGAAATAATCATGCTTTGTCACATGGCAAGCTTGTAGCTGAAATTTCAAATGATGCCACATAGACGCAGCCTGGAAAACCATCTTTCCCTTCTTCTGGGGAGGAAGGGCAGATGAGGGCTGCAGTCACTCAGAGCTGGACATTTCAGAGTCACCGCAGAGAAGTGACAGGCCCGGGCGCCAGCTCCTGATAGCTGAGAAGGCGACCCAGAGGAGGCCCCTGGCGCGGGGGGCTCCCCACCCTTCGCTACCTCTCCGGCCGTCGCCCCAGGGAGGGGAATATACCTCGAGGCATGTTCCCAGCACTGGGTAGTGACCTGAGAAGGGAGCCGTCACAGTAGCCCCTTTGCTCTGGAGGACACGGGACCCTGAGGACGGCAGTTTGCCAGGAGCAGAGACAAAGGCTCCACGCAAGAAGCGAGAGGAGGCCGAAGACGAAGTGTGCTTATTTCCCAGCGTTTTAAACACGTTCTCGTCTGCTGCCTTTGGCTTGCGCATCCCCGGGAGCCCCCTCGCTCCAGGCCAGCGTCAGTGAGCTCGCTGTCGAGGACGGTTGCCCCCGCGGCTCATCCGAGGCCGGGTTCCACCAGCCGAGCTCGCCCACATCCGGCCTCACCTGTGAACACAGCTTCAGCCAGGGACTGACTGGACCCCATCCCGGGACAGATTGACCTGCCCCTCTCTTGGATACTCTTACCTCCTCAAGCTCTCGAAAGGAGACAGAAATAAAGACTCCGTTGTTGGGTAGGCATGCGAGGCATTTTAATCTTCCGTACACGTAACTGTGAGATTGTAGGAGTTCTCTTGCTCTTATTACTTGGATCATCAGACACGGCACTGGGCTCGCTGTCTGCCGCCAGCTGGCCGAGGTAGCTGGGAGTTAAAGTGTTTTCGGGACCCAGCTCACTCTTGGAATTGTTTGTTACAAGCTGTAGGGTACTGAGAAGGCTACACACTTGTGAGTCCAACTATACGGCATTCCGGAAGAGGCAAAACTGCGGAGACAGTACAAAGATCAGCGGTTGACTGGGGGCAAGGGGGGGGGGGGGTGGCGGCGGATGGAACAGAGAGGGTTTTTAGGGCAGTGAAAACGCTCTCCGTGATACTGTGGCGGTGGGTAAAGTCATCACACATTTGCCCAAACGCACTGAAGGTACAACACTGAGGAGGAGCTCTTAGGCAGCCGATGGAGCCTGGGTGATTACGATGTGTCAGTGTAGGTTCGCCCTCGTTAAGACATGCACCGCTCTGCTGGGAGGTGTTGCTAATGGGAGAGGGTGTGTGGGAAACGTCTGCTCCTTTCTCTCGATTTTATTGTAAACCTAAAACTGTCTTAAAAAGCAAAGTCCTTAAAAAACCAAAATAAAGCAAAAGAAAACAACAAAAGACAGTTGTTGGATACACCAGAAATTGCCCTGGGCCCCCGAAGGGGAGAGAAAGGGCAGAGTACACCATGCCCCCATGGAGTCTCCCTTCCATGCAGGAGAAGAGACCTGAGAAAATCATTCCTTTTTATGGCTGAGTAATATTCCACTGTATATATGTGCCACATCTTCTTTATCCATTCATCTGCTGATGGACACTTAGCTTGCTTCCATGTCCTGGCTGTTGTAAATAGTGCTGCAGTGAACATGGTGGAACGTGACTCTTTGAATGATGGTTTTCTCAGGGTATATGCCCAGTGGTGGCATTGCTGGGTCGTATGGTAGTTCTATTTGTAGTTTTTTAAGGAACCTCCATACTGTTCTCCATAGTGGCTGTATCAATTTACATTCCCACCAGCAGTGCAGGAGTGAAACTGAGTTATTTGTAGTGAGGTGGATGGACGTAGAGTCTGTCATACAGCGTGAAGTAAGTCAGAAAGAGAAAAATAAATACCGTATGCTAACACATATATATGGAATCTAAGAAAAAAAAAAGGTCATGAAGAACCTAGGGGTAAGACAGGAGTAAAGACACAGACCTACTAGAGCATGGACTTGAGGACACGGGGAGGGGGAAGGGTAAGCTGGGACGAAGTGAGAGAGTGGCATGGACTTATATAATTACTACCAAATGTAAAAACAGAGAGCTAGTGGGAAGCAGCCTCATAGCACAGGGAGATCAGCTCGGTGCTTTGTGACCACCTAGAGGGGTGGGGTAGGGAGGGTGGGAGGGAGGGAGACGCAAGAGGGAAGAGATATGGGGATATATGTATATGTATAACTGATTCACTTTGTTGTAAAGCAGAAACTAACACACCATTGTAAAGCAATTATACTCCAATAAAGATGTTAAAAAAATAAAAACAAACAAACAAAGAAACGAAAATCATTCCTGTTAACTTGTCAGTGACTTAGAAGCTGGAGGAGTTCTTTCCCGTAGGGCTACCGTACTCTAAAACAGGACACTTAAGGAATCACCGTGTAACCCATAGATTGCATTTCTGCTCACAGAGATGGAGTCCCTGTGGCATTTTGATGGAGCCTGGGGGGACACACTGTCAGCATCTGGGGGACAGGCTGTCTTCCTTAGACACTCAGCTCACACTCTGTGGGCGGACACTTAACCTCATGCCATCGTGGGCTGGCCCCTCTGGAAAGGGTGACCCCTAAGCTTCTCAGACCCCTAAATCCTTCACTAGCGCTCACAGACACTACTGAGTTCTTAGTGCTGCATCACAGATACTTTATTCTTATCTGTGTTAGGGAATTCTGGGCCACTTAAGACACAGAGTCCAGATTTAAACATAAGTAATGGGTTTTGAAAGGTTTTTCATAAGCCAAAGAAATGTAAGAGAAGAGGATTGGTTTTTAAAAATTAATTAATGAATGTTTGGCTGTGTTGGGTCTCCGTTGCTGCGTGCAGGCTTTCGCTAGTCGCGGCGAGCGGGGGCTACTCTTCATAGCGGTGCACGGGCTTCTCACTGCGGTGTCTTCTCTAGTTGCAGAGCACGGGCTCTAGGTGCGCGGGCTTCAGTAGTTGTGGCACGTGGCTCGCAGGCTGTAGAGCGCAGGCTCAGTAGTTGTGGCGCACGGGCTTAGTTGCTCCGCGGCATGTGGGATTTTCCTGGACCAGGGCTTGAACCCGTGTCCCCTGCGTTGGCAGGCGGATTCTTAACCACTGCACCACCAGGGAAGCCCTGAGAAGAGGACTGCTGAGATGTGATTCCGGAACTGTTCCTGGAGGTAGCTGGACCCATGCTCAAAGGGGCTGGTGTTCTGACACATGAGGAGTACTCACAGGTCTTCAAGTGTCCTTTTCCTTTCCAGTCATTGTGGGAACAGATCTGGCCTTGATGGAATTTCTCCTTTTTCTTGCTGGATGTGATTTTTCTCTCATTCAGGTCACCTCCCAGAGATCCAATCCCTGCCTGTCCTGGGCTCAGGTATTTTCAGAGGTGAAATCCCTAAACGTGAATTTTTTGTCAATAAGAGCTTGTAAGACAGATGCTGGGGAGAATAAGTGGATAAATCAGGTGTTACAGATGGGACCCTGGCAAATGCAGGGATTACCCATTAGGTAAATAAGCGCAGCTTGTATAGGTAGGAAACTGCAAAAGGCAGACGCTGTGAGTGATGGTCTGTGGGCAACATCAGTCTCTTATACATAACACAGGCCTCTTACTAGACAAATAAGAGCCAGAACTCTCACGAAGAGTCTCAGCCCCCCAGAAGAGGGTCTTTTTAGCTCGGTAGCCCACTACCTAATGATGTGGCAACAAAGGAAGTAACCTCTCTCTCAAATAATCTCCCTGGGGAACTACCAGAGGGGAACACTTTTAGGAACACGAGTTACCAAGGCCAGCCTTTCATGTGCATGTACTGTTGTGAGATGTTTGGGGGAAGGAGGGCAGGTCTCCTGGTCCCGAAATATCTCCTCTACCAGCCTGCAACAGGCCTGCAATGGTTCCTTTGGATTAACTCCTCACCACCTTCAGGATTATAGGACATCATTCATTTATCAAAGGTTTCTTCAGCATTTACTAGGAGCCAAACGCTGTCCTTGGGAAAGGAAATTTAACACTCACCCAACTGGAATAACATCGATGAGCCCCTGGAAATGGAGCTTTGCTCCGCCCTCTGCAGAACAATCCATCTTGATGGGCCCTTAGCTAAATGCATAGACTTGACAGCAAACAATTTAGTTAATCCAACTCCTACCCCCCCCCAAGATTCGCTTTCAGAGTTTGAAGGGAAATTTCCAGGCAGAAAATGGTTACTTAGATAAAATTATTGAAATTTTATTGCCTGAGAAATTTGGCAGGATTTGGTCATCAAGGTCTAGTGTAGGCCGGGTGACGTGGGGATGCGAAGTGCTCTTGACTCTCTGAAGAATTGGTTCAAATAGATAATAGGCTCTTATGTAAGAGATGGAGGCCAACTGTTCTCTTTTTCCAAAGAGGGAAAAAAAGACGGAAAGGAAAGGGCTGGAACTGTGGTTAACGATGTTTAGGCCGGACCCGGCGCGATCCCCGGGTCCTGCTATCGATGGTCAGAGATGTTGTAAAATGCCATCTTCCCGGTAACAAACACCCCGCCGCGTCTATACTTCTACCTACCTCGCATTTTCGTACGAATACGTCACCTTACGCTCAGACCCCTCTCCCGGGGGGCTTCCCGGTTGTTGGTCGAGAGAGCGATACTCACAGGCCGTGAGGGGCGTGGCCAGAGTCACACGGCTGGGCAGGAGGCGGGGCTCTGAACCCAGAGTTCATTCCAGCGCCTAAGCCTCGTGGCTCCTTGACGGCGACCGAAAACACGGCAGATTCGCATCCACCCGATGAATCCCAGCTGGAGTCCCGAATGGAGAGCGTGGCTTCTGAGGCTGACAGAATTCAGTTGCATGTCATCGAAAGGCTAAATACAAGCAGTGAGGTCCCAGGGCCTGCTCTGTTCGGCGTTCACTGATGAAAACCGTACTTACAAACGGAACGATTCTGTCATGGAGTAAAATGCAAATAACCTGGGGTCCAAAAGACCCCTCGGGAGGGTTTGCGGGGCCGTGCACGCTCCGGGATAACGTGACCGCGTGACGCTGCATTTCTTTCTCCAAGGAGCTCAGGGTGAAAACCTTGGGAAGGGAGGCGGGTCCTTCAAGACCGTGCTGGGGATGGGAAGCAGCGTGAGAACAGGAACCAGGGCTGTTCGCAGGTCGCCTGTCACCTGCCTTTATTCCATATAAATACAGCCTCAGAGGCCGGGCCGGCCGGGGCCTCCCAGGGCCTCGGGCCGGGCCCAGTCGGGAGTCTCCTCGCCGCTTTGCTCGCGTAGCCCCCAGAAGGAGTTTTGAAAAAGTACGCGCCTCATCATACGTTTCAAGTGACATCCGCAGATTTTCATGATGTTTAAATGGTTGTGAGTGATGCAATTTCTGGTGCCTTTGTAGATCTTGACAGTTTAAAGTAAAATAAAATTGTTGCATCGCCCTTGAAAAAGTTTCCAATGAAATATAAACACCCGAGCTATTGGAAACCTTCTATTATCTGTTCAAAAATATATAAAAGCTCTTTTTTAAAAAAACACGTATTTCGCATCATTTCTTTTTCTCCTTGGAAACACTGTTCCGTCCCATTCCCTCTGTAAAGTTTTACCCGACCCAAGATATTTTTATGCTTGAAAGTCGTTCATTGGCTGCGCTACCCCACTGCCCTGCCGCAAAAAGAGATATAAATGGATATTTAAATTAAAATGAAACGCCTGTGACTGTAAGGCTTGGTGCCGCCACTTTCTTCTGGGTTCGACTGTCATTACAAATGTTATTAGTGTGCCACTGAGCAAAACGACACAATTACACGATGAGCTTTAAAAGTACGTATCGATAGAAAAGTTAAAGGGCGTTCGAAATGTGTCTCTTAAAGAGACAGGTGGTTGGAAGGGCGTGGGCCCCGATGCGAGGAGGCTTCCTAGACCCAGATGTTTCCAATGCCTCCGCCTGTGGTGCCTGGAGGGGCTCGCGTCGCAGGGAGGTGGGCACGGAAGGACGGGGGTGCATGTGACAGGCGCGTCTCTCCTCTGTAGCGTGGGAGACGGACGGCTGTGGAGGGGCCAGAAGAGAATATGGACAACTTCGGCTCCAGGTTTGTCCTCAGACCGGTGTCAAGACTGGGTACGTAGGAGATTTGAGGCTCTGGAAACTGATTCCATTGAAACCCTTCCAGGTACCACATGGGTTCCTCGTACAAGTTGGAAGATGCCTAAAACTACTGCAAACACTTTCTGAGCCCGTGTGGGAAAGTGTCAACGAGCGCTGATTCACCCACGTAAGAATAGTTCCCATAAGTGATTCAATATAAATATAGGCATAGGATGTATATATGTACACGTATAGCTGATTCACTTTGCTGTACAGTAGAAACGAACAACATTGTAAAGCAAATGTACTCCAATAAAAATAAATGTAAGAATACATATTGAGTGAGGAATTTAAAAATATAGGCATAAATATACCTGTACTTTCCGCAGACTGAAAGAAGGAGATGTGTCTGGGGGTATTTTGTCTGTAAAATCACTTGAAATGGATGCCGTCACTGATTGATCTAGAACAAACAAAAACGGTGGTGTGCTACATAAATGACAAATGCTCTCAGTGTTCCTCCATCACAAGAGCTTTATGGTTACAACCTTCCCTCTGATGAGTTAGAACCACCGACTGATTTTTATGATGATTGGAATGGAAGCCAGTTCAACTAATCAGAACTTGGTGCATCTCTAACCACATACGGGGCGCACACGGAGCTGCTGACTGACATGGGCGTGTCAGCCAGGATAAGCAATGGTGTACGCTGGCCATGACCTCCGAGTTCTTGGGGCTTGGTGTAATAAAAGCTTATTTCTTGCTTGTGCTACGTGTCCAGACGGGGTCAGTGGGAGAAGCTCTGCTTCACAAAGCCACGCTGGGATCCCGGCCGCTGGGTCCTTCCTTATCTTGTAGCTGCTCCACCTGGACTTGGTGGCAGAAGAGAGAAAAGGAGCATCGCGGCAGGCCTCTCATCATCTCAACCTGGGAGTGACACACCTCACCCCCCTCGCGTATCACTGGTCAGAACCAGCCCAATAGTGTGTCCAAATACAGGTGAGACGTGAGTGCTTCCGTGTGGCCAAACGGGATGTTCTTGGAACTAAACTGTAGTAGAAGTTTCCTTAGGTGTCACTTTATAAGCAGCCTTAGTCAGTTTGGAGAAAAGTGATTCCCAAGGTTTGGTGATTAATGATAAAATAATGAGGTTCTATTCATTGCAAACAGTGATTATAGAAACGGGCGGGACGTGAGTAGGGCAGAAAATTGGAATCTGAAACGGAATATGGCGAAACTGGTAAACTTTGCAGGCGTGACACTTGTCTTCAAGTATGACCTTGACCTAAGGCCTCTCCGGGGGCGGAGCTAGCTCTGCAGGGTAGTATGAGGGGATGGCTGGGAGTGTCCTGCCATGCTGAAAGCTGCCAAGGTCTCGGTTGCACTGGGCTCCACCTGGCTGTTGAACGGAGGTCATTTGTTAATGACGGCCCCCTCTCAGGAGGCACCCTTTTCGTGTGAGCCCCTGGACTTGGCTTTGTCTGAGCTGGTACCCAGGTGTATTATGGGGCACTGAACTCACTGTGAGGGTGGTGATGATTGGTGATAACTTCTCTACCCCCGGCTCTTGGAAAATTGCCTTTCAACGGCTCAGAAGACAGAGTGACTAAGCCAGGTCTGGTACCAAAAGGTGGAATCGGTCAGAGGGCATTTGGGTTTTCTTCCTGCGAATGTAAATATCTGGAATGACTCCTATCTGCGTGGCCTGTATCAACTATTCCTGTAGCTTTGATACCGGGAAGAGACTGCTGTAGGCTGAGCCAAGGGTATCCCTCTAACAGAGCCCTAGGATCTACAATCAGGATAGAACACCCAAGCGGGGAAAGTGGGTGAGGGGTGGTGGTGGTGTGAATTGGGAGTGACATGTGTACACTAATATGTATAAAATAGATCACTAATAAGGACCTGCTGTATAAAAAAAAAGAAAAAGGATAGAACATCTCTTTAAAAAAGAGGCCTAGGGAACAAATATCCTCTTTTGTTTAATGAGGTGCCCTTGCCCAAATGTCAGGCAAAGCATTACCTGACCTGTGTCAGATCAGGAAGCAGAAATTTTCTAGTCTAACATAATTTCTGATATTGTAGGAAAGCAAGCTGGAAATTAATGCCATGGAATTCTAAGAGGGATGCCCGCAAAGTGACCCTTCAGGAAGGAATAATCCAGAGCACAAATATGAAGTGAGCCATCATTTATTCTTCTTCCGTGGGCAAGAAGGAGAAAAAGCAGGCTCAGAGAGAGAAGTCATTATAGATTGAAAACCAGCTGAAATATCAAGGGAAAGGTGAAATGACCAAGAGTTATATTAATAGGAGGGCTGTGAATTGAACGAGAGCTGCCAGCTGACTTCTGATGGCCAGAGAAAGGTGTTTACTCTCAGGACCATGTCTGGAAGATAACCAAGAACTCAGGATGCACCCAGAAGGATAGAAGGAGAGGAGAGAACGTCTGTAAAAGCTGCTTAGAGGAGAAAGGTTCTGGAAGGCCTACTGAAGGGGGCACCTTCTGGATTACGTTAAGAAAACAGTTTCTCCCCAGCCTGGAATAGTGAGGAAGGTAGAGGGGTGGGGAGGCTGGATAGCAGGATGAGCTCTGGGTTTAAAGTCAAGTCCACTCCCATAGAGAACAGACTTGTGGTTGCCAAGGCGGGGGAGGGGGGGAGGGATGGCCTGGGAGCTTGGGGTTGGTAGATGCAAACTATTAGATACAGGATGGATAAACCACAAGGCCCTGCTGGATAGCACAGGGAACTATACTCAATATCCTGTGATAAACCATACTGGAAAAGTATATTTAAAAGTATGTGCATATACGTGTAACTGAATCACTTTGCTGTACAGCAGAAATTAACACAACATTGTAGATCAAGTGTACGTCAATGAAATAAACTTTTAAAAAAGTCAGGTCCACTCCTAGCTGCTGAGCTGTGTGGCCAAGTTACTTAATTTCCCAGGAGTTCGGTTTCTCTATTTTAGAAACTGGGGGGTAATGTTTCCCCACAGAGTTGTTTTAAGTGTGGGATCGAGCACCGAGGGAAAGGGGTGCCTTCAACGTAGGCGGCGATGCTGGACTTATTTACCACTCCCTTCACTAAGTCTTGACATACACCCATCCCTTCCACTTTATAAATCAGAGAGAGAGAAAGAGCCAGAGGGAGTTAGCCAAAGTTTCCGTAACTAGTAACGGTTGGAAGTGGGATTCAAATGATGTGGTGAAGAGACTTAGGGCGCGTTAAGACCATGTCGCGGATCGAATGGTGGTCCCTCAACATGTGCGTCCACGTCTGATGCCCAGAACCTCGACGGTGGCCGTACTTAGTTACCTTAAGGGTCTCGAGAGGGAGATGTCATCTTGGCTTATCCAGGAGCCCTGAATCCAATGACGAGTGTCCTCGAGAGACTTGACAGGCCCCTAGGAGGAGGCGAAGGGACAAAGAGACAGAGCCAGGAGGGAAGATCCCACACGCTGTGGAGCCGTGGAGCAGCTAAGCGCGTGCGCCACAACTACTGAGCCTGCGCTCTAGAGCCCGCGTGCCACAACTACTGAGCCCGCATGCCACAACGACTGAGCCTGTGCTCTAGAGCCCGCGCGCCACAACTACTGAGCCCGCGCACCACAACTACTGAGACCGTGTGCCGCAACTACTGAGCCTGTGCTCTAGAGCCCGCGAGCCACAACTACTGAAGCTCGAGTGCCACAACTACGGAAGCCCGCGTGCCTAGAGCCCATGCTCCGCAACAAGAGAAGCCACCGCAGTGAGAAGCCCGCGCATCGCAACGAAGAGTAGCCCCCGCTCGCCACAACTAGAGAAAGCCTGCGTGCAGCAACAAACACCCAACACAGCCAAACATAAATAAATAAATAAATTTGTATGAAACAAACAAAAAAAAGCCAAGGGGTGTCTGCGGCCACCAGAAGGTGGAAGAGGCCAACGGACGGTCCCCTGGGGCCCCTGAAGGTAGTGGGACCCTACCAGATTTCAGACTTTCAGCCTCCAAAACTGAGAGACAAAATATGTGTTGTCTTAAACCACCCAGTGTGTGGTCACTGTTTGGGCAGCCCTAGGGACACTAAGACATGTGGGAACGTGTGTCCGTGGTGGCCTTTGAGCCCCTCAGAAGTGGGCAGCTGGGTCTGAAGGGGTCAGCAGGTCACCTCCAGGAAACGAACTTCCCCGGGGCCTTGACAAGCTGCTAAGAAAATCATTTCAACCGTTCAGCTCTTCTCTTGCATCAGTTTCTCTTTGCAGAGAGCTGTGGGCCATAGGGCCCCGTGGCCCCGTTTTGCGGAGGAGGGGTACTGGCCAGCTGCATGACTCGGCCTGGACTGGTGTCTTGCTGACCCGGCGAGAGACCCACAATTTGCACTCACACGTCCGGGATGAATTCTCCCCCAGGGAGAGCCAGTCGCCAGGGACAGGCTGGCCACCGTCTTGCCGCTGCCTGTCTTGGGTGATCAAGTTGCTGGAAATCACGAAGATGGGCGTTATCCCCCGTTGTCACCCCTGTGATCTGAGGACGCTTCGGCTGAGCCCCCCTCACCTCCAAACGCTCTGGCCTCCCCTTGGGCTTGAGGTGTGGTCAAAGCTGCCAGGAGTATTTTCCTTAAATGCAACCCGTACAGACATCCCGGAGGGTTTGCAGGGATCTGGCCTGTCCCGTTGCCTCTGGACAAGTAGGCGAGGAGGAGAGAGTCCGTTTGATGTCGGGGTCAGCCTGCAGCCTCGTCTGCCCTGCTCTCTGAATCGCGAGCTGGCAGAGTTTTCCCCTTCCGCTCCTCCGTTTTAGTTCCGAGCCTGAAATGTCTCGTGTAGAGGGGATCTGCATAGAACTGGGCTCAAATTCCAGTTCTATCACTTACTGACCAAGCAATCTTGGGGAAGAAAGATAACCTCTTAGCTGCCATTTCACACTTACAGAATGGGGCTGGCCAGGCCCTTTGGCCAGGCTGGGGAGAGGTTGGGGCCCAGAGTAGCCCCTCGACATGGTTTTCTTGTAGGGGTGAAGGATGGTTAACAGCCAGAACACACGTTCCGCATGCTTCACCTGGATTATTTGATTTAATTCTCGCCCCCGTCCAGAGAGGGAGGTACCACTGTTAGCTCCATTTCCTAGAAACTGGGCATCAGGAAGTGAAGTCAGGCGTCCAAGCTCCCACGGTTCAGAGCAGGGAGAGTCTGGCCCTGTGCCTGGCCCATCTCCAAAGACCAGGCTCTGGACTGCAGATGTTATTCAATGATGGTGATTAGTGTGAATTCAACAGGTATATGCTGAGGGCATCTATGTTCTGGCACTAACTACTGACTCATGAAAGCATCTAAGCAAGTGGCCTAGTAAAAGTTGGGAGTACTGCTGGGGTGCGTCCTTAGGTTTGATGGAGGGAGAGCGTCGAGTGGCGGCTGATTGCAGGACTTTGACCTTTCCCAGGGGGCGAGTCTGTGGAGGCTGCTGCCTCGGTGTCTGAGGACAGGTGGCTGGGTTCAAATCCCAGGTTTTCCAAAATTCATCAGCTGTGAAGACTTCCGCCAGCTAGTTGACCCTTCTGTGAAATGACCCGATATGACATGGGGTAGCAGAGTTGGCACTCCATATCCACGGGTGTCTGTAAAGGGTGGATAATTACATTTCCCTCATAGGGACGTTCTGGGGAGCAAATGACTGTAATAATCTTTTTTTAAGTTGAAATATAGTTGATTTACAATATTGTGTTAGTTTCAGGTGTGCAGCAAAGTAATTTGGTTATACATACATATATATGTATCTACTCTTTTCTGGATTCTTCTCCATTATGGTTATTACAGGATATTGAGTATCGTTTCCTGTGCTCTACAGTAGGTCCTTGTTGTTTACCTATTTTATGTATGGTAGTGTGTATATATTAATCCCAAACTCCTAACTTATCTGTCCCTCCCTTCTCCTTTGGTAAGCGTAAGTTTGTTTTCTTTGTCTGTGAGTCTGTTTCTGTTTCATAAACAAGTTTGTATCATATTTTAGATTCCACATATGAGTGGTATCATATGATATTTGTCCTTCTCTGTCTGACTTACTTCACTTAGTATGATCATCTCTAGGTCCATCCATGTTGCTGCAAATGGCATTATTTCATTCTTTTGTATGGCTGAGTAATATTCCATTGTATACATTGTTTAAATATACCACATCTTCTTTATCTATTCATCTGTCAATGGACATTTAGGTTGCTTGCATGTCTTGACTATTGTGAATAGTGCTGCTATGAACACTGGGGTGCATGTGTCTTTTCGAATTAGAGTTTTGTGGATATACGCCCAGGAGTCAGATTGCTGGATTATATGGTAACTTTATTTTTAGTTTTTTAAGGAAACTCCATACTGTTTTCCATAGTGGCTGCTGTAATAATCTCTTACTGTTACCATTTAACCAACCTTTTTGTTGGATATTTAGATTGTTTCCAAGCTTTTCACTCTTACAAATGAACTGTAATTAACAAATTCATTACACTCTTAATTGCTTCCAAAGGAAATATTTGTGGTCATTTAAGAAATCTTTTCCAGAGTGAATCAGGCACTCAACATACAGTGAGTGTCCTTATATACCAAGCATTATGCTTTGCACAAAGAAAAATGAACACAGTTCTCTCTCTGAAGACATTTAAGATGTAGCGGGAAGGCGGGCGGAGAAAAGGCACATCTGCCTCCAGACATTACACCACACCCCACGCGGGAAGAGTGCACACACGCAGCGCCCAGGGAGGGCAGAGGGGAGAGAACCTTCACCAGAGAGTCAAATCACGCCACGAAAGATGAAAAGATCCTCCTCCTCGGCTCCCACCATCTCCCAAACCCCCACTCGGAATTCAGGATGGTTTCCGCTTGTCACGTTGGAAAGGGAGCCCTGAAGCCTGTGCCCCAAGTTAGAAGCCGAGACGTGGGTGCTCAGTGCAAGACCAAATATTCTCTGGAAGGGAAAGAGCACATTTCACAGCTGGAAAGAGAAGGGAAAAACGAAGCTAGAGAGGCATGAAGGTAATATTTACTTGCTAGATTTACACGTTTCCTACCCTGAGAAAAGCCTGGCTGCAAATCCCATCTGTGCCCCTGACACAGGGCACCCGCTCTCAGTTACCGGGCTCCCTGTGAATGCCCTGGGTCACACTTTGCAATCATTTTACTGTCACTTTAAACTGCTCGGTCCCCTGTCCTGCCCCAGCTGACCCTCGGTCACCCCTTTGAGCATAGGATCATGGTACCAACACGTGTTTGGAGTCAGACCCTCCTGGGCTAAGTCCAGGCTCCGCAGTCTACCAGCTGGATGACTCTGGACACGTAAAATCTCTAAGTCTCAGTTTCCACATCTGTAAAATGGGGACAGTAATCACGACAGTAATACCAGCCTTATCCTTGTGATGAGGGTTAAGGGAGATAATGGGGTAAAACACCTATCACAGCCCAGCGCACTCAGCAGTGTTAGCTACTGTTACTATTCCTGTACTGCAGTGTGTAAAGGGGGGCAACCTGATTTTAATATTGCCTTAAACAAACAGGTGCACGGGTCCCTGAGACACAGGCCTGTGATGTACCCTAAAGCTAAATAGAAGTGATGTTTGGATTTGTGTCATTTCTGATTTTCTCTCTTAGCTTGAAAACTGGGGATGAACACACCAGAATGGTAAAGTGGCCAGATTTCTCTAGACCACTGTTCACAGCAGAATGAAGATAATGGATAAAGCTTAACGTGTCTCACAGGGGCCTTTGCATCTTAAGCTGGGGCCCAAACCCTTGGCCAAAGGAATGGGACTGGAGCAGTGAGGTTTCAGACATGCACGAGGGTGCCGATGGGGGCATTTTGATGCAGGAATGGCGGCATCTCAGGTACTCACACACTCATCCCACACGTATTTATTAACTACCCTCTGCCAGACATTGTTCTATACACTTGAGAGAAACTGGTGAACAGAAAAGGACAGAGATCCCTGCCCTCATGGGATTTACATTTCAGTGGGGAATACAGACAATAAACAATACAATGAATGAACAGGTAGACAGTACAGCATGTTAGACAGGGATTAAATACCAATTTAAAAGTAGCGGAAGGGGAGATTGAGAGCGCTGGAGGGGCTGGTTGGGGGAGTGGTTCCAGGCCCCCCGCATATATCAAAGTCCGGGGCTCTCAAGTCCCTTTTACAAAATAGTGTCATTTAGTCCCCCACCCCCCCAACCCGCGGCTTCTGTACCCGCGGTTCTGCACCCGCGGATACTGAGGTCTGAATGTACTAAGTACGGTGGCCAGGGGGAACCTCGCTGAGGAAGTGAGATTTGAGCGGTCCTGAAGAAAGTGAGGGGTTCATCAGGTGGGTAGCTGAGGAGAGGGCTGCAGGCAGTAGGGACGGCTAGAGCAAAGGGCTCCAGGGGTGTGTGTGTGAGAGAGAGAGGGAGAGGTGTTCCTGGAGAGTCCGGGGCACTGCTAGGAGCCAGTGAGGCTGGAGCAGTGGGAGACCAGTAGGGGAGACCGTCAGAGCAGCTGTACCCGCTGTTTCTGTGGGTCCCTGGAGGCTGCTCTGAGGACCTGGCTTTTACTAAGTGAACTGGGGACCTCTGGGGGGTTTGCGCAGTGCAGTGCTGGGACAGGTCCCTTTAGATGCCATGTTGAGAAGATACCAAAGGAGGGGGGAGGGAGGGTCGACGCGGGGCAGCGGCCTCTGTGGGAACTCAGGTGAGGGACCGTGTCGGCTCAGGCCTCGGGGTGGCAACGGGGGAACTGAGAAGTGGTCACACATGCACGATTTTTCGGGATTTCCCGAAGGGCCAGATGAGAGGATGAGAGAAAAAGGAGTCAAGAACGACTCCAGGTTTTTGGCCCCGTCCGCTGAGATGAGTAGGTTTTGCACAGAGAATAAGGAGTTCGGCGTTTGGAAACGTTAGGGTTGAGATGTCCGTCCGCCTCCGAGCGGAGACCGAGTGCGCCGGGTAGCCTGGCGTTCAGGAGGAGAGGTCTGGGCCGGACACACCGAACTGGCTGGGCTCCCCCGAGAAGGAGTGCGGATGGGGAGGCGGGGTCTGAGGGTAGAGGAAGGGGGGGCGTTTTCCCGAGAGAGAGCTGTAGGCATCCCTGCCCGGGCTCAGGCAGCCCCGCTCTCAGGAGCCCGGGCCTGCAGGGGGTGCCATGGACCTTCGGTGGCTGCCTGAGTGACGGGGAGAAAGGTTTGCTGCTCCGGGAAGGACAGGCGCTCAACAGATTCCCGCCGGGGTGGCAGAAATAATTAAGAGGAGAAGGTGAGGATATCCTGGTAGCACACGTGCTCGGCGGCCTCGGAGGAATAAGAAACCCCGGGTCTATTAGTCTGCGCAGACATCTGGGCACCACTGCCTCGCCAGGAGGCTCCGCCTCTCGGGCCCTGTCTCTCTGGCCCCGTCTCTCCGCATCCACGCCGCTCGTGCAACCGCCCTGGTCGTAATCCTCCAAACAGAGCCGTGGCGCCGCGGCTCCTTTTGCTGTTTCGCGCAGTGGCCCGATCCGCAGAGACCCTAGGTGGGCAGACGGCCCCCCCTCCTGGAGTTGCGCGCCCGAGGCCTCGCCGCCGAGGGCGCCGCGCAGGACGCGGGGGCCGGGGCGGGGCGCGAGGGGCGTGTCCGGGCGGCATGCGGGCCGAGGCGCGGGCGGCGGGGCGAGCGGGGGCTCGGGCCGGGCTCGAGTCGGCGCCGCGCGCCCCGCGCCGTGCGCCCCGTGCCGTGCGTCCGGCCCCGCGCGCCGCCGCCACATCTGGAAGCGTTCAGAGCGTCCGCCTGGGGCGCGCCGGGCGGGCGGGCGGGCGGGCGGGCGGGCGGGGCGGCGGGCCGCGGGGTGAGCGCCGCGCTCCGCGCTCCTGCCGGCGGCTCCCTCTCGCCGCCTCTGCAGAAACAGCTCCTGCCAGAGCGGCGCGCGGCGCGGCCCGGAGCGGCGGCGCCTTCCTGCCTCCTCGCCCTCGGGACTCGCCGGACCTTCGGGCAGAGAACAGCGGAGCAGGGCCGGGGAGGACGCGCTGAGAGCGGGCGGAGACGGTTCAGGCCGGCGGCCGGCGGGCCTCTCCCGCCCTGGGGTCCGCGCTCCCCTCTCCCCTCCCGCCTCCTCTCGCTCTGCCTCCCCATTTATTTTTTTCAAATGCTGTGGCCGCCAGAGGTGCGGCGCTGAATTCTTGGAAGGGGCCCGGATGTGCTGAGGATGCATTACAATTTCACTGAAGGAGGCAGTAGTGGAAAGGATCAGTTTTTGGTGTTTGATGCGATAATGGGAATCAGGTAATCATCAGAAGGGAAGAAGAGCGACTGCAGATCCACGGCTTCCTCGAATTTTGCACGAAAGCCGCCGGCCTCGGAGGAGGGATTAGTGCAGACCCGCTCGGGCGTGTTTGACATTTCTTCCTCTTTGTGGCTTCTCCTTTTCAAACAATTCTTGGTCCATGGTCAATGAAAACACGAGGATGTACATTCCGGAGGAAAACCACCAAGGTAAGGCTGGACCCCGCCGCCGCGCCCGCCGGCCTCGCCCGCGCGCCCCGCGGCCCCGGCCGGTCTCCGCCGCGCGCCCTTCTGCCCCAGCGGCCGGGGGCCCGCGAGACCCTGGCCGAACCGCGCGGAGCCCGAGCGGAAAATCCCCGCCCCTCCCCCGCCCGCGCCCGCGGCCCCCGAGCCGCGCGTCCGGAGAATTCCGGGCGAGGGGAAAAGTTCCCAAGTGTCTGCTCCGGCCTCGCTGGCTCGCGCTCGCCGGGAGAGCCCGACTACCCGGCCGGCGACGCCCCAGCCCGGTGGGCCGGGGTCCTCGCCTCGCCCGGGCGCGGCTGGGAGCGCGCGCGCGCGCGCGCGCCCCGCACCAGGCCGGCCGGCGCCCCCGCCCGGGCAGCGCGCTCCAAGGGGGCGGCTTCGAGTCTTGGCGCCTCTCCCTTCCCCTCTCCCTCTCCCTCTCCCTGTGGACCCCCCCCCCCATCTCTCTGTCTCTCTCTCCCTGTGTCCCTCCTCTTCGGCTCACCTACACCCACCCACCTCTTTGCGGCCACTGACCCCCGCGCGCCCACGCCCCGCGTGTTCTTATCCGCACCCACATGTGGGCTATAGCACCTGAGGATGTCAGCGTTTAGAATTCGGGCGGTGTGTGGGCCCTGCTTTTTCATGTGTTAAGGCAATAATAAAAGGGTGTGCCGAGCTCACGCGGCTGCACACTGTCGCCCAGTGTTTTCCCAGTATCTCCATCCTTGGCATCAAGTGTCAGCAGCTCCCCCTGCAAGGGGGAAAGGCTTTCAGGCAACTCCCCACTTCCTGGAAACTTTCTCCCTCACCCCCTCCCCCGCCGCCCGTATTAACAAGTTATTATTTTTTGGTACTGCTCGGCAATTAAGATTATGATGGAGCGGAGAGGGACGGTCTTGCCGGAGTGCGGCCGCCTCCAGCTCCGTCTCTGCCTTCCCCGTGGCTTCCTCTGCCTCTGGGTGCAGGCTCTGCCTTGTCTCTCCGTTTCCCAAGCCTCCTTGTTTACACTCCTCCTTCCCATCTCTTCCTTCTCCTTCTCCATACCTGTCGCTGTTGGTCCTGCTACTGCCTGGGTACATCAGGTGCTCCTCTGAGGACAGCCTGGTGGAGGGGTTGTCTCCATCCCTCCCTATTCTTTCCAGCCTCCTCCCTCCTTAGGCCCCCAGCCCCACCGCTAGCAGGCAGAGCCCCTACCCTTTAGAGCCAGAGGCTGCCAGGCAGCTTCCCTGGTCTCCGTCCAACCCGAAACTGATCAACAGCTTTTGGACAGCAGTGGGGGAATTTGGGCCTCTTTTGGTGGAAGGATTGTGTCAAGGGTCGTGGGTTCTAGGGTGAGCCAGGGCTTTGGGGTCACAAGGGAAGCTCTGTCCCTGGATTTCTCTACCCCATGCCCCACCCCTACCGGTTCCCCTGTCCCCTTCCCGATGGAGTTGTGGATGGATTCGGAGGGAGGCCAGGAGAGACACAAAAGAAAGGGGGGTGTTTGTGAAGAGCGGGGATGGCTTTCTCCCCTGCAGGCTCCCAGCTCGGTCCAGGCGGCCTTGAGGGGGAGAGCCCAGCGGCCACGTCCTCGCTGTCACCGACAATGGCAGTGGCCTGTGGTCATAATCATTATTCACGTGGTGATAATCCTCAGCAAATCCTCCACAGTTCACAAGGCCTCTTCTCCGTGCAGGACAAACCCTGTCTGGCCCTTTCCTTCCTCCCTTTTGCCCCTTGGTGCCCCAGCGCGCCCTCCCCACCCGTGTGCAGGGAGCAGACACTCCAAGTAGGAGCCGCAGCCCCGCGAGGTCCGTGGGGAAGATGGAGGGGCCGGCAGCGGGGAGCGTGGCCGCGCGCCGCCTTCCCAGCCGCACGCCACAAACACTATGGCAACCTGGATCCCAGTCCTCTCCCTTGAAGCCGCAGTGATTATATAATTCACAGAGCAGTTTTGCCTCCTTTCCCGGATGCGGTTCTCAGGTGTAAGAGCACCAGGATCCCTGTCTCCCCCCCATCTCCCCCCGCCCTGTCGTCAGCACGGCTGGGGTCTTCCTGGGGCAGGAGGGCAGGAGGGTGACGGAGGGGTGGGTGGGCAGACCTGGAGGAGCAGGGATGTCTGCCGGGAAGGGGTTGCTGTGGCTTCGTAACGAACGGGGCAATGAGACATACCCAGGGTTGGGCTTTCAGCAGCAGAGAGGGAAGAGGGGCATTACGCCGGGTAGTGACGGGTGGTGACAGCCTGACAGCCGAGTGGAGGACGGGAAAAGTTGCCCGGGGCGGGGGTTACATCCTCCTCTTCCCGACAGACTCGAGTAAGCTCAATGCAAGGCCTTTTGCCCCAGTTTTGCAGTGGTGTGTGTGTGTGTGTGTGTGTGTGTGTGTGTGTGTGTGTGTGTGGTGTTGGGGGTCAGGGTGTGGAGACGGGGGTCAGCACGTTGGAACAGCCCACAGGTTCCCTGCCTGAAGCCAGGGAGGGGCTCATGGGCCTCCCCTCACATCCAGCACCCCATCTGCTCTGGTCCCACACCAGCCTCCCACTTTTCTGGGCTGATTTTCCATTGCAGCCTCCAGCTAGCAAATGAGTTTCTTAATAGTCAACCATTTAACAAATAAAACATCCGAATGTCCCTTATCTGCTGGAGACAAGGCAGAGGGGGAAACGTGTTTTGGGAGTGGAAGACACATTGTGCTTTTCTTTTCAGAGCACTGCTTAGCGAGGCAGCAGAACAGTTATTATCACCATAATAAAGTAATAATAATCATGATCAGTGGTCAGAGAGCACTGTTCCCTGCACCTCAGCCTGCACAGGCTGAAGAAAGCACGACATTAGCAGCTTCTTCTTGGATTCTGCATGGAGGAACCCGGAGAAAAAGGGCTCTTGAGGTTCCAGATATTGTCCCTAGTACTGCTCACATACTTCCCAGTGTATCAGAATACTATACAATAGAATATATTACAAGAATCAATTGTTCCTTATTTCCATGGAGCACATGCTAACAGTGTTTAAATGTGCACACACACACACTGAATAAGGAAAAGCTATTTTAAATAGATTGCACAAGAGCCTAGAGCCCTTTGGGGACCCGGTGCGTAGCAGACGGGAATACTGGTGATGCAGCCCTGACACCATTGCACATTGGTGCCTCGCCTTGGGTGAATGGTTCTCTACAGGTAGATGCTACAGGAACAGGAGATGGTGAGACGTTGGCCCCTGGGTCTCGGCGATGACCTGGGACTCTTCCTCCTGTTTTCTCTGTGATTTAAAACTGCCCGAGGTGGGTTCTTCTGGGTGTAAGACAGATGCAAAAGGAGACGCAGGGGCGTCCTGGGTGGGGGTCTGAGGCCCTGCTGATCTTTGCATCCCCACCTCCTAGCACAGGCCTTGACGCTTGACGGATGAATGCAGCCCCCAGACCAGAGGGGGTGCGCCTTCTGCCTCTTCCAGGAGGTGGCGCCCCAGGGCTTGGGAGTCAGGAGGGGCACCTGCGGGGCTGGGGCTGTGCCGAGGCTCTGCAGGGCACTTCTTGCTGCTGGGCCTCGTCTGCATGCCTGCCCCAGGGCGGAGGCCTCCGAAGACCAGAGTGCTCGCGGCACGCTCGCCATGGGCCCCCAGCACGACCCGCCCTCGCTCACCTCTCACCCTCTCTCCGATAACGAACCCCCTTCGGATTTCGCCCTCCTGCCCCAGCCTTGCCTTGATCTCCAGCACAGGCAGCATCCTGCTCTCCTGAACCTGTTACGGCCCTATATTAATTTCCTCCCTGTATTAATTTTCTCACCAGGGCTTGGTAACCAGAGGGGCCCGGGGGTCCCGGGCCCAGCCCGGGGCCAGCCTGGAGCGTGGGAGCTGGAAAGCCTGGCCGGTAGGGTTGCAGAGCTTGTCAGCTCAAAGGCAAGAAGACATTTTCCTAACTTTATTAGGGGAAAAACACAAAAACAACTGGGTACACCTCACAGCTGTTTATGAATCTGGCTGGTCCCACGCTGGGTAATGGCAGCAAAGCTCCCGAGACCTGGGTTAGGAAGTAACTGAGGTTTGTTCTAATTTCCAGTGATGTGTTCCAGCTCCCGGTGTTGTCTTTTCTGTCCCTTTCTCCGCTCAGCTTCCTCGGTGGTTGTAGCGAGTTCTGGGGTCCGAGAGCCCTGGCCGCGGAGCTGAGACTGTGAGGGCGTGGCTGGAGCTCCTTCCCCCTGTCCCGGGGGACCTCCTGCTGGGGTCTAGCTGTTTGCCATGTGGTGGTGACCAGCCAGCCAGTAGCATCCCGCTGGTCCCCGTGGGGACTCTGGAATCTGTGCTCCGCATTCGAAATCGGTAGACGATTTTATTTTCCAGGGTGGACTAAACAAAGCTGATGGATTGTTTGGGAGACACCTGGGGACTTAACAACTACACTACTTAGCGAGATACTCGCACTGATTTAACCTCCTGGGTTCCGGCCCCACTGTTGCCTAAGCTGACGGTGGGCTCGGAGAATTGTGCAAACTATCAGGTGCTGAATATTTAATGACACAAGTGCTAAACGTTCTGATAATGAAACAGCCTCCCAGCCGTTGCTGTCATTATTGAAATAATTTAGTAAACACCTGTTTACATGAACCTCAGGGTTAGGTACTGCACAAAACAAGTAAAAGGGACAGGAGGCCCCTGGGAAAGCGGAGGGCCTTCAGCGCTCTTTCAGAGCCGGGGCGCAGGGACTGACCCGCATCTCTGGTGGGGGGGGGGAGCAGAATGGGGGCTGACGTGACTCCTGCGTGTGTGGCTCGGGCCCCAGGGGGGGTGCCCATTGCTTAAGGCCAGGCCTCGACCTGGGGCCCTGGGGGCCTCGCTGCCTCCTTGCCGCGGGTGGGGGACCCGGGAGGCACAGCTGTGAGCGGGCCTCAAGGGCCGCAGGAGGAGGCCCGGTTCCCTGGCGTATCTGGGGGGGTGTGGGGCGCACAGCCGCTACTTGTGGAACTGAGTTAATCTAAGTGGGGATCCACGGGACAGAGGAGGGCAGTTTGGGCCCGCAGCTCAGGAGGGAAACAGAGGTTGAAAATAGGCCCTCACGGGCTTCCCTGGTGGCACAGTGGTTGGGAGTCCGCCTGCCAATGCAGGGGACGCGGGTTCGTGCCCCGGTCCGGGAGGATCCTGCGTGCCGCGGAGCGGCTGGGCCCGTGAGCCGTGGCCACTGCTCCTGCGCGTCCGGAGCCCGTGTTCCGCAACGGGAGAGGCCACAGCGGTGAGAGGCCCGCGTACCGCAAAAAAAAAAAAGAAAAAAGAAAATAGGCCCTCACTTTCCCCGGAGACGTTGGGCAGAGGTGAGGCAAGGGGGCTAACTGGCCAGAGCTCGAAATCCCACGGTCCCTTCCTCCAGGCCCCAGCCAGGCTGCCACCGCACGGCCACCTCACCGTGGTCCTCAGGTGCTGGCTGTGTGTGTGTGTGTGTGTGTGTGTGTGTGTGTGTGTGTGTATGAGACGGGGCAAGGAGGGGGCGGTCCCACACTCATGTTCTCTGAAGGGTTGTCAAGCAGACCTAGAATAAATGCGTCTCTTCGGGAAGTTACTCTCTCGGATCAGGAGGTTTTATGGGCAAAGGAAGCTGAGGAACAAACTCCATTTCCAGCTGAGAAGACAGGCTCCTGCAGGGTCACCCAGGAGGGGCGGGACTGGAATGGGCCTGGGCTCTCCACCCTCCTGCCATCTCTTGACCGTACGTGGTGAACGCTCATGCTCTGAAAGCGTCCATCAGTGCTTCTGATTAGACTTTGCCTGATAACCCTCTTACCCTCCCCCAGCCTCCCTCCGCCGACGCCGCTTTCCTTCTGGCTGAAGTCATTTCTGAGGTGTTAGATTTGGGAACAGCTGGGGGCTACCTCTCACTGGGAAGGTTGAAGCGTTGTCTTAGACGACAGAGTAAAGGTTCACACGTGTCCACAGGAAACTCCTGCAAAACTCAGATCACGGTTCTGTCCGTGAACGGACATACCTCCAGGCCTTTTTATTTGCTCACTTCCTTTCTGCCCCAGTCAGGGCTCATTTCAGCCCCTGAGGGAGAGGCCAGGCTGGGCTGTCGGGCTGCCTTGGCGAGGGGTTGGGGGCTGTTTGTGGACCGGCCGGCTTTGCTGTGCGTAGAAACCACAGGGCAGGTGGATGTGCAGGTGAACTGCAGGTAGAACAGGTAGAAAGCCCGGGGCGGTCAGGCCGCCGCGGCCAGAGGCCAGGCTGCCCCCGAGTCTACCAAGGTGTGGGAACAAAGGCTCCCCTGCTCCCTTGTCTGGGCTGGTCCCCTAGGACCCCTCCTCTTCCCGGGAGATATTTAGGTAAGGAGAGGTCTAAATTCAGCATGGGAAAGGGATCATCTGGGGCCTCCTTCCGACGTTCCCACCGTCCCCAAGCCTTTGGCATCTGACCTGATGCTCCCAGAGACCGGAAGGCCTGTGAGGCTGACCTGGTCTCTAGCTTTGAGACAGGGCCCGAGCCCGACTCACTCTCAGAGGTGTAGCCTCTGAGATCCCTGGAGGAAGCCACCATCGCAGAACACAGTGTTGCCATAATTTCATGAAATATTCAAGCTGCCCATTTGCCAACAGGGGTTTCTTTTAATACACTCGGCTACATGTGGTGCAGCCCGCTGGAAACTAGCTGAAGGGAAAATAAAATAATCTCGTCTCCTGTCTTTTAGAGAAGCAAGCCAAAATCCAGACAGTAAATGAATGTTCTTCCCCGTATTGCCTGTGGGCAGAAGTGTTGAGAAATGTTGACTTGATTACTCAATTAAGCTCTGTTTACTTTGTAACCATTGTGTCATGTTCAGTCGTTTATATATTTTCGTCCTTCCAAAATAAGCCATGTTGGGCTAAAACCTTTCAAAGGTGTTAGTTAGCAAAAGTAAAGAAAAAAAAAAAGAAAAGAAGGAAGGGAGACAGACAGAAAGAAAGAAAAATAAATAAGGCTACACCTAGAAAATGACTTGGGTCACAGTCTTTGACTTGATGTCTTTCTCTGAGAGTTTTGAAGAGATCAGGTCTCCTATTTTTCATCTGTAGAATGGAGACAGGAATCCTTAGCCAGTTGGCTTTGCAGGGCAGCCGCGAGGCTCCGAATAAATCACTGCATGGTGGCAGCTCTTCTTAGCAAATAGCAGGACATGGGCGTGTAAGAAAGCAGCGCCATGAAACTTCTGAAGCATCCAAACTGCATTGTAGATGCTGCTGGATGGCTGACAGTATTCAAAATTTCAAGAATGGAAACGTGAAACAGAGAGAATCAGAGTCGCAGGCGGTCTGGCTGATTCCGAATAATCAAGGGAGAAGGGAAAGAGCAGTCTCGAGAGGCCTGGTAATTTGGTTTTCTTGTCAAGTGTCAACCCGCTTGAGTCAGCGGGACCCCAGGACCGTGGGAGCAGCCTGAGAGTCAGGACCCGGGGAGGCCGGGCTCCTCATGGCCTTGGCACGTGCTCCCTGCCTGCAGCCTGGGGCCCGGGTTCTGCCTTCTGAACTGGCCAGAAGTCCTCTGCTGGTCCAAACATGCGAAGATAGGGCCATTGAGAGCAGGAGGCACCCTGGCGGGGCACTCAGTCTGTCCTCACTTTCCGACATGAATTCCCCAAACCTAAATGTCACTCCTCAGTATGGGAGGACACGCTGCCTGGCACATAGAACTTTGCTTCAAATGTAAACCTTGGCTTTGGAAAATAAACTACTTTTAAAAAATATATAGCAAAAGTGCTGGCAGTTTGTAGGTAGAGGGAGGGAGCAGTTCCATCCGGCATCTTAAGACACCCGTCAAAATAGGAAAGGGCTTTAATTTCACATCTTAAATGACAGACTAGCCTTTAGTTTCCTGAAGCAAAAACGATCTCATCGTTAAAAAGCGTGCCGGGAAACGTGCGTTTCAGTTTGCGCCTTGCTCCCCTCGACACCCACCTCCCAGCCTCTGGGCCTATGATCTACGGGGCCGTCCACGTTCTTATTTTTATTTAAAAAATAATCTGGGTCTTCCCTGGGGGCGCAGTGGTTGCGAGTCCGCCTGCCGATGCAGGGGACGCGGGTTCGAGCCCCGGTCCGGGAAGATCCCACACGCCGCAGAGCGGCTGGGCCCGTGAGCCGTGGCCGCTGAGCCTGCGCGTCCGGAGCCTGTGCTCCGCAACGGGAGAGGCTGCGGCAGTGAGAGGCCCGCGTATCGAAAAAAAAAAAAAAAATCTGTATTGCAGTGCAGCATCCATCGTTTTGTATTTGTAGACCAGGCAGAAGCAGCAGCTGCCGTGTGCCGGACATCAGCGCGTCCAGCGACGCACTTAGTACCATTGCGTCCTTACGCTCACGCTATGGGTGGGTATTAATGACATGTTTCAGATGAGGAAACCGAGGACCAGTGGTCTTGAGTAACGTGGCCAAGGTCATCCAGACGCTGTTGGAGCCGGAAATTAAGTTCAGGTCTGTTGGACTCTCCAAGCATGTGCTGTCTCTCTTCTCTCTCCACGTGGGGCTGAGGGAAGATGACCTTGAGCCAGCCCGGCGGAGCCTGGCTCGGATTTGCTCTGTGAGAGCTCCGGCTTCCGCTGGTCACTGTGGTGGACAAACAGCCGGAGGCTCGTTCTTCTCTGTGGCCACTCCGCACGCTTCCCCCCCCACTCCCTCCTCTAGCTGCGCGTTTGTTCCCGAGGTTCCCGCCCGGACCCTGCTCGGTCCTCAGGTCTGTGGGGACCTCCGTCTGCCCAGCCTTGGCTTTGAGATGACCGCTTCGCGGCGGGGCCTCGCTTCGCCACATTCTTGGGATGTCTTCCCAGTCAGTCCCTCCTGGAAATAAGGCCGTCCGTTCTCCAACGAGGTTCTGACGAGCTCGGGGCCCATCCGTGCGGGCCGAGCATCCTGACGGCACGCGTTGTGCGTTTATTGATTTTTAAAGAACATCTCGGTGGAGAGATAGTTCACTTACTGGAAAAGATACCTTTCATGTACCCTGGAAGTGTCCAGTGCAGTGACTTGTAGTATCTGTACAGGGCTGTGCAACCGTCGCCAGTGTCCAGTTCGTGCACCTTTGCATCACCCCAAAGGGAAACCCCACACCCACTGGCAGTCCCGTACCCGCCCCGACCCCCGTAACCCTGTGTGGCTGCGGATTCTCGTGTGTCATTGACAGTGATGTTAATGCGGTCACCGGGGCTCACCTGTGTCACCGCACTGAGGGCAGCACTTGCCCTGCACTCAGATCTAGGTCTTTTGTGACAGTCCAGCTGATGCCTGACCCACGTGATAAATGATGCAGTTAAAAGGAAGCACATGAAGGTTAGTTAGGGACCTGGGTGTCATTTGGAGGTGAGGTCAAGCACTTTCTTTCAGTTACGTGACAAGTGATTTGAAGATTTTATTTCTTTTAACTATCTCGGCGAAGCTAAGTCTATAAGTCACATCTACTGGTAGTTGAAGATGTGAATTATGACCTTTAAAAAAATTTTATTATGAAATATATAAAACAAAATTTTCAATTTTAACCATTCTTAAGGACACAATTAGGAATGAATTACATTGTAATTACAACGTAGTTACAGTTACATTGTGATTCATGTAAGTGGCGTGAATTACATTCACAGTGTTCTACAACCATTGCCGGGCTATTTCTAAAACTCTCTCTTTACTCCAAACAGAAACTCTGTAACCTCGAAGTAAGAGCTCCCCATTCCTCCCTCTCCCGGGCCTCTGGTAACATCTAGTCTACTTTCTGTTTCTGTGAATTTGCCTATTCTAGATACTTCACGTAAGTTGAATCACACAATATTTGTCCTTTTGTGTCTGGCTTATTTCACTTTGCGTCGTGTTTTCAAGGCTCGTCCACGTTGTATCCGGGTGTCAGAACTTCATCCCTTTTCATGGCTCAATAATATTCCACCGTGTGGACTGACCACATCGAGCTTATCCATTTGTCAGCCGTTGGACACTTGGGCTGTTTCCACCTCTTGCTACTGTGAATGATGCTGCTGTGAACATCAGCATACAAGTATCTGAGTCCCTCTTTTCAATTCTGCAGGGTATAGACCTAGGAGTGCAATCGCTGGGTCTGAATTACGGCTTTTTGGTTAGAAGAGCCCATTTCCTTGTGTGGCTACCCCAGTAGAATGCTGTGTAGACGAGGGTATCCGATCAGGAAATTCTGCTGTGGCAGTAGTGAGGGTCCAGTCTGTCCCCTGGGCTCCCGGGGCCGGTGTCAGAATTTTTACTTTAATTAGGTGTTTAAGAATCCGGCTCTGCTGGAGGAGTAACCGATGTTTCCCCCCTTCCCCAGCTAATGAAGGTCTCCACATCCGGTTCAGTGCTCACCTTCCTGCCACCTGGGCTTTGTGACGGCAGGAAACGGGTATTTGGTGAGACAGAGCTATTTGGTCTGTCAGTCCCCGCCTGCCCATCCGTAGTCCAGGAGCGCCCACGCCTGGGAACCGCGGGGACCCCGGGGGGGGATGGATGACGCATGGCCGGGTGAGCCCCCCGTGGCCCTGCATCTGCGCTGGCGGAGGGGCAGCGTGGCCAGGAGGTAGCTGGTGAGGGGCCTCTGTCTCCGGCCTGGGGGGCTGCCTGGGGGGAGAGCGGGGTCCAGGGCCGCCGCCTGCTCCTCACACAGCTGCAGTCTAGGCGAGGGAGGGAAAGGTGTGGGGGGAACAGGGAACACTCGGGGAGAGAGGCAGGAAACCGGGGGCGGGGGAGGGGAAGGTGGCAGCAACACTTGATGGCCCCGTGGGGAGAAGGAGGGCCGACCAGTGACTCAGGAAACCCTTTCAAACTGGGGGTGGCTATTTCTTCCATAAATGTTCTGTCTGAAAGTAATAACGTCATTTTACTTTCTGATTGTTCTAAAATATCTTTTAAATGCTCTTCACATCTACTGTATCAGCAGTTTTTTTTTTTAAACCCATTGAAGTAATGGGACGAGTTTTATTATTTCCATTTTTTCAGATAAGGAAACCTGGGCTTAGAAAAGTTGAACAACTTGCCTGGTTAGGGAAGGAAAAAAATGAATCCGTTTTAAAATTTTTTGACAGAATACTGTATGGTGGACTTTATCTTATGTTCACCTAGGTGGGCTCATATATGTTCTGCCATTTATTCCTACAGGAGCCCTGCTAAGGTTAGACAGCTTTCTGGGCTAGAATCCCTGGCCCCGGGTCTGGGCTCCTCCCGCAGCCTGACTGTATCGTCTGTCAGGGCTCCGTGCGCCGACCCAGGCCCACGCGTCCTGCCTCGTGGCTGCAGAGCTGCTCTTGCCGCACACCCAGCTCCCTGATTGGCGGGTTCTGCCGGGGCGTGTGTGTGTTCTTTCTCAGGTCAGCAGAGGTGAACGTGCTAAGACGGAATGCAGGTCAGGCCCGTTGCGGGCCGATACGCTTGGTTTAAGCCAACTTTTAGTGAACCCCCCTCCTGTGGGCTCTGCCTTCCCATCCCCTCCCTGGCCCTGCTCACAGGTGTGTCCTGGCCGCTGTCCAGAGCTGAAATGTTGCACAGTGTGTCTCCAAGGTCAAAGCCTCTGTCACCGTGTCTAGCTGCCCAAGACGTCCCGGGGTTCCGAGCTGCACCTCCGAGGGGATTACAGTGACTCAGATGTCACATTTGGTCCGCGGTGGAGAAGGTCCTGTGCCTCTGTTTTTCAGTTGTTTAAAAGGCAAAGTTTTCGACCTGAGCCCAGCTGTCTGAAAGACCAGGAGATGAGGGGCCTTTTCACAGGATAAACTGACTGTGAAATGCCCTGAAAATGGGGACTCTCATGCCCGTTTTGGTGAAAACCATGCTAAGTTGCTCTTCCCCTCCCAGAATTGGGGAAGTTAGTCAATCTTACCATGCTTTGGGTGTCTGCTCTGCGTAAGGCAGTCTGCTCACAGGATCGCTGGATCCAAGGAGACCTTCAGGGTGACGGCCCCTCAGCTCTCCCATCCTTTGGGGAGTGTGTAGTCCAGTAGGAAGCAAGATGCACAGATACCCACAGCTGGAATAACGGGCAGAGCATGCTTGACGTTACAGGGAGGTAAAGATGAAGGGCTCACAGGTTTAAAGAAGGAGGGGGCACACTCAGACGGAGTAAATGGAGAAAGCACGTATGACGGGGGTGACAGAGCTGAGCCTTGAAGGGTGGGCAGAAACAGGGTAAAGAGGAGGGCTCACGCTCCCAACGGAAAGCATGGTAGTGACAGCCTCATGCGTTGGATTTTAAAGGAGTGGGGAGCTGAGTTTGCTTAGCGCACAGGCAGTGTATGGGGAGAAGTGGAGAGAAGGCTGGAACGGCAGGGACGGGGAATGTGCGGATAGCCCTCGCAGCAGGCTGGAGTTTGCATCCCGTTCGGTGGGATGCTCAAGGCCGTCTGGAGTGTTCGAGCCAGGGGAAGGTGGACCAGAGCTGCTCCTCCAGAAGCCTAGTCAGGTGGCAGGGTACGGGGTGAAGTGGTGGTCTGAGACCACAGGTGGACGGACAGTTCCCAGGCTGTTGCCATCGTCCAGGCGAGAGGGAAGAAGGGGTTTTCTCTACAAAAGCTGGAGGGCAAGAAAGCCCTCTGTCTGCATAGGAACGGCTATCTAGATGCGAACGGCTATCTAGGTGGGCAGAGCCATCTAGGTGGGTGTGGCTATCTAGGTGGGCGGGGCTATCGAGGTGGGAAGGGTTATCTAGGTGGGCGGGGATATATGTGTGGGTGGGGCTATCTACATGGGAAAGGCTGTCTAGGTGGGGAGGCTTACCTAGGTGGGAGGGGCTATCTAGGTGGGAGGGGCTATCTAGGTGGGAAGGATAGGTGGATTTGGAGGGCTAACGGAGGATACCCAGCATACGTGCAGGATTAGAGTTCACTTAGAGGTGATATTTGAAGCTGTGGAAATGGATGAAATTATTAGGGAGAGAGAGCAGAGAGAGGGGATGATGTAGGGCTGAGGGCGGAGGAGCAGGTAAAACAGAGGAGACAGAGCCAGAGGGGCCCGGGAGGTGGAGAGCCTTGCTCCTGCGGGGTCGTGGAGGGCAAGGGAGGCCACTGCTGTCAGCGTCAGATGGGGTGGTGGGGAGGGGAGATGGGAACCGAGGGCAGCCCCACTGGATTTTCTCTCTTTTTTTTTTTTTTTTTTTTTTTGCGGTGCACGGGCCTCTCACCGCCGTGGCCTCTCCCGTCGCGGAGCACAGGCTCCGGACGCGCGGGCTCAGCGGCCACGGCTCACGGGCCCAGCCGCTCCGCGGCACGTGGGATCTTCCCGGACCGGGGCTCGAACCCGTGTCTCCTGCATCGGCAGGCGGACTCTCCACCGCTGCGCCTCCAGGGAAGCCCCGCCCCACTCGATTGGACGACCCGGTTCTCAGGGCACCTTGGGAGGCGGCGCGCGGTGACTGCCGTGCGGTCAGACTGTGTGATGCCCAGAGTGGGTGGCGGGCTGTGTGGGCACGTGAGGGCCACTCTTCGGGAGTTTCGGCTGTGAGTGAGGAAAGAGGAGATGGGTTTGTTGGCGTAGGAGAGGGTGGGAATGGATGGGCGGGGGGCCGTTGACGACGCAGACGTGGACGAAAGCAGTAGAGGCCGTGGGGTACGTTCAGGAGCGGAAGGGTTATAGCCCCAGCTGAGGAGATGGAATTCTGTTCTCAGAAACAGACCTGAGCAGGTTGGCAGAGCACAAGAAGCTGTGGAGTCGTGCTGCGGGGCGGGCATGAGGCTGCAAGAGGAGGTCTTAGGGCTCTGGGGGAAGAGAGACCTGCCTCTGGTGTTCCCGCCCTGCCTCCCCACCCCTGTCCGCACCAGCCGAGCTTTCCAGCCTAGGATGTGAGCCCTCTGGAGAACTGGCTGGGCTTCGTGCAGTGTTCAGCTCTGTGACTTTGTATCCTTATAATTATATCAGAATATCAGTTTCTGCGAACAGAGCATCTTCATATATTTTTTCTTTATCCTCTCCTCCTTCATAACCCCACAACAAAAAATGTTACCAACCCCTGGAATATCTCAGATCGGACCCCATTTGAGCTTTGCAATGCCTGGATTTCCCTGTAATCAAGACAAATATCCTGAATGCTTAAGGAAAGGACAGTAACACTCTTTGGGTGCCTTGGGGATGTCCCCCGCTGGTGGCATCGGGTTTACTCTCGGTCCAGGAGGAGTTGATGTCAGGAGACACCGGCAGAGACTCTGGTTGTGAGGGCAGAGCAGGTGGACTGGAGGGCCTCTCCCAGAGGCAGCAGGCGTGGTGGCTGCAGAGCTGGGGAGGCTGGGCCTCTGCACCTCCCCGGAGTCCTCCCGGCAGGTGAAATGTACAGACAGCCGCAGGTCCCAAGTCCCACCCCTGTTCTCCAGCTCCTGCGCCAACCCTCCACCTCCTCCACGTGAGATGGACCTGACCACAGGGTGGGATACCTGGGGAGGGGTGAGACCTTTACCTGGAAGCCATTTTCGCTGCCTTTCTTGGCAGCGGGAGGTGGCCCAGCCGCCACCTGCCTGCCCGGAAGCAGTGTGCCATGGCGGCCTTCTGGGGCCTGGTGCCCAGTCAACCTGTGGGGCCCCATCTGGATACCTACCTGCAGAGTTTGGCCGTATTCTGATGAACCTCCAGGGCGGCGCTGACCCCAACCCGAGCTGTTGCTGGGTCTGGGCCACAGGATGCTCTGGTTTCCCTTTCCCACTCCAGGGAAACTGAGGCAGAGTGTCGGCTGCAAAAGGAGTTCTGAGTCTGATGCACAGGCCTCCTCAGTGCCAGCCGTGTCACTCTCCAGACAGCGCGTCCCAGGCCTGGACCTTTGCAGTTTGGCTTGGCTTTGGTAGAATGGACGAGGAGAGAAGAAAATCTCCAGGAGAAAACTGCCAAAACAAAAATACTCTTGAGGTGGGTGAAGTGACGGAATGGGCCTGGTGTCCTGGAGAGGGAGACCCCCGGAGACGTCACAGGATGAAGTCTCGTTCACGCCCGCTTGGCCATGGATGAGCACAGGCCAGCGTCTCCCGAGTGGTTGCAGTTAGGTCATGGTCTGAAAGGCAGAGAGGGTGAGATGGCAATAAAGGTCATCTCCTCATGTTCACAGGCGCAGAAACTCTAAACTAGAGACTCTTAGGGAAAGCTTCCTCGAGCACTTGGGGGCCAAGCTTACGAGTTCCTTGGCAAGGATCTGCATGTGGTATGTGCAGGTATGGGGTGTCACAAGCTGCAGGTGTGTCTGGGCGCCAGGAGACCTGCGTGTAGAGGTACCTCTGCCTCTTGCTTTGGCATTTTGTTGCATCACTTCCCTTCCCTGTGTCTGGGGATCTGTACCCACTCCCCCCAGCCCTCCAACTGAGAATCTGTTTATTCTTTTAACCCCACGTATAAATGACTGTGATTTAAATATTGCAAAGGGATTAAGTGAAAGACAGCAGGAGAAAACTTGGTGAGTGTGTTCCTATGCATACTGTCAGCAGTGTGGGGAAATGGTAGTGTAGGCTCAAATGCATAAGGAGTATCTCTGAGCTAAGTTTTTTCTAAGAAAGAATGTCTTGGGGGAGGGGCAGCAAGAGTGCAGAATAGCCCTGCTCCATGGTGTTGAAAATAGTCGCATAGAAAGTAGGCTTTGGGTTTTAAATGCGGGGAGATGTCCTGCATCTCCTTAGCCTTGTGTATGAAGTGATTGAGGGGGGCTTGAATTGGGGTGCTTTACATACCACGCAGTAATGTGACTAAGAAGACACCTGCTTCCAAGAAAGTCTTTGTGAAGAAGCCGTGTTGCATCTTGCATTCTTTTCCTTCCTTCTGGTTTCTTTCCTTAACACTGAAGCACATGTTTTGTAGTTTTTTGGGCAGTGGTCTATAGTGGTAAACTTCCTCAGTCTTTGTTTGAAGCTGTTTTTCTTTTTCTTTTTCTTTCTCTCTTCCTTGCTCCCTCCCTTCCCTCCCTCCCTCCCTCCTTCCTTCCCTCCTTCCTTCCTTCCCTCCTTCCTTCCTTCCTCTCTCTCTCCTCTCTCTCTCTCTCTCTCTCTCTCTCCTTCACTCGTGAATGGTGGTTTCGTCAGGTACACAATTCTGTGTGAGCTCTTGTCTTATTTCAGCAATTTGAAGATCTTGCATTGTCTTCTGGACTCTATTGTTGCTGATGAGAAAGTCTGCTGTAAGTCCAAGCCACGATTCTGATTTTTGAAAGATACTTTGTCTTTAGTCTTACGTAGTTTCACAATATTGTGTTAATACATTAATTTAAAAAAAATCTTGCTTGTGACTTGGTGAGATACTTCAATCTAAGGATTTGTATCATTACCAGTTCTGGAACATTCTCAGTTATTTTCAGCTATTCCTTCTCTACCAGCCTTTCTATTTTATTCTTCTGGAACTCTGGTATTAAAACATGTGTTGATCTTTCTCATTTTACCTTTTCTCCTAGATGCTCTTTCATATCCTATATTTCATTATCTTTCTTTGCTACACTCTTAAGTGATTTCTTCAGCTCTATCTTCCAGTTCACCAGTTTTGTTCATTTGTATCTAATAAGCTGTTTTACCTTTAAATATATTTTCATTTTTAATGAAAATTTTATTTCTTAAGGTTCTATTTTGTTTTTCTTCAAACGACTGTATTTTGTCCCTTTATGATTTCTATTCCATATTTTAGATTGTTCATCATTTGAAACATATATGTACTACTATTTAGAGTCCATTTCAGATTGTTTTATTGATCTGAGTCCTTGGGGAGCGGCTATCCTGTTTCCCGTGCTGCTGGTGGATCACTTCCTTCTGTGGCATATGGATGTTGAGTGTGAGCCCGTGTCCTTGGTGAATTTTTTCTCCCGTGGTGTCCTAAGCACCTGAACTGGGGAGGTGACGCTACAGTGCGGTTTTACGTTTGCCTCCAGTGGGTAATCTTGGTGGTTTCACTGGTCTAGAAACAGTTGTTAGTATTTACTGTTTCACTTGGCAGGCCCAGAGCATACTGGTGCTTTAATTCGCCATGAGAAACAGTTCTCACACCCAGAATCTCAGTCAGAGGCAGGGGCCATGCGTGTAGGATGGACCGGCTCATATAAACAGGAAGGCTTTTACTTTCCAGCACTGCTGCAGGCAGACCTGCCCTGCTCGCCCCCCTTTCCTTTTCTTCCCCATCATCGAAGCCCATCGTAGCTTAGTTATTTGAACAGCCTCGTTTCAATACTTAGGCCTCAAAAGACATTCCAAAGCCCATGGGCTACTTCAGGCCTTACCCATGGCTTTCAGATTTGTGCAGGGGAAGAGGATCGTGACCTGTTTTTTCCCGCCATGCTGGGCTTCTAGGATTGGGGCAGAGGAGAAGGACTTGGAGGAAGCAACAGGGCTCACGGCTTTCTCCTTGGTGCTGGTCCGCCTGCCGTTGGCTGCTGTCACGTTCTCTGCTATGGCAACCATCCCAGAGCCGACACTTTCCCAGGGCACCTCTGTGGGTTCTTGGAAGGTCCCTGCGGGATCCTTGAAGTGGGCGATGCGGTCTCTGCCAGACCTCTTGTGAATCTCAGCCTCTTTCTGCTGGGGCTTGAATCCAGCCACCTACACGTCATCTGCTCAGCGCAGCAGGGGCCACTGTGTTTGGTTAGCAGTTGGGGCTGCAGTCTGCTTCCCGTCGCCACCCTGTCTGCACAGCTGCCCCAGTGCCCCTGGAGAATTCTGCAGGTGGGGGGGCACGCATCATCCCTTGGTGTGTGCAGCCCCGGACTCGGGGAGACACGCGTTGAGGCGTTCCCGGGACAGGCGCTCCATTAGGGGTAGAACAGGTGTGTCAGGGTGGCTCACTGTTCTGTCTTCACTTGGCAGACTAGAGGCAGGACAGACTGTCGACCATCTGTCCGTCCGTCCGTCCGTGTTTGGTGAGTGCTTCCCGTGAGCCGGCGCCGTAGTAGCCTCTTGGCAGCGGGCATAAAAGCAAGCAGAACCAGTTTTGACAGCCGGGCGTTAAGTGTTCACTGGATCTCAGAGACACAGTGAGGCTGCAGTGGTGAGTGAAACAGATGGACGCCGCCCCCCGCGCTCACGGCGGGGCTCTGGCTGCCCTGCGTCCAGCCTCGGTGGTGGCTGCGTGGTGCAATGTGACAGCTCACCTGCGTGAGAAGTGCCTGGGTCAGCCAGACTCTGGAAGTCTCGCTCAGCCTTTATAGAGCCGACCCATCAAGGACCACGTGAAACACAAACCAGGCTGGGTGCGGAGTGGCTCTGGGGACGAGGGTAAACCAGTGTGAACGGTGACTTTGTGGGACTGAGGGACCCTCTCTGTGTCGCTGGAGTTTGTCTCTGCTTGCTGCCTTCATCTTCCCTCCTGAGCCCCTGCTGGGCTGTGGGACTGTCCACGGCACCCTCAGGGATCCGGGGCTCTCCTCCTCCGTCCCCAGGAAGGGGCTCCAACCCCACAGAGCCGTGCGGCCTGGTCCACACGCTTCCTGGCAGCCCTGGGGTGACTCGAGTGGCCGCTGCTGTCCTCAGAGGCCAAGAGCCTCAGGAGGGTGGGGAGATGCACTTAAGACCTCCTCCAGCAGGGCCACCTGGACCCTGCTCAGAGGGAGGCTGGAATCAACTATTTACATTTTTGTACGAATGTAAGTCATTTTGCATCCTCTCTGGCATATTTGCACGGTCAGCCTTTTGTCTAATTGCGAGATGAAAGACTTTGTCTTTTTTTCCAGGAATTCCAGGCATCAGCAAGCAATTTCAGGAGGAATTAGTTAGACTAAAATCATTGAGCCTGTGGCTTCAGTTTAAATCAGGAGAAGGATGTACCTAAGATGACAAATGGTTTCAGGTCCCGTGCAGGTCTGAGACTGGTCATGGGGCCTGAAGTGCTGCGTGTGGAAAGGATTCTGAGCTGCACCCTAAGCTCAGGGTGAAGAGTGCAGGGATTGATTAGTGATGTCTGCCCCAGACTCAGGATGGGGAAAAGGTGCCCAGCACACCTACTATTTTGCCCATGCCTGGGAAAGTTGGACAGATGCTCAGGCTCTTTTTATACAGCTGGGTGATTCAATCAGTTCTGTCAACCAATTCAGTGAAAAAAAAAAAATCAGTTGAAAAATGTTTGGTATAATGTAGGATAAAAAGGGAAAAAAACCTACCCATTTTGTAAATTTTGTCTTTCACTTTTTATTCAGCTAGGTTGGTAAGTCCTAGACATATTTTAAAAGGTGAATTAAATCCAAGAGCTTCTAACTTCTGGTCTGACTTTCCTGAAGGAGTTGCTAGATGATACTTTATAGTTTTATTACACTGTCTTTCTAAATATTTTTCAAAACATTTCACACCTAGTATCTCATTTTGTTCTCACTTGATCCCTGTGATGCTCAGAGATGATCTGATGGGTCATCACGAGAAGGTGAGGGGTCGACCCAGATCCCTGGCCCCTTCCTTTGTTCCGTGAACTTTCTGCATCTCCTCGGGGGTCTGGAGGAGATTTCCACCTGGTTGATTACTGTTGCTTTGCTCTCAGGGGGGCTGGAGTCTGTAGGCCGGTGCAGGGACTCAGAATAGCGTCCATGCCGGCTTCAGAGGCTCCTTTCCCTAGCAGGCAGCTGCCTGAGACCCCACCGCTCTGATAAAATACTTCGGGGTTTATAGGATGGAAGATTTTGTTTGGAAATGAGCACAGTCTGCAGTCATTCATACCCTGGAGTTGTCAGCTGATGTGTCTGAGTCACCCCTCACCATCTCCTGGCACCCGAGGGCCTCCTGGTCCACCTACAGTGGTCTGAGCTTGGCCATATTTGGTTTTCTCGAGCTGGTTGGCTTTGGACGTGGTTTTCAACCTGCCAACACCCAAGTGGGGACCCAGATCCAGCCGTGCATTTAAATGGCAGGCGGTGGAGACATCCATGGATGCGGGCCGTTTACTTAACATAAATTAGTTCTCGGCTGTGCATTCCTTTGGTTGTAAACAGTTTAGGGTCGTGGCAGCTAGTGTCTTCTCCCCTCCGCCCCCCGCTCTCCCCGGCTCAGACCTCCAGTGGATTTGTTTCTACAACCAGGGACCTTGAGGACTGCAAGGGGTTCCACCCGTCCTCCCGCGTGTCCATGCCCCCCCATCCCTAACGCTTTGCTCCCAGTGGGTGCTGCCAAGTGTGTCTCATCCACTGTCTCACTGAGGTAGGAACTCCTCTTATCCCCATTTCACAGAAAAGAAGACTGAGGCTCAGAGAGCTTAAGGAGTTTGCCTGAGGTCACATAGCTAATAAATGGTGGAGCTGGAATTTGACCCCAGCAACTGTTTTCTGAGTCCTTGCTCTGGAAAAGCCCTGCTGTGATTATGTGGTTTCTCTTCCAATCTGGATAGTCTGTTGTTGGGCTTTTGAGATTTTTCCTGGTAGCTTAAACAGCAGCCCATTCGCTGGCGGCCCCAGCCTGTGGATCTGCTCAGACCTCCCCCAGCGGGAGGAGAGTTGGGGTGAGGAGTGCGCGTCATCGTGGCGGTGGCATCAGCCCGATGGCCTCTGGTCCAGACCTCAGATTCAGGGCGGCGGGACCCTGGGTGCGAGAGTCCGGTTTGTGTTCTGCTCCGGGGTCCTCCAGGGAGCGGGTGCGCCCGGCCTGCGCTGGGGAGTCTGCCTGCACCCATGGAGCGCTACCAGGCGGGGAGTCCGTCCTGGTGTAAACAGCGGTTGGTATATTTAGAACTAATCTCTAGGGACTGTCGTGTGTGTTTATCTGCAGGCTCAGAGATCAAAGTCAGGGAGGTGGGTCGGTAAGAAATGCTTGGGTTGACATCCACGTGACACAGTGGTTCTTTCCCAGGGATTCAGGGCAGCCTGATACGTGAGGCCTATTTTAGGGTCTTTCTTTATCGGTTTGGAATTGTCACCGTCTGCACCGCAGTCAAGCAGGACTAGCCTGGATCTGCCTTTTCTGACTTGAAAAAGCACCGCCACACAGGCTCGCCTTCCGGGCCGTCTTTCCCAGCAGGCTCACGTGTCTGGGCCCTCCTTTTTCTCCACAGCCTGCCCGCAGATGTAACCTCCTGATTCACTGTCTAATTTAGGGCAGAAACTCGCAGAGCAATGTCAAGAGGGGCTGTTTTCACTTCTGGATTTTACACATGCTTAATGTTCTTGCTTTGAATGCACTCCAAGAGAATATAATAAAGAAAGCCGCGCACACATCTATCTCGGTGGAGCAGGCCTCGTGTGGAGCCAGCTGCTCTGGGGGATAAACCACATTTCTTTTTCCCTCCCCATCTCCCTTCCCTTCCTTCAAATATATCTTTCATTCATTAGACAAAACAGTCTTCCACAGGGTAGGAAAGGGCACCGCGATTACATCTCTAGCACCAGATATTTTGTAGTCATAAAATTACTTGCCTCTGGCTTCTCTTCCCAGTTTGTTTCGCGTTTATTCTGGAATCAGACACACCCGTATTGGGCCATTGCTGAATCCTATGAGATGACTCAGTTTGAACAAAACTCCTGCTTTATGTAATGGGACTTCTTAAGTGGGCCGCCTGTCAGGAAGGTCCGGGAAGCTCCTGTTCTTGGTGCAGGAGGCTGTGTTTGAAGGACATGGGTTCTGCTCTGCAATACTTTCCACTTAAAGGGAAATTGAGAAATGAACGCGGACTGTCTAGCACGGAAGCCAGGACAGGGCAGAAGCACTGGCCAGGCGAGGCTCCCTGCCAGGATCTGGAGCCGACGCTGAGCCAGGTGTGGGTGTTACGGGGACCAGCTGAAGCTTCATGTTCAGCCACGAGGCTGAACAGTGTTCCACGTACCACCCACACGCTGCCCACTCAAGAGGTGAATGGACATTTGTTTTTGTGATGGTCGATAGGGAATTTAATTTAGGCACAGCTAATAGCTGTGTGTGTGTGTGTGTGTGTGTGTGTGTGTGGTGGGTTGGTGAGAGTTTTGTGCATTTTGTTTGAATTTGAACATTAGCTAATCTTGTAGGCACTGTTTCATGTTGGGGATGTCTCATATACAATGTGATATTGGGGTTCAGACTTTGCAGTTGATTGTAGATATCTCTTTTATTTCACTTTTTCTTCTCCTATCTTTTTCAAGAGAGTGGGGAGATATTTATGTATGGGTAATGCAAGGTCCATAATGTTATAGATTACAGCTTTTAAATTTTTATTACTTTTTTAAAGAGAAAGATTAGTGGTTTGGGCTCGACTGGGCTGAGTTGAGTTTAGAAATAAAAATAGCCACGATTCATTGAGTATCTACTGTATGCTAAGCTTTATATCAGGAACTTCATGTGAATTGTGTAATTTAAGTCTCAAAACAGTTGTGTGTTGTAGATATGCATATTTTAACTGTACCAAGGAAGGAATAGTTTCACCATAGCTAATGGCATGGCGTTCCATACAAGTTGGGATCTGGATCTGGATGTAGAGCATAGCGTCGGAGGGTAGAGGATGAGACTTGTGGCCTCAGGCCTATGAGATTTGGGGGAGCAGGAAAGGAGCCCTTTCGTAAAGCCCAGAACCTAAAAGAACTTCCTGTTCAAGAAAAGGAGATGAAGAGAACTCTGTTTACTGCTTTGGAGTGAACAAGAAGGAGGCTCACTGTGTGTCCTGGGGCTTCCTCTGCCCCCTGCCCCGTACCACTCACAGGATGGAGTCTGGGTTTATGCTACTCGCTTGTTACAGGAACTTTAGGATTAAAAAATGGACGTCGATGGTTGGATGGATCAAGAAAATGTGATGTGTACATACTGTCTCCTCCAAATTCATGTTGAAGCATTAACCTCCAGGTATCTGGAGATTGGCCTAGCGGGGGAGATCAGGTTTAGCTGAGGTCATGAGGGTGGAGCCCCCATGTTGGGATTAGTGCCCTTATAAGACCAGACACCAGAGAGCCTCTCTCTCTCTCTTTCTGTCTCTACCTTCTGAGGACACAGTGAGAAGGTGGCTGACTCCAAGCCAGGGTGAGGGCCCTCACCCTGGTCTTAGATTTCTAGCCTCCAGAATGGTGAGAAAATGCATGTCTGTTGTTTAAGCCACTCAGTCTGTTGTATTTTGTTATGACAACCAAGCAGACTAAGACACATACAATGGAATATTATTCAGCCTTAAAAGAGAAGGGAATCCGGTCGTATATTGGGTTGGCCAAAAAGTTCACTTGGGTTTTCCGTAAGATGTTATGGAAAAACCCAAATGAACTTTTTGGCCAACCCAATATTATAACATGGATGAACCTTGAAAACATTATGCTACATGAAATGAACCAGGCACAAAAAACAAACCCTGTTTGATTCCACTTGTTTGAGGGGTTTAAAGCAGTCAAACTCTCAGAAACAGAAGCTAGAATGGTGGTTGAAAAATGGTTAAGACGGTACATTTTGTACCATTTTGTACCACATACAAAAACTAGGTCTAGGATAATTGATACCCAAATAGTCCTTCAAAATTAAGCACAACCAACTCTGAAGAAACTTCTACACCTCAGGGCCCTCAGTGCTCTCAAAAAATAAGCAATCCTGGCTGAGGCTGTGCTAACAATAAAAAACACAAACCTCATAACAAAATGCACCTCCACGAGGAAGAGCTGGCTGATACTAGAAGCAGGAGAGTTAGTGTCCCAACAGCTAAAGTAATGGGACGGTTTGAAGGGACCATAAAATAAATTTGTTTGAGACAGTTGAAGAGATAAAAGAAGAAATAGAAAAATCTAATAAAAGAACAGTTCTCTATGAAAAACGAGAAGGTTTGAAAAAAGGGCCCAGTAGTACTTTTGGAACTGAAAAACAGTTGTTGAGGTAAATAAGTTAATGGGATGGATGAAACATCAGGGTAGACACAGCCAAAGATAGAATCTGTGACTGGAAGTTAGACCTGAGGAAGTTGCCCAGAATTCAGCACTGAGAGATAAACTACTGAATCTATGAAAAAGCAGTTGAAAGAATCAGGGAAGAGAGCCAAAAGGTTCAGTATGTGTCTAAATGGAGTTCTGGGAGACAAGAGAATGGTGCAAAGACATCATTTTAGAAGCTAATGCCAAGGACATTCCAAAATTGAAGAAGGATATTGATTTTGTAGGTTGCAGTAGCACACTGAGGGTTGGGTCGGGTAATTAAAAATACATTGACATCTAGACAGTCAGCATAGAAAACTGCTGAGAAGTCAAAGAAAACGAAAAAATCTTAAAAGCAAGCAGGGAGAAAAGGCAGATTATCTGCAAGCAGCAGACTTCATCAAAACCGTAATAGAGGTTAGAAGACAAGGAAACAGTATCTTCCAAGTGCTCAGTGGATGTCAAACTAGAATTCTGTGCAAAGCTAGGCTATCTTTCAAGAGTTAGGATGAAAAGACATCTTTTGTGTAAACAAACACCAGGAACATTTACCTCTAAAATGATCGTGGCTGAGAGAGCTACCAAGAGATGCATTTAAAGAAAGAAGCATTCATCGAAGAAGGCTAAGATTTAGGATGGCTTGAAAACAAGGTAGTTGTAAATATTGAGCAATAATAAGGTGGAAGATTAGTGATGGATGGGGTGGGTGCAGAGATCAGAACTTAATGCATTCTAAGGTCTCGGTATTTTTCAGAGGAGTAACGAACTCTCATTGAAAATCCTCCCTAGTTCAAAACAAAGGAGAGAAATATCCAGACGTTGACTTTGGACATCCATCATGATCACTAGAATGACAGTTCACGTGTCTTGAATTCTTTCATTTATGTTACTTCATTTAATTTCACAGCAACCATGTGAAAGAGATTATCGCTCCTGTTTTGCAAGGTGAGGAAACAGGGTGTGTTTACCTTTGAACCCCCATCCCTCAAAGTACCGCACGGCCATAGGTGTGCTCAGTAAATGGGACCTGGCAACCCAGCCGAGGTCATTGTGCGGTCACGGCATCAGAAAAGTGCTATCCGGACCATCCGGCTTCAGCCCCTGCCCTCTGCAGGGCCCTGCCCACGTCGTTAACCTGCCCGGGCAAGTGACTTTCTGCACATCTGTAAATGGATGCCCGCGTTCCCCTCTTACACGGTCTCTGGTCTCTCAGGTGACGGGTGCCCTTCAGCCCTTTAGCCCTGGCTGTACTTTCACTGTCGATCACAGGCCAGCGGAGCCTCCTCGATCTTTGTTGTGGTTTCTCAAGCCGGGGCCGGTGTCTGCGGGGTGCCTGGACGCCGTCCCGGCCCCTTGTTGCCAGGAGCGCGGTGAGGATGGAGCATCTGAGCACCTGCCCCCGCACACCTGCCTGGCCACCTGTGCAGGACGCCCACCCCACCCAGCCACCCCGCCTGCTCACTGTGGTGTCAGAGCTCGGATTTCTTTACCCAAGGAATTGTCAGCAAGGAAGCCAGCGCCTGGGCTACGCCAACTGGGAAACCAGTTGCTAGGCTACACGGGACCCTGTTCAGTCAGTCACACACTAGAGGGGGCGCCCAGATGTCCTCCTTCAAGGAGGCTCAGTCCGCGTCTCCGCTTCGAGTAGGAAGGCTCTGTCTTCTCAGGTGTACTTGAGAGTCTGTCTCTCTCTCTGTCTCTCTCTGTATCTCTCTGTCTCTCTGTCTCTTGCTCTCTCTCTGTCTCTGTTTTTGTCTCCCTCTCCCTCTGTCTTTATCTCTCTCTATCTCTGTCTCTCTGTCTCTCTGCCTCTCTGTCTCTGTCTCTGTTTCTCTGTCTCTGTCTCTCTGTATCTCTCTGTCTCTGTCTCTCTCTATCTGTCTCTGTCTCTCTGTGTGTCTCTCTCTGTCTCTCTGTGTCTCTCTCTGTATCTCTCTCTCTATCTGTCTCTGTCTCTTTCTGTATCTCTCTCTCTCTGTCTCTTGCTCTCTCTCTGTCTCTGTTTTTGTCTCCCTCTCCCTCTGTCTTTATCTGTCTCTCTGTCTCTCTGCCTCTCTGTCTCTGTCTCTGTTTCTCTGTCTCTCTGTCTCTGTCTCTCTGTGTGTCTCTCTCTGTCTCTCTGTGTCTCGCTCCGTATCTCTCTGTCTCTGTCTCTTTCTGTATCTCTCTCTCTATCTGTCTCTGTCTCTTTCTGTATCTCTCTCTCTCTCTGTCTCTTGCTCTCTCTCTGTCTCTGTTTTTGTCTCCCTCTCCCTCTGTCTTTATCTCTCTCTATCTCTGTCTCTCTGTCTCTCTGCCTCTCTGTCTCTGTCTCTGTTTCTCTGTCTCTGTCTCTCTGTATCTCTCTGTCTCTGTCTCTCTATCTGTCTCTGTCTCTCTGTGTGTCTCTCTCTGTCTCTCTGTATCTCTCTGTCTGTCTCTGTCTCTTTCTGTGTCTCTCTCTCTGTCTGTCTCTGTATATTATGTATGTATGTATATAACATGCCAAATTAACTGGTTAAGCGTGTGAGAATAAATTGTTGTGGTGGTGGTTTGATGTGTTTAATCGTGGACTTGCTGTTTGGTGCCCGAATCGCCGGTTGCCTTCAGGGTACGACAGCTGCTCAGCTGGTCCACCCTACCCGGCTCGCACACAGAAGGGGAGCCCTGCATTTCCTTAGGTGACTGTGTGTATAACGTGTGTCAGGTGCCCACTGCTGGCTCCTCACACGTTGCCCTCAGCCTCATGAGGGTTTCGTGGTCTCGGTGCGTCTGGGCGGACCTGAGATGCATCCATCTCCACGCGGCTTTTGCTGCCCGGCCGGCAGGCCTGCTGGACAGACCGTGTCTCGGAGGCGGACGGAGGCCCGTGCTTTTGCTGCTCACGGAAGCCGCGGCCTCCCCCGTGTCCCTGCTTTGCCCCCGAGGGGCCCTGTAGCCGTGGGTTCCGGGGCAGCCGTGGTATTGAGCCACGTCTTGTGCTCTCGTGGCTGAGACCGCGCTTTGCTTTCACCAGCGCGGCTGGAGGGTCAGGTTGCCCCTTCCCGGGGGCGACGGCTCGAGGCGGGTGGGAACGGCATCCAGCCAGCAGCGCGGGGACCCGGGCTCGCACTCTGACCCCCGTCTCGGAGGCACAGCCTCAGGGAAGCCCGAATCCTCAGTTTCTCCAGCTGTAAACGCGGGGCATCAATCTCCGCATTGTCAAGAAAATAGAGTGCGATGATAACATGAGAAAATGCTTTGTAAACCCCAAAACACAGCACTCATGTAAGGCACCATTTCTCTCAGATGCGGGAGGTTAATGGCCCTTGCTGTCCCATATTTCAGTGCCAGCAACCGTGAGTGCTGCCAGTATATCCTGACTAATGATGAGGTGGAGAGGCTGGTGGGCCTGGTGTGGAGGCCGGGCCTTTCCTTGTATAAATGCGCGCGGTTACACAATTACTCACTGAGCAGGTGTTTATTTTTTTAATTTTTATTTTATTTATTTATTTATTTATTTATTTATTTTTGCGATACGCGGGCATTTCACTGTTGTGGCCTCTCCCGTTGCAGAGCACAGGCTCCGGACGCACAGGCTCAGCGGCCACGGCTCACGGGCCCAGCCGCTCCGCGGCACGTGGGATCCTCCCGGACCGGGGCACGAACCCGCGTCCCCTGCATAGGCAGGCGGATTCTCAACCACTGAGCCACCAGGGAAGCCCGAGCAGGTGTTTATTGTAAACCCTGGCCACCGGGATTACAGGGGAACAGGCCAGTGAAGTCATGAGCAATGTGCCCTCCGGCCTCCCAAAGTCAGAAAAATAAGGTACATTTTTCAGAAACTTAGGTGTATTCAATACAAAGGATTGTCCTTTATGCTGGTAATCTCTCTCTCCTGCCCTTTGGTGATAAATGTCTTTTCTTTTATGAAACGGTGTTGATAGTAGATGGTAGTTGAGTTTTGAAAAACTACCCAGGCAGCACATTTTAAAAAGGCATTACCGGTCCTTGAAATCCAAAAGCTTGGGAACCGCTGGTCTAGCCCAGCCTCCTGCCCACTGCCGACGGCTCTTTCCGTTCCTAACAAGTGGTCATCTGCCTTCTACTCGGGTGATTCTGGGAAAGGGGGCCTCACGAACTCGCAAAGCAGCCATTCTGGTTTGGACGAGCCTTTATTTTTTGAAATCAGATGAAGTGAAAATCTGCCGTCCTGTGACTTTTGCCCATGCGTGTCTGACCCCTTCCGTCCGGAGCAAACAAAAAATGCGTTTACCCTCCGGATTTGTGACTGCGTTCCTTCTGACTTGTTTTCCAGGGTTCTTGTCCTGCTTTCTTCACCCAGTTCTCCAGGGCTTCGTTCTCACCCTTCACCTTCCCCGGGTCACCTGCACTCCGCTGGGGTCCCTCGTGGAGTCCGTTGCCCAGCGGAGCACCAGCCCGGCTGTGGGCTGGCTTGGGCTGATTCCCCCGCGCTGGGCGCTGAGTGCAGATTAAGGAGGAGAAGGTTGCTTTCGCTTTTGGCCGTGTGCTCACTGTTGACGGTGAGTGACTTACAGTCTGCTCAACCCCAAGGGTCTCCGCTGTGTCTGTATCTTCGCCGATGAGCCAGGGGGCCGCCCGCCTTCTGTTGGGGCAGTGAGGTTTTTTCACGTGAGTGCAGGACTTTGTGTTTGTGCCTCTTATATTTCATCTTGTCAGTTTGGACAAGCTTGCAAACAAGCTTCCATAGTTTCAGCGGACTGAGGTCACTCGACTCTTGGTTCAACCTTCCAACTTACCAGCGATTCCTCCCAGATTTGTGTCAGCAGCACAACGGACACATTTGCCTCCATCCAAATTTTTAAATTCCGTGTTTAAAAAGCGAGAGCCAAGGACAGAGCTGTGGGTCCCATCAGAAGAGACCGTCCAGGCTTAGACGCATCTGTGAATCAGTACTCCAGACGTCCGTGTAGGGAGGTGGCACATCTATGTGCCAGCCGACTGCGGACCGGCCGGAGCGCGTGTCCACACGGAGGACGTGAGTTCTGTGTCCGACCCGTTCCTGAACCCGTCACTGCTAGGACGGCGCCTTCCAAGTTTACCTTTGCAGCCCCCACGTCCGTCTCAAGTTCACATTTTTCATTTGCTACTGGACATGCTTAGAATGTTCCACGTCCCTCAAAGTCAGTTCATCCTCTCGCTGCCCTCGAAAGCCCTTCTCCCTTCCCGTGGTCACTGTCTCAGTGGTGGCGCCACCGCGCTGGTTCAGCCGGGCACGGGGCCCTGTCCCCCCACATCTTAGTCTTGTTCCCGCTCCCAGGTGAATTCAGTCGCCGGTCTTGGAGGCTCCCCCTCCTTGGTGTTTCACCCCCCAGCCTCGGACTCTGCTCCGCCCGCCTCGGTGGCTGTAAGAGACTCTTCTGAGTCGGTGCTCCGCCCTGGTTCGCCCTGACTGTGCGTCCGCAGGAAGCAGAGCATATGCCTTTCTGTCCTTACGCACCTCCCACCCTCGGCCGGCTCCCTGTGGATGGTCAGTGGGGCTGGGCCTTCACGGTCTGGCCTTTACTCATCTCGTCGGCCTGATGGCTTCCGCCAGCCCCAGGCGCCAGACGTACTGCCTGCTCTGGGTTCCCAGATGCAGGATACTCATTGGTACTTTGCACGTGCCGCGCCCTTCACACTTTCTGGCCCAGCTTCCCCTCCTCTGCGGCTCCTTCCCTGACCGTTCCAGGCGGGGTTGGGGGTCCCTTTTCCAAGCTGCGGTCACGTGACTGGGTATCTCGAGGGTCTGCCAGAGTGATACCCAGTCACGTGGCCGATGTCTGCCTCCCCGACTTGGTTGGGGCCCTTTCGGACAGCGACTCAGTTCTCTCTAACGTCGTAGCCACGACCAGCGCAGGGGCCCAGGGACAGGTGCTCAGGGTTTGCGGAACAAATGGGGGCGAGGGTAGCCCGACGCGTCATTTCCTATTAATTTCCCTGCTCGCCAGCCCTCCCAGCGTCTGTGTCGGCGGCATCCCTTTGATTCACTGGCCTTGTGATCCTGTTGAAAGAAGTAAAAGAGGTACTTTGACATCGGTTAGGTTTTTCTCCAAACCCCCTGATTTCTCGTCCGCTGTCAGCGAGTTCAAGCCCATTTCTCCTGCTTGGCTGCAGGTTTCCTTCCCCGCCCCCGTGTGAGTGAGGCAGCAGCCCCGCAGCTCACGGGCTGGACGCAACATGTACTTTCCGGTGACGTCATGATGCAGGCCCTCCCTGCCAGGTGGCCTTCCACGAGGGGCTTCAGTCAGCCAGGCCCTTTGCGCCCTGCGCTCGGCCCTTGTTCAGGTCACCAGAGGCCTCCCCGTCCGGCTGGTTTGTGGCGTGTGGGGAGAGGGCTGCAGATGGGAGAGAGCGGGGATCGTGTGTGGGAGGTTCTCCCGGCCGGGACTGCCTGCAGCACCATCGCTGCTGTTCACGTTTCATTGGCCAGGACTTAGTCACAGGCCGTGTCCAGCTGCCAGGGAGCCTGGCAACTGTGGGCTCGCTGTGGCCCAGGAAGAAAAGGGATACAGATACTGGTGCAGTCACAGTCGCTGCCACACCCTCAGGCTCGGCTCGCATCCCCTCGTGTCCCAGGCTACACCCCGGAGCCCTTCTTGCCCCGGCTCTTTTCCGTGCCCTGAGCGCGCAGCTCTCCCCTCGCCCAGCCTGGGCCTCGCTGGTTGCTTTCTGCCTTCGCGTTCTCTAAACCCTCCAGGCCGTGGAACCTCAGTCCTTTCTGCTTGCTGATTGGGCTGGACTTGACTCCTCATGTCTCCGGTCTCCTAGCAACCCTCCTTGCCTGGCTCACGTGTCTGGGCCTAGACCATCTGATCCTTGGTACCTGTGCCATCGCCATGTGTGGGCCTTGGATGGGGGCCCGCCGGAGTCCAAGTCCCAACAGGACAGGGGAGAGTCCTTTCAAATGTCTAGCGCTTTGAAGTCCTTCCTGTGATGCTGGGCGTGGATTGAGGCTATTTTTAGAGACAATGAGAGAATGTAAAGACTAACAATGAGAGGCATAACATAAGACGGTGGAAAACACGGCTTCGGGAAGCCGACGGAACCGGTGCTGTGTATCTGGAAGGAGACAAGCCCGAAGGGAAGCACCAGTCTTTATATATAAGTAAAAAGTGGGTTTAAAAATTGTTTTAAAGGTGATGGTGCTAGGGTAGAAGTTCTTTTGTTACTCTGCAAAAGAAAGCGTCTCACATTTTAGTGTGGGATTTTTAGGTAAGAGACAACACAGAATTCATGAATTCCAGCCTTTGGGGATCTGGGGGTGGGTTCCCGAGAGAGGTCAAGTCATGTGCTTTCTTGGAAAAGACCATGAGTGGGGAGAGCCCGTCTCGAAGGCGTGACCTGCTGGTGCAGGAGGTGGAGGGGCAACTCAGAGTCTCCCTCCACCCCTGTGATTCTTTAAAAAAAACAAAAAGCTGGTGCTGTGCTTTTGGCTCATAGCTCTTCTGAGAGACGCTGGCGGTTCAAGTATTTGTCTCTGGGTGATATTTCCCAAGGATTTCGTAAGGGGAAGGGGTCTTGTCTTGTAGATTTGGAACTAAGATGCCTGAATTCCATGACCTGTTTTATCACCCACCCACTCCGCACATCACCCGCTTGCAGGTCACAGGTCACTCCTCCCCTCTTTGAACTGTCTGCTTACCGTTGTTAAGTGGGGATGGATCTGCAGGAGGTGTGGCTGCGAATTCCCTCACGTTTCCAACGTGCTTTAGGCTACGTAAGGCGAGCATCCTGGACCGTATCCATTTGTGAGGTGTGTTTCTCTGCACCTCGGTCCTTCGGTTCTTGCCTGGAGACGTGGGGCTCTTTGCAAACATTGCTTCTTAGAAACAGCCCCCGAGATTTGTGTGCCAGTGAGACCTGCGGGGTGCCCTCCGGTGGGTCAGGGGCTGGGGGTGGGCGGGAAGCCGGCCGCTGACACCTCCAGGCCAGCGACCTGCCGTGGAGGCTGTGAGCGCGAGAGGGTCAGCAGCCTGGGTGCTTGGCCAGGACTGGGGGCTTCACAGGAGCTGCTTCCTCCCTGCCTCAGCCTTCTCGTCTGGGAAGTGGGCACATCATTCTGGCACTCGCCGGTGGGGATGCTGAGATGATTACGTGCGCGAGCACAGGTGGAGTCCTGAGAATGGGGTCTGGCCCGTGGCAAATGCTCTGTCGGTATTAACTCTTCGTTTTTAAGCGAGAATTTCAGAAGGTGCCCCCGGCTGGCTTTCTGTCCTGTGACTTGCTTCCGTCCACGTTGAGGGCTGACCCGGGCCGGCAGACGGGAGGGGGAGGACCCGCACTGTCCTCATGCGGCCCAAGTTGTGCCGGGCTGGCTCTCAGCACCCGGTGGGGGGGGGGGGCTGTGTTTCAGCTTCCGGCGCTTGTTGAAATGGTCGCTACATGTGGTCGCAGGATCCGGGGGGGCTCAGGCCGGGAGCGAGAGGCCGGCCCGGGAGCTCGCCCCCTGTCGATGTGCTCAGATGAGTCCAGGAGATGCTGTATTTCAAGCGGGGCGCTTGGGGCGCTTGGGGGGGCTGGGGCGTGGGGCTCCGAGACTCTGTGCTTCAGAGTCTGACCAGACTGAAGCGCTTCCCTGCTCGCGGCGACCCTTCCGCTCTGCCTCGGATTCCGGGTTCCCCAGCGATTTCACCTGTTCGATGCCGGTGCCGCGTGGGGAAGGCCGGGCGGGGCGGAGACGGGGTGTCCTGTGAGCGCGTGCAGGACGGCCGTGTCGTGCTCACCGACAGCCGGGGCCCCTTCTGCGAGCCCCAGCCCACCACCCCCCGCCCTGCGCTGCTGTCCCCCTGGGCTGAGGCCCCGGACCCTGCGGTGGAGGAGATGGGGGTGGCGCTAGCATAAGCACCACTTGCGAAGAATGGGATTAATTTGCAGGAAGCTCAGGCCACACCCTTGTGAAAGAGCAAAGCCACCAGCTGTCCGTGGGGCACCTCCCGCGTGTATGGCACCACGCGGGGGCCGAGAGAGGCCCCGGGGTGGCTGGAAGTGACTCCTGTCCTTGGAGGGCTCCCGCTCCCCTGGGGGGCACACGTGCAAACAGGACAGGCCTGCGGAGCCAGCTGAAGGCAGGGCTGGGAACCGTCACACAGGCTGTGCCGGGCTCGTTGGGCGCACGTTATACGCCCGGAGAACGGAGCGATTTTTGTATGTGTTTTAGTTTGGTGAAAAGCACGAAACGTGACATTTCACTCTCTTAACCAGTCTTACGCGTACAGTCCGGTAGTGTTAAGTATACTCGCATCGCCTCGAGGTAGAATCTCCAGGACCTTTTCATCTTGAGAAACGGAAACTCCGTCCCCGTTGCATGACGACGCCTCACCGCGCTCCCCCAGCGCCCGGAAACCACGCTTCTGCTGCCTGTGTCTGTGAACTTGACGCCTCCGGGGGCCTCACGCCGGCGGGGTCACACGGCAGCTGTCTTCTTGGGTCTGGCTGCTTCCTCTCTGCGGGGTCCTCAAGGTCCATCCGTGCTGTGGCCCGCCACAGAATTCCCTTCCTTTTTAAGGCCGGACGGTGTTCCATCGCATGGATGGGCCGCGTTTTGCTTGTCCGTCCGTCCGTCCGTCCGTCTGTCTGTGGACTCTTGGGCTGCCTCCACCTGTTGGCTTTTGCTAGTCGTGCTGCCAGGAGCATGGGTGTCCGTGTCTCTTGCAGATTCTGCTTTCAACTCTGTTCGGTGAACGCCCGGAAGTGGAATTGCTGGATCACATGGTAGCTCTGCTTGTAATTTGTTGAGGACCCTCCGTACTGGTTTCCAGGGTAGCTGCGCTGTGGTACATTAACATCAGCACAAGGCCGGTTTCTCCACATCTTCGCCCCCACTCGTTGTTTTCGGGTTTTTGACGGTAGCCATCCTAACGGAGACGCGTTGGTATCTCACCGTGGTTTTGAGTTGCATTTCTCCGATGATTAATGATGTTGAGCACATTTTCATGTGCTTCTTGCCCATTTGTATATCATCTTTGGAGAAATATCTATTCCAGTCATTTGTCTGTTCGAAAAATCAATACCTGGAGGCTTTTGTTCCTGTTCTGCCCGTACCCCCAGACATCTGGCGTCGGCAGAGATGGCCAGACCAGCTCAGCCCCAGCAGAGGCCGAGAACGGCGGGACTTCCCTCAGGAAGTCCCCGAAGTGGGGCTTGCTCGTGGCCGTCGGCCAAAGAACCCGGAGCACTGAACTCTGCCCTCTTCCCGCTCTTTCGGTTTGCAGTGATTTTACACAGGTGCGATGCCGGGTGTACTCATCTTCCGTTCCTGCTGTAACAGATCATCACAAACGTCGTGGCTTAAAACAGCATCATTCTGGAGGTCAGAGGTCTAAAATGGGCTCCGCCCCTTCTGGAGGCTCTTGGGGAAGAACCTGCTTCTCTGCCTTTTCCAGCTTTTAGGGGCCCCGTCCTCCACCCACAGGGCCAGCGTGCACACTAGCCGCGCCTCCCCGTTGCACGCTGGGGACACGCGTGTTTGCACGCACTCCTGCAAAGCGTGTGCGCGTGTGTGTGTGCGCCCAGGGTGTCCGGTCACGGGAGGGCACTTGCTGTCCCGACCCTGTGTCCCCGGCAGGCAGCTCTCCCTGCCCCCGTCGTGACCCCTTTCCACACTTGCTTGACCTCCGGGGACTTGGGGTCAGGGGGTGGGGTTTCGTAGCTGCTTGGCTCAACCAGGAGCTTGGAGGGGGCACCAACCACCCAGGGTGGGAGCCCCAGTGCCCTAGTTTTATGAGGAAAACTGCGCGTCATCCCTGGGGTCGGCACACAGGGTCTCAGATGCCGGCGGCCAGGGCACCACCCCTCACGAAGCTGTGTGTGTTCCAGTCTGTTTTCTGTGGAAGGGGTGCTTTTCTTGGTGGGATGCTGAGTGCAGAGAGCAGAGCCAGGCAAGTGGCCCACGGGCCCCGTCCCCTCCTGGATGTGCGTGGAGACAGGTGACTCTCGCCGTCCAGGTCCCGCGTCTGCTGTGCCCGCGTCGGCCGGTTGTCACGTCCCCGTTTCACAGATCGGGAAAAATCAAATGTCGACAGGCTCCCGCGGAGTCCGACGTCCGGGGGGGCTGGCGCTCTGGGGGTCGTGGCTCCGGGCCGTCAGCGGGGCCAGGAAGAACAGCTTGGAGAGGCGACAGGGCCCCGGAGGCGGGGTGCCGCGGGGAGCAGGCATCGCACAGCCCGCTCTGGAGTCACGGCCGCCCTTGTCCGTCAGCTGTCTCTGTGGTGCTTTTCAGATTCAAGCGTTTATTAGCGTTAAAGGGGGGAACTCCGGGGTGGGGAGGGGGGTGCCGTCTGGAAAGCCCGTTCCTTTCGAACGATAAACTCTTCCGCCACCCACGTGCCAGTTCTGGGATCAGGGCCTTCGAGGTCCTTTGGTCAACTTGACCGAAGCACAGAGGGGGGCTGGACTGGCCCAGAGTCGCACAGCCTCCGGCGGAGGGGAGGAGAGGCGCACCCAGGCCCAGCGCACCCTGTCCTCGGTCTCCTCGCCGAGGAGGAGAGCTGCCGGGGGTGGGGGGTCGAGGGCTGAGAGCCGGCACCCTGCCTGGCGGCCTCCCCTTCGCTGCGGCAGGCCCGCAGTTCAGCTCAGTTCACAACAAGGTCAGCAGTAAAAGGACCCTGGTGAAAGGCTGCCGTTCACTGCAGCTTCGTGAATGGCTGCACCCGCTAAGGGCTTTGCAAAGGTTCTAAGACCCTTGGAACAGCTCAGAGCTTCCCAGGCCTCAGGCATGTCGCCCACCTGCCCGCGCTCCGGGCTCGGAGGAAACGCAAGCTTCGGTCCCCAGTGGTTCCTGCTCGGCGCTCTCACCACTAGGCTCTCCTGCTTCCTCTCCGGCTCCCTTATTCCCTCAATTCCCTCCCGGTTTTGTCCCCAGCGCCCGGGGTTTCCACATGCCCTCCGCTCTCCCGCTGCCCCGCTGGCTCCGTGGACCGGCCCCAGATCCGACTTGTCGCAGAGGTTGTCAGCCTCCTAATTACGTATGGACCTGTTTGGAGGACGGTCACCTAAACGGGGCCAGTGCTGCGGAGCTGTGGTTTCACGGCGTTTCTGCAGCCCCGGTTTCTGCTCCAGGAATCGTCGCTCCGTTCTGGGATGAAAACTGAAGGTGCCTTGACCTCTGCCTTCCCCTTGGGCTTCTGAAGATGGACTCTCCCAACTCCCCGGCTCCCTCTGGCCCGGCCCGGCCTGTGGACGCACTGGAGGCATCGGGCAGCCCCGAGGACCCCCCCGGGCGGCGGCCGCTGCCCCGCACCAGGACCCAGTGTCTCCTCTGGCCTCCTCGGGGAAAGGATGGAGCGAAGGCTGAGGGGGCTCAGAGGCTCCTGGTCTGGAAGGTGTCAGAAGAACCCGAGGAGAAGGAAGGTCAAGGGCCGAGCGGGGCCCGAGAGGGACAGGAGACAGTGCCTGTGCGGGGGGTGGGGGGGGGCGCTCAGGAGGCTCCGAGGAAAGAGCTTGGGCTTGAGATCCAGAGGACCTGGAGGGCTCGGCGGGTAAGTCGGTCCCAGCCGGAGAGCCTCGCGTGGTGTTGTCATTGGCAACGGGGAGTCTCAGGACACGGGGGAGAAAGTGGATTCCCTCAGCAGGCACGTCTCTTTATACCTGCCGTGCCGGGCGCAGGCTGGGCGTGCGCTGCAGAGAGGAGCCACCGTGGCCACCCAGGGCTGCTCCTGAGCCCGGGCAGAGCCGGGGACAGGCCGGGGCTCGTGGGATCCTCAGACCTGAGCTCTCGTCCCCGGGGGAGGTGGCCCCGCCTGCCCAGGTGTCCTTCCTCTTGGACTGTTCTTCCGAGTTCTCTGAGTCCAACACTCATTCCTCTTTGGCTTTTAAAGTGAAACGGAATTAAATTAAATTTTTTATGTTTTTAATATTACGTAAAATCGACACAACGCAAAATTGACCACCGTCACCTTTTGAAAGTGTACAACTTAAGGGCATTCACATGGTCATGCCACCGTCGCCACCATCATCTCCAGAACTTTCTCGTCTTCCCGATGAAACCCTGTCCCCGTGGAACACTCGCTCCCCACCCCCTCCCCCAGCTGCCGGCAGCCCCCCGTGGCTCTGTCTGTGTCTGTGAATCTGACTCTGCTCTCAGGACCGCCTGGAAGTAGATCATACGGTACTTGTCTTTTCGCAGCTCATCTCACTGAACGTTTTGTCCTCCAGGTTCCAAGTTGAGGCGTCTGACACATTGCGTCAGAATTTCTTTCCTTTCTAAGATGGAATAACAGTCCGTCGTACGTAGAACACTTTGTTGATCCATCCGTCTGTCGATGGACACTGGGGCCGGTTCTCCCGTTTGGCCGCCCCGCGTAACGCTGCCGTGAGCGCTGGGGTCCCGTTTGGCCGCCCCGCGTAACGCTGCCGTGAGCGCGGGTGTCCCCGCTCTCTTCTTTTGGATAAACACCCATAAGTGGAATTGCTGGATTGTATGGTGAGTCTGTGTTTGATGTTTTTAGGAGCCACCGTGCTGTTTCCCATCAAATTTGCACCGTTTCACCTTCCCACCAACGGGCACCGGGTTCTGCTTTCTCCATGCCCTGGCCAGCACTTGTTTGCTCTGGCGTTTTGATGACATCATCCTAATGGGTGTGAAGTGCTCTCTCTGGCTTTGAGGACTTCCGTGTAGACCCTGTTGAGATCCCGAAGTCCTGGGGAATCCTGGGGTGAGCAACTAGCAAAGAAACGAGCGCTGGAGGGCCGTGCTCTCTGTGTCGCCCTTCCTGGCTGCACGGCCCTGAGGTTGAACTTCCCCTGTAGGCCCAGGCCAGCTGGGGGCAGCCGCTGGGGACGGCTGAACACCCTCACCCAGGCCACCAGCCGGCGAGCGCAGGGCAGTGGGTGGTGGGCTGCACCCTCTCGGCCCTTGTCCTGAGGCCAGTGGGGCAGAGGCCCAGGCCCCGCCACCGCCGCGGAACTTGGTGGGACTTGGACCGGCCGGGGAGGGAGCTGAGTATCTGAGCGGGAAGGACTTTCACGGTCACTGGCCGAGCCTCCTCCCTCTGGAGAAGAGGGAGTCAAGGGCCAAAGAGAGAAGCGATTTGCCCAAGTGCCCAGAACAAACGGTGCAGTGGAGCAGGGCCTGGAATGCCGCTCTCTTGGCTTCGGGCTTTTGGCCCTTTTCCCGCAAACTCGGGGAGGCGTCAAGGTGGTTTCATGTTTGTCCGCAGCTTAATGTTTACCAAGGGGAGACGGCCTCAGGGCCACTTGCTCATTTCTTTGTTGCCTTTCCACCTTCTCGCCTGCCTGCTGTTCTGCAGGGGTGTCCTGGGGATGAATGGGGTAAATGGCACTGACCGGGCCAAAGGAAACAAGTGTTACGCTTTATACAGAGCGTGGCTATGAAGCGGCCCGTGAGGGTAGAGGAATCAAGTCACGCGCCGCCTTTGTCCCACCTGGCTGAGAGTTGGGGACGTCTGGGAGGAGGGCAGAGTGCAGAGTGTGCGTGTATTTGTGCGTGTTACGTGTGCAGCGTGTAAAGATGTGTGGGACCCCTCTCCCCGCACAGTGCAGTCCCGCGGACGATGGAGAAATTTCAGAGCCTTCCCCTGGGGGAGGGTCCTTGGAAAATGGAGCGTGGCTTGCAAGGATCTGCGGAATTCTCCGTATTCCGAATTCTCTGGATAGATTCGCTTTTTCACAAATTGACACCATCAATATGTGTGTGTGAGATACAGCACTTTTTAAGAGGTGGTTTCTTAACAAGGAGGGGATACTTCTAGGAAAAAGTCTTTTTTTTTTTAGTGAAGCAGCTTTTGTGTTTTATTTCACATCACTGAAGATGCGTTCCTCTCCTTTGGTGCCCTGAGGCGTTATATGTGGGCGCGCGTGGAGTGATTCTTATTGAGTACTACTTCACATTTGGGTAGAATCTCATGGAGTCCTTACGACTGTCGTGTAAGGAATGCATTCTCGTCTCTGTTTTACAGATCAGTGAGCTGAGGCCCAGAGAAGAGTACGTCGCCAGGTACCCGGCAGGGTGGCTGGTGGTGGGACTGATGGTCACCGGGTCAGGGGCCTGGGTTCTGACGCCGTGAGGCTGGAGGAAAGCCACTTACTTCCTCCCTCTGCTGTCTGGCTCTGCTAGAACTTCTCCAGGGGGCTTGCGTGTATACGATGGCGCGTCTCAGGCCCGGGGACGGGATCCAGGAGTCCTCTCGCCACCTGGGCACGTACCTGTTCAGACCTCATGGAGCCCAGCTGATGTTACACGAAATTGTTATTAAAGAGCAAGAAGGCAGGAAAAGGAAAGGACCTTGCCCGTGTTTCTCGGCTGATTTCCGAATCGACCGTTTCACTTTATCCCAAACGTGGATCCTTTTGTTTACAGAGGGCCGCGGATGGAGACGCGGCTGCGAACGGTCCGCGGTCCTGAGCGCAGGCTGTGGTCGGCAGAGGTAGCGCACAGGGGCTGCAGAGCCATCCCGGGGCTTCTCGCTCCTCTGCGCCTGCGGGCAGCTGCTGTGTTTTGCTGACGTGCTGGAGTTGGGGAGGAAGAGGCCGCAGGGTGGCCAGTGCACCGGGTGGGGTCTGCGTGCTCCCCCCATGGGTGGTCAGCAGCCGGACGGGCATCTGGTGCTGGTTTGGCCACAGTCGTTTTGGAAGTGTTCTTACACAATCAAACACAATCACAACGGTTTTCTTTCTGATTACCGAAGAATGATTTAGTGTACAGAATTTGCAAAATACACTAATGAAAACAATAGCTGGTACTTACAGGGGTCTTGCTCTTGAGCGCTGCTCTGGGAGCTGTCCCTTATTAACTCAGGTGCGGCAGCCTCTGTTATTATCTCCGTTTCACAAGGGAGGAATCTCAGGTCCCAGGAGGTCAGGTGACCGGTCCAGTCACAGGGCTGGAACTGACAGGGCTGGAAGCCAGCCCGCCTGGTTTCTGAGTCCTGGGCTGTGTGCCAGGCTGACCTGCCTCCACGCAAATGAATGTCACTCGTCACCTGAAGATAACCGCTAATCACATTTCTGTTTTTTAAAAATAATAAATTATTTTATAATTTATTTATATTTAGTTTCCTTTTAGCCTTTCTCCTATAAAAAAACGTCTTTTATAAAATTGAGGTCCTACGGTATATACTTTTTTGGACCCTGTTTCTTCATATTATGTTGTAAAATTTTTTTCTATATTATTTTTCTTTTTTAAATTTATTTTTATTGGAGTAGAGTTGCTTTACAATGTTGTGTTAGTTTCTGCTGTACAGCAAAATGAATCAGCCATACATACACATATATCCCCTCCTTTCTGGATTTCCTTCTTTATATTATTTTTCAAAAACATAATTCTTATGGCTTCCTAAAATTCTGTCATGTGGCTCTGCATTGGTTTATCTAACCAGTGACCCAGTGGTGGGCTTTGGGGGGAATCTCCAGTTTGGTGCTGGTGTAATTCACACCGTGGTGAACACTTACCCGGGTTCATGGCTCGCTCGGGTCTCCGTCTGGTTCCTTAGGACAGCGTCTGCAAAGGGTAGTGAACGTCTGCATTTCCTAGACTCTCCTGACGGGGTTTGGCCATTCCTGCTCCCCTCCGGCGCAGCGAAAGGGGCCTGGGCAGGGTCCCCAGTGGGGCTGGCGGGGCTCTGGGCTCAGCAGACCTTCTCTCCTGCGGAACGGGCGTGCCCTCGGTCTCGAGGGTCTGAGTCTGAGCTCTGGGCTCCGAGCCTCCACAGGGCTCTCCCGCCAGTCCTGAGTCACAGCTCGTTACTGCTGGTCCCCAGAGGTGCCCGGCCCCCTCAGGGGGTGAAATAAGTGGCAGGTGAGCATCAGTGAGGGAAGCAAGCCTTTCTGCCCGCCCCCCCCCCCCTCCCAGATGGTGAGAAGGAACTAGGTTGGGGCCACTGAATCTACTGAAAACTGTCCTCGCAAGGTAGCACTGCCTCCCGTGTTCTAGTTCTGCTGATTGGGGAAGGTGTGGTGTCTCTGTGTCTCTGCTTTCCTTCCAATAAAATGGGGCCAAAGCAGCAGACCCCTCGATATCATGGGGCCGGAGTCGAAGTGATGAATGTTAAGGGAGAAAAGGTCACGGGACAGCGGCATTCGCATTCTGCCAGTATCCACTTACTGATCCATTCAGCACACTTTCAATGAGCATGTGTCACATCCAGGCTCCTCTGGGCTCCCGGGGGGAGCGGTGGCGAGTAGGGTGGACGAGAGTCCTGCTTCTTGGGGTCTCCCTTCTGGTGCGGACAGGAAACAAACCTCCACTTAACAAGGACGTAACCACATTTACCAAATGGCAGACATACTGATCTAAATAATCGAAGAGCATTGTCTCTGTGAACTTCTGCGTAGAAATCTGTGAAGCCTAAGCAGAAATTCTGCAGAGGACTTCCGTGCAGGCTCTGTGCTTTGAGCGCCTCCTGGAGGACTGCTGTGCTAGGATTTCCGAAGCCACAGAGCTGGTTCCTGCTCGCAGGGGGCTTACAGCTCGTTGGGAGGATCCAAGAGGGGCCCTGAACTCCTCAGGCTTTCATCGGCCAAAGCACAGGAGGGGGAGTCGGTGTTTGGGTCCCACGGGTGCTTTGCCAGGCCACCGTGGCCCTCATCCCGTTTTCTGCACCCTTCCCGTCCCCAGACATCGGCGACCGGGAGGATTTCCCATTTTTCTAGCTGGTACCTGACCTCTGCCAGGGCTGGACCTACTTGTTTTTTTACTACAAAGGCTACTTTGCGGTAACGCTTAAAAAGCTGAAATGCTGACTTTCAGTAAATTTGAGGGAATTCTCAACTAGGTCCTGTAATTTAGGTTTGCCATCAGCAGGTGGCGACAGGTGCCTTGGTTCAAATGGCAGGAGGGTGCGGTGTGCCCCCTACCCCTGCTTGCGTGGAAGCAGGAGAAGTATTTTCTCACTCTTGCAATTGACGACCTTTGGCTGCGGAGGCACACGGTTCAGCACGCGGTTCAGCGCGCGGTTCAATGTGCGAATCTATCAGTTTGCTTTCTGGCTGTTCTTCCCTCTGTTCTCTGAGGTCAGCGTGACCTTGGGTACCGCGGGGGCACGGCTTTCGGGTTAGGGTCCTCTGCAGATGGAGGCGAGTTTGCTTCCATGGGAGTCACCCCCCCACCGGATTCTTTCTCCTTGTCTTTCCTTTGGACTTGCTGCCCCGCGAAGAGCAGAGAACAGGTTTTGTTTGCGGGACCGCTGGAAGGCGAGAACGCTGGCCCCCTATGCTCTTCCCATTGGCTTGGGCCTCCACAGTGCGCCAGGCCCTCTGCCTCTGCCCCGTCATCAGCGGGAGGTGCGATGGCGCACCGAAAAGAGGCGGGTTTATTTAAGGCAGCGCCTGATGGGCTGAGTGGAGGAGACGGCCACGCGTGTCCCTGGTCCCTCACTGTCTCTTTGCTTCAGAGCAGATTTCGCTCCTGTGGTCCGGGGCCCACTCTCACGAACTGTGTTTGTAGCAGGATGCGGGAAGGGGAGGGTGGAGGGACTTAGAGGAGACTCTGTTGAAAATGGTGCAGTAACGGCCCGGCTAAGAGAGGGAGGCAGGTGTACAGCTCGCGCTTGACACGCTCAGGAGACCCTCTGGGGGCTTGGTCTGGGGAGAGGGCTTGCATCGCGGCTGGGGTGTCCCCGGGCTCTCGTGGGGCCAGCTGGGTTGGGAGAAACGTCAGCTTCCCCATCTGCCCATTGGGAAAACCAGTTTCTTATTCGTCTGTCGAGAGTATTAACCCCTGAAAAATGACTTTTCATTTCTGTGTTGTTTGTTGGGTCTTTGGATCTTGTATGCTTTGAAAATATGTCTTTCGGCCGAGGGTGGTTATTTCCTGATCAGGAAATCCACCCACCGAGCAGCCTCTGCATCAGGTCTTGATTGCTTTTTTTAAGTGCCTTCGCAAGTTGGGATTCGGTGCTTTGGGAGGGCGAGGACTCTCTCCTGTGTCTCACACCTGTTCCTCTTCGTGCACTTCGCATCACGACTCCTCTTTAAATATAGACGTGTGCCGTCCACAGTGTGGCTACTGTAGCCACGTGAGCGTACTGAAAGGTAAATTACCTGAAATCAAGTGTTAATACCGTTCAAAGGGTAGTTCCTCAGTTGCGCTAGCCCCTGTCAAGTGCTTAAAGCCAGTGCCTGGTGGGCACCACGCTGGATACCCCAGAACTATGGAGCGTCTCCATCATTGTAGAGGTTCCCCAGGACAGCGCCGCTGTAGCCTGCCCGTGTCCGTCAAGGTTCAGATCTACAGCAGACGCTGCCGTAGCCGTTTTATGAGGAGGGCTACTTCACACAGGAACTTAAAGGTTTACAAAAAGCTTCTGGAAGGTTTGGGAGAGCAGGCGGTAGGCGAGGCCCCAGGACTGATCCCAGGACCACAGGGCGGAGCTGGGTTGCTAAGAAGACTGGGACTCCGCGATCTTCAGGAGGTGGATCTGGATGTTACTGTGCCCAGGATCACAACACCTTATCCGAGGTCCAGGGACCAGGAAGCCATCGCCAGAGCCTTTCTGTCTCTACAGAGCCAGAGTGGTGGCACGGACACCCTCCCCACCGGACGTAGTTTCAGTTCAGGCCTTGACTTGGCTGGCCTCACGGCCGTGTCTCTCTGGCCACGGGGAGTTGGAAAGTGTGTCCAGCCTCTGCGGGACAGGAGCGCGCAGGGGAGGAGGGGGGGCGGCTTCTGAGTTAGGCAGTCCGGCAGTCCGCCTGGGGCCGAGCGGGACCCCAGCCTTCCCTGGGGGAGCACAGCCGGCTGCGATGGCCCGGGCCTCAGCTGTCCTCTGAGCCCAGACGGCATGCTCTCCCGTGTGAGCGCCCGGCTAGCTCAGTAAGGCACTAGATGGATAAGATTAATGGCCTCCTGCTCGCTGCTCATTTGGCCTTTCATGGGCAGAGAAAGCTCGCTTTCTGTTTCAGGTCGGCTGCTTCGCTCTTAAAGGGAACGGAGGCCCCTGGTCACTGCGGGCTTCTGCAAAGCCCTCAGGACGCACCCGGCCCGAGAGAAAGCATGTCCTTTGCGCTACACGATTGCTTCTGGTCTCCATAAATGAGCTGAGGTTGTGCCGTGTGCACAAAGCCTGGCCGCTGGGAGACACCCCCTCTGTGCACGGCTGAAGGCGCTGAGGCCAAAGGGGAGGTCGTGCTCACGAAGCCGGCCTGTAGCCCGGAACCCCTTACACACACATGGCTAACTGGGGGTCCCTTTCTGGTGCCGGGCGGTTGGGCTTGTCTACTGAGGGATGATGTGGAAGGGAGATGGGGAGGGTCACGCTGGCCGCCGGGGTCGGAGGTCTGCCCGTTTACACTGTGGGGTCGGGAGGGGATTGGCAAAGGAATTCCCAAGCAGGGAGCAGGGGGAACCGCGTGCTGAGTATATGCAAAGGTCCTGGGGCGGACAAGGACTGAGCTTGTCTGAGTGAAACGGGGCCAGGACGGCAGGCATGCTTGGACCAGGCTGAGAGAGAGGAAGTCCTGAGAAGCAGGCAGGGCCGCCCCTGCAGGCTCACAGCCCATGGCAGAGTCTGGACTGTGAAGAGATTTGACTGGGAGGACGACAGGGCCTGATTCATAATCTGTTTTTCTGAAAGGTCACTCTGGCTGCTGCATGGAGATTGGATTGGGGATGGGCAGGAGAAGTGGGGGAAATGTCAGGGCTTCCGCAGCATCCCGGGCAAGACATGGGTGGTGGCCTGGACCAGGCCAGTGGCGCCGGAGATAGACATCGTTTCTCACAGCCTCTTCCTCCGGAATGCTCCCTCCAGGTCACAGCGGAGACGTCAGCAGGGAGCCTGGGAAAGCTCGTCCGCTCGGGCGCCGACGGACTGACCCCCACGCTTTCCCAGGTCACCCTCGTCGTGACGTCATCATCATCACGGGCCTCAGCAGGCAGATACTGGGCGTCTTCTGGGATGTGGCCCTGGGGCAGGTGCACGGATGGATGCAGATGAAAGAACGTAACTCGATTTCATCCCTGAGCAGCTCCAGGTCCCAGCACCACGCCTCCCTCGCAGGGGCCCCCGGGGAGCCCCAGTCCTGAGTTCATCTCCTGGCTTGGACCCTGGCAGAGCAGCCTGGGGTAAGGCCGACCGGCGCCTCGTCCCGGTCCCTCGAAGCAGCAGCCCGTGCGTGGGGGCTGGGGAGCCGCCCGGGGGAGCTGAGCCGTGTCACGAGTGGGAGGCACTTTCTGCCATACAGGGGAGGCGTCCGCGGTTGGCGCCCACCTGTGTGTGCGGCCTGGTCTGCTGAGCCGCCGCCCCAGGCTCGCGTAGATCGTCCAGGAAGGCAGGAGCCAGAGCAGACCTAGACGGTGGCATCTTTTCAGCTGGCAGCCAGGGGACCGAGCTTTGAATCAGCTTTATAATTTGAAAATTGTTCTCTTTGCATCGGGTGGTTGTTTCCTGCCAACCGAAGCCGTCAGAGCCGTCAGAGACACAGAGCTACTTCCCTTCCTCCCTAGCCCTGCTCCGGATGCACCCAGTGCGGGGCCTGAGATGGAGCTTGGCCATTCCTGGCATCCTTGGATCACTGTGTCCTCTTGTCATGGGGGTCCTAGGGGTCCTGATAGAGCCTCATGCCTGGGTGGGAGTCGTCCCAGGGCGTGGGGGACAGTCACTTGTGATAGGAGAGGCTGAGCTGGGCCTTGAGGTACAGCCTTGATGGAGGCCAGCCCGAGGGGCCGCACCTACTCTCGTGTGTGTGTGTGTGTGTGTGTGTGTGTGTGTGTGTGTGTGTGTGTGTGTGTCTTTGTTTACTGTGCCCTTGGTCGTGTCACAGGCTGCAGCAGTGCTTGAGCTGCCAGGACCGAAATACTGAAGGTTGTTTTCTTGCCCTCTGGCTGGGGAGAGGTTGACATTCCACTTTTCCCCACGGGCTTATTCGTATGTGCTTCTCCAGATGGTCCTCTCCCGAGAGGACCCCCTGCTCTGGGAATGGTTCACAGTATAAATAAGGTCATCAGCCAAGGCTCGGGTGGCTCTGAAGTCAGCCCCCCAGACCGGGCTTTCCGAGCCGCTCTTGGCTCTGTGGAGCCCTGGTCTCGATGCCCCGGGGCCCCCGATGCACCCGGTGCCGGCCTTCGTGGGTGATGGCGTCTGCTCCGGCCCGCCGCTTCCCGCCTTCTTGCCAGACGGTGTCTGGGCGTTCCGGGGGCGCTGGGGTGTGGCCGCCAGGGCCTGCGGGAGGGGGTGGCGTCGAGGCCTCGAGTCAGGAGAGGACCGCGGAGGGCTGGACAGTCCGGCGGGGCGGGGCCAGGGCCGCTTTCTTGGACGCGAGGGAGGAGGACGGTCGGCGCAGGGGCTCCAGCGGAGGCCGTTCACCACGGTCACGGCCAAGCCAGGGGTCCAGGAAGGGAGGTGGTTTCCCACAGATCGAACGGGCACACGCCGGGTCGCGGCCCTCGCCGGAGAAGCCGGTGAGACACGCGGTCCGGCCACGCGGACCAGCTCGGTCCAGGGCAGCACGTCTGTCCACCCGCCTCCATCCCTGAGGCCCCTGGGCGGCTGGCGCGGTGGGCGCTGCCCCGGGAGGATCGCCTCAGACGCGAAGGGTGTTCTTGGCGTCAGAAGCGCAGCCCCTTCACCCTCAGGCCATGAGCCCCAGGAGGAGCTCGTCCCGCAGCGAGGACTGCGCCCCCGTGGCGGGGGCGGGTGGAGGCTTCGCGTCCTTTCCTTGGGGCTCCCGTAAGAGAGGCGAAGGCCCGGCCTCGCGGGGTCCCGCTCGCTTTAAGTTTCAGACACACACATGGAGGACGGCGGCAGGTGTGTGACAGATGAGACCCCCGGTGCGAAGGGTTGGGTCCCCCGGCTCCCGGCTTCCTAGATGGTGACGTGGAGCTGGTGTCGGGTCGGGGACAGGCCGTGAACTGAGGAGCAGGCCTGGGAGCGGGGCTGGGGCTCCGGTGCCACGGGGACCACGTGGTGACGGTGCAGGAGGCGGCTGTCGGGGGGCAGGGAAGGGGCAGCAGCTGGTACCGAAGTGCTCCTCTCGGGGTCCTGCGGGGTGGGAAGCGCACACCTGTGATGCCGCCCCCTCCCTCTCGTGCCCCCGCAGACATCACGAACCTGTCACCTTTCTCTCATGCTCAGAAAAGCCCCAGAACCCCTGAGGTACAGCGTCTTGGTGGTCCCGTCGGTCAGTTGGCATAAAACTGGAAACTCACCGTGTGTCGCTGGTGGGATGATGGAAGGGACATAGACTTTGGAAGCTGGCAGGTGACAGCCCAGGCAGGTGCGAGCAAGCATATTCGTTCTCTTTTGGTTGCAAGGGACGGACCCCAGTTCAAATGAGCTTAAGCGAAGTTACCTAAGGAATCAGACTGGGACGCTCAGGGTGAGGCGGGCGTCAGGTGTGGCTGGAGGCAGGTGCGAGCAAACGTATTTGTTCTCTTTTGGTTGCAAGGGACGAACCCCAGTTCAAATGAGCTTAAGCGAAGTTACCTAAGGAATCAGACTGGGACGCTCAGGGTGAGGCGGGCGTCAGGTGTGGCTGGAGGCAGGTGCCCAGTGGTTGTCAGAGTCTGTTTCCAGGATGGAGCGTGTCTGGGTCCTGAGGCTGAGCTGAGTTGCGTGCTCATGTCTGCACTGGCCCCCGTCGTGGGCAGGGCCGGCGGTGGGACTGAGAGGGCCACGCCGGGAGCAGAAGTTGCCCTGGAGCTCTAACCTAGGAGGACGAGCCCAGGACGTGCGCTGGGGGGAGGGGCCGGGCGCGGACCCAGCGAGCGGCAGGGAGGAGAGGGAAGGGCCCCACGAGGCAGCATGTCCTGGGCCAGCAGCGTCCCTGGAGGAGCCTTGTGAACACGAAGCCGAGAGGAGGGTCATCGTGGGGTGGGGGGCTTGCAGGTGACATTCGTGCCCTGGTTGGGCTCCAGCCGCAGTCTCCCAGGCGACTGAAGTGGCCTCCAGATGGCAGGCTCTCTGCCCACAGGGATCACCGCACCCTCTGTGGCATCTCCTGACCCTGTGGCACCTGCCCAGCCGGCCACTCTCAAGGTCACGCGTCTGATCTGGGGCCCAGGCTGAGCTGACCCCTCGGTAAGCCTCGTAGGATGCTGGGGTGAGGTACCCGCCGAGCAGACGGGGGGGAACCCACCGGGCACGCGCCGTGTCGTGGGGACAGTCTCGGACGCTTCTCTTGCCTTCAGACCAGAGCCACACAGATGCTTCGGTGCTGGATTTCACTGGTTCCTACCCAGCCTTCCTTCCGGTCACCCCCACTACACACGGCGCCCGTTCCCAGATATGAAACGCTGCGTCACGAGTCACCGAAGACAGGTGGCTTTCCGCAGCGAACACCGTGCTGTCTCCCCGTTTCTGCGGGTCAGGAGTTCGGGAAGGTCCCGCTGGGCTGTTCTGGCTTGGGGTGTGTCATGGGGTGGCGGTCAGGTGGTGGCTGGAGCAGCTGGGGGCTGGCCGGGACGCCCAGCCCCCAACCCCATGTTGGCTGGCTGGGCTTCCTCACGGCACGGCGGCCCAGGGCTGGCGTGGCGAGTTTTCGACCTAGCCTTGGAAGTACTCTCTGCTGTCACCTCCGCTGAACTTTACCAGTCAAAACGGTCACAAGAGGCCAACGCTTTGTCGGGAGGAGGGCGCGTAGATCCTATTTCTCGGTGGGAGGAGCTCCTGATTCAAAACCCTCACAGCCCCCCGCCCACCTATCCAGCAACTCCCGTCGCCACATGGGTTTGAGGTACCTGGATGTGACCTTGCTTGGGTCCATCCCCTTCATTTAGCAGACTTACTTTTATTTTTTGGAACTTAAGTGCAGAGATTTGAGTGAATTATACCCTTTAACTCATTGTACGTTTGTCAGCATTGATTCATGCAGTGGCTCTCATTCATTCATTCATTCATTCTTCTTTTCTGTCCCCATACACCTGTTCTCATTTTCCACCTCATCTTCCATAAACAACCATTCTATTCTACTTTATGTGTATGTGTTCTTACAAGAATGTATTTTAATTGACATGTGTTGCGTTGCATATTTGTCCTTTTCTACATCCTCCTCCTCTCACTGTGTTTCTGAGGTCCAGAAATGTTGTAATGCAATACATCTCGTGTCTTGTTCACCTAAAATGAGGGGTGTGATGTATCCAAGGTCTCACAGCTGACCTAGACTGAACTAGGACCAGAGCAGATTCCCAGCATCGCACACTGATGTTTCCATGTGCCACCTTCCTGGCTCCTGCAATGGTTTGAAATAGGACATTTTTTTTAAAAAATAGATCTCTATTGGAGTAAAATTGCTTCACGATACCGTGCTGGTTTCTGTGGCACAGCAAAGTGAATCAGCCATATGCATACATATATCCCCATATCCCCGCCCTCTTGCGTCTCCCTCCCTCCCTATCCCACCCCTCTAGGTGGTCACAGAGCACCGAGCCGATCTCCCCGTGCTATGCGGCTGCTTCCCGCTAGCTGTCCACCCTACGTTTGGGAGTGTGTATATGTCCCTGCCACTCTCTCACTTCGTCCCAGCTTACCCTTCCCCCTCCCTGTGTCCTCAAGTCCATTCTCTACGTCTGCATCTTTATTCCTGCCCTGCAACTAGGTTTATCAGTACCTTTTTTTTTAGATTCCATATATGTGTGTTAGCATACGGTGTTTGTTTTTCTCTTTCTGACTGACTTCACTCTGTAGGACAGACTCTAGGTCCACCCACCTCACTGCAAATAACTCAATTTCGTTTCCTTTGATGGCTGAGTCGTATTCCATTGTATACATGTGCCGCATCTTCTTTATCCATTGGTCTGTCGATGGACGCTTAGGTCGCTTCCACGTCCTGGCCATCGTAAACAGAGCTGCAGTGAACACTGTGGTACGGGACTCCTTTTGAATGGTGGTTGAAAGGAGACTTCACAAACAGAATTGTGAGTCTGGGGCCCAGAGCCCATCACAAGCTCCCCTGTTTTCCTCCCAGTGACTGCTGTCCCCTGTTCTCTCCCGCAGGTCCCAGCTATGGGAGCCCGCGGCCGGCTCACGCCAACGTGAACGCCAACGCGGCCGCGGGGCTGGCACCTGAGCACGTGCCCTCGCCGGGGGCCGCCCTGTCCTGGCAGGCAGCCATCGACGCGGCCCGGCAGGCCAAGCTGATGGGCAGCACCGGCAACGCCACCATCTCCACGGCGAGCTCCACGCAGCGCAAGCGGCAGCACTACGGGAAGCCCAAGAAGCAGGGCAGCGCCATGGCCACGCGCCCGCCCCGGGCCCTGCTCTGCCTGACCCTCAGGAACCCCATCCGGAGGGCGTGCATCAGCATCGTCGAGTGGAAGTATCCTTTGTGCTCGCGGCCGGCAGGCGGTCCTCAGACCTGCCGCGTCTGTCCCCGGGGCGCCGTCTGAAGGCAGAGGGCTCTGGGCCCTACCCGGCCTCGAGTCCGAGTCTCTGGGGATGGGGGCTAGGAGTCTGCCTGTGTCACCAGCTCCCTGCGGGTTGTTTTGTCATCGAATAAGCGGCGTTTGAGAAAACAAGCCTAAGGGGCAGGGAAGTATCCCCTCTGCGGGCTGAGCCTGCTCAGGACCCACTGATGTGTGGGGTTGACGGCGCTGCACCCCGCACCCCCCCCGCCGAGCTGTGGGACTCGCGCAGAGGCTGCGGGACCCGGGGGAGGGTCGGGCCCTGCCTCAGTGCTTCTCAGCCCTGGGGCACATGGGCGTCACCTGGGGGGCTGGGACAAAGCACAGGTGTCTGCGCTCCGCCCAGGCCTGGCTGAAGTCTCCAGGTGCGGCTGAAGCGGAGAGCGCCGGCCTGAGGGTGTAACGCAGACCCCCTGTCTGCGGAAGCCAGTGAGCGGGGCCGCGGAGGCAGTGGCTTGGAAGGGCGAGGCTCTCCGGGTGCGATTGCCGGCCCCTTCCCGCCCGGGAATAGCGGGGAGGGGGAGAGGGAAAGGCTCACAGCCATCGGTGCGTGCGCCCCTGACCTCCCCGTGATGACACGGTGCCCATAGGTCACACGGCCAGGACCAGGGCCCGGGACTTAGCGCGGGGTGTCTTTCTAGTAAGAATCCACTTGGGCAGGGCGGCCACGTCTCCGGGGCTCAGGATGGAGGGCTGGGTTCCAGTTATGACTTTCCATAGAAAGATTTAGAAGTCTTGGGACTGGATGAAAGGTAAAAGGAGGTGTTAGTTCTGTCAGTGCCCGAGCCCTTCAGCCCAAGGGCACTTGAGAGGAGGCGCCCGAGCCCAGTGCCGCTGCAGAGCCAGGCGGGGCTCCCAAGGCCGAGGTGTCCGCTTTCCGGGTGACCGGGTGAGAGGCCGGGCTTGGGTGGCCCCGCTGGGCTGCTGTCACAGACGCTCAGTCAGGGCCGCTGGCAGCCGGCGGAGCGGACATTCAGATCCAGGCGCCCCGAATCCAAATCCACGGTCCACGCGGCCTGCTCCCCGTGAGCCCAGAGTGCAGAAGAGGACGCACTGGAGGATGTTTAGAGGATGCCGCCCGGCCCGGCTGGGACACACGGGGACCTGACCTGGGCCTGAACACCCAGCCCACGGTGGCCTTCTCCACGTGGCAGAGTTTCTTTCGTGCCTGCAGCTCCCGGCCTTCCTCACGGCCAGCATCCCATCTTCACCACGCGTCCTCAGCCAGCTTAAGGGGCAGCACGGCCTCTTGGAAAAGATGAGTCAGAAGCTCTGGTTTGGACCTGGCTCTGCTGTTGGCCAGCTCGGGTCTGAGACAGGTGGTTTTATTTTCTGTGTCTGTCCAGCTGGGGGGCTGGGCAGGGCACTGCAGGCCATCTTCTGGACAGCAAGGCACATGCAGACAACGGCAGTGGACCCCCAGCTCTGCCCTTGGGGCGAGGGGACCTGTAGGCGAGGGGACCTGTAGTCAGGAGGCCCTGGACTAGAAAATCACCGCTTCCTTCCAGGCCCCGAGATGCCCTGATGACACAGGTCTGGGGCCGTCCGTGGCAGAGGAGTGGACAGTGGACTCGGTGGGCGCAGGTCTGCGTTCTGGTCCTGGCTGGTCAGTGCCTGATGTGGGTCTGGGGAACGTTTCTCACGCTCTCTGGGCCTCAGGAGTTTGGACCACACCATCTCCAAGGTCTCTTCCTGCTTCAGGATTCGTTAGCTTTGTGAGTGCAGGTTTCCCTGGAGATGGAGGTGGTCCCTTTCTCCAGGAATGCCATCCTCCTCTTCCTCCTCCTGTGAGGCTCCACAGACTAGGTTGGAAACTTGGCCGTGTTGGGAGGTGGGGAGATGGGGCTGGAACAGCATGAACCGGGCCCTTCTCCTGAAGCCCCCTTCTCTGGCCTTCAGTTGAGGGTGCAGGGTGGAAGGGCTATCATCACAGCTGCTCATTTTTCTCTCGAGAATGTGTCTGCCCTGATATTTTGGCGCAGAAAATCCGGGCACGGGGACCTCCCTGATTGCTGGGAGGGGCGAACCTTGGCTTATCCCCTCCAGCGCCTGGCACACCCCGCGGGCAAGTCAGGAGGCCCTGGGACACAGGCCGCCTCATCGCAGGCAGGGCCTCCGCAGACTGAAGAGGCTCTGGGCCCCTGCGCAGAGCTGCCGTCCCCTGCGTGCACGGCACACGCTGCTGTGCTCCTGGGCGTCCAGAGCCCCTGGCCACCTGCAGGCTCTTTGCAAGCAGAGAATAAGGAGGAAGAAAAAACAGACTCGAAATTTAAAGTTAAAAGATTGAAAATCCTATCTCCAAATTTCACTGAAACGTCTTCAAGTCAAGTCTCTGCCTTGAATCCCAGGGGGCCCGCCTCTCCCCTGCCCAGCTCGGTTGGGCCCCGGTGCGGGCCGCTGGGGGTGGCGAGCCCCCGGCTGGAGCAGGCCTCAATCTTTCAAAGCAACCCTGAGCACACACGGGAGGGAAAATGAAGTCCAGGGCAAATCTAAATAAATAAAAGAAGGGAAAAAAGTTTTAGAAACCTGTGTTTACTCTGGCACGCGCCTGGCCTCCACTGCTTTTGACATATTAGGGAAAATTTTGGCGGAGCCCATTAGAAACACTTAAACAAGGCATATGTTTCTTTTCAGAATACAAGGGGCTTGGAATGTATTGTTTAAACAAGATTCGACGAATCTTTGATTGAGTTTTGAAACATCTATCTGTGTATGTTTGTCTCACTGGTGCTTCCGTGGCATTAACTTCCTTAACTCCCTTCCCAGGCCTTTTGAAATCATTATTTTACTGACTATTTTTGCCAACTGTGTGGCCTTAGCGATCTATATTCCCTTTCCGGAGGACGACTCCAACGCCACCAACTCCAACCTGGTAAGTGCACGGTCGCGTCTGCATTTCCGAGTCGGCGGAGGCCTGAGCTTGGATCTCGCGGATTCAAGCTGGAACGTGTTTGATGGAACAAGAGCCGGCTGAGCCTGGGTCCCGAGGGCTCTAGCTCTTTGCTGAAATGGGCACCTGTCTTATCTCGGCCTGTTTTGAGAGATACCGTTGCGGTCAGGCGGTTGGGAGCAGGGCGCACGTGAGTGTGAGCTCTGGCCGGCGGCCTGCGGGTGCTCAGCACGCCTGCGGCCTTGAAGGGCAGGTGTTTGCGGGGGCGAGTGTGCCTCCTGGACCCTCCATCGTGTTTGTTTCCAGGGCCTTCGTTCCGCTGGCGAGGTTCGCTCAGGTGATCTATAGGATCGGTGCGCCAGAGGTAATTTCTAGGAAACTTGTAGGAAAGTTTGCTTTTGCAGCCAAGATGTACTATCTAGTTTAAAAGGTCTTCTGTTCTTGGGAAAGGCGGCTTTCCCTCTGGTTGGTTGGGAGGCCGGTGCTGGCACTTTGGGGTTAGAATGTGTCCATGGAAAAAGTGTGGAGGGTGTTTACTTTGGGCTGAGCGTGAAGTCATCGCAAAGGCCTTTGCGCCGTCTGGGCATGGGAGGAGAGCCTTGGAATGCAGCTGGCAGAGCCGGACGCCCCGGGATGCCTCAGCTGCAGGCCTGCGGGGAAGTCCTGCCCCTCTCCTCTCCCCTGCCAGGACACCAAAGCTGCTCACGTGACCCCCAAAAAGCGCATCTTCCGCCGTCGTTGGCTGCTTCCTCTGGTGACACGGGACTGTCTGGTGATAGTTTCTGGAAGAAGCAGGAGGGAACCAGGCCTCCTCCTGCTGTCGCCGGCTTCTTGTGATGTCTCGGGAGAGTCAGTTCTTCTGCTTTTCAGCCTTTTTGACGTTTTTTTTTGGCCCCGTCAGGCAGTCCGTCCGATGCCCGTTTAGACTTGGCGGCCGTCGCCCGGTTGTCACAGTGAGCCTGGGCTGCACGTGACAGCCCAGCTGTCAGCTCCGGAGCCGACCCTTAAGCCTGGCGATGACATGGCGGCCAGAGCACCGGCCCGGTCCACGCGTCCTGCCGAGGCGTGACCTTGTCTCTTAACGGGCAGGACATCTTTGCTGTGGCAAAGGAAGTACAAGAGGGGTGTCCCAAAGGGCCCCTGGAAAAGCAGGAGCCGCTTCCAGTGGCGCTATTCTGGCCCGAGTGTCACCTCCGCTCCCGCCCCCCCCACCCGTCCTCCCCAGAACCCTGCGGCTGCGCACTTGGGAGAGAATCTGGGGCGTCTGGAAGCCAGTGATGCTCTGGGTCAGCTCTGGGCCAAGGCGCCGAGGAGGGGGCTGTCGTCTTAGCCCCCGCGACGGCCCCGAGCCCCGAGCCCGGGAGGATGAGCAGGGCCACTGGGGGCCGCACAGGTGGGCGCGCTGGGTGACCGAGGGCTGCTGGTCCCACCCCTCCGGGCTGCAGGCGAGGGGCCGTGGTCTTTAAAACACTCCACAGAGTGATGGATGAGCTCTGAAACTAGGCGGGGGCGATGGTTGCACAACTGTGGACTTTACTGAAGATCGCAGGTCATACGCTCACAACAGGCGGATCTCCTGGTGTGTAAGTCGTACCAGTAAAGCTGCGCTGAATAAAGGGTACGGTACTGGCAGCCCCAGCCCCGGCCCGGCCAGGCTGCCCCGCTGGTCGCTCTTCCGTCTTCCCCGATGAGGGCGAGGCCACACGGAGGGAGGGCAGTCAGGACTTGGGGGACCTCACACGAGGGATTCGGGGTGCACAGGAGAGCATATGGGGGCTTGAAGGGGGTTCCAGTTGCTAAGGCAGCTGCTGCCTCTCTCAAGCCGTGGGTTGGGCGGTAACAGTAAATTAATGAACTGTGGTCAGAAGATGGAGGGTTTCCTCCATCCTAAACACACAGATACACACACACATACCTACACATGTGTATACACAGACACAGACACACATGTACACAGACACAGAGACACATATATATACACAGACATATACACAGACACACACATGTATGTACACACACGTACGCAGACGCACACACACAAAGACACATACACAGAGACACACTCATACATAGACACACACAACACACACGTATATCACAGATACAGGCACACAGGCACACAGACACAGAGACACACACCTGGGCGGAGGCTACAATGCAGAGTCCCAGGCCCCACCTGCGGAGGCCAGGCCGGGAGCCCAGCGGGGTGGGCGCGCAGGAGTCGGTGTGTTTAATGCGCGCCCCCCCCCCCCCGTGCTCCTGCTGCCGGGGACCGCGGGCTGCTCTTTGGGAAAAGCGACCAGCACGTCGGCCGTCCTGTGAGTGGGTCCCTGTCAGTCCTGTCCCCGGGCTCTCTCTAGATCCAGACGGAGAGAGGGAACACATCGGCTCCCCGGAGGTTTCCCCTCCACGGGGTTCAAGAGTAATCTGCTTAGCGAAGACACTCGCAGTCCAGGAGGAGGAGGTCCCCTCTCAGCCCCGCGGGGCCACGGCCGCCTCCCGCTGGCTCATGGCTCCCTTCTCTCCAACCCGCTCCTCCTCCACCTGCTGAGTACAATCTCCGTTGTGTGCCTAGCACTTTACTTTCTCCTCTTTCCAGGAGATGAAAAGTGTTCCAGTATGGAATTTTTTTAAAGTCGCCTTCTCACTATTTAAGTAAAAGTCTGGTTGTTTTATGCTCCACGTAACATACACCGTTGCACCCAAATCCGTCAACTTTGTTAGCTTTTCCTGGTGCTAGTGGGGCAGAAAGAAACGTGAACTGGCCCCCGTGACACGACGGCTCTCTCTGCATCATTCACAGTCTCGCTACTGGCAGGGCCACCTGGCACGCAGAGCATGCGGTGTAAATAGCGCCGTGAACCCCCCCCCCCTCTGGTAGCCGCTGCCCTGCAGGTAAATCGGATGGAGTGTCTTGAGCTCTGGTGCCAGCAGGGCAGACTCATCGCGTACGGAAAACTCCCAGCTCCCTGCAAACCCTGGAGTCCGCGGAGACTTGGCTTGGGCTGGAGTATTAAGAGAACATATTTGGCATTTGACCTTGTGCAGAGAACAGGGCTGTGTACTTTCTGGAGCCAGAGCCAGGCCGTACCCGGAGGTGGGGGGAGGAGGAGAGGCCAGAGAAGGAGTCACGGGGGGCCGGGGGCGGGGCGCTGCAGGGGGCTCGTCAGAGGGACCCCCCGAGTGCCGGGGAGAAGGCTGGGGTGTCGGGTTTCCCATTTAGGCTCTGAAACGGGGACAGCCGAGGCTGGGTGGGCGGGTCATCAGTTACGGCCCGTGGGCCCTTAGAGCAGCGCCCGCACAGGCTGTGTGCGCCGCCCGCCGGGAGAGCTTGCAGCCGGAAGCTGGGGGCCTCCATCCTGTCCTGGAGAGGTCGCCCCGGGCCCTTCGGGACAGCTTTTGTGGGCGAGGAGACCCAGAGGCCGTTGTTTCTGGACACCTCGCCCGGGAGATGAGCGTCTGAGCTGCCCAGCCCCGTGGTCTCACTGCACGGGGGGGAAGCAGAGAGGCCTCTTGGCTAGAGAAGGGGCCCCGAGGGACAGCCCTGGTGGCCTGAGAGGCCAACCCTCCCCCCTCGCCCCCCGCCCCCCCCCCCCCCAGAGTAACTGCTTCTGGAACAACCCTGTATGCCTCCCGGTCAGCTCAGGGGCCGGCCACGCCCGAGCCTCTGGGGTCCCTGTGGGGTCCCCTTCCAGGCCGTGCTGGGCTGAGGACGCCCCGAGGGTCCGCGTTTAGGGGCCCGAGCCCCGGGGTGGGTTGGGCCGCGTGGCTCCGGCCTCGCCCTCCTGCCGCGAGCCCGGCGGCGTTCGTTCCTTCATCGCGGGGTTTGCTCGAGGGCGGGACGAGTCACAGGGCAGACGAGAGGCGGGCGCTCCCAGACGCTCACTCCGCACAGACCGGGCGCGTGACACGCACGCGCAGTTGCTGGCGGGTAGTGAGCCAGCTGGGCCCCGCGTCCCAGCCGGTCCCAGCCGGTCCCAGCCGGTCCCAGCCAGTCCCGCCAGCGGCGCGCGCGGGCCTCGGGAGGGGGCTTCGCCGAGGAAGCCCCCGCCCCCGCGAGGGTCCACGGAGCGGCCCTGGGTGGGACGTGGGCGTAAGGTGTGACCTGCAAGCCATCCTGGGGCCGGGCTTGCGGGCGCTGGCCCGGGAGGAGAGGCCTGCACTGGGGGCCTCCCGCCGGTCCCTGAACCTTTCTGTTCGTCGCTCTTCCGGCAGCTGGGGCCTGGAGACCTGCCTGGTCGCCATAATTACCTTTGCCCAGTGGCCGCCAGGAGCCAGTGCTCTGCAAACACGGTCTCCAATCCTCACAAGAGTAAATGATCATTATCTACGTACTTGTTTTCTTGAGGGTGGAGCACCCCCCCCCCCAACCCCGCCCAACCCCGCCCAACCCCGCCGTGGGCTGCTGCCCTGGCCCCGGTGCCTTTGGCCAGGCACATGCCAGGCTCTTGATAAATATTTGCTGAGTGAGTGGATGGGGGAGTGGACAGGCCCAGCCAGATGGTGTCCCTTTAGTTCAGAGGAGCCCAGTGACTGGGGAGTGAGGGCCAAGTGTCACGTGGACTCACGTGTGAGGGGGTGGTGGCCCCTGCCCTGTTCCCTGGAACGTCGTGCGGGGCTGCTGTGAGCACGGGATGGGGATGGGAAGACACGTCGAAGACTGAACACCCCGCCTGGGTCGACATTAACTGGTATTTTTTTAAAAAAGCAGCCTGGTTCTGTTGCAGCACACATTTGGTGCATGCTGGGTGACCAGAGTTACACAGATGACTGCGTAGTGGAACTTGGAGCCTCTAACTCAGTGATAATGGGCCCTGTTTATGCCTTTGCTCCACGTGCAGACACCCCAGTGCCGTGTGTGTCTTAGTGGTCTGAGCATCACGAGGGCCCCACGAGACCTCCCTGTTGTCCCATTTCACAGACGAGGATACCGATACTCAGAGAAGCGAGATGATGTGCCTGGAAGCGCAGACGCTGCGGGGTGGACGCAGGCGCGTGTCCTTAACCGTCAGGCGACAGCTGCTCCTCGTGCTGTGCTCAGGTGCCAGGCCTCCCTGGACGGGGCGGGCGGGGGGTGCCACCTTTCCCCACCTCGTCCCAGACGGCGCCTGCTTGGAACCACCCACAGCAGAGAAAATTTGCCCCAAGGACCGGCGTCCTCGGGAGAGAGGACGGGCAGCCTAGGGAGGCCGGGGCGGCAGGGTGGCCGCACCAGAGACCAGGCGTCTGGCCTGAGGGCAGGGGGCTCCCCCTCCCGGAAGGTCTCGGAGGGAGAGGCACCGCCTGCTCCGCACCTGCCCCCGGACAGGGCTTTCAAGTCTAAGTACGGGGCGCCTCTTGCTCCGTTTTATCCATTTGTTTTCATTTGGGGGGAAACGTTCCACGTACACAACATATAAACGTTCACGCTCTATGTGATGGAACCCCTTTCCTGCTCCAAGCTCCTTTTGATTTAAGTATGTTGGAGGAAAGCCTTTCTCGAGTTTAAAATCCAAATCCCTGGATCCTTGAAAGGAAATTCCGAGCACATAGCATCCCTTCTCGGGACTGTGCCACCCTCAGACACCCCGGGTGCTGAGCCTGCTGTGAAGCTGTCGGGAGGGTGGAGGAATGCTCCGGGCCCCAGAGTTGGGGTCTGGAGGGGCCCCGCGCGATGCCCAGGAACCCTGACCGCTGCGGGTGCCTGCCGGCTCGGCCCCGGCCCTCGGGACGTGCACCGCCCGCTCCTGCGGGCCTGGCACCGGGTCAGCAGACCCTTCCGGCGTGTGCAGAGGGAGGAGAGGGTGGGCTGAGCAGGTCACTACAGGCAAAGCGCGTTCGCTCTAATTTCTGCATCTGAGGACATAGATCTCGGCTTCTCGGGAGCCTTTCCCCTCTTTATTCCCTTTGTTCTTACTGGTTTCTGTGTGACTGAAGTTGTTAGGTCTGCCATCCAGCTGGTAATAATAGTAACGTCCCCTCTGCACCGCAGGCAGCGTTCGCAGTCAGTGTTAACTCGCCCGGTCCTCTCAACGCCCCCCGGGGACCAGGGGACTGTTAGAGCCGCTCCGTCTTAGAGAGGAGGAGAATGAGGCCCAGAGACGTGAATTAACTCGCCCCAGGCCGCACAGCTACCATGCGGCGGAGCTGGGGTTCCAGCCGAGGTGTGCAGCTCCCGAGCCGGAACGCCCCGTGGCCCCCCAAGACCGACACCCAGCGTGTGTGTGACAGACGTGGGGGTCTCTTCACCAGTGACCCCGGGGGGTGTTGTGTCTGTGGGTCGGGGGGGCAGCCCTGGAGCCCCTCGCCGGTGCCGTCCAGGAGGCGCGGCAGGTGGGGAGCAGGGGCTCCGATGCCCACGGCACAGGCAGGTGTGACGGGGCCGAGCTGGGGTCCCCGACCCGCGTTCCGGCTGCATCGCGGGCGGGCTTGTCGCTCTGCTTCCTGGACTCAGGGCTTCTCGGCTGTGAACCGAAGGTGGTGCCTCTCACCGTGCAGTCGAGGCTGGGCCCAGACGAGAAGGCGGAAATGCCAGCGGCCACGGGTGGAGCTGAGTTCTCACGATGACGGTCGCCCCTGTTGTCATGGGAGCAGACAGATACGCTCGGCCTGGCACATTGGCCCCTTTCCTGGCATCTTCTCCTGTGCACTTTCCCTCGGCCTCCTCTCAAGGTGGCGTAGGGATGCTGGCGAGCTCAGAGCCACGCTCCGGATTTAGTTCCTGCCCTTTCCAGGCTGGATGCAGCAGGGCGGCCACAGCCTGCGGTGCCGAGAGTGGCAGGAGGGGGAGACCCTCCCCCTCCCCACGCGTGGGACCCCTCGTGGGCCACCGGTCCGGGTCCCCGGCGCAGCAGGGGCGGCTGCAAGGATCCCTGTGCCTGGCCCTGCCTCCCGCCCGGCCTCAAACACACGGAACCATCGCGAACGTGGGCTTGTCCGTCCACGCTCTGGGCCCGTGGGCAGGGTCAGGACGGGCCCGTCTCTGAGTCCTTGGGAACAGGGTGAGGCCTGGAGAGTAAGGGTTAGGGTTAGGCCTGCCCAGAGGGGCCGGACGGGCTGCACGGGCTTCTGCAGATCCTTCCAGGGGCCCGACTCACCCCGGTCAGGCCCTGTGGGCGCGGGTGGGACGAGTGGGGCCTTACGGAGAAAGGCGAGGGGGCCAGAGGTGGCTCCCGGTCCACCCCCGTCCCCTGCCAGGCCACCCGAGAGCACGTGAATGAGAGGCCCACACAGGCGGGCGGGGGCGGGGGCCAATCAGTGCACAAAATTATTGCTAGGAATCCACCACAAAGAAGGAAAATCGGGGCAACCCTTGGTGTCCCCCGTGCTCCTCTCGGATGGCGTACCGGGGGGAACTTTAGAGAACTTTGGGGAGAAGAGTGTAACGTGGGGTTCCTGGCTTTGGCGGGTGTGAGGCCGACTAGCTATACCCGAGGGGATGCTTGTCCCAAACTTACTCTGACTCCGCATCCCCCCTGCCCCTCCTCCAGCAGGACGTGCTGCTTCTGTGCTGCAAGTGTGTCTTCACTTTAAAGTTGCCTGAAGACATCTGACTGTAAATCTGTAACCACCGGGGTGGCAGCGCTGGGGGTTGATGGCCGCGGTGAGCTGGCGGGCCGGCCCTCCCGAACGCAGATGCGCCGAGGCCTGCGGTCGCCCGTGGCCAGCGCCGGGTGGCCAGCGCCGGCTGGGCTCACGAGGCAGAAGCGTCGGTGCCCACGTGCGGGGAAAGGGGAGCTGAGACGTCGGGGAAGGTCAGGGGCTAAATGTAGGGTTCTGAGATTCTAGTATGACTAGTGAAGGCCCTGGAGGCAGTGATTCGTGTGAACTGGAGGGTGGAAAAGTGATAGAAAAGGTTTCCCTGGGAGAAGTTGCCCTCTAGTGAAGCCCAAAGCCTGTGGGGGAATTGGCTAGACCTGTGGTCGGAGTGACGAGGTCCCGGGTCGGAACAACAGGAGCAGGATTCCTTGCAGAAGGTACGGCTTTGACATGCGAACGTGGGCTCCCAAAGGTCAGTCTGAGACCGTCCCAGGCGTGATCAGCATTCGTTCCCCAACAGTTCCTTACTGGGCACGTGCTACGTGTAAGCCGCAGCTGTGCTTAAGACAGACGCCCTCGAGAGGCATCACTCTAAGGGCGAGAGGTACCGGCATCTCATTAAAAAATGAATTGTCCCGTTACAATTGGTCTCCAAAATATTTATGTTCGGGTGTGACTACGTTTGTCTTAAGTAAAGACTTTGCTAACGCTACTGAAAGAACAACACCCAAACTTAGGACCACCCGGTTGCATGGAAGGGGGGAGCTGTATCATAGAGTCTCTTAAATTGTGATGAAAAAACGTTTTAGGCTCGATGGTGGGATTGGGCATCCTGCCGAAGCGGCGCCTAGATGATGAAACTCGAGACGTGCTGAGTCAAAGGGGTTGAGAGTGGGGAGGAAGGGTTCGACGTGGCCGCTTGAAGGCAGGTCACACCGGTCCTCGGGTACAAGGAGAGGATTCTGGGAGGACAGAGCTGAGCGGACCGCTCACCTCTCTGCCGCTTTGTGAGGCCGGTTCAGCAGGAAAGACTCAATTATGCACCAAGGTTCCTGCATTTAACGCGTGTTTTCCTGTCGGGAAGATGCAGCCTGATGCCGTTTCTTACCTCTGAGGACGATTTGAAATCCTCGGTTGCCAAAGTCCTCTTTTTCTCCCTGTAGCCCCCATTTTTAGTAAAGCTTGTTCATTTTTGTAAAAAAAAAAAGTTTTTATAGTCATTTTTATCCTTTTGGAATCAGGAGGGTTTTCTGCATGAATATTTTTTTTTCTTTTCCTTTTCTCCAACGTAGGCATCTTGGGTTTGGCCTCTTGGAGAGAAATAATAAAATTCTCTGTTTACTCTGGTGGCCTTTGCTGACGTTAGAGCTGTTTTATCTCAGACATTTGTGATTCTGTAAATCAACTCAGCTTTTCTTAAATGTGCGGATCCATTAGATTCGACCGACGTCTCTTGGTTACATTTCCAGTGACAACGCACCTCGTACTGTGGGTTTATTCATTTTTTTGCGCGTTCATTTATTGTTTTATCCTTTGCCCACTCAACTACCATCTGTGGACACGCCAGGCAGTGGGCAGGGGCCTCGGGTCACGGAGCCGTCGTGGGGAGTCGCTGGGTGGGCTTCGTGGCTATGAACACCCAGTGTTGCAGAGCATGGGGTTTGGACGCAGCTGTGGGTTTCCCTGCGATTGTGTTTCTTGCCTGGATTTTCCCGGTGGGCCCTGCCCGGTGGCCCCGTGCCTGGAGCAGCTGCCAGCGGGGACCAGACGCGCCGTCCTTGCAGCTTCCCAGCCTCCCGAGCCACGGTTTCCACTTGCTACTCGGCGAGAACTGTGCTGAACTTACGGGTGGGCTTCCCGAGAGGAGCATCGGCGCATCAGAGAGGACGCTTCTAGAAGCCCTTTGAAAACCGTGAGGCATTATTCAGATGGAAAGTGTCGTTGTTTTGATTACCCAGTGCCTCTGAATGCTACTGTCGGCTGGTGACAAAGGAGAGAGGGTGTGCGGTCACCCCAGGGCTCTGTCACCGCTCGGGTACCATGGGTGTGCGGAGCGGGGACCCGGCGGAGCAGGGGCGGCCGAGCAGGGTCCCCGCCCTTGAGGGGTTTAAGATCTGATTCAGGTGAGGAGACTCCACGAGAGAATCACATAAAACCGTGCGAGATGGGGGTCGGGGTGCTTCAGAGCCTCTCCCGGCCTTTCTTGCTCCAAAATTCTAGTCATTGTCAGGAATCGTCAGAATCATCAGAATCAGAATGACCTTCTCGCGATCATCATTAGTAAAAATAAGTGTTTGCCAAGTAGCTGTGTCAGGCAGGGGGAGGGGAGTCAGGATTTCGTGTGAAACGATAACCGAGGGCACAGGATTCCCTACCCAGGGTGGAGGTCTTTGGGAAGGGCAGGGTCCAGGCAGACGCAGAACCATCTGGAAAGCCCTTCCACGTTTCTGCTCCTTGAAGGCGTTTAATGATCCGTTGTCCCATTAAGCTTGAAGAGACGGCTTTCTGCTCTCAACCCAGCGTCTCGTTTACCTGCTGGTGGGGAGAGCATCACGAGACCCCAGCCTGTCCCCCTCGTCCCCGTTTCTTCCTTTTTCAGAGGCGTTTTGTGGTGATTTGCACGTGACTTTTCAGGCCCTGAATCTTTCACGGTAAAGGTCTAAGGGTTCACGGGACCCACGTAGGGCCAGGTGTTGGGGGACGTGGGGGGCGGGGGGAGGGCAACCAGAGTCCGCCCAGATGTAGGCAGAGGGCAGACGGGTCCCCTGGGACCAAGGCACAGTCACGTCACTGGAAGTCCCGTCAGCACACCCACCCCGTCTTCCCGTCTCCACGTCGACACGCTTCAGTCTTAAGAACCAGGATGGCATCCAGGGAAACGAGCACAGGTCATGGCGACAGGGTGGCCCCAAAGACGCTGAGATTCTCTTGCTTAGTGTTTGAGAAGCTCCAAAGGAATTGAGCAGTTTAGGCTAAATTGCAAAAGAGGGGGCCAACCCGAGAGGAGGGGCAGGTGGCAGCAGGGTGCAGCGGGGGGGAGGAGGTAAAGGTAAACCTGCCGTTGCCTGCCTCCTTCCAGATGCCGCCTTCGTCCTGCGCGACGTGCATCTGACGTGAGGCCTCCTGGCGGCTTCCTCGGGTGACCTTGGGGTGTGAAACGCCAAATCTGGCACAGCAGACCCTTGGCTTTGTTGTATTGGTGTCAGGGCTTCACCAAAGTTATGTGCTGTTAAACGCTTCCTGGGGACGGTTGGAGGGAGAAGTGGGATGAGGCTCTGGGTTCCTGGGAGGAGCGGGGCGGGGCGGAGAGAGGAGAGAAAGCATGTCTCAGGACAGAGGGATCTAGAAGGAAATCGTGAAAGCGCCGTGGCCGGATTGGCAGGAGACAAGATGTGAATGACAAAGTGAAGGGAGCCTTTGGCTGCCTTCCCAGGACTTTGGGGGATGTCTTTGGGCAATTAAACAGGCAGCAGCTTTTCTCCCAGGAGAATCATTTTGAAAAATTCACCCTGAACACACGGGTTTCTGTGTTCTTGACTCCCAATCCTCAGATTACCAGCGTCGGTCATGCGGGGTCCCCTTGGAAAGCAACGTGCCGTCAGCACATCTGGGAACAGTTAGGAGGATGCTGGACATGGGGAAACATTTGTGCAACTTCTGGGGCTTTTTTTATTGTTTCTGTGCTCACACGTGCACACACACACACACACACACACACACTTATGTAAAACCTGTCAAATTTTTCAAAACTCTCTGAAGGAATTAGCATTATAAAATCATAAAGAAGTCTCTGAAGGGCCTTTAGAGCAGAGAAGGAGCAGGGAAACAGCCCACATACATCACTTTGCAGCAAACCCACATCTGCATGACCTGAGAAATCTCGGGTAAATCTCTCGTGAAATGAACGCCCTCCTGCCTGACAGCCTCTTTGGAAGCATCAGCTCTGCCTTCGCACTAAAATATTCCATTGAGAGGACCCGCCGTGGAGACACCGGTCCTGCTCATGGGTGAGGAGCGCCGGAGCGCGAGTGCCTTCCAGCCGCTGCTCACGCGTTGACCCCGCCGCTCCCGCTGGCGTGTGTGACCGGACTCTCCGCCGCCAGGCCGGGGCTCTGGTGTTACTGTCCCTGCATCCTGAGTCACGTCTTCCTGTAGTCAGGCTAATAACGGCCACCACTCGTATAATTCTGGAGCAGGTGACCCATGCCAGGAACCCTAGCCGTGACAGCGAGTCCACGCCTCTGCAGTTTCCAGCTCTAGTTTGCAAACAGGGAAGCAGGTTTAGAGGCGAGGTGACCTAGCCAGGGCCACGCAGGGAGGATGCGGGGGTTGGAACCACGCCCCGTGTGACTCTGAGTGCTCGTTCTTTCCAGGCTGCGGAGTGACTGCCCCCACGTCCACCCCGGGTACGTCCCCAAAGGGGCCCAAGGAGGGCACGGCCTGTGTTTCTGAGCCCAGCAGTGAGGCTCCCCTCCCTCGGCCCTTGGGGGCCCCCCGTCTGGACCAACCCTGAAATTTGCTCTTGGCCTTTCCAGGGGAGATGCCACAGGGGACTGGCTTTCCCCAGGGTTCTCTGGGCAAGGACGTCTTGCATCCGGGAAGATGTGGTCTTGGCGGCCACCTGAGCAGCGGCAGGAACCTTGCCAGGTGTCATCAGGGCCTCGTGCGGGATAGACTTGGAAACTGATGAGTTCGCTGGGCCTGAGAGCTCCCAAAGGGTGTTTGAATGTCTGAGACCGAGGAAGAAAGGGCAGCTCTGACCCGTCTTGGTACCGTGTGCTTTGTTCTCCTGACCCTTTGGAAATGCCCGGATAAACGCACGTGTTCAGGTGCCTGCCTGCCGGGCCGGTACGCATCCATTCCAGGCTCCCAGCCGAACAGAGGAGAGGCGGGCCTGGCGAGCAGCACGGAACGCCCCGGTCCTTTTTCTCCTGGACGCACTTAAAAAGCCCACGGCCCATTGAACGTTTCCATTGCGAGAGCTGCCTCTGCTGATGGTGTGCGGGGAAGGCAGGCGTCTAGGAAAAGCCCAGCTGTAGGAATCTTCTAGGAGCAGAGAGTAGGCTGCTGCCTTCTCTGGTTTTCAACAATCCCTTAATTTTCCTGACCGTGTATGAACTGTGCACCGCAGCAGAAAGTTTCTGGGATCAGGACTGCTCTGGGGGAAGAGACAGTGGCCCGAGATGCCCGGGGAGAGGCTGGCATCGGCTGAGGGCAGCAGGCGGGGCCGGAGCCCAGCCCCGCAGGGTGTGTGTGGGTCCAGGCTGGGGAAGACCCCAGAGCAGGGGCACGTGGGCACTGCCAGCGGCTCAGGGATCCCAAGAGCAAGCAGCGTTGAAGGAACCAGCCCAGCCTTATGCGTCACGGAGGCCGGGGGGGGGATCCAGGCTGTGTGGGGGGGTCTGGGCCACAGAGACCACGTGGCAGGAGCACGGACCCAGCAAGGAGGATGGGCAGCAGAGAGCTGTGGTCATGGAATCTGGCTGGAGGGAGAGAAACGGGCCAGCAACCTCTGCGTCAGCTGGGGGGGCCCCCACGTGGCAGGGGGGCTGGTGGCCAGCCCTGGGTGCGGCTGCCTGGAGCTTGCAGGTTGAGTCAGAGTCCGGGTGCAGTGTTAGAGTGAAGCAGAGCAGGTCAGGGGTCTTGACCCGGTCTCTAGAGGAGCCCCTGCTTGGAAGCAGACGCGTTCACGGTAACTGACGGACCACAGGACTCAAGGAGGAAGAGTGTCCCTCCTCCCCCAGCCCCCCAGCCCCCTGGGGATGGAGCAGAGGATGAGGAATGCCCACCCCTGAGGAGGAAGAGCCTGTTTCCGTGGTGACGTGACGTCCACGCCGGGCTCCCAGGCCGCGGGGCGGCAGTGGTGACGGTCACGCACTCCCCTCCTCGAGGACGTTAGGTGGCTTTCAACTAGGTCAGGCTCGTGTCATTGCCTCTGTGGGTTCGGACGGAAGGGCGTTTGGTGGAGGACGTGTGGGCCCGCGTGCCGTGAACGCTTGTTTATGTTGGTGTTCAAAAGACAGTGACACAGTCAAAGTTTCACCGGCAAGTCTGGGTTTTCAGTTTCCTTCTGCGTCTCTCCTTCTCGCGGGGAACCGTCTCTGCGCGCCTGTTTCCTTGACCTCTTCACGATGACTTTCACTGCCGATGGTGTACTTGGAGTTCGCTTCTTGGGAGGGTGACATGGGAGCTGCACCGGTAAACGTTCCCCCTGGCGGGTGCCAAGGGCCTGAGGCCGCCACGCCTTGGGGGCCCGCGAGCATCCTTTGTGTAGGTGTGCGTCTCCCGCTTGAGTGCACCGTCGGGCTGTCTTGGATGACTGTGTGTGCGGGGGGTGGGCTGAGTAACCGTCACAGATTCCATTGGGTTCCATTGGGCTCGTGCGCTTTGTTCAGAGCAGACTCTACCGGTCGTGTGGGAGGAATAGAGGTTGATGGATCACTGGAGCTAAAAGAAAACTGGAAGACCATCGACTTGAATTCCCTGACTTTGTAAGGAAACTGAGGCTACGTAAGATTTTGCTCAGGTCTCAGTAACGTTGAAGTCACCTGTGCTACAGCCGGCGTTCCGTGTGCACTCCTGGCTGGCCAGTGGTAGCCAGGAAGCGGGTTTGGGGGCGGCTGGGGGCCGACCGCAGGGCCATGTCTGCAGGCCGAGCCGTGCTCGGCGCTCACGGGCGGTCACGCAGCTTTGAGTAGCAGCAGCAAACCAGACTTGCCCTATTCAGAAGCAACTCTGGGTAGAAGAGTCCCCGGCTCTGGACTCTGCTCCCATCACATCCTTTTCGGGGTCCAGGTCGGGGTCTGGCGAGGAGGCCTGTACATCCCCAGCTCTCCTCAGGGTGAGAGGTGGGCCTGGCTCAGAGCCGGTTTGCAGAAACGTCTCGATGAAGAAGGGAGATTTGTACCTTGCCTTGGCCTCCTCCATGGTGAGGGGGCTGCAGGAGGGTGGGGGTGACACCGGCCTACTCAGGGGGACACATTAGGCTCGTCCCCTCCACCCCACATACGTCGGCCGGGGACTCCCGGGCATCCATGCTCACTGGCGGTGGCTGAGCCAGAGCACAGGCAGAGGCCGTTCCAGCAGCTCGGTACCTCCGGGTGTCCCGCACTCGCGTCTCCTTGGGGGCCCGAACCGCCCAGTGGGCCACGGACCACCAGCCTCTCTGGCGGCTCCTAAACCCTCATGTTTCTAGCTGGAGCTCAGTGTCTTGTCTCAAATTGAGTGACGGTCCCCGAGCTTGAGAACATCATCAGAGGCTCTGTCCCCTTCCAGCCGCCTCCCCATCGACCGTGTGTGCATATGGTGAGGGCTGTTCCTACGAAAGAGGGCGTGCCTGGTGACAGAAACGACCGCTGTCACCCGGTATCTGTTCTCCCGTCTTTCACTGGCGGCGTTCTCCGCTGGCTCAGGCCGGCCGGGAGTCCAGGGCCCGGCCTCCCTCGGGGTTAGTGGGGGGCAGTGGCGGCTCAGTTCTGGCGACCGGGATGCCAGCGGAAATTGGTGTGGCCGCCCCTCCCTCCCCACCTTCCTGCAGGGCTGAACACAGCCGTGGCGATGAGACACTTTGGGTACTGCTGACCAGAGCATCGCCTTGAGGGTGGGGTGACCATGAGAGGTGCCTGGGCGCCGGCGCTGGTGGGCGCGGGGCTGTCACTCCAACCTCCCCCCAGCCTCCCCCTCCACCCCCCCGCGAGCTGATAAGCCCCTCACGAGGTTAGTTTGATCTCTGTCACTACAGTGCGACTTATAACTCAGGTTGTTCCTTGCTTCTTGGGAACTTCGGTTCTAAATAAAACAAAAGATAGCGGCTGGATAAGAAGGCCAAGGTCACGGGACGTGAAAGGCTGGTCGCCAGAACCCGGGAGCAGAGGAGGCACGAAGTTTCTCCCTTCTCTTGCGCCCCAGCTCCCGCGTGGGACCCGCGTGCCCCTAGGGGAGGGAGGTCGGTCCCGCTGGCGCTGGGTCCCACGGCCCTTCCTGTTGGGTGATTCGAGGGCTGTCACCCACCCGGGTTCTCCCAGCGCTGGGAAGTGTGACCGATTAACCCCAGGAGGAAGATGAAGGCGCAAGGGGTCAGTTCCGGAAAAAACAGTCTGGGGGTCCGGCGGCCTAGCCTGGTCAACGTGGCCCAGGCCAGCAGGGCGCAGGGCCAGAGCGGCCTCATTCCGCATCTGAGTTTCATCGCAAATTTCCACGTCTGGCGGGCCAGTGGGGCACGCGGCCCCCTTTCACCCGGCCTGCGTCTGTGGGACCTGAAACAGCCTGTGGCCACTTGCCTGTCGGACGGGCCCTTAGTCCTGAGAGGCTCGGACGTCGGCGGCCTCGTGGTGGAGAAGCGCTCTGCTTGCCTTGGTCTCCACTGCAGCCTGGAGGCTCCTCTTAAAGAAATTGTGGTGAAACGTACCTAACGGGAAATTTACCATTTTACCCCTTTTGAAGCGCACGTGCGGTTCGGGGGCCGCAAGCACGTCCACGCTGCTGTGTTACGCACACCACCAGCATCCCCAGGACCTTGTCACCTTCCCAGAAGGAGGCTCTGTCCCCCGGAGCACTCATTGCCCCCACCTCCCCTTAGGCCCGGCACCCACCCTCCTGCTGTCCGTCTCTGACTGGCTGCTCTGGCCCCTCCGAATGGAATCGCACAGTGCTTGTCCTTCTGTGGCTGCCGGAGGCCCCTCGCCTAAGGCGGGGAAGGTGGGTGCACTCCGTGCCGTGCCGGGAAGGACCAGGGACTGTGTTCTCTGGGGATGTGAAGACTCCAAGCTGCGGTCCTTCCCCTCCCTCCGGGGCGCGGTGGCAGCCGGGTGTTGGAGAGCCCTCCCCAACCTCATGCTCTCATTTGCCTTCCGCGGCGGGGGTCGGGCAAGGGCCCGGTGCCCGCCTTCTCCGCGTGCAGGCGTGGTCCACGAGTAAGGCAGTTGGAGCGCGCTTGGCAAAATACGAGCTATTCGCTATCTCAGAAGAGCTGCCTAATCACGGGGTCCCTCCAAGGTCCACAACCTCAGCCGCCCTCTCAGCATCCTGGATGATCCCTGCCTCCCAGAATGCTGGGTGGAAGTTCTTTTAAATTCAAGAAGAACGGAAGACTCTGCCGTTCCCCCAGGGATGCTCTTGAGGCCTCTTCTCTGGCCAGGGACGTTTCCCATGTAAAACCCCACAACAGGCCTCCCCAGAGGGCTTTCCTATAGGTTCGCCGTGTGGGAATCTTGGTTCTTCCTGACAACTGGAGGCTTAGCTGTGACAGGCCCGACTGAACAGACAAAACAGCCAAGCAGTCCTCCCGGCAGGCTGCGACTGGGGGCCGGAGACGGGGGGTGGACGGGGCAGGGGGTACAGGATGTGTCTCGGGGACGCCGGCCACGTCGGGGCAGCGAGGAGTTGGTGGGGGCGGGGGTCAGCATGGCCGCGACAGACTCCAGGAAGGACACGGATTTCCCAGCCGGGAGCCCGGGTTTGGGCCTGGAGTTGGCGTTTCCCGTTACAGCTGCAATGCCCTGGGATCCGCCAGGCACAGGGGACCGTGAGCAGGGGTCACAGAGGGTCCCCTGGGTTCACAGGCAGGAGGAGTGGAAGCCGGCAGACCCCGCTCCCTGGGGCCTCCATCCCCCTGACCCCGAGGCCGGGGTGTCTCATCCAGAGTCTAGCTCAGTCTGTGCTCTTTCCTCGCGGGAGAGTTTGCTTTGCAATTATTCATTAATCTGTAAAAATATGTTTTATGCACTCTCCTGAGTAGATGTGATGTTTTATAAAAATAGAATAAAGTGATATGGTAATGAGGGAAAAAAACACAGTAGTTTAGAAATTGTGATTGAATGCTCTCTTCCCAAACCACGCTAAAATTACGGTGAAGGAATCTTAAAAAAAAATGCATAAACCACAGAGATAAAATGAACGGAAAAGAAGACAACAGCAACCATATATGTGTGTGTATATATACATGTGTATATTTGAGGACTAGGTTCTCGTTTGTTCACGTTCTGTGTTTGAAATATTCTTTGATGACATATTGGGCCTGGGAGTCTTTGCCATGGTCCTTAAGAACCGTATGGCTGCACCCAGCCATGCATGTTATGGGGCTTTGCCTCTTGGACAGTTTTGCAGAGGCTTCCCTGGTCCTCTCGTCTCCGTTATGTTTTCCAGCCCCAGTGAAGTTGACGGTGATCAACACACAGACCCCCGACCAGGTCTTTCTCCACAGATGTGTCACAGTTGGATGTGAGCACACACGCCCTGTCTGAGCTTGGCTCTGGAAGGCGAGGGCATCTCCGGCGCCTCTTTTAAAGCAGTGCTAGTGTCGACAGCAACCTAGAACCAACGCCTTCCTGGACCCCACGGTGGTGGGTTAGGGTTGGAGCTGAATCCGGGGCTCATCGGAGGGAGCCTGCCTCTGTGCAACCCAGCGGCACCGGGCAGAGGTGGGTGGAGGGCTGTCCTCTGTGGAAGACAGAGGGACGTCTGGATGGGGGTGCTCTCTGGATGGGGGTCACGGCTGGCACAAGCCAGAGCAGGATGGCGGGGGGACGACGGGGCTGAGACGCCCCAGCTGTCTTCCCACTTGTTCTCACAGCACAGCCCCTGGGCCTGTACTCTCTAGGCTGGAGATCTGAACATCCCCCTGAACATCCTTCAGGCTGGCAGAGCAGACTAGCCTGGAGAAGAAAGTGCTGAGGACATGTCGGAGTCCACCAAGCAGAACAACTCAGCTGCAGCCCCTCTAGCTGACAAGTCCCACTCAGCACTCCTATCAGTTTTCTGTTGTTTCACTCTTAAAGATGATCAGTCAATGAAGGACACCCAACTATTTGAGGAAGTCCCTTAAAATGAAAATAGAAACCAAAACAAACAAGGATGCATATTTAAAACAGAATATGAGAGAAGAAACCTTAAAGAAAACCTCAAACCACCACCACCAACATTCTTTTCTGTCTTTAAAGAGATGAGAGAAGATGATAATTCCCTGAAACGGAAACTGATTTCTGTGAAAAAGGAACATTCAAGAAACAAAAAGGAATTCTTGGAAATTAAAGATGTTGTAGCTGAGGGCTATGAATCATTGGAAAACAAAATTAATGGATCTCCAGGAAAGCTGGGCAAAAAATCAGAGCTGGAAATTAGGAGGAAAAAAAATATGACAATGAGACGACCAGTCCAGGAAGTCCAGCATCTAAATGCTGGGGGTTCCAGAAAGAGATACGTGAATAAACAGTGGCAGGTAACCCTCATGGAGGCAGTTCCAGGACCCTTCCTACAACTAAAGGGCAGTAGTTTCCAGGCTGCAGGGCTCACGGAGTGCCCACATGAATGGGCACAACATTGTGAACGTTTCAGAAAAGTGGGGACAGTTGGACAATCTCACAAGTTTCTAGAGAGAAAAAAAATATATTACAAAGGGTCAGGAATCAGCCTGGCTTTAGGTATTTTAACATGAGAAGCAAGAAGGCTAGAGCAGTGCCCTCAAAATTCTGAAGGAACAGGATTTCCAGTTGGGAATTTTATACCCAGCCAAGGTACCACTCAAGCAACAAGTAGAACAAAGACATTTTCAGATGAGTAAAAGAATCTCAACAATAACAGCAACAAAAACAACTAAAAGAAAAACCCCAAACCCAAACCAAGTTAGCTCCCATGCAGGGAAGCTACCAGAGGAAGTTCTCCACCATGAGGCGGGAGTAAACCAAGGGAAACGTGGGATTCAGGAAACACAGGATCCAGCACAGGAGAAAGGCAAAGAGCATCTATGAAAGGGGACCCTTTCTAGTCATCATGATGCAGAATAGGACGCTGATCCCAGTTAAATTACGATGCTATTGAGGAGGCTGGGGGAGGGTGAGAGAGATAAATCCTCCCTTCCCATGGTGGGAAAGAAGGTAAAACTTGGTAAGAAGTTTTATATAAGCATATGATTTAAAAATATGGAATTAACCACCCAATATACAGCTAAAGAATTGAAAGTATTTGTTAGGGAGGAGGAAATGGGGCCGTCAGGAAGAGAACTGGATTTGTTTGCCTTTGTTTTGCAGTGAGCCTTTGAGAACTATTTGGCTTTAAACGATGTGGATGTATAAGAGATAAAAATAAAAACTGGAAGAATGTACCAGCTTATTGCTGAGAGGTGGCAATCTCCTTTGGAATTCTTTCACATAAAACGAGAGTCCTGTATTGCTCATTCATTTACTCAGCACATCTCTTCTTGATCCTCTGTCACATGCCAGGCATGGGGGCAATTTTTTTCAGAGTTTGTCCCTCTTTTTCACTGCTCCCGTCTGGACCCTCCTGCATGTGGCCCGTCCCATCCCCTCTCTCCCTGGATCTCTGCAGGGTGAGGCTGGGCTCCGACGTGGTGTCGGGAGGGACAGGCATGCCTCCTTCATGCTCTGGAACGGCGGGTTGGCGGGGTGATGCATTTTGCTTTTTCTTCCAAAGGGAAGAAGCAGGCCCCAGCCTCAGACTCCTGGGCGTCCAGTCTGTGGTATGTTTGCTGCGCAATATTTAGCTTCCTGTCTCCCCAGAATGCCCCTTAGCTCAGGCAGGGTGGGCCGTTAGGGAAGGCCCGCTGCAGCCCTCGTGGCCCCGATATTTACACGTTTGCTACCTGGAATCTAATTAGTTTGGACTCAGTTCTTTGAGTCTGGAATTTAAGGAAAGCACAAATGCCTCTAAGAGGAAAAGTACCCTGAGCTATTCTCGCGGTCACTTCCAGCCTGGCGCCCTCACTCTCTCACGTCTCCTAAAGGGCATAATGATGGCTCTTGTTAATATTTCAAAACACCTAATGGAAACTGCCCATTATTCCAGATAAGGCTGTAAAGAGTCACTGAAATGTCAGGATTCTGTGCTCTCAGCGGCCAGAGCCTGTGCCAGCTCGGTGCAGCTATTCCACGCCGATGAGACTGCGGGTTCGTGGCCGCCTGTCTCTGATCAGTTCAGGGCTGGGAGGGGAGATCAGAGTTATCAGCGCCACGTATTTGGTTGACAAAACCTTGGCGAAGGCATTGCCGGGTGGTGGGATACGAGAGGGGTCCTCGGGAGAGAAGAGCTGGGGGCACCGTGCGCTCCCTCCCGCCCGGGATTTGCGGCTGGTGGGACCGAGGGCAGAGGAGGGGCACGGGGGCAAGGGCCCCGCAGATCTGCCTCGCCACTGGCTGGGGGCGGCCAGAGGGGCCCGAGTGTCATCTCACCCTGCCGTTCAGACCCCGGCCCGCGGCCTCGTAGCAGCAGAGATAAATGCTCCGAGGGTGCGGCCGAGGCCAGAGAGGACAGGAGCCTGGCGGCGTGAAAAATGATGGAGACGGTGGCCTACTTCTCGCCCAGTATGAGTCCTGGCACCTTCTGTGCACAGCCAGGTGCTGGGCGGGGCGGGGGGTGGCCAAGGATGCTGTTGGCAAGCGAAGGCCCTGCTGGGGCCTCCTGCGGTTCTGGCTTCCGAGCCCAGACTAGAGAAAGCCCCTCTGGAGACCGCGTGAAGCTTGGCTGGTCGGTTTCCTGGTTGGTGACTCGGGTGGAAATGGTTTGGGGATTTTTGTTCTTGTTTTGTTTTCTTTGGAATCAGGCGCTGCGTAGACGCGCTCAGGCTCGGGAGCTGTAGGGCCCTCCGTCCCCTTTGGCTCTGATTGTGTGTCTCCAGCCAGACTGTGAGGCAGCTGATCCCCGTGTATTCACCGGTAAACCTCAGTCTCTCATCTGTAAAATGGGGCTACTCATGCCTTCTTGCAGGTTTGCCGTGAGTGTTAGGGGTTCGGGGTCCAGGTTTGGTTGCAAACCCTCCCATCCACCCTCCCCCGCCTTCCTGGGCTCTCTCGACAAGGATCTTGGTTCCAAAGAGCGAGATCTGGAGGAGAGGGTGACCTCTTCCTTCAAAAGCCCGACAAGCCCCTGATAAGCCCCTCCCCCTGGGGACCCCTTGTTTCCTCCCACCGAGCCCAGAGCCGGCTCTCAGGAGCAGCCCGAGAGCCCGTTCGTGCAGCCGGGATGACGAAGCTGATCTCACCTCCAGAGCCAGACGAGCCCCACCCAGTGCGCTCCTCGGGGAGGCTGCGAGCGCAAGAGAAAGCTGGAGGAAACGGACAAGGGAAGTTCACAGAGGGATGGCGTCCTTTCTCTCTTACCATCACAAACCAACAAATGAAAGAAGAGGGCCCGCCTTTGTCGTCCTGTAAGCCTGCCTGTTGAATGTCCCTGAGTGCAGCTAACTAGCACAGCCGCCCACCTGTAGGGAGCCCAGAAATGGAACGGGACGCAGGATGGAAGTGCCCTGCGCTGACGGCAGGGGAGGAGACAAGAGGGCCGGAGGGGCACGGATGTCCTGCCTGGCGAGGAGAGTCAGAGGCGACAAATCCGGAACCGCTAGCGCGCTGGTGGGCCCGGGGGAGGGGCTTCCCCAAGGGGATCCGTTGCTTAGGGCTTTGCTGTGCCCAGGTTGGATGTATGTGCCGAGATGAAATGTCCCAGTTAGTGTGCTCTCGTGGGCCACTTTCCTGAGAACCAGCACGAAGCAAATGGCCTTCCTGAGCACCTTCGTTAGAACCAGAAAACTTTCTGGCCCTCGCTTGCCCACGTGTCTGGAAAACCCATGGATGTGCCATCGGCATTTAAAAATATGACCTTTGAAGTTTGTGCAGTGCTTTAAAATTTGGAGTGAATTTCCTCATGCGTCACTCGCGCCTCGTCAGAGCGTGTGACCCAGCGGCGGTCTGAGTGTCCTCACTGGAGCCGAGGGGACGGACGTTCGTACAGTAAGCGCACGGCCAGGCGGGACATGGTCCTCGCCTCCACGTCCGGCTCCTTTCTGTAACCGTGATGCTTCTTCCGCCCCGCCGTCCCAGGCCTGTAGCGAGCCTGGCCACTTTCTCACCGCCTCTGCATGGGAGGTGTCCTGTCCTGTGCAGCCTCCGGCGTCTTCCAAGCGGGTAGGGAAAGCGGCTTTCAGCTTTGGTGCAGGTTCACAGAAAAACGGGATCCAGAAACGTCTTGGAGTCTGGGCCAGGTGCCAGAAGAGTTTGGCAAGTGCATTGGCCACGCTGACTCAGCCCGTCCCCCAAGACCCCAGACTTTGGACGGATGTTGCAATGACTCTGGCAGCCCTGCGCGTTGCCCTTGGCCTCACAGGCAATTCCAGTGATGACGATGGCTTGTCGGGGTCACGGCCCTGGTACCAAGCGCGGCTATTTGTGGCTGACGGAAAACTCAACTGGAGCCACCTGCTTGCGAGGCTGGCTTCTCAGGCTCTGGGGCCTGGAACCGGCTGGAGAGAGGTGTTCCTATCACCGCGTGTAGCGATTGCAGGTCACATCTTTTCCTGTAGGTTTCCCCGAGCAATTGGAAAACCAAGGCCTCAGCTACCCTGCCGTGTGCGACCAGGCCCCTCAGTTTCTTCTTCCCGCCCTGGGAGCCGGAAGGTCTGTCCTCCGTCTCTTTGTCTGTCTAATCCCGCCTTCCTCCCTGGGGTCTCAGGCCCGGGAGCACAGGGCCCTGCTGTGGTCACTGGTGGAGCTGCTTCATTAAATCCCCACGTGCTGTTTTTGGATGGCTTTGTGTGTGTGGTTCTCCTGACTGTGTCCCTGGGGGCCAGGTGCTGGGTCTGCCTTGTCTCTCCGCTGCCTCCACGTGCCTGGGGGTGTGGCCAGAGTGAGTGGTGACGGATTCATGTGACGGAACGTGGTGGGAGGTTCGAGGCCAAGGGCAGGTCTGGGAGCCCAGAGGTACGGTTTTGTTACCAGGACCAATGCCCCACCTCTCTGGGTTTCCGTCCTTCCCTGTGCAGTGGAAGCGTTGAAGGGATATGATCTCCGAGCCCCAGACCTAAAATTCTAGGACTAACGACGGATTCCTTGAGAGGCCCCCTTGCTTTGGCTGCGTGCGTGCCCTGCATCGCAGCCTGTTGGGCCGTCTTTGGCTTGGCGCCAGCATCTGTGACTTGGCTGCATGGAACTTTAAAAGAAAGAAACCCTCTTCATATCCCAGAGGGAGGTCCCAGGGAGAAGAGGAGAACGGGGCGGAGTGTTTGGAAGCGGACAAGCCTGAAAATACCCTGGTCCCCTCGTTTACTAGTGTGACCTTGAGCAGGTGACCGCAGGAAACCCGCCTTCGCATCAGAAACACAGGGTTCACGAGAGCAGCCTCACAAGGGGATGGAGGAATAAGGGCGACTAAAGAGGTCTGGTGCACACGCGGTGTCAGCGCTCAGTAAACAGTGGCGGGAATGATGCTTATTGTAATTGGGAAGCAAAAGGGTGTGTCTTCTAATCCTCTGTGAGCACTTTCTCGTTTGTAAACTATTGGCTGTGGTTTGGGACAATGCCTTTCTCATTTTCGTAAGCGGCGTAATGATTCGAGGAGACTCATTTCGGTTCTAATAAGAACACTAGCCGTACTAACGAGGCACGATGGCATTTGAATAGAGTTCCGTCATTCATGGAATTGGAGAGACTTACAAAACCACACATTGACTCTCTGGAATCTTAGATTTCTGGTGAGTGATTCAAACAGACTACTCTTACTTCCTGCCAATCAAGTACAAACCTTTACTTTTCAACCAAATTGTGGAAAATGGAACACATTCAACGACAGGAAACTGTTTTAATGAGACACTTCATTCTTGAGGTGATTTGCTAAAGGGAGACTCTACAGGTTGCCAGAGACCTACCAAAAGCAATAGACTCACAATCGTATATGCTTTTCTCTTCCCCAGCAGTTCTGGGTTTAAGTAACTGAAGCCTCTCAGATATTAAAGTTGGAGGGTGGCTCAGTGATCCAAGCAATGGAGACTGAAAAAAGACTTTGGGTGTAAATCAAAATTTTCTAACTGCCTTGCCCGGAGATGCCAGGAAAGTCTCTTATTAGCCTTGAATATCTCAATCTTACCAACTCCAACGTTGGCGTGATGAGCGCGACCTGGCTTTAGAGAGTATTAGTGAGGAAATAAAAAGTTAGATGACCTTTTTCAGCTTAAGTGAAAAAGATCTATGTTGAGTATTACCTTTTAACCCCCGCGTGCGTGCGTGCGTGCGTGTGTGTGTGTGTGTGTGTGTGTGTGTGTGTGTTAGCCAGAAGTTCAAGTTTTTGTAAAGGTTTCCAGCACAAAATGACTTTCAGAAACAGAGAGAAAAGTTTGATCAAAGACGTAGAGAACAAATGTATGGACACCAAGCGGGGAAAGCAGGGGGCGGGGGTGGTGGTGGAATGAGTTGGGAGATTGGGATTGACATATATACACTAATATGTATAAAGTAGATGACTAATAAGAACCTGCTGTATCAAAAATTATAAAATAAAATTCAAAAAAAAAAGAAAAGAAAAGAGTTTGATCAAAGTAATGTCTCTTTGTCAAGTGGTAGGTGAGCTGGACTTAGGTCTCCAGATCACTCATGTTTTATCTTGAAATTTATGTTTAGCTGAGTTTCAACATTGGCTCTCAGAGTCAGAGAGAATTCCAGAAGATAAAGGAGAACCAGAATGCCAAACACCAGTAAATACTCAGCGAGCAAAAAGAAGTAACGGAAACAGTGTACGTGGCAGAGGGCACCGCTTCAAAGTGTCTTCTGCGCATTAATCCCATTAGCGCTCCAGCGATCCCTCAGAGATGGATTATCTCTGGGGAGCTGTGTTACATCAGCCTTCAAGCCGTGGTCCCAATCCCATTAAGCCCAGCAAACATTCTCTACTGTTGAGATAATGGGCTTTTGCACCATGTTTACCCATATTCCTCAGGCTTGTCCCCCTCTCGGGCGGCCCCCGTCGGGAGCAGGGCGAGGCCTCTGCTCTCATCTGTGGGACTGACTCCCGCTCACATCCCTTTGGAAGGTGACGAAACCCAAACGGCATGGGAGGTGGCGTCTGCTCAGGTTACCTTAGGCCAGCAGACCAATTGTTCATCTGACTTTGGTGTCTATTTAGGATTTTCATGGTGGGTAGACATGCTGTTTCTGTTCAAAATGCCTCTGTAAATTCTAAGTGATATACCTAAGGCACGTCAAAAATGGGAGGAAAAACGATTTCCCTCGAAGTCTTTCTTTGTTTAGTATGATGGGCAAAGGAGTTTTCCAGTTGCTAACCTTATAAAAAAACCTTCTCATAGTCTCAGTGTTGTCATATGTAAAATGGCAATAATAATAATAATGCCTCCATCCTAGGTTAGGAGAGTTGAATGGGTTGGTATTCGGTGAATGTGCCCACCTGGCATTGTAGAAGGCACTCCGTGAACTTTAGCTAAGATGATATTAACTAAGGGAAAGGGTCAGTAGGCATATTGGGAATCGATACTAAGAAGGAATAAGACCCATATTGGGAAACGTGGGGGGTCAGGAAGAAGAGTGGTGAGCACATTCTGAATGTGGGAATGTGCAGGATGTGAGCACATCTCTATTCTTAGGCATCCACGTCCTCCTTGCCCAGAAATGACCTACATCACACACAGCAAGAGAAGAAGGACCCGTGCAGTTTCAAGACTGTGAGTGTGGTACAGAGGGGCCGCCCAAGAGTCAATGATACTCAAGCTTTTACTGTCATTCTCAGTTACTTTGTTTGTTGCTTTATTCATTCAACCCACATGTGTGGTCCAACCTGTGCTGGGCATTGATGTTATCAACAAGAATCGTCCACTCCCTCCCCTTAAGAAAGATGAAGGAGGAGGCAAGCAAGTAACCAGATAAATGGACAAGTTCACGAGTGATCAAGAGGAATGAGGTACATTGGAAGGCTGCTTGGAGGAGCTGACACCTGGGATTCGATGACTAAGAGCTACCTAGCAAGGGGAGAGGGTTTTTCAGGGAGAGGCTGCTGCGCAGGGCCGGCAGGGCACTGTGTGTGACAAGCCCTGTCTGCTAATTCCAACATCTAGTCATCTCAGAGCTGGTGTCCACTGATTGCTTGTTCTCTTAAGTATGGATCGTATTTTCATGTGTCTAGTAATTTTGGATTATATTCTGGACATTGTCAATAGTCTCTTGTAGAGCCTGTAGATTCTTTTATGTTCCTATGAAGAGCGTTAATCTTTTATTTTAGCAGGCACTGAATATTATTGAACTCAAACACCAAACCCCACCTCCCCTGTGGGCAGAAACGGAAATCTCTGATCAGTTTTATTAATCTTAGCTTGGAATCTGTGCCATGCAACAACTAGGGATTTATGTCCACAGTAGATATTTCAAGAACTCCAAGCAGTTCCATATAGTTGGAGGAGAGTGTGTGTGTGTGTGTGTGTGTGTGTGTGTGTGTGTTGCAGGGAACTGGAAGGACATGTAGCTTAGAGCAAGGCAAGCCCAGATCATCAAGAGCCTTGTGTGTCACACTAAGGAATTTGAGCTTTATCCCAAAGGCTGTGTTGGAGAGCTTTAATCGGGAGCATAAAATGATCAGAATTGTGTCTCAGAAACATTTCTTGGCATCTGTGTGAGGGATGAACCAGAAGGGGTAGGAAGATAGTTAGGAGGGGTTCGTGGGTAAAATAGAGCTCAGTTTTCTCCTCCGTGAGATGAGGGTTGAACTCACTGACTGTTGGTAACGTTCTGATCTTCCCACTGGTGCCCTCACTTGGCCTCCTGGAGCCGGGAGTTCCTGCAAGGCTGTGTTTCGCAGAGCACTGCAGACAGCTTCTGAGCCCAGACTGTAGACGATGCCATCAGAGGAAAGTAAACTCAGTGGTGTCCTATGGTATACGCATAGATTAAGGTACAGGGGCACAGGGCAACACACACGAGTGTACCACAGGTAGGAAACGGCCTTGCAAGGTCCCTGGCTCTCCTTTCAGACCTCCTGTATCACGACAGGTGTGTGGTTAACGCCATATGATCTTAAAGGGCCTACTGGTAATCTGGCTTTCAGGTTTTCAGTCCTCAAAGAGAAGGAGACGGGTCTAGCAGAAAGCCAGTGATATGGACCCATTGCACTAGGGGTTCCCAAACTGGGAAGGGTGGGAAGATACACTGTTACAGTCGTCTGAGAGGCGCAGGAGATGCTGATGGGCATGTGGACTTCATCCTTTCCTGGTTCTGGACCAAGAGGGGAGTGAGGCTTCCCTGCGCCTTCTCAGGCGTCCTGGGAGCAAAGAGCTCCTTTGTGTCAGATTGCGGGTGACACACGGGGTGCTCTAGGAAGGCCCGGTGTACGGGGAAGAGCTGATGTTCCACGTTTGTCATGTTCCGTCTGGGAACTAAGCAGCAGACGTGGGGGCTAGGGTGAGTCTCGGGGGCTGAGCAAGAGCTGCAGACGGGCAGGGGACGGGAGGGAGAAGGGCGTCTCCCGCTGGGGGTTTGGCAGTGTCCGGCACGCGGTAGATGCTCAGGAAATGGAAATCCCAGGTCCAGGCTTGGCGGGACCCTTAGGCCTGGGAATCTCAGCCCCGAGATAAGCCTGGCCGGGCTGAGTCATCAGAGGATTCTTTGCATTTTCAGAGAGTGGAAGTTTTGCTCTCAGTCTCATTCTTTTTCATGTGGCTTCAGCATGACCGGGACTCTGAGGAAAGGGGTGTCCTTGCCAATATGGGGGTGAGCCCTCTGTTCTGATTTACCTGCTGTGGCTTTGGTCAGACACCCGTGTTGAGAGAGAAAAGTCCATTTTAGAACAGGAGGGGGGGGGTGGGTCAAGTATGGCCTGAGGAAAGGAGGGGGGCCGGGCTGTCCTGCCTCTGGGTACGCGGTCAAATCGGCCAACCTTGACTGCAGGGCTGGGTCTCGGCCCTGGAGGACGGGCGAGGATCCACTAACGGGCAAGTGGCTTCGAGAAGATAAAAATAATTAGTCAGTTTTCACTGCTACGGTGAGTCACCCTCTTCAGGACACTGTGTTCCCACTGAAGAGTTAGGAGCTGGGGCAGCAGGCGCCTGGCTCCGTCCCCAGGGGACACACAGGAGCCGTGGGGGGCCTCGGGGCCTCGGTCCACACGTCTGGGAGCTTCGGCTCCCCGCCTCCCGCCTTCAGCGGGGAAGGGATGTGGGAGAAGCAGGTATGCGGCTGAGCCGGGTGCAGAGGGGTGAACTGGGGGCAGAAGGGAATTCCACTGCCCTGGGCTCCAGGCTGGGCCCACAGGGCTCCAAGGCCGCAGGGGCTGCTCTGGGGTGACTGGTGGGCCTGGCTTCCCAGCAGGAGTGGGACCAACCCCCGCGGGAGGCAGAGAGGGGGCTGGTGTCCCTGTGTCCCTCCGCCTGTGTGGCTCAGGCCGCCCCGTGCCAGTGACGGTGGAGGCTCCTCCAGGCCGGGCCGGGTTTCCGAGCACGTCTGTTCCCGGGCGCGTCCCCGGATGGCTGGGGTGTGCGCGGTCTGGAGGCGGAGGGCGCGGTCCCTGGAAGGCGGGCAGGAGTAGCACGGCTGGTTCGGGCCAGGCGTCCCGGAGCTGCCTGGCCGGAGGCGTGTTTGCCGAGGCGCGTCCCCCTCTCGCCCTCTCCCTGCCTCCCCAGCTATGTTTTGAGTGCCGCTCGGGGGCTGTAAGTGCTGGAAATGCAGTGGAAACTCGTATCGACAAGCTGACGTTCTAGTGGGAGGAGAGCGATAGAAATGGGGGTGAACGAGTGGAAAGGTCAGGTTATTTCAAATGCCGGGAAGCGTGGTGACCAGGTGGACAGGGCCCGGGCCGTGGCCGTTTTCACGGTGGCGGGGAGGCCTCCCTGGGGCCGTGCGTCTAGGCTGCAAGGCCCTCGTGGCAGGTCCGGGGAAGGGTCGTTATAAAGCGGAGGGGCAGCTGGTGCCCTGGGTCTGAGTAGGGACGGCCAGTGTGCGTGCGGCCACGACGCGCCAAGGGGCCCTGAGCCTGGTCTGCGCGTGCCCGGGTGGAGGAAACCCCTCGGGACTTGTTTGCACCCTGGGCTGTGAGCGAGAGATAAACTTGGATGGCGTTAAGCCACCTGAGCTGCCGCTGTTTATCTGTTGCCGGGTTAATAGCACCAGCCCAGCTCCCACAGCGCGCAGCCGAGTGGGCAGCAGTGCAGAGGACCTCGGCGCAGAAAGGGCAGCCCCTCAGCAGCCGGTGTGGGGTAGGAGGCTGGGGGACGAGGCCAGGCACGTCCCCTCCCCCCACGGTCAGGCCGGAGCCTCGGTCCCGCTCTAATGCCGACTCCGGGCCAGCTTGGCACGTCACCCGGTCCCCCAGTTAAGCAGTAATGTGCTTGTCCAGTAAGGGCCATATGGCTGTGATGAGTCAAGACCACATTATCTCAGCTTTAAAAATTAATATCATTAATGAGGAAAATGAAACCTCGCAGTTTTATGTCATGCTTTTCTCCTGAAGGGCTCAAAGTGCAAAAGCGTTAAAATATGTGTCCAACGTAGCGCAGCAGCTGTGCCTTAGGAAGGCAAGCAACTTCGTGCTTGAAGACAAGGCTCTCACATCCTTGCCCTGTAAGGCCAGCTACTCTTTACTAGCAGTAAACCGGAAGAGTTGGATAGGATTAGGGGAAAAGGGTTATTTTAATGTCACAGTGAGGAAATGAAACCACAGGTAAGGGACTGGAGTTCACTACATGCTACAAAATGCCGGGGTAGGCTTGCCCGACGTACCTTGCCTGCGGAGGGAGGGTGCGGGGTGGTGACAGGGGCCCCACTGGCCTGGAAGTGGCGGGTGACTGGCAAGCTGGAGAGGAGCAGGAGAGGGACTGGGTTCCGAGGGGCAGGGACGCTGAGGACCGGAGACACTGGCCTGCGTCGGGGAGGTAGATGGGGGCGTCTTCACGGAGCCCCGAGGGGCCTTGGGATCGCCCGGGGCCGCCGGTGGGCAGGGCGTTGGCGTGTGAGGGGAGTAGTTAGGAGAGGGCTGAGTCACAGAAGTCAGAGCAGCCGAGGAAACCACAGAGGCCACTACTTGGTCATTCCTCCGTTTCCAGGAAGGGCTGTTGCCATGAAAAAGGGCATTAACTTTTTATTCGCTAGGTATTAATTAATTGGCTGTTATGTGCTTTTCTTACCCCGGAGGAGCTTGTAATTAGGGATGACCGTATCATTTATCACCCAAACTAGGACACATTCGAGAAAGAAGGGGGGACCACTGCTAATCGTTATGTTGGGGGGACGGGTGCGCACAGAGACCGGCCCGGGCAACCCAGGCTGTGTGGTGACCCCACCCCCTTCGCGACCAGCGCAGGAGACGCGGGCCAGGTGGGCAGAGGGTGCGCCCACCAGGTCCGCCCTCTCCCTCCCTCATGCCTGGGCCCACCCTCTTTGTCGTCAGGGCCCCACTCGAGCCCCATCACCCACTCCAGCACCCCTCTAACCACTGCCTGCATTTGTGAGCTTGGGAGGTTCCTTAGCCTTCCTGTGCCTCGGTGTCTGGGCAGTACCCGCCTGGCGGGGTCCTGGTGAGGATGGAGTGCGTCCATGCAATTTACCGAGAACAGGGCCAGACGCCTTGGATGAACTGCTCTTAATCACGGGCAGCCTGGCGACGTCTGGTAACTCACCCAGGCCCTGTGCACTCTGGCGCCCTCATCTGGGAACCAGGGATGGTGCACCTGCCTTTTATGGGCCTGGAATTCAGGGCACGTCTGCCCCGTTTCCTCCTGCAGCAGACATCAAAGGGTGAGTTTTAATACTTTCCACACAAGTTCACAGATTTATGACATAATGTATTTAGATGTGGTTCAAGAGCGTCTCACGAAGGGACAGAGGAGGTGCCCGAGGGGAAGTGTGGCCGCGTGGCCTTACATGGAAAAGGTGAGCAGGGACCAGAAGGACGGGTGGCCAGGCTGCCCCGAGCTCTCGGCCAAGGGAGAGACTCTTGCAGGCACAGGATGGTCTGGCCTTCGTCTCAGGATAAAAACCAGAAGGCCTTTCTCTGAACCAGGGGGCAGGCACGTGGGTACGTCTGCAGTCAGAAAAGGGCCAGGTCTTCTGCTCCCAGGATGTGACCTCCACCCACAGTTCCAGCCAGAATAGCACAGAACTATTCTAGGTACTTCGGTGGGTTTTTTTTTGTTGTTGGTGGTGGTGTTATTACTTCACTAAGTTCATGTACAAAACAGGAAGTTACATATTTTTTAAAGAATGGTTTTATAATGGAAAATTTGAACTATAATCAAAGTAAAGAGACTTACTTGTGTAATGAGTTCCCACCTACCCATCTCCCAGCTCCAGTGTCAGCAAGGATCAAACGCTTGCCAGTTTTGTTTTACCTATTTCTCTCAAGACTTTTTTCTCTGAGATGTTTGAAAGCAAATTCCAGTTCACCCGTAAATACTTTGGGATGCATCTCTTTCAGACGAGGACTTAAAAAAAAAAAAATAACCAAATATGTGTACCACCCAGATCACAATACCAATAACAAAACCCAGTAAATCCTTAATATCATCTAATATTCAGTTTATATTTTTTTTTCTTTCTTTCTTTCTTTTTTTTTTTTTTTTTTTTGCGATATGCGGGCCTCTCACTGTTGCGGAGCACAGGCTCCGGACGCACAAGCTCAGCGGCCACGGCTCACGGGCCCAGCCGCATCGGCAGGCGGACTCTCAACCATGGCACCACCAGGGAAGCCCCAGTTTATATTTAAATTCCCTTATTATCCAAATGCATTTTGACGGTTGATTTGAATTAGGATCCTAATAAGGTCCAGACGTCACGTTTGCTTGTGTGTCTGCTAAATCTCTTTTTATCTACAAATGGTCCTTCTTCCTCTTTGAATGTCATTTGTTTGTTGAAGAAACTGGGTCAGTTGTCCTGTAGACTCTCTCACATTTCGATCTGGCTGACTACCTCCTCATTTTGTCATTTTCTTATTCCTTTCTCCTCCTTATTTTCCGTAACCTAGAAGCTAGATTCTGGCTTCGTTTGCTTTGGAGGGTCAAGGGTATTCCGACTGGGGCCGAGCCCATCCGGTTGGAGGAAGTGCTTTCAGTGACGCTGAGCCCGGGGAGTTGGGCTCAGGGACCGTCAGCCTGACCTCCGCGCTCTACAGAGATCCCCACCGACGGCCTCGCCTCATGCTTTTAGCATCTATTGATGACCATTGCTCAGATCCATTATTTCATTAGTGCTTGTGAAATGTCGATTTTTCATTCCATCCTTCCTTCCGCATTTAGTAGCTGGAAGTCTTCTGTAAAGAGGATCGGTCCCCCATCAGCTATTTGGTTATCCTGCAATGCAGTTTGATACAAAAAGCAGGACAAGTGCTTATCTTTCATCGATCAGTTTTCAAAAGAATAATAAACTGGTGCCCTAGCAAAGGAGGATAGATCTTTAATTAACTAAACAGATATTACTGAGTTCTTACTATGTGTTGGGCATTTTTCTAAATCCTGATGATTCAGCAGTGAACAAAACGTAAAAATCCCTGCTTTCTTGGAACTTACCTTCTAGTGGGGAAAGACAGGCCATAAAAGAACCTGTTTGTATGTTGTGTTAGGTGATGACAGAGGGAAACAGGACGGGGCCCGGGTGTGCTGGAGGGTGGGAACTGGGTTAGCAATTTTAAACAGGGTCAGGAAGGCTCAGGAGACGGTAACACGTAAGCCAAAACCGGACCAAGGTGACAAATGAGCCATCTGCATGCTGGAGAGGAGCCTTCCAGACAGAGGGGCTGGTGGCATGACAGAGGAATGACAGAAGCCGGTGCGGCCGGCATGGACCTGGAGAGATCGGGAGTTAGCAGGAGAGCAGGTCAGGGGTGGGTGCAGGGCGGGGCAGATCGTGTAGGGCCTTCCAGACCATTTAAGAACCTTGGTTTCCCCGCTGAATGAGCTGGGCAGCCACTGGAGGATGTGGGCAGAGGTATGGTATGACCTGGCTTATGATGGAGTAGTTAGGTAAGGGTGCAACTGAGTTTAGACAGAAAAGCAGAAAGTGTCCTCCCTTCTTGGTAACAGGGGCTGAAGGGACTTCATCTGTGTGAAGGCGAGTCTGTGCGTTGGGCTACCAGATGGACTATAGGAAATGCTTCTCGATCCACCCTTAAATGTTCCGAAGGGTAGCATTCTCCTTGGCACTTCGAGTGCTTCATACCGTCAAATCCCAGGGCAGAAACCTTCCTCCTTCAGGCTCTAGACAGAACAACTGTCTGTCCATTATCCCAGAGAAATGGAATTCCATCCCCTCCAAGGTGGAATTCATGGGGCAGTGCCTCTCCTTGACCCATCTCCTTGCTTGCTTGGCTCTGAGTCTGTCAGAACATCCTCACCATTGCTGAAGGACTGGTGTTGGCTAGCCAGGGATGCCCAGTGGGGGTTTCTGATGAGTCCAGAGCTAGGCCAGCATTTGCAGTGCCATAGGCTATCCACCCATCCATCCACCCAACCATCCATCCACCCATCCATCCACCCATCCATCTGTCCATCCGTCCATCCACCCATGCATCCATCCACCCATGCATCCATCCATCCATCCATCCACCCATCCATCCATCCACCCACCCATCCATCCATCCACCCACCCGTCCACCCACCCGTCCACCCACCCGTCCACCCACCCATCCATCCATCCATCCACCCATCCATCCATCCACCCATCCACCCATCCATCCATCCATCCATCCACTCGCCCATCCACCCACCCATCCATCCATCCACCCACCCATCCATCCATCCACCCACCCACCCATCCACCCACCCATCCACCCACCCACCCACCCATCCATCCATCCACCCACCCGTCCACCCACCCGTCCACCCGCCCACCCACCCACCCATCCATCCATCCACCCACCCATCCATCCATCCACCCACCCATCCATCCATCCACCCACCCATCCATCCACCCACCCATCCATCCATCCACTCACCCATCCATCCATCCACCCATCCATCCATCCATCCATCCATCCATCCATCCATCCATCCACTCACCCATCCATCCATCCATCCATCCATCCATCCATCCATCCATCCATCCATCCAGGGTCACCAGTGTAACCACAGCAAGGATAGGCTTAACAGCGTAGGCTGGACACCTTTTTGCTTCCATCCAGATTTTCCCAGGCAGCTTGGAGCACACCTTTTCACGCGTGCTGCCTTCTCAGCATCAAGAGAGCCTTTTTTGTGGATGAGCATCTGTCTTTGCCTGTGACTCCTGCCCGTTATAGGCTGCTTATGAATTTCTGGGTGCTTAGCAACCAGGAGAGGAGAGGATGCAAGCAGCCTGCACGCCTGTCAAGTAGCTGTTCCCTTCTCTCATCTTCTCTTCTGGGTTTGTATCTGCAGTGAAAGCAGCCAGAGAGAGACTGAACCTCAACTTAAGTAGTGACTTTTGACATTAAGAAAAAATTTAAAACTGAATCTAGTGCAAGTAGATCTTGCCTCGAAGAAAGCTTGCAAGCCTCCCTTATCATCCTCCCCTGTCGTTACCTCGGATGCTCCTCTGTCACCTTCTGAGGTCTTTCCCGCAGGCCTGGTGTGAAGTGGGGGACACACCAGGAGAAGAGAAGGGATGGGAGAGGCCAGGCCCCCACATGGCAAGGTTCTTCTCCAGCTGTGGGTTTGTAGAGACAAAAGGATGTAATGAGGGAAGCAGGTTCTCCAAAGAAGGGACCTCGTGACTTAGAAAGAGGCTCTCTGCCTCTCATTAGGAGGAAGGCTGCTGGCCGTGGGAGGGGCCGGCGTTTCAGATGGATGGTCCTTGGCAGCTGCCAATACCGTGGATGTAGCAGAACAGACCTCTAGAGCCCTCGAACTAGGAGGCGTCCCGAGGAGCTGGGGCTGGCGGGAAGGGAAGAGGAAGCTGCCGCGTTTACCGTGTCTCCCAGGGTCACAGTTTTTCTTAAAAATACCTGGGAGGCATGGTACTGAATCAGTGCTGCTTGTGAGCTATGTCTGCAGACGATACAGGGCCACGGAGGCTTGCTGGAGGGTCTGAGTTGGAATCTACCTTGGCAGCTGGCTTGTGGTGTCCGGGCACCCGTGTCGGGGGGGCTGGACGCTCAGACCCAGAGTTTGGGCCCCTCCAGCTTGTCACAAAAGGCTGAAAACGTCTCTCAGCTCCTGGAAATTTCCTTTATTTCCCCTGGCCCCTGGGAGGACCCGGCTACTTCCTTCATGACGTGGTTCCCCCCGGGGAGCCTTTTGGGCTGCTTGTACCCGATTCTTAGAAGGGCCGGGGGCTGTGCTCTTTTTTCAGCTGAATTCCCTGGGTTCCGAGAGGAAAATGAAAACATGGACGCAATGGAGGTCTTTTCTTGGCTGGAACAACCTAGCTCTTGTTTCATGAATTAAACAAGCATTAGAATGAATGTTTGAGGATTTGGAATTCAGTCTTTTATGACAATCGGAGCATTCTCTTGTCTCTGCAAACACCTGTGACCATTCCAGGTGTCCTGCCAGGTGGAGCTGGGGTACGGTACAGAGCTAAGGGGTGGTGCGTTACCAAGGACTCAGAAAGCATCCCCTGGGCCTGCTGGTCGTTGGCTAGTGAACTGACGGTTTGGGCCAGATTCTTAATCAAGTGAGTTGTATGATGAAGGGACAAAATAAAACCTGTCAGGGAGGTCAGCACCTTAGACTCGTAGACACTTGAATGTCGGAAGGACTTCTGAGGTCCTTCACCCAGCCCATCGCCCCCCCGGGTGCTTGGTTAGTAGTTGGTGCAGGGACTCTGGGCTGTGCACCGGCGTTGACCCAGGCCCGAGTTATTTGCATAGAATACAGTACTGTGGTTAGGACCGTGCACTAGCATGTGAGCTCCAGACCTGAACCCACAAACCAGAAGAGATTTGGGAACAAGGGTGTCCCGAGGCAGCAGCAGACTCTGGTAGAGTGAGGACGCCCCCGGGGCGGGTGAGCAGGTCGGTGGGGTCCGGGGGTCCAGAGCCTCACAATCACGGGCACGATGAGCGTCAGAGGTGATGAGAAGCGTCCGAGCCTCACAGGCACGAAGTGCGAGTCTCCTGTGGGAGCCCTCGCCCTCCTGCCCATGGTTTCTTCACCCCCAAACCGTGTGCACCCCGGGCTGGACTGATCTCCTGGGAGGCGGCTTCTCCCCGAGCCTCTGGGCCCGAGTGGCTGGGGGCACGAGAGCCCTGCACGCCCCGTCTCGGGGCCCCCTTCCTCCGCCCGGTCATATGGGCTTTGGGAGCAGGGGTCTGCGCGCCTGCCGTCTGGGACGGGGACATGTTTCCCAGGCCCTGTCACCTCCGGTAAAGTCCGTCACACGTCGAGCACGGGGTAAATGAAGGCGTGAGCACAGCCCATGCTCTGAGTGCAAAGTGCACACGCATGTGTGTGCACACGGACACGCCACACGCCCCGGCACGGGTGCAGGGAGCGAGTCCCCCTCCTCCTGGCGAAGGACAAAGGGCTGGAGAAGGGACCGGGTCGGGAGGACGCAGGGATGCGGAGGCCCCCCGGAGCCGCCTGGGCCAGACGCCCGGAGGCCGAGCGCAGGCCTGGCGCGGAGCCTCTCCCTTGGCCGGGGACACGGGAGCCGGTGAGTCACGGGAAGGAGGGGCGGGAGGAGTGCCCCTGGCCAAAGGTGTCGCGGGTCCCGTACGTGGCCCACGCTTCTCGCGTGGACGTGGGCCTGGGCCGTGGCTGCTGTGGCCGAGTGCCCAGGTGTGGCGCTGCTGCTCTCCCATGACGGCCCGGGGCACCGCCTTCTCCTGAGAGGCAGGCGGCAAGGTGCCGGGCTGAGAGGCTCAGGAGCCGGGCACCTCCCGAGAGCGGCCTGCTTTTGTCATTTCAAGATGAGGGTCGTCGTGAGTGTCCAGAGAAGTCACGTGTCCGTCTGTTGTATGAGATTTTTCGAGGACCGACTGTTGTCTGGCCCCGTGCTAGGCGCCGAGCGCGTGGGAGTGACAAGGTCACGGTGGGCACGCGGTGCCCTCAGGCATGACGGCGACGGTGACAAGTCATTGCCGCCTCTGCGGCCATCGCCTCCGCGGTTCCCCCCAAGCCGCCTCGTCTCTTGCACCTGGCGCCTCTAGCCTGGGGCTGACGGTTCTGAGCTCACGCGTGTGTTACTTAGAGAAGCCCTAGACACAAGCGGAGAGACAGCTGGGGGGGACAGCCCAGGCCTTCAAGCGGGGACAGATGGGCCAGCAGGTCCCCACACACCAAGTCAGAGACGTAGAGTCCCAGACTCAGTTGCCCAAACAGGTGATGGGGGAGGCCAGACCCGAGGGTGGTTCACGTGAAAAACACCCAGGTGTTTTGTTCTTGGGTGACTGGAGCTGCCAGAAACGGGTCACGACCCTGGGCTGCATCCGCAGTGAGGAGGGGGGTGTGTTGGGCCGGGGGATGCTGGCTTGCGTTGCGGAGGGGCTGTAGACCCGGAGGCCAGCACGCAGGATGTCATTCGATTCCAGCGTGTGGGGCTGGTGTTACCGGTATTCGTGTGGCCGCGCGGTGGGTGAGAGCACAGAAGCTCGGGTGAAGACGTGGGTTGTGAGGGCTGCCGTCCGTGGACCTAAGCGGCCGCGGGAGGCGTCAAGCAGGTGGGCTTTTAGGGGCTCAGGGGGCAGGGCGGGCGGGGCGTGGGTTGGTGGCAGGGGACTCAGACGGTGGCGGGCGCTGCGGAAGGAGCTCCCCGGGGACGGAACCCGTCGGGAGGCCGAGGTTCTCCGCCCCTGAAAGCGCAGCCGGGCGATCGCCAGAGGTGCCGGGGGGCCACCAGCCGGATGGCCTGCCGGCTTCTGTCCACAGGCGGCTCGCGGCGGCGCCGGCCCCGAGCCCTTGCCGTCGCCCCGATGACGCGCCACTGAGAGCGGCGTCCAAGCGCGGGTGGGGGAGGCGATCCCGCCGGGCCGTGGCGGGCGTGTAGGCGGCGGGGCGCCAGGGTCCGCGACCCCGGGCGCGCACGGCTCTCCGGGTTCCTTTGCTTCCGCCCTCCCCTCTCCAAGGCCTCCAGCTCCTTCTCCCCCCAGGACCTGCTTTCCTTCCTCCGAGGCCACTTCGAGTCCGCTCGCGGGGTGTGTGGGCGCCGGGCCGGGCGCTGCTAACTTGGCCTGGGAGGCTGCACGCTGGCGACGTGCTGGGAAACGGCGCCCCCGCGCGGCGTTTGGAGGGGGGGGCGCTCGGCTGCCCCAGCTCCTCCCTCGCTTGGTCTCACTTACCTGGGAACCGTCTGTCTGGTGCCCACGATGGACAGAACCGAGCCGGGCCAGGGATTCACCAGGCCTGGGCTGAGTCCCGTGCGTCCCTCGGTGCAGGGGGTGGGGAGCGGCTGGGGGGATGGTCGGGGCCCTGGGCAGTGTCGGGGTGACTCCCCCCGGGGCGGGGGTCACTGCTGGGTTTCCCTGGTGGCGTCCTCGTGAAGAGGGGACCTTGGACGGGCCCTCAACCCGCCGCACGCTGTATAGGCAGGCCGGTGCCTCCGTCTCTGGGGCCTCTGGCGCTCCGCCTCTTAAATGGGATGATATTACTTCCTTCACGGGACTTCTGTGAAAGGCAAGGTAGATGAGGTCATTTGGGGAAACCACTTGTCTTAGCGCCTGGCTCAGTAGAAGAACATTCTCGTTCCTTCGCGACTTTGGGGGAGACCCTGAACCTGAGGCCCGTGGTCCCTCAATCCTGGTCACTGGTTGGTGCCAAGCTGGACCTCAGAGCTTCTGTACGAACCTCAGGTGCCTCCCCTGGAGGTTCTGTCTCAGTGAGCGTGGGCAGGGCCTGCACACGGGTCTGGAAAGTTCCCCACGTGATTCTGAGGCACAGCTAGGTTGGGAGACCCGCTGAGAATGTACGCAGAAGAGTGCGTGTGCATGTTTTTCCAGAGAAAGGCCCCTTGGTTCTCCCTGGAGTCTCACAAAGTGCTTCAAGGTCCCCCCAAAACTAAGAACGACTCTCGTGTGCCTGGTGCTCACGGGCTCAGACAGCGGGTGCAGGACGTGGCCCTCCCTGAGGCTGGCACTGCCGGGCTGTCCTCCCCAGCCCCTCGCTCCTCAGGGTCCCAGGGACACGGGACACGTGATAGGTTACCTGGCTCTCGGGCAGGTGGGGAAGCGTTTGGGGCGTCTCCTCAGTCGCCTCTAAAGGTTCTTAAGATGCTTCCTTGTAACCAGCCTGGAAAGTTGCCATGGAGAGTGTTTCTGTCTGGTCCCCGTAAACGTAGAATCTGTTACGAACTACATGCGTCCGAGAGAGAGAGGGAGACGGAGGCTCGGTGCGCGTGCAGGAGAACCGGCTTCTGCACGGTGGGAAAGCGGTTGCAGTTTTTCCCGATTGGCCTGATCCTTGGCTGTAACGAACGTCCTCTCTCTCCTCCACCCCCTCCCCGACGGCCTGCGGCTCCTGACTTCCCGGCAGGGACGTAGCCGTCCCCGGGATCTCAGGTGTGTGACGGGAAGAGCAGGAGGCCCGCTCCGGGAGGGCTCCGGGTTTGGCAGTTACGGGGACCTGTTCTTTCAGCCTCTGAGCTTAGGAGACCAGGGCTTTTTTCTTGTTTTCCATATTCTTGGCGCGTCTCCTAGGATGCCCTCCGTGCACGGCGGGGCCTTGTGTCGCTGGCGCTGACCCACGTGGCCTCCTGGTCGTGGCGGGGCTTCCTGGCTTCCACGGCCCACACGGGGCTCTGGGGTCAGGCTCCTGCCGGACGGCCGGGAACCAGGCCCCTCGGACGGCCCTCAGGCAATGGGGCTCCTGCCCAAACACGGCTTACGTTGAAGGAAGGAAGGAAGAAAAAGAGACGAAGGGCCCTAGCGGAAAGGCTCCGGGAGAGACCAAGATGGAGACAAACTCAGAGCAGAAACACCGACAGACAGACAGACAGAGAGGCGGGGCAGCAGGGGGACAGAAGGTGCCGGTGGGCGGGGGAGGCTCTGGAAGGGGCCGCAGTGACGTCGCTGTGCTGACTGACCCCCGACGCGTGCCTGGGCGGGTCTGGTGCTCACCAGGCCTCCCAGGGGCATCCTGATGAGGAAGGACGTCCCTGTGACAGTGAGAGGGCTCCTCGGCCACGACACCGGCCCTGCAAACACGACCTCCCTCCGTCCTCGGGGCAGAGTCCGTGTGGGCTCTGTCACGGCCCCGACGGCGCGGGGCGCGCGCGGCGAGGAGAGGAGCGGGACTCTGGCACGCGTGACACCTCCTCCTCCTCCTCCCGGCCGCCCCGTCCCCTCCTCTGCCTCACAGACTTCCCTGTGGCGACGTGTCCCACGTTTCTACGCGTTCAGAGCCTCCCCCGGCCGTCGCTCTGTGAGCGGACGGTGGGTCCTGCGTCCCGCAGGAGGGACACCGAGGCCTGACGAGGGAGGGCGGGTCCCGTCTGGCACCCGTCCCTGGCTGGCCGCCCCCCTGGGGGGCCGTCTCCTCCCCGGAAGCTGCTCCGTGTCAGGAACTGCTTCTCCTTGGCGCTGAGATGGGACGGGGGGAGCAGGGGGCTGTGGAGGCCTCGAGGGGCAGGGCAGGCACACAGCGCCTTCCATCTGGGAGCTGGGGCCTCTCCCCAAGAGGGCCAGCTGCGTGATGGCCGCATTCATTCCCGGGGTCCTGGGAAGTCTCCCCACTGACAAAGCGCAGTGATGGTTCTTCAGGCAGCTGGGAGATAACCTCCCCTGGGCGGGCGTGCGCTGGTGATGGACAGGCCAGGGGTGGGGCAGCGGGGACGGAGGCCCGGGGGTGGCGTCCTCAGGGGCAGGGTGCCTCCGTGTCCTGCCGGCCCCCCTCCTTTAAAGAGGAATGACTAAGAAGGCCAAAGCAGATGCCCCGTGGTGGCCCGTCCCGGGGGGCTTACGTTCCTCACCCTGCAGCTGAAGGCCTCCTCGCCACCCCAGACGTGCTGTCCTGATCTCGGAGGGGGTCTCTGGAGCCCCAGAGGCACCGAGCTAGCTGTCCCACCTGCACTGCGGCCAGAGGGTGCCCGGGAGGCACCTGGGCTTGGTAGAAGCAGCGGCAGCAAACCTGGGGCTGCTTCTCCAGGAGCCCCGCTTGGGCCTCAGAGACACGACACCCATCAGAGCAAGCAGCTCGCAAAAGCGTCGTCACACTCAGAATTAGAAGAAAAGACAAAAACGGAGAAAGTTGCTATCAACATAATCCCCAGGGGCCGTCCTCCCCGGGCCTGAGGCCCCCGATCCGGGACCTTCCACCCTTCAGCGTCTCAGCCATCTTAACACGCGTCCACACACCACATCGAACTGAATATGTTTGCTGTAACGAAATTAGAGAGGACGATTGTGTTTTTTATAGTGTCGAGTTTTACGAAGGATAAATTAGTCATTTTGGTCTTGTGTCATAAACTCTATTTTCTGATGGATAACTGTGCATTGAGCTGCATTTCACTAGTTGACACGTTGTTAGGTTTTGTAGACTTGGAGTTAAATATGCATTTTGAGTTTGCAGTTTTCTTTTATATTTTGGACCCAATCTGGTTTTGTTTTGCTTTTACATTTCAAGTGTTTTTCTGGGTCAGTGGAAAGCTCGTGGGGTATAGACATTGAGCCTCTTGGGCCTGATGGATGAAAGCTCTCTGTCTCTCTGACCCCTATCCCCACCCCCAGAGAGAGGAAAAGATTCAGAGACGGCTTTAGCAAACTGATGTTCAGCCTCTAGTTGCCCTGTCTTCCCTTTGGTCTTATTTTTATGACAATGAAATGCAAGAAGTGTTCTCTGGGAAACGCAGAACCTTTCTAAGTATTCCAATCAGGTGACACGTCGCCAGTTACCTGAAACCCTGTGGCGGAGGGAGGGATGTAGATTCTGACCCTGAGGGTCTCTGCCAGCTCGGGTGAGGGCAAGAGGAGGGCTGGCTCCTCCGGAGCCTCCAGTGGGCACCTGCATGTGGCTCTGGCTTCAAGGGGACCCTGGATTTCTCCCCGGCTCCACAAAGAGCCTTGCGCTGGTACAGCCATGACAGAGGCGCCTCCAGGGCTGTGTGTTGCAAATGTTGAACACCGGGGGTCTACCAAGGGGAGAGAGAACTAAGTCTGTACAAGGAGAGGAAGGCCAGAGGGTCCAGTCCATGGAAAAGGGAGGATGCTCTGCCATGCTGGGCCCGAGCTGGGCTCTGGCTGTGCTGCCCAAGACGAGGGGCTAGGTCTGGCTTCCAAAGGGCAACTTCAAGAAGAGGGATGCTGACCCGCTGTCAGCAAGCTGAGGAGAACCTGTGGGGAGAGCAAAGAAAGGGACACCTGGCTGTCCTCGGCCATGGTGACGTGCCCGATGTAAGAATGCCCGAGGCAGACGGCAGGAAACTGGGACCACTGAGAGCCCAGATAGTGAGTGATCATTAAAGAAGAAGAAAGAAAACACTCACAAAATGACCCCGGAGCTCTCCTGCGGGAAAAGGAAATACAGATCCTTTCAGATCCGTGATCTAAGAGAGCAACGGAGGTCTAGGAGTGGCTGCCTTGATCAAGGTCAGAGCTGGACTCTTCAAGGTCGGGCACTGGCACTTTGAAACCCAGGAGGAGCGTCTTTTGGGTCACGCCAGGCGTCTCTCCATTACGGGAGTGGTGCACTCAACCGGAGCTGGCTCTTTGTTAGTGGAATAGGATCCCCTTTCTACACGAAAAATGAGATTATGTGAAACCCTTGAAAATGTGTTTGAAAAAGGGAGGGCTTTTTGAGCAGGATGCATTACCATGAAATGACACTGTCTTACTCCTTATTGCCTAATTAGTAATATTGTACTTCAGTGTGAAATGGTGTGTTTAAACATTGCCAATCGATTTAAACAAAGGATTTCAAAGTACTGTAGGAAGGAGCACTGTGAAAATTTGCTGTCAGCCAGCATCTCCGAGGGTATGTTTTGTCACCTCCTAGGGTGCCTGCTCAGTGGGGACCTGGCAGAGGAGGGAAGGGGATCCCCATCCTGCTGTGTTTTCTGGCCTCCATTCCCTTCACCCAGGCCTTAGCTGGTCCTGGGACTGTTGTTTTTAATTAATTTTTAGGGTATTGTAGTCATATGTTGGGCTCAGGTGGGCTCTGTCATTCATTGATTCATTACACGCTTAACAAGACAGATATAAACTGTGTTCTAGGCACTGAGGGCACAGAATGAGTATAACGCAGCTCTTTTCCTCGCGGAGGTCAGCCTGGAGGGGAAACAGGGGTTCTGTGGGAAATCAAAATGCACCCTGGTAGGAGAGGAGGGTGGTAGAGAGGTGAACACGTTTTCACGGCAGCCTTGAGAAAGTGTATTAGTCAGAGTAGCCTATCTGCTGTAACAAATATCTCCCAGTTCCCAGTGGCTTAACAGGATGAAGGTTTATTTCTTGCTCACATCGCAGCCCAATCTGGGTTGGCAGGGTGGCCATAGGGGTTACTCAGGGACCGAGGCTTCTTCTGTTTAGAGGCGGTGCCATCCCCTTGGGCCTGGAGATTTTCCTCTCGATCCCCTGAATCTAGCTGACAGATCTGTGATAAGAAAGAGGGCATGGAGGAGTGCACCCCACATTTTAGGGTCCCACCTAGAAGTGGTGCCCCCCGCTTCCTGCCTGTCCCGCTGTCTAGAGTACAGTGCATGGGCTGCCTCCTGCAGGGGAGACTGGGAAATGCAGGCTCGCTGTGTGCACAGGTGGCAGAGAAGCAGGTGTCCCCCGCCCAGGGGCAGGCAGGAGCCACCCCATCAGAGGGAGAGTGGGGGCGGGTAGAGTTTATGAGTGAAGACGGGTGCTGGGTGCCAGTGGGGGGTCAGCAGAGTGTGAGGAGACATTCTGAGCAAAGGAAGTGGACATAGCTTGGGTGTGTCTTCAGATAGAACTGGATTGAAGGCTTGGCCCACAACCGCCGGTGGCATGACCTTGGGCCTGGTGCCTCTTACATGTCACCTCCAGCCCTCATCCCAGGTCATCTCCGAGATGCGGGCATTACCTGGAGTCTCACCCTCTGCTGTCACCACTGGCTTGAATCTCACCGAGAACCGCTTTTTCTGACCGACCCCTTCTCTCTGCTCTGGACGAACCCTGACACGGACCCTTCCGCTGATTCACACATACGTGGGGGTTTTTGTGGGTGTATCGGTCTGTACCCAAGTTTTGGGAAGATGGAGGGAGATCACATCATGGTAATGAATATGGAATGTTTGAAATTTCTGTGGCTGAAGAGTCCCTCCGGCATCTCTCCAGCCTGGGCTCCGGCGTTTTGATGTATTTCTTCCGTGCTCACCTTCTCCACCTTTGCTGCTCTGAACAGACACCCCTCCCCGCTGTCATTACGCAGAGCAGTTCAGCTCCTACCGGCCCCACACCCAGCCTCAGCTCAGAGCCCGCCTCGCTGTGTGTCCCCTTTCCTGCTGTGGGGAAGACTGAGAGATCCGTGTCCCCATTGCTTGGAAGGTGGAAATAAATGGGGTCAACTTCTGGTTTTGTTTTTTAATTTAATTTATTTATTTACTTTTGGCTGCGTTGGGTCTTCGTTGCTGCGTGCGAGCTTTCTCTAGTTGCGGCGAGCGGGGGCTGCTCTTCGTTGTGGTGCGTGGGCTTCTCATTGCGGTGGCTTCTCTTGTTGTGGAGCACGGGCTCTAGAGCGTGCGGGCTTCAGTAATTGTGGCACATGGGCTCTGTAGTTGTGACTCATAGGGCCTAAAGCGCAGGCTCAGTAGTTGTGGTGCACGGGCTTAGCTGCTCCGCGGCATGTGGGATCTTCCCGGACCGGGGCTCGAACCCGTGTCCCCTGCATTGGCAGGCGGATTCTTAAACACTGCGCCACCAGGGAAGCCATTCAACTTTTGTGTTAAGTAACTTTTTCTTTCTCTTATATTTAATTTCACTAAGGTTCAGACGGGAGTGTTGCCACCAGAACTGCAGGGTTGCTGTGAGGATCACATAGAATAATCTATGAAACTGTGTAGACGGACCCTTGGGGAAGAGGCAGCCCCCCGGCCGTCTCCCCCGGCCCTCAGGGTCATGCTTCCCCACGGTGGAGCTGCAGACAGAGCGTGGACCCCACCAGCTTCTCGGGGAGGACGGGCCTTCACCCACTGTGCTCAGAAGTCAGGACGCGGTGCATCAGTTAGACACGGGAGGAGAGCCTTTGAAAACTGTGGTCTGTTACAGCACAAGTATTTTCCTAAGATTCCAGGTGTGGCTTCTGGGAGGTTTGAGTGTGCAGGGCATCCCCAAGAAGCTGGGGGTTTGGGGTAGCACCCTGCTGCCCCAGGCCAGCTGACCCTGCCTGGGAGACCCGGCCTGAGCTCGCCCGCGGAGCTGCTGTGCTCGAGGGACCCCGGGGGAGAGGCTGGGGAGTCCCTAGGCGGCTGGTGCGGGGGTGTCACCCTGACTTCTCTTTACGAGGCCAAGGGAGAGGGTCCCGGCCTAGCTGGGCTCTGGGCCGAGACCTCCTCTCTCCTGCATTTCGTGGTCTCGCCGAGCAAGGAGGGTCCCGGGGCCCACCCGGAGAGGGGGCTTCTCCTGCCGGGTCCTGGACAAGACAGGCCGGGACGTCCTTCCGCCTCTGCCGATACCTCCGGGCATGGAGTCCACTCGGGGAGGGGGTCTGTAACCGCAGGTGGGGCGTCCTCAGAGCTGCTGCCTTCCTGTGCCCTGTGGCTCCTACTCTGCCACCTGCAGGGAAGGAAGCGTCCTCCCTTCGTTACGAAGAAGTCGGCGCTCAGGTGACCCTCGGTCGTCTTCCTTAGGTCAGCCATCCCCTTCTCGGCGCCCCCCCCAGCCGCCCCACCCCACCCCTCTTCTGGACTCTGCTGTCTGCCCTCCGACTCACAGCCCCCAGCGCCCCGGCCCAGGCCCTGGCGGCTGCTGCTCTGTTAGGGGCGGTTCCCTCCCCTCCCCTTCCTCCCCCTCCTCCCTCCTCCCCCTCCTCCCCCTCCCCCTCCTCCCCCTCCTCCCTCCTCCCCCTCTTCCTCCCCCTCCTCCCCCTCCTCCCTCCTCCCCCTCCCCCTCCTCCCTCCTCCCCCTCCCCCTCCCCCCTCCTCCCTCCTCCACCTCCTCCCCCTCCCCTCCTCCCCCTCCCCTCCTCCCTCCTCTCCCTCCACGCCACACCGTCTACTCCTCTGGAGCCTTCAGGAAGCTGGAACTTCTGTCCTTTCCCACGTGTGCGATGGTCCTTCTCTCAAAGGTTTCCTGCCTAATGTTTGCCGTTGACTCACGCTGTCCCTGTTTGGGTCCCTTGCCTGCCTCTCCCCGCTTCCTGCTCTGTGACGCTCTTGTTTACTTCCCGCTGGGGACATAGCATTTCCATGATTGGAGGGGTTCGGTCCTCATCTCCTTGATGAGCTTCTTTCCCTGAGAACCCTCGTTCCCTCTGTGTCCGCCCATTTTCCCGCGCGGGGACATCTGACCCCTAAGCCATGACCCTGCAGTTGATCACCTGAGGCAGGCGTCCCTGGGTTTCCTGCCCCCCAGGGGCTGGGCGTCCATCAGAGTCTGCCCCGCATCTCGCACTGGAACGTTGGAAAAGCCACCAGCGTGGAGCGTGGGAAAGCTTTCCAAACGAGGGTCCTGTGAGGACGCTGGGGGCCCTTTGTTCCCACGGCAAACGCCGACCGGGACGTCTCTCTGGCTGTGATGGGATCCGGTAGAGAAGTTTCACCAAAATAGAGAGTCTGTCGAGCTGCTGCCCTGCAAATGCCCAGGGACATCTCTCTTCGTGCAAGGAGAGACACGTCTCTCTGTACGTCACTGGTGGCCATGGCAGCGGCGGCGGGGACGTGGTTCTGTGCCCGCACCGCCTCCGCCTTGCCCTTCCCGACGGTGGGTCCATGTGGCCAGTCACAGGGTGGAGGTGCTCGTGTCCCAGAGCTTCGGGGGGTCTCAGACCCGCCCCGACCACTCGGCTGCAGACCCGAGAGTGGGTTAGACCCCAGGACCTGCCCCTCCACGTCCGTGGGAGCAGTTATTTCAGAGACAGGTTCCTTTGGAAAACGTCGTTGTCACAAGAAAAACAAATTGCTTTCCATCAAAATGTCTTCTGGTCTCGGACAGAGTGACTGAGGTCAGTGCCGGAGGCAGGAAGCGGTTTCCGCGGGGCACAGGGCCGGGTGTCAGGCGTCGGATGGCCAGCAGCCTGGGGTGAACAGGACCACACGTCCTGACCCTGGCCAGCACTTGGAGCCGGCCGGAGCCGACGCATGTCTAACCAGTAAGGGTCTCCGTCTCAGCCCCAACTCAGACCTTTGTGTCAGATCCCAGAAAGGACCCCGCTGGCCATTCAGTCCGTTCAGTTTGGCATCCGTGGAGCTCCCAGCACTCGAAGGAAAGAGACCTCTGAGGCCGTTGGCTCAAGCTCCCAGAGGACCTCTGGGAAGAGATCTGAGATCCGGTGGGCTCCCGGTCTGTGCTCCTCCCCCCTCAGTGCGCTCCCCCCGAAAAGTGTACCTTCCGGAGCGGACCTTGGTAGGTAGAGCAGGGCTTTCTCCGGGAATGTGGAGCTTCCGGTGGCCTCTGCTTTAGAGGCGGTGAGCTAACGGATGAAAACTCCTGCGACTGACTTATTTCTGTGCTGACGATGGTGGGGCAGAAGTTGGTTGCCAGGCCAGCTTAATGCAGTGTTCCTGGGACGAGGGGTCCGGAGCCCTCCCATTGGTTTGGGCAGCCCCTCTTGTCCATCTAGGCTGAGCACCTGTGATTTGCCAGTTAACCCCCTCCTTAGTGGGGATTAAGGAATCCAGGACTCTTGTCACTTCTCAGGTGATAAATTGTGATAAAGGACAGTCACGACTTCCTGGCAAGACTTCCTAGGGATAGAGAGAGCCTGAATGAGGTCCCGTTGGTAAGATATTTTGAGTTTTTTCCCAAAAAATTAATTTCTAGACCATCTCCAACTTTTGAACTGTTGGAGCCCGCTGTTACAGACGCCCCCCTGCCTTGAACCACTTTTGGAAGGAGGGCCTTCAGCAGTTCCAGCCGGAACGTGAATGCGTTTACACTGAAGTGTAGGAGAAGGACGTCAGATTGCTCTTTGCTCAGATAAGAGGGAAACGGGGAAAGAGCAGGAGGCTCCTGGGGTCTACAGCGCAGTCCCGGGCAAGCAGCAAACCAGCGGCCAGGTTTATTTGCAGCCCTGATGGTCCCTGTAAACATTTCTTCCTGGGTATTTCAGATATCCCACGGCCCAGCCCGTCCAGAGCGGATAGGAGCCAGCTGGGGAGGGGGAAGGGAAGGCCCCCGGAGGCTAGAGATGTGGGTAGGGCGGACCTGTTGGCAGCTAGCTCAGGATGGATGGGCTGGAGCTGCCCAGCAGAACGCAGTCTGGCCCTTTCTGGGTCAGCAGCGCCTGCACAGCGCTGGGTCCCGAGCCGCCTTCCTGCCAGGTACCTGCTGGTCCAAAGCGTCTTCCTCTGGGCACCCCATCCTGTTCCTCTAAGGTCAGGGCTGAAGCTGTCGGAACAGGGAGGTGGATGTGTAAATCCCAGCACCCCGCTGGCTGCTTGTAAACTGAGATTCCAGACTTAGGAATGTATTTGTTCTTCCTTGGGTGGACCCCCTCTCCTGCTTCCCTGCATCTTGTATCCACTGAAGCCACTTAATGACCACTGAAAGTGCCCCGTTAAATCCGGAGTGCTGTGAGACCTAAATTCACACTGTAACCCAGCACATCGGCCCCAGTCTGTGTTTCCCATTGATTAAAAAAAGTTAAGACTCAGTGATATAATGTAATTCATTATTATGTAATAAAAGCCTATTATGGATTGTAATTTTGCAGTCACTAACTTTTCTTATTAGTGTTCATTTAAATCTTAGCCCATTCTGTGTTCAATACTACAAGGACTAACACCATTTTTCTTTAAAAATCAACCATTTGGAATTTTTGCAGCAGTTTGGAGGAGACCCCCTCCCACCTCTTCCTCCAGAAACATTCAGATAAGTGAGGTTTTTCTACACTTAAATCAGTGATTGACCAGAACCACACTGGAGGATGATTGGTTTTTGAACCCAAAGCACCAAACTGAAATGAATTTTATTCATTTCAAAATCTGACATTTTGAAAGCCCTTTGATAGGACCAGGGTTTCTGTAAATAACCTCCCAGGGAATCGGTTCAGTGCAGACATGAACCCTGTCTTGAAATGCAACATTAAGATCATTTTCAAACCAAGCTGTGGGTTCACTGGGAATGTGCCTGCTTTACATTTTCTGGGTTTAGTCAATTCAATTCCAATTTATTTCCTCCTAAATGAGTTTTCACTACCGGAAGGCCCGTGTATGGAAATGACCCTCTGTCACTGTGTGGTCGCCTGTCCTAGAGGGCGAGGTGGCCTTGGAACTGGAGCCCAGGCCAGGGCTCGGGCCTCCCGCCTCGGCCTCCCCCGGCTCGGGGGCTCTTAGATGGGTCCCGGGCACGAGGATGCCCGACCTTCAGCCATTCACCGCGGCTCCTGAGATGCGGTGCGTAGGGGCCCGTGAGCTTCTCCACGTCGCCAGAGTGCGGGGACTTCAGTTTCAAAAACAGAAATCGAACCACATTTGAGGAAAAGGCAAACTCCTACAGTGTCCTTGGTAGAGAATCTCTTCCTGTCCTACCCTGTGGCTCTCAGGCTGCACCAGGTGAAGCCCACGCTTGTGGGAGAGTCAGACGGTGGGAGGGTCCTGGTGTCGGGGGTCGGGCGAGCTGCCGGCGTGGAGCACGGCTGCTCGGGCCCCTCCGAGGCCGCGCCCAGAGCGCTGCACTGGTTTTACGTGATTTTAGTTCTCAGTGAGGGGTGCATTTTGATGCATCTTAGTTGTTCTTAATCACACATTGTGTCTCTTATCCACAAATCTCTTCTGACTTTCCCCGAAGCCTTTGTGTGTTAAGGTACCAGCTGCGTGAACGCATCGGATCCCGACGTTGTGGCCAGTTTGTCCCTCTTGTGTGGTTCCAAGTTGTCCTGTGTCACGTGCCCATCACGTCCCGATGGACCTTGAGGCCTGGTCCTCCTGGTGTCTGTGCTCTGCCATCTTCAGGGCGGCAGCGCTGTCCTCAGAGAGCTTCCTGGAAATCACTGGACGGCCGTGGCCAGTCCGGACATTGCAGGGGGGACGGCAGTGTCCGGGGAATGTCCTGAGTGTCTGTCAAGCATCCGGCCGATGCACACCGCGTCTCCTTGGCTACGAGTTGGTCGAATGTCCCTTTAGCGAGGACAATGGGATCCTCCCGAGCAGCTTAGAGGAATCAGGTTTTAACTTGACCATTGGGAGAGAGCGGTGCACGTGCAGTGGAACCCGGGCCTGCCAGCAGGGGAGAGGGAGCCGTTGCTTCAGCGGGGCAGCGATTCCGATTCTATCCTTAGTCTTCCTGACAAGGACTCAGAGAACCCCGAATGTTTATGTTTTTTCAGTCTTTTGTCACATGCCAAAAAAAAATGTGTGTTTTTCTTTCTATGTTACAATGACTAGGGAAATGATCATTAGATGACCTCGGGCCTCTGTTTCGCCTCTTCTGCGCTGGACCCGGGCACTGCACAGACATGGCTTTTGATGAATTGGGTTGACCTACAGGGTCTTAGAGTTGGAAGAGGCCCTAAAGCCCCATCTTTTCATTTTACAAATAGAGAAACTGAGGGTCAAGCTGCTGGGGCGGCGGGAGGGGGGGCATCCAGGACCTCGTAGCTCATTTAGCTGAAGCCTTCGGTGCCTCAAGTCTCTCGTTTAGTGGCTTTTTCCCACTCTAGTGGTGCCCGGTCCCCCCTCCCCTCCAGGCGATCGATGCTACTGTGCACTTTTAAGTTGCTCTCTCTGTTAAAACCTGCGCAAGAACTAGATAACGGTCATTCATAGCCCAGCACAAATATGGGCTATTTCACCGTTTGTCTTCTCTTGAATCATTGTAAGACATTTCAAGCTTTATTAACAGGCGTGGGGATTATTTCGGGGGGTAGGAGACCTCGAATTCTCTTCTGGCTCCTGCAGAATCTCACTGTCTGGGAGGCGTCTCTTCTGCGCCCTGTCTCGGGGGGAGGGCAGACCCCCCCACCAGCGGCTCCACAGCCGCCCAGAGGAGAGAGCTCCTGCTTCCCGGGGAAGAGCGCCCCGCCCGACACCACGTGGACCCTTCCTTTCCTTGTCATGTTTTGTGAGTGAACTCGGAGCTCTGCTGTCTCCCCCGAGTGGAGGGTGAGAGGAGGCTGGTGCCTGAAGGGCCGCAGCCCCTCGGAAGGTGCCAAGCCCCCAGGTGACGCAGCTGGGACAAGTCCCCTCGTGCCCCGCCCGGGACACCCTTCTCTTCTCCACGCAGAGAAATCGAGCGCGTGATCACAGAGACCTGGCGAGCGGCTGCTCGTACCCCGCAAGTTTTCCTTTTCCTGTGCACGTCGAATCATCCCATTCCAGGCCCCTGGAGTGTTTAGGGAGTGACTTGCTTTCCACACTGAGGGTGGAACGAGCCTCGGAACCGTGTGGGACGAGCCTCGGAACCGTGGCTCAGATAGAGGAGCCGTGCTGGGGTGGGGATTGGGCGTCACGCGCGCCGGCCTGCCTCTGGGTGCCCTGCCCCCAGCGTCACCCACCGGGTGAGACGTCACAGGCGCGGTTCCCTCTCCGGGGGCTCTCGTTCCGGTGCTGTTGGCATTCGGGCCGGGACTGTTCTTCGCTCGGGCCGTTCCCGCCCCCCTCTGGGGGCGTCTGGACCCCCGGCCCTACCCCGAGTCAGTTCCCCTGCCAGGCTGATGACAGGCAGGTGCCCCCTCCCTGCCGCCGGCTCCTGGGGGACGTCCTGCCCCTGTGGGAGCATCCTCGGATGCAGCGCCAGTTACGGGTCGGGACGCTGGCGCCTGACCTGGCCCTGCGTCTGAGCCTGACCTTGACTTCCTCCGTTTGTAGGGCCATTTTCCGAATCTCCTTTCTATCCAGCTGGACCAACACACAGGGTTCCATCAGCAGCCGAGGGGGTGAGCGAAGATGAGGCCCTACCTCACCTCCCCCGGCCCCGCGGACCCCGCGGACCCCGCGGACCCCGCATCCTCAGCGCGGAGGGACCGCCGCCCAGAGCCGGGGCGGCGCGGGGCTGCGGGGTCTCCGCGGCAGGCCTGCTCGTCACGGCCCCCGGCCCGGGCCCAGGCTCCCTTCCCGGAGCTCTGCCCCACGCGACGCGCTGCCAAGGGGACATGGGGCTGCGGAGGCCCGGCGGTTTCTTGGACGTCAGACGGCGCTTGCGAAACAACTGGTGAGTTAGCGTTGAATCAGGGCCAGACGGCTCACGTTTTCCGCCGAATCTCTGCCTGCTGGAAACCTCGTACACCCACCCACACCGGGAACCCTCCCCGCTCCTGCGCAGGAGGCGATGGCGCTGCCTCCTGGGTTTCCGTTTGGGTCCCTGGGCCCCCTCGGGCTCACCCTCGGCGGGGGGGTGTTTAGGGAAGCAGGAGGGGGAGTTGGACAAGTCTAATTCTTCCCATTTAAAATAACGGGAAGTTGGTTAGCGTCTCCCACTGGGCGTCCGACTTTCGGGGACGGGGTTCTGACGTGTTTTTCACACGTGGTCCCTGTCTTCATTGGGGTGATCAGATGAGCAGCGAGAGTCGAACTTTCACGTAAGGAACGGAGATGGGGTGTGGGATGTGCAGTGGGTGCGCGTCTTGATTCCAGGGAGGTGAGGAAAAGCCGAGTCCCCAGAGGTTTCACGGAGGCGCCAGACCCCGCGGGGCCTGGGGAGGATCGGGGGGGCAGGTCGGAGTTAGGGTTTCAGGTTGCGGAACATTCCTTCAGAACCTCCAGTGCCCGGGTGCCGTGTTCACCGTAAAGCAGTAATCGAAGAAGCATAAAATGTCATCAGATGCTTTCGGTCTAAGCGGAGTGACAGACGCGCCTTGAAACGCCGAGCACACAGTATAGTTAAGGCAGAAGAGCTTCGAGGTGCTGAGAGGCAGCGGCCAGACCGAGTGGGTAGGGGGCGGCGTGTGGACCCGGGGCGGCCACCCTCGGCGGGGACTGTGCTGTGAGCCGACGGGCTCAGGTGAGACCTCGCCCAGGGCTTCCCGTGTCGACAACAGCTGCCGGGAGAGCCTCTGCCCTGCCCGGTGGGACCCTCTGCGGATCCCCGGGACGATCCGGGGGCCTGAGGAAGGGGCTGGAAACGAGGGCCAGTGGTGGTTTGCCGACCGGTGGAGACGTGTCTTCATGTTTAATGATCAGTTGTACTTTCACTCCCAGCAGCCGGAGGTCAGTGCAAACTAGGGCCCCTGGGAGGGTGAACGGTGAGGCCAGGGGTGCAGGTCACCCACCCTCCATCACCCCAGCCCAGAAAAGGTGATCTACCCCACAACGAGGGCCTGGTTCTTCTCTGGGCTGGTTCCCTCCGGCCCCGCCTGGAGTCTCACTGCGGCTGGCGAAGCCCACGTAGAAACGGTGGACACCCCAGTGCCTCTGTGGCCACCTGAGCAATACAGTTACTCCAACCCACGTGCCTCCCCAGCCCCTGCCCTCTGGCCCCTGCATCCGGTCAGCGGAAGGTCCGTGGGGAACCGGGCAGAGGCCTCAGGACCTGGCGGCTCTCCCGGCTGGCGGCGCCCGTCCTGACGGTGGGCGGTCCTGAATGTCACCCTGGGCCCCACTGTGGTCTTGGTTTTGGAGGAGGTGTGCTATTAGCGGACTTGCTTTCATAAAAATAAGGATCGAACACCTTTAAAAAGATTTTAAGCATCACCCCGTGTATCAGTACAGTTCAAAAGAAAACCGAAAGGAAACAGACACCAAGGACCCTCATGAACAAACAGATGAGCAGGACAGTCAGCAGTGGTCGTCTGGTGGTTGTAATAATAAGAAATTCACTGGGAGGTCGTCATGTGCCTGAAATGTGACAGCTCTCGAGACGAATGGTGTCCCATCTGTGTGCATCCGTGCGTGGGGAGATAGAGACAGAGACAGAGAGACAGAGGCAGAGAGAGACAGGGGCACAGAGACGGGGGGAGGAGTGTCTGTGCTGCTGTGCTGTGCTGGTGTTGTTTCGTAGGATTTTAACTGACTTGCTCCACCGTGTACGCAGGGCCCTATTAGCAGTCTAAGTTTGGCTAAGAATAAAAAAATCCCTAATTATATTTTGGAAATAAAATTTAAGGAGCTGGAGTTTAAAATAGCCATCCGGAGCTTCAGAAAACTCATATCTGGAAACCATCCATGGAAGGATATTTGCATCCTGAGAGGGTCTCACAGGGCAAAAGGCGAGTCAGATTTTTCTGCATTTCAGACAGTGGCCTCCTGGAAGGTTCCTCGCGCATTTCTTTATAGCAGCGATTGCTTTGCTTCTGAAGAGCCAGGGCCCATCCAGTCCCCCAGACAGATTCTCACTGGAAATCAGAAGGTTTAAAATCCAGTGCTTTAAGTGCTGTGTCCTCTTCAGTGTGTGTCTAGTTCTGCTGTGTACAAGCAGCAAGTCGGGCTGTATATAATTCAGTGCCGAGCCAGACGGGAGATGGGGGAGAGACTGATAACCTAGCCTTCTCTCCAGGAGAGACTTACGTTTTACCTTCAACCCGTTTCTAAAAATGGCAAATGTAAAGTAAGAAAACAAGTTTATCCATCGCAGGAAGGAAGGCGGGGGGGGGGGGGGGGCGGGGAGAGGAGTCTGATCTTCAGCTTGGTGTGATTTTATTTTTGTCTTTCGCTTTCGCAACAGAACATCTGGGGGCTCGTGCAGAGCTGGGTCTGCCTGGGTTTCAACAGCTTCATCGGGGGTCATAGTTAGAGACTGATTTCACCAGAACCAGGAAGGGAAACATGAACTCTGGGAAGCTGGGAGTTAAGAATGGGGTGGGGTGACGGGCAGCTGGGGGGTCCCGGGGGACGGGGACGGTGGCGCTGGCGGCAGCTTTGGGGTTCGTGCATCTCCCTTCCAGGCCTGCAGGCAGGCTCCTTCCCTTTCCCGCAAGGAAGCCTGGGCCTGGTGGAGGTGCCTCCATTCTGAAGTCCGGGAAATAGGGCGACCCCAGGGCAGAGGTGCATTTCACCGCAGTCCCCACGGTGCTAGTGTGTGACCTCAGGGTCCTGATCTCAGAGTCGGTGACAAGGCAGACGTGACCACCTTTAGGCCGGTGGCATCTCTGGGAAGCGGCCCGGGTTTCTAGGTGTGGAAGCAGGAAGGAGTAGTGAGTTCATTCAGTCGTCCACATGCACGAGTGGACCTCCCGAGGGGCACCGGAGACTTTCCCGGGGCTGGTTGGAGCCGGCAGTGGGCTCTCCTCTGGAGTAACTCCTTTCACTGGGGTCTGCAGCTGTAACTGGGTGTTTGCACCACAGAGAAGGAGGGAAGTCTACAGACGGGCAGTGAGAACAGGCTGGGATTTTATGTCTCTCGATGGCTGCGTGGTGATGGCAAGACTGTCTCTTGGGGCGCATTTCAGCAGAAAGGAGCGTAACGCTTTCAGAGGAGCCCTGTTTGCAGAGTGCCAGGACTGACTTTTCCATTTGGTTTGTGGTCAAGTGAGGGCACTGCTGGAAACCCAGGGGTCCGGGGGGTTGGCATGCAGGCGCCCAGCGTCAGTGCCGAGAGCAGTCGTGAGGCCGGTCTAGCCGAATCAGGAGCCCTCCTGCGGCTGTTGCTCAGGGGCGAGCGTAATTTGGGGTTCTGTAGTTCCCAGGGGGCCACCCCCCTTCCTAACGCTCATAGTCACCGCTGTGCAGTAGCATCGCTGGGGTGGTGCCGGTGTCCTGGCTCTGGGAACACCTCGTGCTGCCAACACCACAGCCGCTGCAGTAGGCCTGGGGGTCTGCCTTTGCATCCATGACCTTGAACGTCTCTCGAGAGGATGCTAAGAGCAGCCTTGGTGGCTGTTGTGTGGAGTCTTGTTGGAAGACCCCAGTGTGTGCATCTCTGTAACTCGGGAGAAGCCCAGCCACTGCCTCTCAAGAGTGTGAATCAATTCGAAGGGCTTTGGTCTTGCTCGGAGGTTGGGATTCAGGGGATGACCAGCCGGGTTTGCTCTCAAACCCCCAGTCGTTCCTTGGCTTCTTCCCTTGACATCCTCTCTCTGTGCCACTGCTGGTGATTTGCACCAGCTCGGGGGATCGGAGGCAGGAAAGGGCATTTGGATTAATGGCTGGATAATCCAGAACAGTCGAAGAACCGGGAAATAATGTACGTTTTGTTCTGGGTTATTTATTTTGGTGGGGTGCTGGTGAGAGAAGTAACGACGTTAGCTTCTCAAGTACACACTTCTTGCACCGATGTGGAGACCAGCCACTGTTTGCAAGTGCTGAGTGCAAGTCAGTCGCGGCGGGGAGAGATCTGCAGCGCGAGTGTGGCCGCGAGGGGAGAGACCGGGAACTGAGGTGCTGCTGTGGCTTCAGTCGAGGCACAGATTCCGATGACCGCAAACTCTCTGAATTAGACAAGTCACACTTAGGAGAGATTCGGCCGGTCTACATTTGACAAAATCCTGTCATTCATGCTTGTAGAGGAAAGGATTCCCAACAGAGTTCTGGATTTTAATCGATCTGATTGGCTTAAAGCATGGTGCACCTGTACACGCGATAAATCACTTCTTTGAGAACAGAGACCTGGATAGGGAGTAGGACTTAGCTCTTGCAGTGCAGAGCTTAGCGCGTTAGAGGGAGGGGCATTTTGTCCTGCTTAGTTAGGTATTGTTGATGGTAATACCTTGCTGCTCGCCCGGAGTGTGGCCTCTGCTGTATTTGAGTCAGCGGCCGCCCCCCTCCTTTTGTTCAGTGAGTTTATCGTGTGCTGTGTCTGCGGTGGCGTGGATGCCGGGGTTCGGAGGGTGAACAGTGAGAAGTGATTCCTGCCTTCGCAGAGCCCAGAGGCTGGCGGGGGAGATGGGAGGAGGGCACCTTGCACCTTCTCCTCCGATGCTCTGATGTCAGAACCAACCTGGAGGGCCCTGGAAGAGACCCCGTTGCCGCCCCTTGGAGCTGTTTACGATCCCTCCGTGATTTTTATTGTTACGATACCTTGCTTTTTGGAATTAGCGTACAGAGAGATCCCGTGCGCGCGCGCGTCTGTGTGCGCAGGCGCGTCGCGTGAGCGTGCGTGTGCACGTGCACGTGCGCATGCGCACCTCTACACACGCGCAGCGTGTAGACCAGCCCTCTACTGGTCTCACAGCCATGAAGGGAACGGTGGACAGCCCAGGCTGCCCGGTCTGGGCTCCTGACTCCCAGGAACCCCTCTGGGGCCGGGGCCTCGTTAGGTGTTTTCTGGGAGGAACGTGGTCCTTGGGAGCGGGCGCCCGTGGCCTGCGGTGCACCGAGAGCCGAGGGGCCGGTGAATCCTGACCGCCGCGTCGGCCCCTGCTTCGGGGGGAGCCGAGGGTGGGGGCAGGAGGCACCTCGCAGGCTTTGCGAGGCAGCGTCTCGGTGTCACTTGCCCCGCAGGCCGGGTGCCCCTCCTGGCCCTCCGCGCAGGGGGTGGGCACGGCCCCGGGGGCTGCCCGGGGAGGAGGTGGCGAGAGCGCTTCCTGTTACACACGGACGCGGAGACGTCGCGGCTTTATTTTTAGGCTTCGCTGATTCTTGCTCGCCTCCTAGTTCGCGGCTCCCTGGCAACAGCTTGTTGTCATGGCAACGCCCATGTTAACGCGTGAGGCTCTCGGCGAGTCTGTTCCACCCGGGCCGGGACAGCGGCCCCGAGTGGAGCTGTCCGGCCCCCAGAGGCTGTGCGCCGGACGCCAGGCTCTGACCTCCCGGGAGAGGGCCGGAGGGAGGGAGTGATGTTTTGCTCGTACCGTCCTGACTTCTTCTCGGTTTGTGGGTGGCCCAGGCACCTCTGGATGCGCCGGTTTAGGGCAGCTTTCCTTCAGCTGGTCAGCAGGACCCCGAATCCCGAGTCCTGAAGGCAGGGGAGGTTTGGCAGGGAAGGCCGAGAGGCAGTGACCCCGCCAACATGTGTGCTAGAGGCCACCACCCCGGGGCAAAGGGCAGCCGGGGTCCCTGCAGCTTCCTGGGGTCTCAGCCTTTCCCATCCCGAAGGCTGCTCGAGGCTGTGGGACCCTGAGTCCTCCCGTCAGCCGGCTGAGAGATGTGGGGGAGGCCCCTGGGCTCCGCTCCCCAAGTCTGTCATGCAGGTGGCTTCCTGACCACCCCCCGACCCCAGGCCTCCGTTTCCTCACCTATAACTGAAGGGTAATAATCACATGACTATGTGTCAGGAGCTTAGAGCCGTGTCTGGCATAAAATGATGGTTCAGTGCATATTGGCTATCCTTCCGTCTGGTCATTATTTCATCTCCATGCTAATCTTGTGAGATAAGTATCGTTGTTTTTCTTTAATTAGAAAGAAGTGAACTGAGGCACCGAGCAGCTGTCCTGGTCACAGGAGGTGGCGGGTGAGAGTGAGGGAGGTCAGGGCCTGGGAGTCGGGGGGTGAGGACCCGTCTGCTGTCTCCTCCGGCGAGTCCTAGAGATGGGCCGCGACCACATCTTCGGTACCTGTTCCCTGTCCCTGCTGCCTTGAAGGACTAGGTTATAATTCCCTTAAAGACGGAGCAGGCCTGGAAATGCTCCCCTACCTGCTTACTCATATCAACGTTCCTTCCAAGAAAGAAGCAGGCTCTTAAAGCACAATTAGAGATAAAAGGCTGAGACTGGAGGAGGTGATGCTTGGAGTGGGTGTTTCTCAGTTGAAATATAATCAGTCCAACAACGAGGGTAATTGACTAGTTATCAAACTCTTTTTGCTTTTGATGGGAGAAAAAGAGAGAAGTTATTGGTAAATAAAGAGAAGGGCCCCTGAATAAGGAGAGTTTGAGCAGTGAGTCTCACTCCTGCAGAATTACCCAGGGAGGGGCTTTTGAAACGTATCCGCTTCCCCTGCCTCAGCCCAGGGGCTGGAATTCAGAGGTCACCAGTGGGGCCTGGACACAGTGTTTTTTCCAAGCACCTCCAGGTGATCGCAGCGCGCGGCCAGGTTGAACCGCTGGTTTAACGACAGAAGCAAACTTGCAGACCCCAGTGTAGAGTTTGCCGTTTCCCAGGCCAGGACCAACAGAAGACGTTTTTCTGATTTTAGTCTGCAGTGGCACCTTCTGAAATGTACTTCAGGAATTAAGAAGCTTAGGAGCTTTCTGAACAAACTGTTTGTGTACCTGCGTTCACAGCAGCAGTAGTCACGACAGCCCCAAATGGAAGCAGACCAAGTGTCCACCGACAGATGGCGGACAAACACGATGTGGTCTATGCACGCAGTAGAATATGGCCCGCGGCCTTGAAGAGGAAGGGGGCCCTCACACCCGCTGCACCATGGATGGGCCTTGAAGACACTGTGCTCAGCGAGATAGGCCAGGCACAGAAGCAAGTACTGTGTGACCCCACTTGAGGCCCTTAGGGGAGTCCAATCCAGACGCAGAGGGTAGAGGGGTGCTTACAGGGGCTGCGGGAGGGAGTGTGGAGTCGTCTGATGGGGACAGAGTTTGTGTTTGGCAAGATGAGGAGACTTCCAGAGATGACGGTGCTGACGGCTGCCCAGGGATGGGAACGTACGTAACGCGTCTGTGCACTCAGGAATGGTGAAGATGGTAACGGTTATGGCGCGTGTATTTTACCATAATTTAAAATGTTTAATTTCAGATTAATAAGAATCATCTGTTTGTTTTCATACCTTGGAATAAAAAATTCACAAAGAACAAAGTTTAAAAAGCACCACTTGGGGGCTTCCCTGGTGGCGCAGTGGTTGAGAATCCGCCTGCCGATGCAGGAGACACGGGTTCATGTCCCGGTCCGGGAAGATCCCACATGCCGCGGAGCGGCTGGGCCCGTGAGCCGTGGCCTTTGAGCCTGCGCGTCCGGAGCCTGTGCTCCGCAGCGGGAGAGACCACAGCAGTGAGAGGCCCGCCTACCGCAAGAAAAAAAAAAAAAAAAAAAAAAGCACCACTTGGTATTTAGACATGTTCTTGTCTCTGCGCATGTGTAGAGGTGCGCATGCGCACGTGCACACGCACGTGCACGTGCACGCTCACGCGACGCGCCTGCGCACACAGACGCGCCCGCGCACGGGATCTCTCTCTACCCAGGTTTCCTTTGGACTTGTGGTGGTTTCACACTGTTTCTCAGTGAAGCCCTTTCGGGCGAGGAGAAATGAACCACTCGCTAGCTGGGCCACGTGGTACCGTTGAGTTTGGAGTCCGAGTTGCAGCCCTGGGTCGGAGCCCTCTGACCCGCCCTCTTCCCCGCCCGGCGTCGTGGGCCCGCCTCCTGCCTCTGCTGCGGGTCCGTGTGAGGTCAGGAGGCCTCGCTCCCCACCGCCCACATCTCCCTGCCGCCCGGACGGCCTCACTGCAGCAGGACCCACAGGCAAGGCCGCCCGTTCCGCTCAGGAAGCTCTCTTATCCTCTCTCTGGACGGCGAGAAAGCAAGCATGAGTGTGTTGTTCTTTTATTTGAACAAGAACAGAATCCGGGGTTTTTGAGGACCTGCCGCCCTCTTGGGTTGCACGTGGAGGTGGTCGACTGTGTCTCGCGTCCAGCATTTCCCATCAGCCTTCCAGGGGGGGCCTCCATCCTCCTCCAGAGTCAACGTGGCTCTGTCCCTTTGCGGTGGTGCAGGTTCCACGGAGAAGCTGTGACGGCCCCTCTCTGGGTCTCCCGGCTGTTCTCTCCCGCACACACTGTATCCACGTGGACGGTCAGCGGCTCTGCTCAGGGTGGGTGAGGACACACAGCTATCTGGGCTGCTGGCCCCGGGGCCAAGGGGACCCAAGAAAGCGGCTGTCCTGGACGCTAGGCAAACTCTAGCCATTGACACCGACGGGAGGCTCCTCCGGGAAAACGGTTCTCCACCGTAGGAGGCATTACCTGCTCTTCGGAGGTGGAGGGAAGTGGTTCTTTGTCTCTCGCATCCAGGCTCAGCAGTAGAGGGTGGAAGAGGCCAGGAACTGGGGTCTGCGGCACCAGGGTCTGGGCGCCCAGCCCTCACACTGCATCGTGGGCCCCCTGGGCCAGCGCTGGGGGCCGCACATCAGGAGTCAGGTGGGTACGCGCCGCGACCCTGCTGGGGCTTTTCTGCTCTGGGTTCTCGGTGGACCCCTTGGCCTTTGTGAAGCCTGGTTTCCTGATGTGCAGGAGTGGGGCTGGAGATGCCCAGAGAGTTGTCTTTCTGGGTTCGTGCAGGTCAGAGGCCGGGTGGAGCGCTGGCTGCCTGCCAAGGGCTCAGTGGCCGGCGACCCGCGAGGGCCAGGGCCTGATGTGGCTGAGTGCCGCGTGCACTGTGCTTGTGATCCGGAGACCTGATGTGTGTGTTTCATGTCTTTGCTTTTATTTGTATGCTGAGTCTTGAACTTCTGAAAAACAGCTGTACTGCCCTATCCACGTCTTCCTGGACTAGACAATTCAGACCCCTCTAACATGGAAACACATGATGACACACGCCCAGGTGTTTTCCTCTACGTGGTAACTTCTGAGGGTAAAGTTTTCTTTTTGTGTTGAAGTGACTTTCTAATGGACCAGCTTTTGTGTTTCGCAGCATGAAAGGATCCGTCCGAGGCAGGCAGGCTCGCAGGCTCGCAGCCTGAGCCCTGGGTCTGCTGTTCCCGCTGGTCTTGACTGGCTGTGGTTGAGGTGCCTCTTGTCTTTTCCCTGGTTTCCGGAAGGCGGCGGGTGATATCTGACGTGAGATGTAGCTCTCACATTGTGCTTGGTCAGGGCAGCACTGCAGTTCCTTTCTGGGCATTCGTGGACTCAAGTGTTGACTGAGAACAGCCCTGTGCCAGGCCTCCGATGGGCACCAGGGGTACAATGTGAGCAGGAGTTTATGTCCTCTGTGTGTGGGGGGAGGGGGGAGACAGAAGGTTTACAAGCAGGCAAGTCAGTAGCTAAGAGATCATCACATCACATTATGGTCTGTGCCACGGAAGGGAAGCTAAGAGAAGCAAAGCGATGGGGCTGCATGACCGTAGGTGGGGAGCTACGTTCAGCCGGTGGCCAGGGAGGACCCCTCTGGGACCCGGATAGCAGGAGGGAGCTGTGCTTGCAAAGAGAGACTAAGAGCTTTGGGGGGGGGGCGTGGGAACAGCATGTACAAAGGCCCTGAGGCAGGACAGGCTTGGGGTGTGTCAGAAACAGGGGAGCAGGGCCGGCACCCAGCGAGTGCTGGGAGGGGGGCCGGCGAGGAGGTTAGAGGGTGGGTAGGGGCCAGATCAGGGCTTGTAGGAGGGTGACATGGTTTTATTTTGGAAGATCATTCTGCCTGTGGATTGGAAAATGGACTTGGGAGGGGGTGGGGGACCAGTGGGGAGGCCAGTCAGATAGGGGGGATGGAGGCTGGGTCCAGGGACCACAGTGGAGGTGAGACAGATGGACAAGGCCGGCCGAGCCCCAGACCGTGTGAGTGGTCACTCATTTTGGAGGGCAGTTTGGGAAGATGTTCAAGAGCCTTAATGTTCATTCCTTTTGGTCCAAGAATCCATCCTATGGAAGTACTCAGAACTACACATAAAGACTCTTTACGAGTATTTCGTTGTAATTTTATTCATAATAGAGTCAAAGTTGACATAATTCCCTAATCTCTTCTTCAGTCTCCGGGGTCCTGGCTGGTGGAATCAGGTGGGAGGTGCCCCCGTGAGGCAGCACCCTTCAGGTGATGGCCTGGGAGGACAGCTGACAGCATGGCGAGATGAGCATGGCAGAGCTAAGGGAAGAATAGATCGTGGGAGGTTATCTAATAGGACCCCAACTTCACAAAACATAAACTCGATTTACATCTCATGTAGGTCTAGACAGAATATACTCTGTGCTGGTAAGGGCATATGTTGGAGTGTTAAAAATGAGCCATTTTAGGGAATGAAAGACATTCTCCCAATATTTGTGATTCTTCCAAAATTTTTATGATAAACATTTTGAAACCAAAAGTACAAAAGAAGTGTTATTTTTAAAACCCAGTGATGGGTGGTTTCCCTGTGCTGAGTGCAAATTGGAATAGAGAATAAATCGTCAAGCTAATGGCCCTTCTAAATACCCGGGCTCTGAACAGAAGGCAGCATTTGTGTTCAGAAAGTTTGTGCTGAGAAAAGCGTTGGTTTTGAGTCGGGGGGGACTGGGGCTAGACTCCTCACTCCGCCGATTCCTGGCTGTGGGTCTCGGACCTTACACTCAGGCTCTGCCACGCGGATCCCGGGCTTCTTCAGTTCTGAGACGGGAGTGAATATGGTGGGAACGATGGAAACAGTAGTCATGGAGTCGTGAGGATTGAGTGATGGGGGATGAGAAGACGTTTCGCAGGAGCAAAACGCAGCGTTAAGGATTGATATTCCGGGGCCGGGCTCCTCGCACACACACTCAACCACGGGCACAGGTGTATCTGGGCAGGTCGCTCGTGGGGCCTGCATCTCACCCAACAGGGACCACGCTCTGACCGCGAGTTGGGGCAGCCCAATTTTGAGCCCGAACTCAGAGAAAAGCGAACAACCTGAACTTGGGTACCACCAGCTGGTCCTGAGTGTCTGTCGCGTGAGGACCACTTCCTGGTCCCTGGGAGGCTGTATGAGATGCCGGCCCCACAGCAGCCGCGCCAGACCCTTTGACACATCGCTCAGCTGATCTGTCACATGAACCTGTTGGAAGTGAACCTGCCTGGGGTTGAGTGGAGGGAGGTACCAGCCAGAACCAGGGTGAAGGAGACATGCACTGCCTCTCCACTTACAGGAAGTGCTTGCTTTTCATGGGCCCCGGACACTGGGATGTGAAAAGTCACATCCTTAGTCCCAGGATGGACGTGCACAGGAACCTGGGTGATCAGCTAACAGGCCCTTGATTTTTAAATTCTCAGGTGGCTCAGGCCAGGGACACATCCTGCCTGGCTCTTCAGGCACCAGGGTGTCCTGGCAGGTGGTGTCCGTGTCAGGACTTCTTCATGAAGAGTTACCCTCCACAGAGAAGTGCGTTAGAGAAGCGGTCTGGGGCTAGAGCATCAGGGTTGAAGCCCCTGCTCTCAGCCGGCATTTCTGGGGAAAGGGAGGTGAGGCGTCCAGGCCTGACCACTCATCTCTCCTGAGGTGTGTTTCTGGGGACTCCCAGCCCCACCGAGGTGTGAAAATGCAGCTCACACCAGGGACCACAGGGCAACTGCTAGTGAGAGGGGCTGCCCAGCAGTGCCTTCCGACGCTGCAAGGAGACCGCTGACCTTGCCGTGTGAACGGGTGCCAGGGCCTGCTGGCTTGTGCGTGGTACAGCAGTACCTTCTGGGGTAGCGGTCACCGACGACCCTTCCGCCTGTGGGTAAGATGCACGGGAAGGATCGTGACAGTGACCGCAGCTGCTGTTAACGGGCATTTACTCTGCCCTATGAGCCCTGAAGCGTTTCCCAGGCATCGTCTCCCTTGATCTCGCGTTGACCCTGGGAGATGAGTGTCGCTGCCCCCGTTTCACAGAGAAGGAAGCTGAGGCCACGTAACCTGCCCCAGGTCACAGAGCTGCGTAATTACTAACCTGGGGCTCGAACCCAGGTCTCTCTGCTCTAAGTTTTATGCTCTGAACACCTCTTCCTGAGTTGTTTTTCCGGCACTAGGGATGGTTTTGGATTCAGTTCTACCCCACGTATATGTTAACACGGGCCTGTTCTGCGCTGGGGCGGCTCAGGGACAGAGATGGAGGACTTGTGGTTTCAGTCCTCAAGAAACTTACATATATTATTACTTCTAAGAGTTTACAGTCTATAGCAAGAACTCAGTAAATAATTATCAAATAAACAACAATACGTAAGGACAAACCTGGCTGGATTATGACGCATCTCATAATATGTGGACACATCCAGTCCTTTGGGAGTTGAAAGCAGGGAGAGAAGAGCTCTGTCTGGAGAAATCAGGAAAAGAGCAAGTTGAATGTAACATTCGAAGTGGGCCTGAAAGAATGGTGGGGATTTGACACATAGAGATGGTGAGCATTAGTTCCCCGCTGACGTTGCCCTTTGGATTGTAAACCGAACCCACTGCTGCAGGCTGATTCTGGCCCTGGACCCTGTCGCCCTGGTTTGTTTCTTTTCGTAATTCCACTTCTCAAAGACGTTCACCACTGAGAACTCGGAAATGGAGTTTTTATTATAATGAACGTGGCTGGTCTCAGGAGACCAAGATGAGCAAGTGTGATCCCCGCCGTCCCCTCCGATCACCTGTACATGAACGGGTCACAGTCGTTTGTTTGGTTTTTATAAGGATAGACTTAAAAAAATTTTTTTTATTGGAGTACAGTTGATTTAAAATGTTGTGTTAGTTTCAGGTGTACAGCAAAGTGAATCAGTTATACATGTACATGTATCCACTCTTTTTTAGATTCTTATCCCATATAGGCCGTTCCAGAGTATTGAGTAGAGTTCCCTGTGCTAGACAGTAGGTCCTTATTAGTTATCTACTTTATGTATAGTAGTGTGTGTATGTCAGTCCCAATCTCCCAATTTATCTCCCCCCCACTTTCCCCCTTGGTAACCATAAGTTTGTCTTCTAACACCTCTGAGTGCTTTTCTGTTTTGTACCTTTTTTTTTTTTAGGTTCTACATGTAAGCGATATCATATGGTATTTGTCTTTGTCTGACTTACTTCACAGTAGAGAGTGTGACACTCTCTACTTCCATCCACGTTGCTGCAAATGGCATTATTTTCTTCTTTCTTATGGCTGAGTACTAGCCATACTCAGTACTAGTCCATTATACATACACCACACCTTCTTTACCCGTTTCTCTGTCGATGAACGTTTAGGTTGCGTCCATGTCTTGGCTGTCGTAAACAGCGCCGCAGTGACCATTGGGCTGCGTGTACCTTTTCGAATTATGGTCTCCTCAGGATGTATGCCCAGGAGTGGGATTGCTGGGTCATACGGTAGCCCTATTTTGGGGTCACAGTCTTGATATGCGGACTCTCTGCGGCACCTCTGACCAACGTGGCTGGGAATCCAAGCACTCTCGGGCTCCAGTCTAAAGCAGGATGCGCTACCGTCCCCATCCTCCCGCGCACGGGAGCCCCAACTCCCCAGCCACCTGCTGTGCCTGACACCTCCTGCCGGGAACGAGGATGGTCAGCTACGCCGTACTTTAATATTAAGGGAAGGTGGGCAGTTGGTCCACAGTCTGGTGTGGAAGGTGATTTGTAGCTCAGGATCTTTCGTTGGCTCCCTGTGGGACCTTGGGTGGTAACAGGGTTTGCCATCATCTCCTGAAGAAGGAAAGACAACTTGGCCCCCCTGAGCGAGCAGATGAGTGCTGGCGATGATTCAGTCACAGAGACCTTGGGCCCAGAGACGGGTGGCCTTCTGTAAGCACCGCTGTGCAGCCGTGCCGTCCCGGGGGGGATGAAAGGGTAATATTCGCTTACAAGCTGGCTTTCTGATGTTTGGCCGGGAGAGACAATACCGACGTGAACCATCCCGAGGGCTGTTTTTCTTCCAGCACAACGGCAAGGTGCTTTTTGTCACACCCAAGATGTGCAGGCCCAGAGAACGTGGGTGATGAAGGTCGTGGCTTTTTAGAACCAGTGAATAAGCAGTATCTCTCCAAACTGAGGACGGAGAGGGCTGTCGAGCCTCCGTCTCCGATTTGCTTTCCGTTCACGTGCAAGCCCCCTCACCTCTCTGCTTTTCTGTTTCTTCATCTGGGAGCCACTGCTCACTTTGGCAAGATATCTGCAGTCTGAATACGATAACGTGTGGAGCCCTTTCAGCTGCTGCACCATTTAAAAAGCATTTATTCAGCACTTACGTAGCGTGGCACAAAGACAAGTATAAAGACTAGAGCCCCGCCCTGCCTGCGAGATGATATTCTAACGTCTTCTCCAAGAGGCAGAAACTCAGCAGCTCAGGGGACCAGCTGCTCGGAAGTTTTCTCTGTTACGTGACACACGGAACAGCAGCATAAGTAAATCACCAAGAACTGAGGTGGAAAGAAGTCTGGTCACCAGGATGGAGCGCGTGTCGGAAATACAGATAAACGACTGCGATGTTCTCACTTACCTGGAACGAAGTCCTGCAGGAACCTTGTTTTCTGTAAATGAAATTGCCCAGCATCTGGGACCCACGCAGGGAGGAGGCCCTGGGGTGAGGGCCGTGGGCTTCTGGGGAGTTTTGCTTGGGATTCTGGTTTTTAGGTTCCTATCGCTGTCTCTTCTTTCCCACTGCAACTCAGACACACACCAAGTCCCTGACCCTGAAAGGAGGCGGCCGGCCGTGCGTGGGTGCTCCGGGGGCAGGCGCCCGCCACCCCGTCCTGAACACAGCGGTCAGCACGTCGCGGGCCTTCGTGAGAGTGAGGCGGAAGCCACGCTGGGTGTGGATGGGGTCCCGGGGAGCAGGGCCACGGTATAGAAGCCCCTGCCGGTGCCGCTGCGCATGAGTCATCTGAGGGGCTCTCACAAGCGTGTGTCCATCTGATTCCCTGGCAGTTAAACGCTCCGAGTGGTCGGCCCCAGGAAGGAGGGCACCATTCGCTCCCCCAGTGCTGGGAGAAGGAGGTGATGATCTCTAGGCTACTTACAGGTTCGTTCCCTGCTTCTTCTTAGGGAAGCTACAGCCCCGGCGGATGATGCACGCGCACGCGCACGCACACACGCACGCGCACGCACGCGCACGCACACGCAGAGTTTTCTTCAGAGGGGAAGTAAACCTGCCAGGAAAGGAGTTAACTTAGTTATTACGTGTGCTTCTCTGCATAGTTTGCAGCATCCTCTCACTGGTTTGATCTCATTTGACACCACAAACCAGCTCTCAGGTAGGCGAGACCGATGACTGATGATCGGTGGGATTGCCGACGGATGAACGAGACTGACGGTCCTCTGTGCACAGATGGGGAAGCTGGGACTCGGAGGTTAGGAGACCTGGACAGGCTTGCGCGACCACTGTAAACTGAACACGGGGACCAGGTCTCTGAGCTGCACCTGCCTTTCTCTCTGGAAGAGCTTCAGCGTTCTACAGCCGCCTGTATCTACGGACACCTGCCGGTGATGGCTTTTCCAAGGAAGATTTCGAGCCCCGTCTCGGTCTCTGGGTTTCCTCACAACATCGCACGTATTTAAAGTATTATTATCTGTCACCACGGTCGGTGCACAGTGTGGTTAAAACCTGACTCGCTGCTGCTAATAATTACAGAATGTCGTCGTTTCCTCCAGGGAGACTCCAGCTGAAGCCGGGAGCCCGGGTTGCCCTTCTGCGTGCCTGGGTCCCAAGCAGCTATTAAACGCCTGGAGCTTGACTCCCATCTCCCTGCTGTTCTCAACTCCCTCCCCGATGTTTTCCAGCAAGGCTTTCAAGTGTGCTTTTGCCATTAGGAGGGCTCTTGAAAACGACTGGCGTAGCTCAGATGCGTGTCTGATGAGCACACTGTGTGAGCCGTGGGTCTCTGGGCTGCCTCTGGATCTCTGTCCAGGAGGAAGATGCTAAACTTGCCCAAGGCCTGAAAGTGCACCCAAGACTCGTGATTGAGGATCGGTGAGACGGATGACGGCGCTGCCGTACCTCATGCCGGCGCTGCCCGTGCGTGCAGGGAGGTGATGAGCCAGCGTGCGGTCCCAAACGCTGGCCCGGCCACCGCACCTCCTCCACACCCCGGCCTCCCTCCCCTCCTTCCCTCCCCTCCTTCCCTGGTTGCCACGATGTCCTTCCAGCTCCCCTCCCCCGCCCCAGACCAGCTTCCCAGAGAGGCAGCTCTTGCCCTTCAGTGTCAGTGTTTCCCAAGGACAGTAGCATCTCAAGACTTTAGTGCTCGTGGTGGGATCTCTGGGGCTAAAGGGGTTTCCCACATGGGCGGTGTAGCCCCAGTGACTCACCCTGTGGGATCTGTGGCCAGACGGCCTGAATCTGAATCCAAGCTCCACTTTTTAGCCCCTTTTGGCAGCTGACCTTTCCGAGGCTACAGAGCAGAGCTGGTGGTGCTGTCCTGCTGTCAGGCTCACACGCGGTCCCGCGCCTGCGACGCCGCACATCCTGGCTCTGTCTCTCCCTCCTGAGGACTCCGCGAGGCCTCTCCTGTTCGAGGCCCTTGGACAAAGTGCTGACCAGGCAGGAGAAACCGAGCTCCTTTTACCGGCAGGTGCCCGAGAGGGAACCTCTCATGCTTGGGGTCGATTCACTGTATTTTATTGACTAGCTGATTCTGAGACACACATTTCCGCCTGAACTTCAGTGTCTCTAAAATCAGGATGCATTTTACACCGGAGGGTGTGTTGCAGAACGGTCGGCAGCGTTTTTTCCTCTCTTACTGGTCCGTGATATGATGGGTATGTGTTTCAGTCTGTGACTTCTTTAATGTGATGAAATACCGCAGTAGTTTTTTTAAAAATCTGAGTTTAGGTCCCTTCAACTCAGGTGTCGAACAGCTGCTTGGCTCTGGTGATTCTCGATGCAGACGCTTCGCAGGCTCCTGGCTCCGGTCATGTGTCCAGTGTCCCCTGGACGCAGGTTGCCGTCCGGGTCAAGGAGCAGCTGAGGAAGGGTTTCTGGGCGTCGGGGACACGGTGACTAGGTGTAAGTGACCCCCGGGGTTGCGTTCTGTGTCAGAGCCCAGGTGGCTGCGGCAGCTCTGCGTCTGTTTGGCCCCGAGACACCTTTCCAGCATCTTCCAAAGGGAGACCCTCCACCACGGCATACCCAGGCCGGGCTTCCTCACGCTCGGTGAGCACGGCTGTGTATCAGGCACAGTGTCAAGCACGGGCATTTATCAACTTTTTATAATTTATTAATAACTTATCAATTAATGTAATAACTCTAAAAGTAGACGCTGCTCTCTCTGGATCTTGCAGGAGAGGAAACAGGCTTAGGAGGGAACTCCCTGGCCCAGGTCTTGAACTCAGGTCTCTCCAACTCCGAACCCACGATACGGATCCCCTACCCCGCCCTCTCTCCCTGCCTCAGCCAGCAACGTGGTCCTGGCCCTCCCCCCGCTGTGCCTTAGCCAGCGTCTTGATAAAACAGCATCACCGTGACATCTGCGTTCGAGTTTGCTGAGAAGCTGGGTGACCCGCCACGTGCTGGGGACCTAGGCGGATCCTGGAGGTGGATCCTGGAGGTCGTGGGATGGAAGGGGAAGCTCGGGCCAGACCTGGAGCCTTTACAAGTGGCTTCAGCCCCCTCCTCTGGCCACCCCGTCCCATCTCTCCACCCTGTCCCGCGTCAGCATGGCCCCGGGTGGCACAGAGGCTGGGCTGTTGGCCTCTCTGCCAGGCCAGGTCGGCCCGAGTGGTCCAGACTGCAGCCCAGACTGTGGTCCAGGTTACGGTCTGGGCCAGGATGCATCTGCATTTGCGCGGCCACAGCAGAAGCATGGGAAACGGGACGTGCTGAGGGCAGGTGGGCGCTGTGGCTTTATGCCTGGGCTGTGCCCGAAGTGGGGGGTGCTGAGAGCCCAAGAAGAGAGAAAGGACAGGCGCGTGTCCGAGCATCACCCCATCCCCCGAGAAGGATCTGCGGACCTGGTGCTGAGAGTCCCGCCTGAGTGTCCAGAAGTCTTCGAGGGGGGCGAGGGGGGTGGAGGCCGTTAACACCCGCCCGACCAAGGGCAGCCTCCGGCCCGACCTGTCCACACACACCTGGCCTGTCCTCTTTCTCTCCTGATCGCTTGAGGGGATCTGCACTTTTCTGGAGCAAAGAGGGCTTTGTAACTAGAAGTTTCTCTTTTGATTTGTGGGGTTTTTTTCCCCCTACTGTTAGTCACAAAGCCACGAATACGTTTCCCCACAACAAAAAGAAAGTAACAACACGCTCATACGTGGTGCATACGTATTTTGTGCTAAGTGCTGAGTACTTGATTTGTATTAGCTCCTTTAATCTTCAGGACAATCCTGCCAGGAAGGTCGGTTATTATCCCCATTTTGCAGAGGAATAAACTGAGGTTAAGGACCTCAGCCCAAACCCAAAGCTCAGAGGTGCTGGGCTGTTAGTCCACCAGCTGCTCCTGACTCCGGAACCTTCTTGCTTTTTCCCCTTTAGCAATCCGGCAGTCATTTGTTCTTCATCACGTGGAATTCTGTGAGGGTGTTTTTGGAAATCACTTGGTGCAGGTACACACGCACAGAGGAGCTGTGTGCTCACGAGGGGAGGAGAGAGCTGGCTTGGGTCCTTTTTCTCTCCCGTGTCCATGTAGGTGATTTACTGGCATGGGTGTCACCCCCTCCCAAGGCTGCACCGGCATTCAAGCCGGGACCTGTGTGGAATTCATTTTTATATTCACTATAGTATCTAAGCCAATCCTTAAACACAGTAGGTGCTCATAATTCCATGTTTTCATAAAAATATGAAGTCATTTCTAAAGTTGATGGATGCATTTGCTAACCAGTTCTCACTGAAGCTATTCATTTCTAGAAACAATGAAGAGGAGAACATTTAAATACGTGAATCATAAGCCGGAGTTACAGTTGAATCAGGCCTTGATGCTTTTTCCTCCACGCAGTTGATCACACCTCGCCTTCCTGCCGGCCCCGCGAGGTGGCAGGACGTGTCGTTTTCCCAAATTTAATTAAGAGAAAACCGAGGTCAGAGACAGGTGATCTGCCCAAGGTCACAAACATGTTTTGCGGGTGGGGGGTGGTGGTCATGTTTTATCTTGTTTCTAGAATCAGAGCCGAGATCAGAGCCACCGTCTCCTGGTTTCCTGTTTCGTGAGCAGCGTCCGTCCACACGCCTGCTGGGTTCGAAGCTGGGTCGTAGGGCCTAATGACGTGTACTAGGCTTGAGCGGCAGGTGTTCTGATTCCTCTCTCTTTGGTAAATGGCAAACGGTCTAGCGCGGTGCTCCTCAAAATGCAGTCCCCAGCCAGGAGACCAGGCACCAACCCGTGGCGAGATCAAAGCTCGCAACAGGACGCACAGCAACTACGTCTGTGAACGCTGCTTAGTTTGCCTGATTTTTTTTCCTGTTTACAGTTATTTCAAAATAATCTTAGGCTTCCATAAAAGTTGAAAAACGCTATAGAAAGTTCCCACAGACCCTTCCCCCAGTTCCCTCTAAGGTTAGCATCTCACACGATAATACCAGGATTCAAACTAAGAAATTACCGTTGGTACAGTTCTTACAATTAAATTCCGACTTCATTTTGATTTCACCAGTTTTCCCACCTACCTCCTTTTTCTGGCCCAGGATCTAATGGGGACCCTCAGTGGCCTCTGGTCACCCTGTCCCCCCGTCCTCCTGCCTTTCCTGACTTGGACACTTGAACAGGACTGGCCGTTATCTTGCTAACGTGTGGGATTGATTGTCTGTTGTTCCTGGTGATTCGGTGGCGGTCATGCGTTTTTGCTTACGGGATACACGCATCGTTTCTGAATATCCCAGAAGCCACCTGCCCTTCACAACCTGTTACATTGGGACAAATTATGTCACTGCATCTTTTTACTGGTGCTGTGAACCTTCATGCCTCGGTGAAGGTGGTGTCTGTTGTTTCTTGACTGTAAAGCTGCGATTTCCCCATTTCTAATGAATAAATAATCTAGGGGAGGTATTTTGAGATGATGCAAACATGCTGTAAGTTCTTCTCCAGTTTTGCTCACGACTTAGCCCACGTTGTGGGTAGCACCTGCAGCAGCTCTCACCGTGGCGTTACCTCATGATGCTCATCCTCTGGGCCCCTTTCCCTCTACATCTGTTAACTGGGATGCTTTTCTTGTGGAGGGGCTCGCCCTGCTTCCCCAATTCTGTCTCTACTCGACTCTTAGTTTTCATCACGATCCTGCTTATTTTGCTATTTGGCTTATGACCCAGTACCTCTGTTACTTGTCTCCTTGCCCACGTCGTTCCAGATGTGGCCGTCGGGAGGTCTTTCAAGATTGGCTCCTACCCTCCCCACGGCACCCCACCTCTGCCTTTTTCAAGCATTTTCTTGCTTTTGGAGCACAAGATGCTCAAGGATCATCTTGAATGTTCCCTGCCCGAGCCCTGGAATCAAACACCTCTCCAAGGAGCCCTGGTTCCTCTTTTTGGAGAAGGGTGCTTTAAAACCAAGATCTGTGTAGCAGGTATCAGGTGTGCTCATGGCTCTCCCAGGGCCTTTTTGTGTCAGTACTTCCATCGTAGAGGAAGCGGTGTGTCCATGTGCATTGTGAAGGGGACTCAGCCGCAGCTCCTGCTCCTGTCATGGACCGGGAACACTTTGTGACGCTGCCACCTGGACCCTTAAGAACCTATCGCTATGTCCACGTGAGCCATCTGGCGGCAATTTAAAATTCTGTCGAATTAAAGTCATGAGTCGGTGGTGCGCTTTCACGGTGTGGAGGCCTTGTGTCCGGTGCTGGGTTTACAGTGGAGGGAAAGTTCTGCTCCCGAGGAGCTTGTCGTGCAGTATCTTCCGTTCAGTCCAGAAGATGGGACTCCTTTCTCGGTCACTGCAAGGTAGGAGAACTCATTTCAGATTATTCAGCATTCTAAAGCTTTGCAGATTCAGCCCGGGCGGGGGGTTAATTCTGATTTTAGATTCAGAGGCTGTGAGACTACGAAGAGCCCGCTGCCCAGCCCAGGGCCTCCTGGCACTGGGAAGACCTTTGCCGGCGGCTCGGTTCTGACATGTAGGTGGCTGTGACCCCTTTAGGCCCCGCGCAGGGAAGCTGGAGGTGAAGACCTTTGGAGTCTAACTGCTCTCCCTCTGAGCAGCGTGTGAAAGGGCCTCTGCTGACAGACGGGGCGCGGAGCTTGATGCAGGACCAGGGCTCCATCTGCAGGGCTCCCTCCCACGGGGCTGGGCTTGGGGGAGCATGTCCTCTTTAAGCTGCCCTCACACCTCAAAAGGACCCTTTCAGCAGAAGTGTGCTTTCAGAGATCCTGTTGCTCGACTTCACTCTAATCCACCCGCACATCAAGTTGGATCTGGGTTCAGATCGAGGGAGACTGATGAACAGTGATAGGGGTTGGGGCACCTGGGTGTGTGTTACCCCCACCCCCGCCTTTTAAATTGCCCACCTGGTTTCATACAGTCTGGCCTTCTTCCAGGGCTTCCTGTGTTGGCTGGTTGCTATTACTATTTCCTTGAACTTTTTGAACCTCAATGGACTAAGAATCCCTGTCACAGCCCAGAAACGTGTGCTCACAACTAGGACTCTGCTGGTTGGACGACGCAACCCTTTCAAACAAGTCAGTTGTCCGGAAGCATCCGTGGGTCTCTTTACTTTTGGGAGAGTTGGGGGATGCTGAAAACTCACACTGAGGCCTGCCCCCCTCTTCCCGTTGACCCCCTCTGGCACCTACTAATCACGGGTCTCCCGTGTCCCTGAACAAACGTGAAGTGTGCACGCGACGGCCGGCTTGCTGCCTGTTCTCGGGGGGAGGGGCGCCTCGGGCTGTGGCGGGTTGGTGGCTGTGCACTCAGGTCGGAAGCAGGAAGGCACCAGGGCTCACCCGCGTCTGCCTCGGGAAGTAACGTGGGCTCCGGGCATCGGAGAACAGCTGCCAGGCGTGCCAAAGATGGACGACCGGGTAGGCGCTCCTCAGCCCTGGAGCCGTCCGCCAGGCCCGTTCTCCAGCCTCCAGCCTCCAGCCTGGCAGATGACCAGGGCCTGCTGCATCTTAGCGGCCGACTCCATTTTTGTTGGGTGCTTTTCCCAGAAATGTTCTGTGTGTGTGTGTGTGTGTGTGTGTGTGTGTGTGTGTGTGTGTGTGTGTGTGTGTGTGTTTTAAGGCACAAAATCCAGTTTGGAGAGTAGCTTTGTATGCCCCATCCCGTGTGGGCGCAGTGGTCTGCCCTTGAGAATTTTAAATGAGCTGACCTACATAGCTTAACTATTTCAATTAAAAGTGACAGAGAGTGTAGCTAGGCGAGAGCCGGAGGGGAAGATCCCTCCCAGGAGAAAGGCAGAGCGACGGAGGGACAGGAGATTGTGGGTAGGAAGCCCGGATGTGCCGACACCCCACCGGGGCTGCTGAAGTCCTTGTGCAGGTGGCTTCTGGGTGGCCCTTGCCGTGGACCCATCGTCCTCGTGGGATCGGGGCCGCCTCCCCTGTCTCCTGCGGGAGGATCACGGCAGCCTCGTTCCTGCATCTGCACAGTTGACCTGGCTGCTCGGCCCCTCCAGCCGGGTCCCGAGGGAAGACGGGAGGAAGAGGTGCCGTTCACGGCACAGGGCAGCCGTTCTTGTGTCCTTATTTTACACTTTTCCCTACTGATTCCGCAGAAATTCCTAATTAACTCAGTTGCTCTACCAGGACGACGAGCTCACATCTGGAGCTACCGAGGCAGGAAAGCCACCTGGCCCGCGTCCAGCGGGTTTTCTCCCCTTCGCGCCCAGCTTGGCCGCCAGGCGCTGCACCGACCTGACCCTGCAGGGGGAGGACGCCTGGGGCTGGGGTAGCTCAGGGCTGACTGTTTCACCCAGAAAACCATGGGTTAGGTATTTTTAGATTGCTGGCTTATTTTGAAACTTTCTTTTCTGGTGGGAGAACAGGAGATGGTGCAGTCGCCGAGGTGTCCCTGTGCTGTCTATACGCTGCTCCTGCGTGGTGACCGGGGCTCACTTAGGGCTGTGACCTGCTGAAGCATCCAACTCTTCTGAGTCTATCTGCACGGCCTCTCGGGCATAGGGTACAGAGCAGGGTCATGTCAGGTGGGGGTGAGGACAGAGGAAGGAGCCGTGGACAAAGGACTGTCTCTGTCAGGCTGGAGGGTGGTGGTCGGGTGCACAGCCGATGCAGGAGTCGCTTCCGGCTCTGTTCTGCAGGTCTGGTTCATGTCCATCCTACCGTCTGTCCGCTCACTGACCGTGTGCACCGCTCACCGCGTGACTGGCATGGCGCGGGCTGCCTTACATATACTCGCTCGCTCGGGGCTCACGGGACCCAGCGGCTGGCATTGCTGTTATCCCGTCTCACAGACGAGAACTCGGAGGTGTTGAGAGGTTCGTAAATCTGCTCCCGCAGCGCGGGTTCGAGCCCAGGCACTTGGTCTGCTGAGCAAAGGCGCTCGCCGGCCGCGCAGGCTCCCTTCTATCCCAGCCCCGCGGTTTTCAGGGAAGGCAGATTCCTTGTCCCTCAGGACGGGCGCCTCTCAAGCCTGAATTTACATGTGCACCGTGGGGGATCTTGGCAAAATGTCGATTCTGGTCCAGGGGGTCGGGGGTGGGCCCTGAGACTCTCATTTCCGGCAAGTTCCCCGGGGACACTTGTCCGTGCGGGCTGACCCGCGGTCCACACGTGGCGGAGCTAAGGCCTAGACCATCGCGCCTGGCATTTGCTGTCAGATTGTACTTAGGTAGCTGTGGTAGAAACCTGGCACTTAAACAGAGGCTCTTTCAGCAATAGGGTAGCACCAACACTAATTTAATGAGTGATCTACTGGAAGAGCAAAGGACCGAAGTGTAGGGAGTGATCAAGTTTTATTTAAAAACGCACTTTCTTAGATCTTAATGGAAAATAGAGTGTATCCTCCTCTTCCTTGTCTCAGCCAAGGGTCTTTCTCTTGTTCTTGGGCTCAACCCGGCACTTCTGGGCTAGTTTCAGTCCTCATTTTTTTCTGAGTCACCTTTATGTACAGTTCTCCCAGCCACACCCTAGCAGAGTACAAGGGAATCACACACACACTCGGCCAGATTCCATCACAAAAGCAGAGTCACCGTGGCCACCCAGCAGCCTGAGCAGCACTGATGGTCGGGGTGACCCAAGTTGCTCTCCCGAGGAGAGATGGGGGGGCGTGGCGCCCTGCCCACGCTGGGCGGCGCGATCTTCGCCCTCACGGAGGGGGGCTCCCGCTCACTCTGAAGACTGCGGACACTCAGAACCTGCTCCCCTCCCTGGAATCCTGACCCTAGCTTCCAGGCGTCTCCTAGATGTCCAGCACCGTGAGAACACTGCCATGCTTTGCAGTGCTCTTGTTCTTTTGGTTTGAGTTTTGGTGGATCACCACCTCCGAGTCTGGCTGTGTTACCGTGTCCGTAGTGTGGTTTGTCTGCTTGCTGGTGGTGTGGGGCAGATGGCGGATCCAGTAGTGAGGGGCCGGCAGACCAGACCCCCGCATGGTGGCCTCGAGGGGAGTCTTCATCCCAGTGTGTGGAACCGGTGAAAGCGTGGCTTTCTGGATCAGGGCTTTATTTTATAAGTTAAGGCCCAAAGCTACCTTCCGTCACTCGGAACAGTCTCCCCTTCCCCTGTGCCCGTCCTGCCCTCCCCACACCCCCGTCCCTCAGGGGACAACGGAGTGGGTCCACTTTGTCCTTCCTGTTTGGAGGACGTCATCGGAGAAGCACTCTGTCCCGCCCCGCCCCCACCCCCGAGACCCAGGAGATGACCTAATGTTTGATGGGGCTGAGATAAAAGAAACCAAAATGGCCCAGTGGAACCTAAGTGCTGGTTCCGGTGATCATTGTTGGGTAGAAAGAAGGCAGAGGACTCAGCAGCGCCAGCTTGGCCACGAGGCTCCTCGGAAGGCTCCTCTCAGGTACGGACACACTTCAGCGGGTGGTGCCCGGTGGTCGCTGGCTGACCTCTTCTGAGACATTTCCAACTGGGAAGGAAAGGTGGGCCTTCTTGTCCCCTGTGGAATCTCATTTTCAGTGATGCTGCTTGACCAAGGTGTGACCTGAGGAAGAGCTGGGTACAGACGATGATTTTAATCTCACTCACCTCGCTCTTCATCTTACGTCTAAGCTTCAAGAAGCCAGCGTTAGCTAACAGCACTGTTCTTACCACTGTGCAGAGCTTCAGGAAAGAGCATCTTGGAGAGAACGTTCGTGAACAAGCTTGCTGTCAGTCTGAATCAAGACCTACACTCTTGCCGCTCTGCCCTCCCAAACTCTGCTCTTACGCATTGACACCAGGATCACTTTCACTGGTATAGAAGTGACAATGGCTGGCTTTAATACTGAAAACCTAACATTAATAAATGCAGTTTTGACGTCTGCTCCTATCCTCGGGTTATTTCATGGAGGTTTATTCAGAAGCCAGACGCTACTGCTGCTTCCAGAGGCTCTTTGTTCAATCCTCATCCTCAAAGCCGACAGAACCAGGCTTGGGAGCAAGGCTCCTGCACGTGACACTGGGAAACTCTGCTGTCAGAGAAGCGTTTCCCCCCCAGGGTCCCCAGTATAGACAGTAAGCATGATGAGTACATACATCAAGAAGTAGTTCCTGTGAAGGAGTAACCAGGTAACTGGTTGATTTTGACATGACCTTCCCACGGAAATACGAGTGCTGGACCAAAGAGAAACCTTTTCTGAATGTAGAAAGAAGCAGAGAACGGCCAGTGTGTCTCCTCGCCTTCCTTGAATGGGATTTGGGGCTGCAGACCCAGATGTTTCTCATAATCCACTCTCTGGCTGTCACGTGGTGAAGGGTGAAGATTTGGGAAATGGGGAGGGGTTGCACCCAAATCACACTGAATGTCATAGGAAAATTGGAAGAGGGTCAGTCAGTATGACTCCTTTGTGAGTCAGATTCAACGGGTATCGCTCTGAAGGGACCTTGAAGGTCAAGTTAATGCCGAACGACCTTGGAATGGATCCAGGAAGTGCTCTGGAGGAGAAGGATCGGCTCATCTCGGAGAGAGGCGGGGTCTGGGCTACTCGGTCCTTTGGGTGGAAGGTCACTGTGTCCGAAGGGCGTCCCTGCCCGTCCTCATCGTCCTTGAGAAGCAGAGTATGGAGGCTGTGCTTGTAGGAAGCAGGGAAGAAGAGGAGACGTTAGGGGAGAGCTCCCTGGCGGTGGCTGCAGTGCGGGATTGGATGATCCACAGTGGCTGTGAGGCTCCAACCCTGCTTTGGGGGCAGAGTCTCTTGTTTTGACCAGCTGGGAACCTCAGCTTTCTCAGCGTCTTTGATCAGGTGCAGAACCCGCTGGACCTGACGGTGAGGATGTCTGTGCTAGGAGGCCGGCGTGGAGTGGCACGGCCCGTAGCGCTCGTTACAGTCTGCAGCTTACCATCGCTGCTTCTGGTTGTGTTACAGCGTCTGGTGGGAAAAGTCAGCGGGGCGGGAGCAGGGGCGGCCGAGCCAGGCAGGATGGACATGGCGCGGCGGGAACAGGAAGGTGTAGAAGTGTCTGGGGGCGTCGCCTCCAGAGCGCGCAGCTTGGTTCCATCCGCCGGGGACCGCTGGCTTCCGGGGTGGGGGGGACCCATCTCCAGGGTGACACTGCACATGCGTCCCCCATACCCCATTCACCCTGGAGGGGCTCTTGGTTGGGAAGACCACGGCTGGGCGCGGGGAGGGGGGATCCGTCGGGCAGAGGTCCCACGCGGCCCTCGGGGGCCGGCCGCCCCCTCTCTGAGGTCACAGAGGCCGCGTCCGTCCCAGGGTCGCTCTCACCTCCTCCCTGGGAAGCCACGTTCGTAACTGGTGGGAGACGTCGCCCCGTTGTCTGTCTGCGTTCCCTTCTCTGTTTCTGACCGCCCGTCTTCTCTCCCGCCGGCCGCCCACTCTGGCCCCGGCACAGCCCGCCTCGTTTCCCCTCGTAGCGGAGCCACCAGGACGGGTTCTCAGAAAGCTTGGCTCTCTCCCTCCGGGGCCGTCCCCGCCGCTGGCCGAGCCTCAGCCCTGTGCCCCATCTGTTGCTCTGGATGCGGCCACCGGGCGTCCTCGGGGGGCGGTGAGCCTGGCGGCGTCCAGACGGGGGACGGGGGACCCTGCCACGCGACGACTGCACCGAGAAGAAGACTCACACCAGAGGGTCCTCGGGAAAGTGGAAAGTGGGATTAAGTTAAAATTAAAATGTTCTGAAAAGTGATCTGTGAAGAACTGGACACATTTCTCTCAAACCGCTCTGTTACTCACAGACGTGTACGCATCCACAGAGCGCTCAATCGCTGGATCCCTGGGGAAATACTGTTGCCGCTGGATTGTTAGGGCATTGTCACCCCAAGGCAAACAGCCTGGGGTGCTAACTCCTGGCCCCTGCTGGGTCTGCTCCTTCAAAGGAGCAGTGAGGCCGCTTGCCCCGCCCCAGGGGCCCCTCCCTGGAGTCAAAGGTGGGTGGGGTGGAGATTTTCTTCTACTGGAAAAAAAAAGTCTTGAAATCCGTGCTGTTGTAAGAAGTTCGAGAAGAATTTGCACTGCATTTTGGAAATCTTCGGGTGGGGTCCATCCTGTGTGAGGATATATCTGCAGTTTTCCTGAAACAGGCAAAATCCATCAAAAACTATTGACCCGGGCTGGGAACACAAGGTAGGGCCCGTGAGGGGTGGCGGATGCCTCCTGGACGCTCAGGTCTGGCCCCAGCGGGCTGGGGTGACTCCTGAAGGGCGCGCTGTTTGTGAGGCCTTGGAGCTGGCGTCAGCGGGGGCCGTCTCCCTCCCCCCACCCCCGGCACACGGAACTGACCTTCCTCGCGGCGATGCGGATGGATGTTTCTCGGAGGAACGAGAGGCCTTCCCCGCCCACGTCTGGTCCTTCGCGGATGGCAAAGTGGGCCCTGCCGGCCCCCCACCCTCCCCTTCCACCCGCTTCTGGCCATTGTCCTAACACCCCCAGCCCGCTCTGTAGTGCTCACGGGCTGCCTGCCTCGGTCAGTGGCTCCTGCCCCGAGGTTCCCCTCCCGGCTGCTACCCTTGGTGAGAATGCCCGGTTTCCATGGTGGGTGTCCACTCGTATCCCAGCATCTTAGCGGGCGTTTTGGCCAATGTGGGGTCCCCCCCGGGGATTATGTTTGGTTTCAACAAGGTTGTGGAAGAGGTGTGTCCTCAGCCAAGTGGACTTATCCTTGAGGGGACGTCAAGTGTTCCTTCGATGATGCTAGACGGAGACCACCTGCCAGCCTCTGCGGGGTCCGTCCGCACAGAGGAGGTGACGGGCGGGAAGCGGAGAGGCGTCCCCCTGAAGGTTCCCAGCAGCTTTGTCTCGGACTTGCAAGTGGGTCGAGCAGCCTCACCTGCCAGGTGCAGCGGCCGAGGGCACGGGGGAGGGCAGCGCCCACTGCAGCCCCGCCGCGGCCTGGCTGGCGTGGATCTCCCGACCCTCCTTTTTAACGAGAACATGGAAACTGGAAGCAGTAACTTGCCACGGTCATGAGGGAGCTGGAGTCCAAATCCACGTGATCCCAGATCTTTCCGTCGGACCACACGCTTCCTTTGTGTCTCCCTTGCCCATCACCCCAGCACGCACACGCGCACACACGCACACGCGCACACACACACACACGCACGCGCAACTCCTCCCACTGGGTCCGGCGCTCCGGTGTGTGCCGGCTCCAGACTTTCCTCCATGTGACATCCTTCGTCTGCGGGACCTCCTCCTCCTCGTCTTCCATCCACCCCCTCCCTCTCCAGGCCGTGTCCCCCCTGCCCGTCCTCCATCAGACTGCCCCCTGAGCTGTTCTGCCCCGCCCGCCATGTGTCACCCCAGGGGCCCAGGTGGCCAGCCCGGTGCCAGGTACCTGGTGGAGATTCATGGCGAGTGCTAGCGTGTGATGCCCTCGCTGCCCCTGCCCGTGTCCCTTCCCCCAGCTCCCAGCTCGTCCCCACTGACCCTTCTCCACCGGCCCTTCCAGCTCTGCCGTGATTGCCAGGGGCTGGTGAGCGAAACAGGTGCAAGGTGTTTGGCCAGAAAAGAGCCCACGAGAACACCGCTAGCGGGTCGTACTTACGGGCAGAGATCCCGCGAACGTCCCTCCTCTCTGCGGGTCCTTGGCCCCTGTCCAGGGGAAGAGGGCTGTCGTCACGCCTCCGCTATTACACGGAAGCACTCAGGCATGTCGCCCCGTGTGCCCCAATCATCACTTCTTCTGTCTCCTCCGTCAGTAGAACAGAGAGAATTGCCACGCGGGCCATGAGTGTGCTTGTGTGTTTTCCCCTTTCCCCAAACGCGGCGTTTCCCGTGCCTGAGATGTCTTGCTCTCAGGGTGACCCTCTGGAAAAGCTGAACGGTAGGGAGGGGTGTCTGAGCGTGTGTGCGTGCAAGTGTGCTCCCCTCTCTGTGTGCGTGCATGTGCGTGCACACCCGTGTGTTGTTTGCACGCCTGCGGGTGCCTGCACGTGGTGTGCGCGTGTGAGGGCAGAGTAGAGCTCGTGTTGGGGGAATGTGTGTGTGATCAGTCTCACAGCGCGAGAAGCCTGGAAAGACGGGTCAAAGGCGCGACAAGGCTGCTGTCCGAGCTGTGATTCTCAAGTCCGTGCAACGTCTGGGAAGATGAATGAGTGGGGTTTTGAGTTGCTCTGTGCTTTCAGGGGCCGAGCAGTGTCAGGTGAATAGTTTTTAACCCTAACCCTTACCTCCCCCCTCGCTGCTCAGCGGCCCCCGGGGGGAAAACCACCGGCTGGGCCATTTGACTGTCTGCCCTTGCTCGGAAACACTGGTCCAGGGCGCCGGGCTAATGGGCACGAACACCACGGGGTTGAGGTGCGGTCCCTCCCCACCCGGCTCTGGGCGCCATGCAAGCAGGGACGTCACGTCTTGGTTTATCCCTGTGGTGTCTCTGTGCCTGGGACGCGGTGGTGCTCAATAAAGTGTTCCAGGATGCATGAGTTTGCGGAGTATTTCTCCTGGTCCTCAGCCATCAGCACCTCCATTTCTCTCGACCCTGAGGGGGTGTCACCGTGCCCGGTCCCCTGTCCCCGAGGCCCCACCCTCACTCGAGGTCCTGGCTCCATGCCGCAGCCTCATCCTGGAGCCCAGCTTCTCCCCCGTCGGGCAGCTGCCTGCCCTCGTCGCACACCCCTCCCTCTAGTGGCTCTGCACACCCCGCCCCGGCCGGTTCCCCAGCCCCACTTGGCTCTTGCCGCAGTCCTGACGCCCGGCCTCCTGCGAGTCTCTTTGTCCGCAGCTCGGAGGTCACAGAAGCAAGTGCCTCCGGGAGCTAGACAAGAGAAGGTGCACAGGTGGAGCGGGCATGTGCAGGAGGAGGGGTCCCTTGCCCGCAGCAGTGAGCTCGTTCCCGTCGTCGTGTGAGAGCCGCGATGCGGGAATATACTGCTCAGCAGCTGCTGACACCTGGCCTCCGTGTCGGAGAAGCAGAGCGGCCGGGGTCTGTGACGGACTCAAGAGCACACGTCCCCAAAGGGGCAGCGACAATACATTGTCACCGCGAGGGGTGTCTACCTAGCGTTATGAGCCCTTCTGATCTTTTAAGACAGGAAATCTGGATTTTAAGTTCAACCTACTGCTTCTTAAATGTTGGCTCAAAAAATTTTTTTAAACTATGTCAGCCAGATAAAACACATGTGTGGATTGCGTTGGCCCGCTGGCCTCTGGGGTGTGACCACTGCACCAGAACCTTCCCGGATCACTGAGGCCCAACTGGACTTCCCCTTCCTAAGGGCTCCTGGCGCCTAAAGAAGCAGCACCACGTGGCGGAGAGACCTGTGCTTTGGTCCCGGCCCATCTGCTCTCTCCGCGTCCTCATCTGTAAATGGGGGCCGGAACGTTTGACCCGTCCAGAAAGATACTACTGTCCAGTTGCTTGACATAATTCCAGAGTGCTTTCGTGTGCATGCTTTCATTTGACCTTCAAAACAACCCTGTGCAGAAAGCTTGGAAAAGTGCTATTATTCTATTATTCTTAATTTTTAAAACTGTTATTCTTAGTTCAGTAGAAAAGAACTGAAGCTCAGAGGGTAAGTGTCTCACCCAGGATCACACAGCTCGTTGTGGCGGAGCTGGCCCCAGTGTTTGGGTCTTTGGTCTCCTTAGTGGTCTGGTGTTTTGTTTTTTGAACCTTTGGGTAGGTGAGGCCCTCTGTCTTGGTAGGCGCCGTGTGGGTGTCCTGCTTTCTTAGGAAGGATGAGGGAGCGCGCTGCTGCGCGAGCCGTTCCTGACGAGGCAGGTGCCCTGCGTTTCTGCGGAGTGTACTTGGGCCTTGGTCATTGACTTTGGGCTCTTTGGTGTGCGGTGACCTTGCCTCTCTGACCAGATTGACCCTGGAACAGGGATGGGATCCAGTGCAGAGATGCCTGCAGAGGCTTTGGGAGGAGGTTACCGAGAAACTGAACAGAGGAAAGAGGTGATGCCCCCCGAGTGAGAGCCACGGCCGGAAACGTGGGGATAGCAAAGCGGCCTCGTGGGATTGGGCGGAGGCTGAGTGGAGGACCAGACATGAGTACGGCCGCCTGGCGCCTGGCGCAGACCAGGGGCCCCGACGCTGCGCCCGGCGTGCTCAGAACTTCTGCCCGAGCCACGCTCACGTGGGCACCGTGTGTCAGGTGTGCCAGGTGCGGCACGGAGCCCCTCACGGCCGTGGTCAGGGGGGTTCACTCCATCCAGACTTGCCTTTATGACGGGACCGGGAGGAGCCTTTCAACTTGAGATTTTTATGAAGACAGTAAAAATAAGCAGACAATGACTAGGTCTGCGTAATGGAGAGAGAGAGTAATTTTCGATTTACTGAACATTTAAGGCCCAGGCCGTTCAGGACTGTGGAGCTGAGTCCTGATGACGTTCCAGAGCCTCCTGACTAAGGAGCAGCCCGCCGAGGAGGAGGGTGGACGCTGTCGCCCTGACGGGGCGGCCCAGCCCCGACCTGCCGGCTGCTCTTTGCCAGGGTCCCCTTTCCTAGTTCGGAGCCCGGCTCCCCGTCTGCCTTCACAGCTGGGCCTCTGCTCCCGGACGGCTTTCACGCGGCCTCCTCCGTCCCATGGTGAAGGCGCCCAGGCTGCTTTGCAGGAGGCGAGTCGTGCCCTCTGCCTATCACCGCCGGCCCGGGACGTGGCGTGGGTGCCGACAGAAGCGCTCAGGGCCCGTTTCCTTCGCCAGGCGGGGCAGGATGCTCCCCGGGGTCCATCCGTCACTCTGGGCCGGGCTGCTCCCGCGCACCGCGGAGACCAGGCAGCCCCCTGCACCACCGGGGCCCCGCTGAGGGTCAGGCTCGTCCCGTCCGCCGCGCGTGCCCGCCTTCGTTCCGTCGTGCCCTCTCCCCCTCTGTCTGGGGCCGGCAGAAGGGGTGCGGGAAGCCGGGGGTGCTGCCCACTGCGGGGGGCGCTCCGGGCCCCCTTATCGGTTAAGGCCAGGAAGGCACTTAGGCTGTAAATGTCAAGTTTAATGCTGATAAACGGGAGATGCAGCTCGTTTATGCAAAAAGGAGCTCTCCTTGCAGCGGACAGTGGGGCAAGACTTTACTTTTATCAACAGAAACAGACAGAGTGAACCATCAGCCCAGACTCGCTGCGTCCGAGGCCTCTGTCTGGCTCCGGCCCTGGCGTTCGTGCCGGGCTCCTCTCGTGGCTGTAAACTGGGTCCCACCGCCAAGATGGTGGCCCGGCGGTGTTTTGTGTGTTTGACGCCTTTGGGGACGGAGGTGTTGAAAGGGAGCAGAGGTGGCCCAGCCGAGCGCAGAGGCCGCGCCACGTGGGGCGTCCGAGGCGTGGGCACTGCTGGCCGTCACCCTGTGGGCTTTACGGGGGCTGGCTCCGTCCCCGCTGCTTTCTCCTCTGTGTTTGTGCAGGGCGAGCCGGAGGGGGAGGGCTGACGCGTACGCAGGCCGTCCTGTGGGCTCAGCGCTGCTCTTGCTGCTGTGGCTTTTCTGCCCACGACAGCTCTGTGAGATGCCCCCCTTATCCCCATTCTGAGGGGAGGAAGCCAAGGCGAGGGGCTTAGGTGGTTGGGTCGGTGCCCTGGGTCCCATGTGTAGGGAGGGGAGGGTCTGTGAGGAGAACCCAGCCGCGTGGCTACCACTTCTGTACTTTACCTGCTGCCCCGCCTCCCCCCGTCCGCCCACAAACCCCGCAAACCCCACAGACGGCTGCGTCCTGGGCACGGGGGGGCCCCTCGAGCACACCGTTCTTCCCCTGGAAAATGCTGTGGTGGAGGAAGGGAGACCGAGGCACGTCCAGTAGCAGGGGGTGGGGGGGTGTCCTGAAGTTTGCCACCCGATCACTAGAGAATGTGATCCGATGCCTTCAAGGGGACCCGTCCTCCTGGCCGACAGCTCCCTGCGTGGACTCTGCATCCGTGCTCCCAGCTTCCTGGCTGCTCTCACGCTCACATCTTATGTACTAGGTGCCCTGGAATAACTCCCTGGCAGGTAGAACTAACATTCTTCCAAAATTAAGAAAAGCTAGAGCTGTAAGTAAGAAAGGCTACATCGATTTCTTTCCTTCCGTCTTTGACTCCTAAAAATCGGTGGCTTCCTTTAATTCATTCTGAGTTTGTCTTTTGCAGTTTGCACCCTGATTATTCCAGGAACAAGTCGTATTCTTTTCTTGCAACTGTGCCGGCTGTGGGGTGGCCTTCTGTGCCCTACCTTGTGTTCCGTGGACGTGGGAGCCCCTCTCGGCGTCCCGGGAGCCCCCGTGCACGTGGCTGCTGCAGCCCCTCTGCCCCGTCAGCCCCGCGGGGCCCTTTTCCCAGGAAGTCTGAGGCTCCTTGTCCCTGGACTCCGTTTTCCGGGTGGGTTGAATTAGTTCAAACGGCTTGTGCCATAATGAGGTATAACCTTTGCTGGGAAACTCTCAGGGATTTCCGGGTTGGGGGGAGCGCAAAGGTGCCCCATTTGATGGATCGTCCCAGGTAACAGGGCGCGACCTCAGGCCTCTTCCCCCTGGCGCGCACTTTGTCCCGAGGCCGGGCTCCAGGCTCCCCGGGTCTCCCTCAGCTCCCTGTGGGATACGATTTTGCAGAGGGACAAAGGAGACCTTTGCCGAGACTTTCTAGGTCTTTAATCTCTTGTTCTCTTTTTCCCTTAGATTCCGAGCCTCTTTGTCCATCTTCCTTTAACTCTCTGTCGCCTTCGCGTACCCTTGTCTTACCTGCTGCTGTTTCTGTTTGTCCCCAAGGCAGGGGAAGACAACTTGGATTTTAGGAACAAAGCGAAGGACCTCACGGGGAAGCGGCAGGAGCGCTGTGACCCCAGCGGAAAGCGGACAGATGGTTGAGGAGTTTTGTAGGCCAGGAAAAAACGCTTCTTTTCTCCCCATTTTCAAAAAAAAAAATAGTTGTTTCTAAAATTGAGCTGGGTTATTGGGTATCTTTGTCCACTGAGACTTTTTTAACTCAAAAGTTCTATGCGTGTGTGTGTGTTTCTTTCATCCAGTGGAAATAACTCAACGTGGGTCTCCTGGGAAGGCGAAGCTGAAACGTCCAGTGTAAAGTCGTTAGGCAGCAGCCCTCCTCTGTTCTGTTCACACCGCACACTGTACTGAACAGGCTGCTATAACGAAATACCGCGGACCGGGGGGTAGGGGGGCATTCGGCACACCTTCATCTCTCGTGCTTCTGGAGGCTGGACGCCCAAGCTTAAGGTGCCGCCAGACTTGGTTCCCGGTGAGGACCCGCTTCCTGACTTGTGGATGCCCCCCCCCCCGCCATCGCCGGGCACCCACGCCCTCTCCTGGTGCACGTGGGAGGAGAGGGGAAGCTCCGCTGTCTCGTCCTCAGCTTATAAGGTCACTAATCCCAGCAGTGGGCGCCCCCCCCAGCCGTGATCTCGTCCAAACCGAATCACCTCCTACAGGAACCGTCGTGTTGAGGACGTGGGGGCCCACGGCACCTGATGCCCACGTCCTGGCTGAGGGACCTCGTTCACAGAGGCGGCGGGGGGGCCGAGTCTCTCCCCGCCCAACTCCCGACCAGCCACGGAGAGGAGCAAAGAGCCGCGGCCCTGGCGGGCGTGCTGGGGGTCTCCGTGCTGCCCCTCCCAGGAGCGTCCCTCCCCCTCAGCTGAGCTGAGGCCCCAGGGGAGCCTCCTCCCTCTGGGAAGGAGCAGGGCCCATTCCCCGTGTTTCTGGCGAGGAGGCTGGAGTGAGGTGTTGAGCCCGTGGTGCCGTAGAAAGTGACAGGCGCGGTGCTCGTTGCTTCGTGACGTGCGGGAGAGGCTGCGGAGAGCGGCCGGCTGCCACGGGAGCGGAGCGGTCCCTCCTTCCTGGGGGCGGACGGGTGCTCACGGGGCCACGGCCTCGGTGGGCGTGAGCCCTTGGGGACAGCAACGTCCACCTCCACTGCGGAGAGGGGCTCGGGGAGGAGCGGAGCAAGGAAGGGAGAGGCACAGCTGCAGGCCGCGGCCCGATGGCGTCGAGGGGCGGGACTGGGCCGGGCCTGGGCTGACAGGCAGGCTCAGTGACAGCCCCGAGGGTCACCCGCTCTGGGACCCTGAGCGAGTTGCTGCAACTCCCGACCTCCGTTTCTCCGTCTGTGGTGGGAGGTAACAGGAGCACGGGGCATAGAGCTGGGCCCTCGGGAGGCTTGTGCTGTTTCATGGCACGTTTGATTGGCACCTTGCTTTATTTAGTGGTTACTACGCGTCCTTACGAGTGTGCCCTGGGGGAGGCGGGCGTTGGCCGAGAGGCCAAGGGCACAGGTTCTGGACGAGTCCCAGCTCAGACACTCAGCAGCTCGCCAGCCGTGCCTCCTTGAGCAAGTTCACTGGCACCTCTGGGCCTCGCTCTTGGCATCGGTGGGACGAGTCCTCGTGGCGCTCTGGTGCGTGAACGTATGTGAAGTGGAAGTTGACAGACCGGCCGGCCGACGGCACCCCCGCTGTGTTTAAATAAAGCTTTATTGGCGCACGGCCAGGCCCGTTCATCACCGGCGCTGTCTGAGGCCGCCTGTCTGCAACAATGGCAGAGCGGAGTGGCCGCGACGGAGACCATCTGAGGTCTGCCCGCTACTCTCCGCAGGACACGTTTGCCCCGGTCGTGGGCTGGCGCGGACGAAAGGCTAGAAAAGTCTCCAGCCGTGAAGCTGCCCCACCCGACCCGCCCAGGCTGGTGTTTCCGTCCTCGGGGGTTTCCCACCACGTCGGGGACTGCGCAGCGCCTGCCGTGTGCCCCGCCAGCGGGGGGCGGGGGCGTCTGTGCTGAGCCAGCTGGAGCCTCTGGCCCCAGTCGTGTCGCCCCGCAAAGCCCTGCGTCTGGGTGTGGGAGTGTGGGCGTGTGTCCCTGAGCGTGTGAACGCCCTCAGTCACTTAATTCCCTCTCATCCATGTCCGGGGGTGGGGGGCTTGAAAATCAGCCCTGAAGTTTCTGGAGAGCAGAGGAGAGAATGGAACAGTGTACAGCATCACCAGGTCACGGGGGTAAAGGGCAAAGGGAAGTCGCATTTTGGGGGAGAACGTGGCTCATCTGATTGTCCGTGGCGACTGCTGTCCAGCACGAGGAGGATGGTGGAAGGCTAGCCAGAGCCACCCCGGCTTCGGCAATGGGGAAGGACGGGGCCGGGCCAAGGTGAGGGCCCTTCATGAGGAGAAGCCGGTGAGCTAAGGGGGCTCTCGGTCCTCGGGGGGTTCCCAGCAGAGGCTCCCGAGCAGGGAGGCCGAGGCCCCCAGAAGCAGCCGGGGGCCGACGTTGGCCCGCGTGGCCCGGCTGCGGCCCCGAGCCCCCGTCACTGACCTTCCTGACTCCCAGACCCCATCGGTGGGGCCAGACGCAGCCCGGCCACGTGAATGAGAGCAGCTGACGTCCGATGGGAGGGACGAGAAATGGCTTTGTAGCCAGAGCACCCCTCTGGCTGTGTGTCTGCCCGGCACAGGTCGTCAGAAGCAGCCGCCCGCCCGTGCTCCAGAGGCTGGGGTCCTCCCGCTCTCCATGAAACTGGGAAATAGACGGAATCAGGGCTGGGGGGAGGGAGGGGGGGCTCCGGACGGACGCAGGGCAGCCCCTCCCTTTGACCCCCCAACCCTGCCCTCTGTCTGGCCTCCTATTGCTGTGTCTGCGGAACAGCCTGAAGAAGGCATCTGGCCGCGGCCCCACACGCGGAGCCCTACCCCGCGCGGGCCACGGCGCAGGCCTGGGGGGCAGCGTGGAGGTGGGCTCGTGAGGGCGCCGAGCAGCCCGCGCCGCGACTGCCCCCGTTTAGGAGTCGCGTTGACCGGTGAGGGAGCTGCTGCCGTTCAGTAAGGCCTGAGACCCTGGGCAGAACGGGGGCCGTGCCCCCATTAGCGGCGACTTCTCCACCAGAGACGGCTGCTCGCCTGCATCTCTCCTCCGCCGCGAGCCCGTGCAGGGCCTGCTCCCGGAGCGTAAACGCCCGGGCCGCCCACAAAAGGAAGTCCAAACAAGGGCTGCTTTACTCTGCGTGGCCTCTGCCGTCTGGCCGCGGTCCTCGGGGCTGGCTCTGTGCTCAGTTGCTCTGGTCCCCGGGAGGGGCTGGACAGTGGGCGGAGGGGGGCCGGACGGGGTGCGGGGAGGGGGGAAACCTGGCCGAGAGCCACAGGCAGCGTGGGCTTCCGCGTGGCCCGTGGCCTGTCCTCGCTGCGTGTGGCGAGTGGGGTACGAGAGAGAGATGGCCCCGAGTATCCAGGCTGTCCCTGCGGGTGGCCGAGGCCCGTCTTGTCCTGCAGGGGATTCAGGCTCTTCCCGAGCAAGGCCGGGTGGGATCCAGGTGTTTGCACGGGGCGGCTGCGTGCCGCGTCACAGGCCTGTTGAGTCAGTCCCCTTCTCTCTAAGCCCCTATTCCTCCCCATTTATTTTTCCTCCCCGAGACCTTCCTGGGTCCTTCCAGGGCCTCCCGTGTCACCACTGAGGGCTTATGTCCCTGTGCGTGGCCCGTGGCTGACACTACTCACGCCCCATACGCTCACGCGGCGTGAAGACCCCGGTAACACCCCGCCCCCCCGTAGAGGGGGACACCTGTGCTCCTTGTGTCACATGGATGGGGAGGGAGTCTGCCCCACACCCCTGGAGGGTCCGCCCGCCCTTGACCCCAGCCGAGAAGCGAGTTATCTGACTCAGGAGTCTGGCGTGGACCCTCCTGGGACTCTGTGGAATCGACTTGTCCCCAAGGAAGGGGTCCCCAGGTCCTGAGGCTGCCTCTGGCCTGTGGGGAGAGCCCAGAGCAGTCCCACGTGTTGGGCGGGTGAGTAGGTTAATTCTGGGTGAACTGTCAGGCAGCCCTTCGTAACCACATGCCTAGGCCGTGTCCTTCTGTTTAGAGCTTGTGCACTTGATTTCAGTCTGTGTGCCTCTTGTATATTCCTTCTTTTTTTTTTTTTTTTTTTTGTGGTACGCGGGCCTCTCACTGTTGTGGCCTCTCCCGTTGCGGAGCACAGGCTCCGGACGCGCAGGCTCAGCAGCCATGGCTCACGGGCTTAGTTGCTCCGCGGCACGTGGGATCCTCCCGGACCGGGGCACGAACCCGTGTCCCCTGCATCGGCAGGTGGACTCCCAACCACTGCGCCACCAGGGAAGCCCTGTTCCTTCTTAATTGGTTTGGAACTTTAAGGGGAAGAAGGGACTGTTGTCTTTGGGGACCAGCCGGAGCCCCAGGACCGCTCCTCGATTGTTGACTTGTGCTCGTAGAGGCCCCGTGAGGGGCTCTGGGCGTAAAGGGGGCCATGGGACGTCTGCGGACCCTCTCCTCCCCCCAGAGCGCTACTTAGAATTCACCAGAACCTAAGTCTATGGCTCCTGTTTTTTGAGAACACCTGCTACATAAATGTTATTATTTTCCTCTTTCTTCGTCTCTGAAATGATGTTGCTTGCCTGACAGGAGGGCATTGAGGATTCAATGAAATAACACATTTGCACGTAGTAGGTCGTTACTAAATGCCGGCTTCTCCCGCCCCTTGGTTGCCTGTGTCCTTGCTCAATGGTGCTTCTGTCTAAGACGTGCCTCTCTTACTGAAATTGAGGCCATTTCTTTGATCTCACTGAGAGCAGATTATAAGCTTAAAACACCACGGGAAAACCTCACATGCCATAGACCTGATTTTTAGGACTATCGGAGAGAGAAAATTCTAAACCAGTAGAGAGAAGGGAGGGGCGTGGGCTGAGTGGGAGGGCCTCCAGGGAGGGCGGGGTGGGTCCAAGGGGCCTGGCTTCTAGTATCAGTGAACACTCTGTGACGAGCCGTGGGGTGTCAGCTGGCCTGCCTCACCTGGGCCCACGTGTTCCTCATTGTGGAGCCAGGGTGGACGTGGGCCTGGTCGACTCCACAGAGCCTCTGGGGAGGGGAGGAGAGAAACGCGGGAGCGGCCCATCCGATGGTCTGAGCCCCCCTGCCCACTGCATCCTGAGACCTGCAGGTCCGTCCCACTGTCAGGAGAAAGATCTTGCGCTTCCCCCTCTCTTCTCTTCGCCGTGAGGGGCGACTGAGGAGTGGCCCCTCTGCAAGGACCCACCCAAAGACCTTTCAACAGACACAGCCCAGCTCGGTGTTTCTGTCCAGTGGGGCCACAGCCTAAATCAGAGCAGCCGTGACTCTGCGTCCACCTGAGGTGCTCGGATGCAGAGCCTGGCCGCCCTCCCTGGCTTCACAGCTGACCTGCTGTGTGACCTTGGGCAAGTCAGAGATCCTCTCTGTCTGCCATCTGCCCACGTGGACAGGATGCCAGCCCCCCACTGCCCTCCCCGAGGCACTGAGAGAGCAGGTGAGGTCATGGAATGGAGGCTCAGAGTTGTGCCTGGTTTTCAGGGGCATGTCCCCCCGGGTGCAGGGCCACCCTGGGGCGAAGGCAGGCTCCCAGTCAAGGCCGGTCTGCTTGCTGCTGCCCCGGTCCTTCTGCTCTGCGGAGAGAAGGGAGGTCTGGGTACAGATGGTCGCTGGCTGGCCGCACAGACGTGGCTGGACCCCTCAATTAGGACTCGGGGCAGGTGGGTCTGAGGCAGCCAGGGGGACCCTTCCAGTTTTCTCGGGTGTGACGGTGAGCTGGTGGCCTTCGGAGAACAGAGGGGTCACCTGGTTGATCTCGCTTCTTGGAGGAGGGGCGGCGTCTAGGGCAAGTCTGACAGGTAAGCATCCCCCTTCAGCACATCTGGCTTTCCTGTGGGCTGGGCAGCCCGGGAGGCCTGTGATGTAACATGAAACAGGATGGACCTGGGCCTGGCCTCACCTCACACCCAGGGTTTCTTGCCACTTGCGTAGGAACTGGGGCAGGGGCAGGAGGGCCGTCACAAATGCAGATTCCTGGGTCCCACCCCCAAACCACTGCACTGGAATATCGGGTGTGGGGTAAGCCCAGGAACCTACATTTTTAATAAGCTCCACCGCTGATTCCTGTGCATTAAAGTCAGAACCAGCCACCTCTCCACTGAAGAGAAGGGCGACCAGCCGCTCCCTCCGCCACTGGCTCTAAACGTGAATTCCGTGTACGCTTGCAGCGGTTTTGCCAAGTCCAGCCTCCTGGGTCTAGTTTGCCAGGGAAGCCCTTTCCCCCACGTCTCCTGGTTGTATGGAAAATAACTACTCAAATCAGATGGGCTAAAGTGTTGCTTGAGCTTTTATTACCTGCCCTGCTGCGTGCCGTCCAGAAAAGCAATGTAAAAGCTATCATCTTGGCCCCTGATGAGCTCGCGGGGTTCTTGGGTTGATAAGATACACCGGTTGTCCAGCTAGAGAGGAGGAGAAGGCGGCGTAGGAGTAGGGCTGAGACGTAGAACAGAGGGGGGTCCCGCCCGCGCATCTAGTGCTGGAGATGCTGGCGGGGGCAGCGTCACAGCCGCGCTCTGTCCGGCCATCCCTTGATTGCGACCTGATGGCCAAAGTCTTCACCTAACAGAGGAGGTAAAGAACGTCCTGGGAAAAGTCAAGAGTTCGGAGTGGGGCGCGGGGGAATCTGTGCTGATTGAAAAGCTCCCCCCGTGGCTGTGAGGTGTGTTGCCCAGTGTGGGGACCAGAACCCTCTCTGTGTCAACAGGGGACAGTGCTCTCTCCCTGAGTCCGGCTCTCCTCTGGGCACAGGACCTCAGCTCCTCCACCCGTGCCTCTCTCACGTGCGCCGTGTTGAGAGCCGAGCCCTGGGACTGCGGTGAGTTCTTCGGTCATTCAGGGAAGTGCGCTCAGGCGCTCGGTGGCTCTGGTCCTTGTTATTCGGGGGCCGAGGCTTTGCTTCCACATTGCCCGGGAGTTGGCACACCCAGGGCCAGCCCGGCAGAGGGTGCGCAGGGAGGCCGGTGGTGGCTTTTCAGGGCCAGACCTGGAAGTGGCCAGGGGTCAGCCTGCGGCCACACTGTCCGCAGGTGCCCTGGGACCTGGGAGGAAGGGCCTGTGTGGTGACCGCCCCCCAGCACGCCCCTCCTCCTGCAGCCTCTCCCACATGCTTGAGCAGTGAGGGTCACAGCTGGCTAAGGCTCTGTCGTCTTCAGACTTTCCCACGTGTCAGAACTGCACAGAGGGCCTTGAACTTGTGTGTCCTCCACACATGCCCTCGTCTCTCCTCTTCCTCTGCTGCGTTTGGGCTTCCTCTCAGGCTAAACCTTGAAATTTGACCTACAGACCTGGCATTTTCGTGAGGTTCAATGGAACATTATACTCCCAACTTTCTCCTGCGAGAACCCTAGCTGGAAGTGCACTCCTGGTCCATGGCAGGCGGACTCCTCTGAGAATCAGACCCAAGGGAAGAGAGGGAAGGTGGAGCCGGGCTCCTCTGAGTGAAATTCCATCCCCTGATGAGTCTGGGGTCCACTCTGTCCCACACGTAAGTGAGGGACGTCTCACTTCTGCCTTGAACCTTAATGATGACGTCTTTCTGGTTATCTGCTAAAAGCTTTCACATACGTGATCTCATTTAACTGCTCTGAGAAATGGCTTTGTTTCCGCCTCTCAATTAATGAGATAATGAAAGTTAGATAATAAGTTCCTTATTTAGCTTAACTGCCAGGAAATTAGGCAGGCCTTGAGGATTAGTCAGAATAATTGTACTATACTTTTGGTTGATATATTTTTAAAAATATATTTTACATTTAATTTTTGATAGTTATTTTTGTCTCAAGTGGGTTTTTTTAAGATGTGAAATTTAAAAATTCTCAAGTCCTTTTAAAAAATGATGTGGGATGAAACAATTTTAATTCTATCATAACAGCCTTTTGAGGAAGACGTTATTGCCTTCATCTTACATAGGTGGAACCTGAGGGTCATAATAATTAAAAGATTTTTTCTGAGCCCGCCAAGCTGCTTGGTGTGGTAGCTGGGACCCGGCACGGGACCAGATCCAGCCCTGCTGCTTCTTCCTCTCCACCGGCGGCCCTTTCCAGACGGCCCTGTATCACTTTAATCTCTTCCCTCTCAATTTCACATATTTTAGGAGATTTGAGTGTTTTCTATATTATTGATCATTATAGATGCATGAGCACACCATCTAATTAAAAGGAAGTCACTGTATATTTTTTTCAATCAAATTCTGGTGAGTTTTTGTTTCATCAAAATGAATTTTTAAATTTTCAGAAGAGAGGAAAAGAGGCAAACCCCTTTTTAAAAAGTAGATTTGGGAGATGGATTAATAAAGCAAGGTTATGAATTCAGGATAAATTAACTTGCATGTGCTTTTAAATTCCAGAAATCAGTGGGGGAGATGAAATTACACGAGTGACTGAGCATGATTCCAACGACGGCTTCTCCTACCTGGAAGCGTTTTACATGGGCCGGGGGGAAATCAGATAGCTCAGGATCTCCTTTCCTTTCTTGTTTTTTCTTTTCCATCTGGAGGGAAAAAAATTTCAGGGGCCACAAAGATGCCAGGAAAGGTAGCTTCAAGCAGCTGTTCTCAGAATGTCGTCTTGCACCAGCAACATCGAAAATCACCTGGGAACCTATTAGAACTGCAGGTTCTGGGACCCTGCCCCAGACGGCAGACCACACCCCCCAGCTGGGACCCAGTCATTTGCTCTAAGGAGCGCACCAGACGCTAAAGTTTGTGGCCGTTTGGCTGAAGCTAACCTCTGAGATCAGTTGGAAGCCACTTGTTCGTTCGGATATGAACTGGCTCCTTAAGATGACTCCGAGTGAGTGGGAAGTGTTAATGAGGAAAATTAATAACTTTGTTCTAAAGAAAAATCAAACCCCAAAACTTAAGAGTTGGTGGTGAAAGCCCAGAAGTTGCTCTGAAGTGTTGGGTGAGAGCAGGACAGAATTTCCAGGGTCTGCAGATGAGAGGAAGTGGGTGGGAGCCTGGCAGTGTTGGGTTAAGAGTTATATCAGATCTAGGGCTTCCCCGGTGGCGCAGCGGTTGAGAGTCCGCCTGCCGATGCTGGGGACGCAGGTTCGTGCCCCGGTCCGGGAAGATCCCACGTGCCGCGGAGCGGCTGGGCCCGTGAGCCGTGGCCACTGAGCCTGCGCATCCGGAGCCTGTGCTCCGCAGCGGGAGAGGCCGCAATAGTGAGAGGCCCGCGTACCACACACACACACACACACACACACACACACACACACACACACACACACACACACAAAAAGCATTATATCAGATCTAGGTGTGTAACTTTATGTAATTTAGAGCAAGAGTTGTACTCATTAAAAGTTTTATCGTAAGCAATTAGTCAATTTATGTTTTTTAAAAAAATTGAGAGACAAATCCTAAGTCACGGCAGTGTACGTTAACTTGCGGCTTTCTTGGGTGTTCTCACGGTCACACTCAGAGAGCCCTCCTCCTGCTGGCATCCCCAGATGGCACGCTGTGTCCAGGAGAGAGGGCATCCTCGGACGCACTGGGCCAGCAGCCTTACCTGCCCGGCGGGAAGCAGACGGCCTGCTCCTCCATGAGATCGCTGACCCCGCCACGCTGGCCACATGTGCCTGATGGGGCACTTGCCTGGCACAGTCTGAGGAAGTGGGTGTGGATGGCCCGGCCCCCAGAGGGCAGGACCTGCTTCTACCTGAGGCCACAGGCCGGTCCTGGAGTCAGGGCAGCTTAGCGGTCAAGAGTGTGGATACTCAGCTGGTGGTCGGTACCCCCAGGCCTGGGCGGAGCCCTTGCCCCCGTCCTCCGGCGGGAGGCTCTGCGCACGTGACCATCAGCTGGGCCCCCCAGCGACTTCCCCTGGCCTTTCTTGGAGTCCAAAAGCCATAACGTGGGCAGTGGGCACAGTGCTGCCGCCGGCTGCCGTGTTGGCACGGAGCTCAGAAGCCCTTCCGCTTCGCCGTCTAGTCAACACCTGCTGTGCTTTCACTCCGCACTCTGTGTCTCCCACCAAGGGGAGGAAGGCGCACAGGACAGTGACCCGCCGGGGTGAGGGCTCGGACCTGCAGTTGCAATGGCAACACCTGCCTCTCCAGCCCCCGTGGTGGGCGTGTGCAGACGGAGGTTGAGCCTGAGGGCCGGGGGCCGGGACTGAGAACCCCACCCGCGCCAGCGCCCATCCCAGCAGAGCAGCATCCGCGGTGCAGTCAGCGCGCGTCTGTCTGGTGGTGGAGGAGGCCCGGGGGCCTCACAGGACAGGTTCGGGTGGGGGTCTGAAGTGTGGGGCCAGTGGTAGGAAGCCAGAACGTTAGAGGGGGCGGGAAAGAGCGACAGCAAGTAGAAGATCGGGCACCCGGCAGATCTGGGAGGTGGCCTCTGGCCCTGCTTTTGTGGTGTCCTCGGGGCTCCCGCTGTAAGGGGGCTGCGTTCACTCAATAAAGATTGACTGAGAGCCCGTACGCGCCAGTTACCGCTGTCGCCGAACCAGTGTTACACTGACGGGCAAAACAGATGAACGGCCCTGCCCGCAAGGAGCTTATACTTTCTTGAGGGGAAGGAAAGAAAGGAAAAAGTAGTAAAATATGTAGTATTAGGTCCGGAGGGGGAATAAAGGCAGGGAAGGGGGCAGGGTGCTTCAGGAAGGGGGTTCAGCTTAAACAGAGGGGTCACTGACAAGATGGCATTTGAGCAGAGACCTGTAGGAGGTAAGGATGGGCGTCTGGGTGTTGGGGAAGGGCGCTCGGGGCAGGGGGCGCAGCAGGTGCAAAGGCCCCGAGGTGGGAGCGTGTGCGAGGCACCGGGCGGGCGGGCCGCGGCCTTCCAGACCAGGCCAGCGCGAACAAGGACATACCGCGGAGGGCCTCGCAGGTCATTGTGAGGGCCGAGGCTTGCCTCCAAGTGAAGCATGATGCTCATGAGACCTTCAGGCAAAAGAGGGACGTGCTCTGACGACTTTATAAAGGGTAGAAGGGTGGGCGCTGGGTGTAGAAGCGGGAGTCGGGAGGTCCCGTCAGGAGGAGGATGTCAGCAGCTCGGACCAGGGTGACCGCGGCGGAGGTGCGAGGCGTGGCTGGGTTGTCGGAACTCAGCAGAAGCCACGCACTGACGTGGTGGACGTCAGGTCTGGGGGACTGTAAGCAGCCAGGAGGCTGGAGGGAGCAGGGGCTGCATGCGCAGGAGAGCATGCGCAGGAGAGGGCTGCGAGTGGGCGGAGCCCCAGCCCAGTGGGCTTGGACGGTGCGGGTGGAGGCATCCAGGCGGAGACGTCGAGCTGGTGGAGGGGTCCAGGCTGGAGCAGGAGGGCAAAGGAGGAGAGAAACTCAGCGGCGGCTCTTGAGTCCTGCCGCTGGATCAAGACATTAAACCAGAGCGTATCTCAGGCCAGCCTCCAGCCCTGGGCTTCAACCCCGAGGGCAGCGGGCGTCCATGCCCCCCGCCTGCTGCTCCCTCTTGGGCAGCACCAAGGGAGGGCGGTGCTCAAAGCCCCCCCTCCCAACAGGGAGCGGACAGGAGGGTGAGGCCCCGCTGGGACTGGATGTCAGAGCCGGGGATCCGGTGTCTCCGAAGCCGGGGGCTGCCCCTGCGGGGTCCTGGGGGCCTTCTGGGGAGGGTCCAGGCTCTGATTTCCCCAGATCCGACCTCTGGCGCTGCTGCTTCCCCGGGTCTCGCTTCGGGTGACTGCGGTCACATCCAGGGAGATGGGATTGGCAGGTCAGAGCCCCTGCTCCGATGAGACCTGAGGCACGTCGGGACTGCCAGGGAGAGTGTCCTGTCCAGCCCTCTCTTCTTACAGAGGCGGGAGCCGAGCTCCAGGGGGTCACGTGAGCTGCCCAAGCGGGAAGTGGCCTCTGGGGCGAATCCCTTGACCCTCAGCACCGTGCCGAACAGAGCATCTTCCCAAACGCGCCGGCTTGGAGACCGCCGTGCGTGCTGGGTTCCTCCTGTTCCCGACCCCCCTGCACAGGGGCTTTCGCTGCCAGAGCGAGATCCAGAGCATGATCCACAGCCCGAGGTCCCCCAGCCCTGTTTGGCAACCTGGCTGAGACGTGGATTCCTCTGCAGCCAGTACATCCTCAAGAAATAACTCTCTTAAAATCGACGGTGCCTTTTTGGCTGTGCTCTGCGGCACCAGAGGTCCCCTGCCCTGTCGCCCGAGGCCATAGTCGACTCTTCTGGGCTCTGCAAATCCCCCTCTGGCGTTCCAGCTGTCGGAGCTGCCTTCTTCTTGACTCAGCCTCTGGGTTTCTCCTTAAAGATCAGCTCCAGGACGTCTGCCTGGTGAGCTGAGGTCATTCCTACCCTCAGGGGACCTGTGGGTTAAGCAACAGGGATTCTGGGACAGTGCGTTTGAGGATCCACATCCTTGCTGGCCTACCAGAGGCCCTTGGCCCCGCTGGAAGTGGGCCCTGGGAACTGCTCACGGTGGCCACCTGTCTCTCGAGGTGAGGTCCTCCGGCCCGCGCCCCGGCCAGCGGCTCAGAACTTGCAGGCGCCTTTCCGCTCCTGTCTCACGCGAGTACCCAGGCCTGGGGCTCTCTGAGCCCATGGGTGCTCGGTGTCCATCCCAGGAAAAGAGGGAAGCACCCCCTCTGTCTTGTGCTGTGTCCTCCACGGCTCCCCTGCTGCCCATCGGGGAGGTGGATGTCAGACAGGGCGGGGACTCCTGTGTCCCGTCTTGACAGGGACTCCAGCCTGTTTCTTCTGCGGTTGCTGCGTGGCAGCCCCCCACCCCCACCCCCAGCGACCATCTTCCCGCAGACGCCGGTGAGGCTGTGCTTCCACCAACAATCCTTTCTCTGCTCCAGCCTGCGGGGCAGCAGATGGGCCCGAGACGCGGAGGTGCCGGGGCACCCTCGGACCCTCCCTCGCGTCATCGCCTGACAGGTTCCCGCTCACCTGGGCCTCTGTCTCCTACGGACGGGGGTGCTGGACGGGCCTCTGGCTCGGGCGTTCTGCATTCCTCTGTGGTCCTCTTGTTCCCTGTGGATCTTTGGAGGATCCTGTGTTATTTATCTTGGCACCTCTGCTCCCCTCCACGCGGTGATGACATCAGAACACCCACGCTGTGGCTCCACCGCCTCATGAGACAAACGCCCCGTCCTTGGGCTCCGTGGACACAGAGGAGCCGTCCTCCAAGATTTCGGGGAACACAGGCTGCCGGGAGGGGTGAGCAGGCACGCGGATGGCCACGTGCGTGTCATCAGGCAAAGCACCTTCTCCCGGCCCCCAAGCCCTTGTTTTCCCCGAAGCTGCGTCGCTTTTTCCCTTCCTCTACCTCCAGAATTCTGCCTGAGCCTGCTGGCTTCTGAGGCTGTGCTGGGAACACTGACGTCGGGCGCGTGTGGCCTCGGTACCCGCGTGGGGCTCCAAGTTGGATGCCCGAGCACCTGGCCAGGCCCTGAAAGTAATGAGGCTGTGCCCTTGGGTTCAGGGGGGCCGGGGGCCGGAGACACCAGCTCTCCTGCTCCTTCTTGTGTCTCTCCCGTGCCTGGAGCTCACCCGAGAGATGGGCCGTGGGGCCCGAGGGGCTGGCGGGCTGGGGCTGGTGTGTTGTGTTTGAGCTGCTTCTCCCTTTATGGACCCGGGAGCCAGGAAAGCTTCCAAGAGAAGCCGGTGTGGTGCAAACAGCCCCGGCCTGCCGAGTGGGTGACCGTGGCCTCCGTCTCCCCGTGCACAGCCAAGGAGGTGACATAGGGGCCACTGGGGAGGCTGTGAGGGTCTAGTGAGGGTGGGAAGGCACGCAGGGAGTTCACGCTCAGTGTCACGTGTGTGGGCTGTGGACTCGGAGGGAAGCGCAAGGGCTCTGGGGCTGGCAGGCCTGGGTTTGAGTCCCGCACGACCTGAGCTCACGTGCTCAGCTGTTCTGGGTTTCTCTCACCTCACCTGTAAACTGAAGGATAATAAACTCCACTGCCTGATTTCTGACAACAGAACGAGAGCATCTGTCGTTTACTGAATGTTATCACGGGCTGGGACCCTCCTTTCCTTTCCTCCTAAAATCTCCGTCGCTGCGAGTTCGTGTGGATTTTTATGGGTTTGTGTGACGTCTCCCGAGAAGATAAGCGGGGTGGGGACAGGGCTCCGCCTGCCTGTGTACCACTGGGGTCCCTAAGCCAGCGCAGCACCCGGCGCCCAGCGGGTGCTCCAGAGATGCCTGTCCAGGAGGGGAGACTCTCCTTGAATCCCTACCACACACATCGGTCGGGTGCTCACGGTTCTTAGCCCCGTTGTAACCGTGAGGCCCGGAGAGGCTGAGCGATGTGCCCCGGGGTCACGCGGCGAGGAGCTGGGCGTCAGCCCTGTTTTCAGTGCCTGTTGGAACTTCCTTGGATGTTCAGGACTAGGGTGTGGGCAGGGCCGGGTGAGGAGGAGGCAACTGGGCCCCCACCGGATGCACCACCATCCGCCACCGCAAGAAAATAACGTGCCCTGTACCCCTCACGACAGCCCGCAAGAGAGGTAGTTTAACGCCCTTTTCACAGATGAGAAACTGAGGCTCTGAGAAAGGACCTGAGGGCTACCCGGTCCCGACTTGACGGAGCCCAAGAGAAGGAAGTGAATTTCCCACGTTCTTTCTTCATCTCCGAAGGGATCTGCCCCGAGGAGGGGCTGGTAGAGCCGAGCAGGCCGGCAGGGGAGGGCCAGGCTGAATTCCTTCCCTGCACAGCGGGAGGGGCCCCTGCGGAGGTTCTTGAGAAATCTTGACGCCTGGCCGGCCTCCAGCCTGTCTCTCCGACTGTTCTTTTGTTCCCGGAGCGCCCGCCAAACATCTGACTCCGCTCAGGATTGATTGCACGTAAAATGAAGAGTGGGGAAAACAGGGTTTTTTTCCCCCGTTGGTCTAAGACAGGTTTTTAGGGCTTTGATTCTCTCCCAGAATCACGCTGAACAGCCCGTGGCTTTTACAAGAGGTCACTTTGCTTTCATTCGACTTGGGACCTGACTTGCTCCAGAAACTTTGAATCAGGTGGTCCTGAAAGAGGGAGAGACCGTGGGGTGACCACTGGGTCCCTCTGAGGAGTGCCCGGCTCGCAGGGTCTGGCAGGAGCGGGCGGGGAGCCCGGGAGGCCAAGGTCACCGGCAGGATCCGCCAGGTCCCTGCTTGAGGCCGGAACGAAGAGCGTGGGGGGCCGAGGGGGCCCGGCTCTGCCATGTTTGTTGATCGACTGTCCAGGGCCGGGTCAGCTGCCTTTGTTCTGGAGGACTTCACGGATTAACTCCCAGGGCTTCAGACAATTGTTTCTTTTTAAGAAAGGGAGGTTTGGGGGTGACGGAAAGGAAGTGCTCCCGGCGGGCTGAGGGCTGTGTGTCAGCGGGGCGGGGGCCCAGATCTGCCGGTGGGAGGCCAGGGGCTCCCAGGAGGGATGATGGGGGCTCTGGTGCCCACGCTCTTGAGCGGGTCCCTGCAGGGCCTCCTCCAGTGCTGCGTCTGGAGCGGGGGGCGGGGGGGGGGCTTGGGCGCCTGGGGCGGGAGCACCTGGGCGTCAGGCTGGAGCCCAGGGAGCCCTCGCTGGCTGGAGGTTGCTAGGAGCTGGGGTGGGTTTCCCGGGGCGACGCGGCTAGAAACACCATCTGCCAAAAGGATGCGTGAGTCCCGGAAGAGGCGGGGGAGGAACGAGACGATCCTCCCTGTCCCAGTTAACCTTGGCTCTCTCACTCGGGCCAGCATTCCTTCCCGGAGTGGACGAGAAGGCGCCCTAAGCTCTGGGCGAGCTGGGCGTCCGGTAGGAGGAGGCCACCTCCTCGCAGGGCCCGGGGCTCCCCCCCTCTGCTCCCCCTGTCCCACCCTGGCCTTGTGGGGAGGGGGCGTCGTGGGCAGAGGGTTCAATACTTGTTCTTTGTCAAAACACTGACAGTTACAAGGAGCCTCGCGTCTGCCAGGAGGGCGATCTGTGAGCGGGGGGACTTGAACGTGTAGAGAGAGGATGGTCCTCGGAGGCCGGGAGGGAATATGGATCTGGAGCCAGGAGCAGGAACAGGGCTTAGCACTTGATTTATAGGCTGCCTGGAGGACTCAGAGCCCGCCTGAGGTCTGCTCTCCATGTGTGTGCTTCAGGAGATGGGCCCAGTTGGGTTGCAAAAGCTTCTACTCTTTTTTTTTTTTTTTTTTTTTTTTTGCGGTACGCGGGCCTCTCACTGTTGTGGCCTCTCCCGTTGCGGAGCACAGGCTCCGGACGCACAGGCTCAGCGGCCATGGCTCACGGGCTTAGTTGCTCCGCGGCATGTGGGATCTTCCCGGACCAGGGCACGAACCCGTGTCTCCTGCATTGGCAGGCGGATTCTCAACCACTGCGCCACCAGGGAAGCCCAGCTTCTACTCTTAATGGAGAATAAAGCCCATGACCAAGGTCAGGGGCAGAGGAATCAGGGGCCCTGGGTCCTGGATTCAGAGTCACACACAGCCCTGCAGACAGTGCAGACAGGCTGGCCTTTGGGAACTTGAGACGAGAGGAAGGAGGCTGCCTATTCAGGACAGCTTTGGACCCAACCTTCCCTGGAGGCGGGGCTCAACTCCTAGCCCCGAAGTGCTGCTCCGTCTGTGACCCTTCCTCAAGCATCCCCGCGGGAGGTGGAGCTCCACATGGGTGGCTCCGCCGAAAAGACCTCGTCGCAGGGCTTGTCTGCACAGGGATGAGGGGACGGCAAGGGTGTGGGGCGGCGCCTCTGGCCGGTGACAGAGGGGGCTGCTACCCCCCGGGTCCAAGGGAGGAAGTCACGTTGCAGCCGTGGGCCGGAAACTGGCTGTGCGGGGACGCGGCCACCCTCAGGGCCAGGGCCACGTCAGGTGGGCGTGGAAAGAAGGGCCGTGGCTTCTTCCCTTCCTCCCCGGCCAGACCAACCAGAAGCCGGGGAGCCACGTCCGCAGGCCTCAGTCCAGATGCAGAGTGGGAGGGGCCGGCAGGGAGCCGGAGCGTGTTCGTCACGTTGCCCAGTCGAGCCGGCTCTGGACGGCAGCCCTTCCCGAGCAGGGAGCTCATAGCGGTGACCCGCCCTCCGGCTATGCTGTCCCCAAGGCTAGCTGCCTGCCCGCCTAGCAAAACTGGTTGAGCAGACCGCAGTGGAACTCTGGGATGCGTTCCCCACCTCCCTTCTCTGAAGTGTCCGCTTTCTGAGGGCAGGGACGGGACAGCCCCGTGTGCCCCCACACTTTGTAGCACCCGCCGGCTCGGCACCGTCCGAACGCTTCGGGGCTGGCGAGACGGCCCGAGTCCTCCAGCGAGAGGGAGTGGGCAGGGCTGCCTCCACAAGGCCGCAAGCTCCCTACAAGCAACAACACACCGTCCCGGCTGGAGGACCAGCCCTGCAGCCCCGCAGGAGCCGGGGAGGCTGCCGTGTCCTGCCGGCCGAAGGCCAACCACGTCCACCCTCCTGAGGCTGTGAGGCCCACGTGGCACTGGTCAGGGGGTGGCGTGTGGGATCATTAGCACCTCTGCCGGGACCAGACGGTCATCCCTCCGGGCCAGGCCCTGGCTGGGTGAGGATGGCAGGGCAGGACGGGCTCCAGGCCCCTGGTGCCCAGGGCTGGTGGCCTGGGGACTGCTCTCTAGGGTGACAAGGACCCGTGGGGACACAGCATCTCACTGGACGCCATTCGTCCCTGGAGCCCTGGGGCCAGCGGGCTCTGTCACCCGCCACCTCGTGGGGTGGCCGGAAGGGCCCGGGCAGGTGGCGTGTGGAACCCACTTCACGCTTCCAGGGCCAGTTTGGGTGAAATGCAGATTTCCCTCTGCTCTTGTTGCTCTTTCCCAGTTGTATCCCGAATGGACAAAATGTCTGTGGATGGAAGTCCAAGGCTCAACCCTGGAGCCGGTATTTTCCCTGTTGGCACAAAACAGAAATGGAGGCCGCCCAGGCCTCGGGAGGGGCCCCAGAGAGACCCCCCCCCCCCCACGAGGCAGTGACGCTTCGGACCTCAAGCCAGGCCCTGAGTTCAGGGCTGCTGGTGCTGCCCTCTCTCTGGGTGCCGGTTACCTAACGTCACGGTTCCCTGGTGTCCTGATCTGCAAGATGGGGCCAGTGGCCGTGTCCACCCTGGGGACACTGGTAGGGGGACGGGGGGTTAGAGCACGTGCAGGGCACGGCCCAGCACCCAGAGGAGCAAGTGAGCGACCTCTTCGTTCTCTCGAGGCAGTTCTCTGGGCGGGGCCTCCTCCTGGGGCTCTAGGGCTCTGGGGTCCATGAGGCCACCGAGGGGCCAGCATCCCCTGGACATCTCTTTCCTCAAGAAACCTCCAGTGGGTCTGCCGGCCTGGGGCGCGGGCTGGTCCTCCCCACATCCGGCTGCCAGCCTGACCTGCTCCTTGCTGCGGACCCTTGGCCTCACTGGGGAAGTCTGCGGGCCCTCATACCTCACGCTTGCTTTTAGCTCCGGGTTGGCATCTGTGTTTGTAACAGTTTCTTAAGAACACGGAGGAAGGAGCCACAGAGATTTGCACAGTTGGATTTGTAGGGAGTATCCGCTCCAAGGGGTTGACTGCTCCTTTCTCCCAATACATTGTTATTATAACACATTCCAGATGCTGCGAGGTGGCAGGGCCGGGGCTGTGTGTCTCCTGCCTCTGACTCTGTCTTTTCCGGAAACAGAGGCGTGACCAACGTGATGAAGTGTTTATCTGTTGTACTGGGCCCAGGACCTGAATCAAATAAGTCCACATCTAGGAGAAGTCGATTTACAGGCAAATAAGACTCTGACACTGGCCCGTAGAAAGAAACTGTATTATGTAGACACTGGTCCTGTCTCGTTGGAAGCAGAGTGTCTCAACGGTACCTTGGCTTGTCAACACGAAGCTTAATTGCTAAGGGTTATTTACCCAGATGACTTTTTGATCGTCTCCAGTCTAAGCATCCGTAGCCCAGAGTGAGGAGCCAGGAGCCCAGGATGACCTTAAGGGAAGACACAGAAGTGGCAGGGAAGGCGCTGGGCCCCGAAGGCTGCTCTGTCCGCAGCCGGGCAGCTCCTCTGGGGCTGGGGCAGGACCGGTGGGCAGCTGGGACCCCGGGCACACGCTGGCTCCTTCAGACCTGGGGAGAGGGTCTTGCTCTTTTCCGGGAGTCAAATCGAAGTGAAACCGGAAGAAGAACGTAGGCTTGTTGGAGTCGCTCGGCAGAGGAAGCCCAGGCCGACAGAGGGCTGTGCGTGGAGCTCCCCGAGACGCCCGCGGGCAAGGGAGGCACTTGCAAACCCGACGGCACCGGGGGTGCACCTGCCGAGGAGGGCGAGGACGCCTTCCTGGCTGAGCTCAGGAGGCGACGGCCAAGGTGGACATGGATGAGAGTCCCGGGGAGGGCCTGGGTCGTGGGGGCAGCCAGCCTGCCACGGCTCAGTCGTGTGACCTCGGGCAGCTTGGTGGCAATCACGGTCCCCACCTCAGGGGGTGGCTGTAAGAGTTGCAGGAGCTCAGGCGTGTTACACGCTCAGGACAGACCCTGGTGCCTACAGAGTGCCCACAGGTTTTAGTAACAGTAACAAGCGTCCTCATTATATGTTGTTGTTGTTGTTCGGGGCTACTCAGAGGACATCCCACCTTCCAAGGTGACCCCAGCGCCTCCCATTTGCTTCGCTGCCTCGGATGGTTTCGCAGCACCAGATGCTCTTGTCCTGGGGCCTGCGGACCCCACAAGCGCCGCTCCCCAGCCCTGGGAGGGTACGAAGCTGGTGAGCTCTGTGTAGAGCCACCTTTGGCTGCGGTGGGTGAGGTTCAGGGTGGGGGGGGGGCTCGGTGGAACGCCCCCCGCCCTCCGTGAGCTCGTCTGAGTCCCAGCAGGAGCTGGGCGGGTTCTGAGTGGCGCGGGGACGAGAGGTCCCCACGGGGCCCCCAGGACCCGATTCTTCATGGCAGTAACTGGCAGGGGGCAGGAGGCAGGGGCTGGTGGGGGCGGGGACACACCGGCTGGAACGGGCTCCGCCCCGCCAGAGATGCCCTGGACGCTCCTTTTGGACGGGCCCGAAGGGTGGCTGGGCTTTCAGACCGAAGGGGGGGTCCGGGTGGGGCAGAGGTAGGCGGATGGCAAGGAGACTTCCTCCCTGGGCGCCGGGGCCTGGACACCCCGAGTAGGCGGGCTCCGTCCTCGACCCTGGTCAGCACTGCTGATGGACTCCCAGCGCGAGGGACGCGGGTTTACAGGGGGCATCTGGCAGCAGGAGGTGCCTCGGCCCTGGACTGGGGGTGACCCGGGCCAGTCTTGGGGCTCGACTGGCGAGGAGGAGGAGGAGGGCACTCCCAGGCCTCCTCCTGTCGGCCCCGTTTCTAACCTGGACCCCCGCCCCGCCGCTGCCGTGTCAGAAGTGCCGAGGAGCCCGGGCATCCGCCCGGTTCTCACACTCCTCCGCAGTTTTAAGAGCAACAGCCCGTTTGCATCAGTTGTTCAGCTGCGAAGTAGCTACCGATTCTTCCGAGCTGTGAGCGTTCCCTTCAGGTGACAGCGGAGGCTCTGGAAGAGGCAGCGTGACCTTTGCCTCATGGAGAGGGGCCCCGAGACACTCCAGCCACCAGCAGCCTGCCGCATCCTCGCTGAGTTGGGGTCAGAGGGTCACAGAGCAGTTTGTGACGGCTCGGTCCAGACTTGAGAAAGCTGTCAGAGCAACAAGGATGAACACGGCGACCCTTGCCAGGGGTGGGTGTCTCACACGCGCTATTTCTTTTCTTTTTTTTTTTTTTTTTGAAGTTTAGTTGATTTACAATATTATATTAGTTTCAGGTGTATAACGTAGTGGTTCAATATTTTTATAGATTGTACTCCATTTGAAGTCATTACAAAATAATGGACATAATTCCCTGTCTCGTACAATATATCCTCGTAGCTTATCTATTTTATACACAGTAGTTTATATCTCTTAATCCCCTATCCCTATCTTGCCCCTCCCCCTTCCCTCTCCCCTTTGGTAACCACAAGTTTATTCTCTATATCTGTGAGTCTGTTTCTGTTTTGTTTTATTCCTTTATTAGTTTTATTTTTTAGATTCCACAGGTAAGTGATAACATACAGTATTTGTCTTTCTCTGACTGACTTATTTCATTTAGCATAATGCCCTCCGAGTCCATCCATGTTGCTGCAAATTTCATTCTTTTTTATGGCTGAGTAATATTCCTTTTTATATATCCATTCTTCTGCTGATGGACAGGTTGCTTCCATATCTTGGCTGCTGTAAATAATGCTGCAGTGAACATTGGGGTGCATGTATCTTTTTAACTTATTGGGATTTTTTTCAGATATATGCCCAGGAGTGAGATTGCTGGGTCGTATGGTAGCTCTATTTGTAGTTTTTTAAGGAACCTCCATACTGTTCTCCATAGTGGCTGTACCAATTTCCATTCCCACCAGCAGTGCGGGAGGGTCCCCTTTTCTCCACACCGTCTCCAGCATTTGTTATTTGTAGACTTTTTGATGACGCCCGTTCTGACCGGCGTGAGGTGATACCTCTTTGTGGTTTTGATCCGCATTTCCCTAGTGATTAGTGATTATGTGCATGATTTCTCATTCTCACAACTGCGTAAGGTAGGCATTCGTTAAGTCCCCTTTTCAAACGGGGAGGGCGAGGCCGTGGAGCTCCAGTATGTTTCCCGGGCCACCTAACTAGGAGCTGGTGGAGCTGGAGGTCAAGCCAGGGCTGATGCCCACGGCACAGAGCACCAGCGGGGCAGGAGGCCGTGGGTTTGCTCTGAGGGAGCAGGGGCTGGGGGGGGGAGTCCAGAGCTGGCTGGCGCGAGGGCTGCTGGCTGGGCTGGGACACGCTCCCTCGGCCCCCAGCCCCAGGCACGGGACTGATGTCTCTGTCGGAAGACGTGCATTCCGGCCCCAGCGTGTGGTGCCTTCAGCCCGCACGGGCCCCTTGACAGGGAGTGACAGCTGTGATTCAGCTCCTGCACCAGTGGCAGCAGAAACGTGGTGAAACAAGGGGGAAAAGACTGTAATTACCTCAACACATTGCCACGTTTCTCTGCTGTCAGAATGGTTTTGTTTTCTGATTTATTTTGATCTGCTCGAAAATTAGTTGCTGCAGTGCCTTTGGTGTATAATCACGGTCCCGCTAGCTAGCAGTCGGCAGCGGCGGCGTAGGCCCAGCAAAGGTGACTTTCCTCTCCTTTTCCCAGTTTGTGTCCATTTCTGTGTGTCGGGGCAGAGAGGGAGCGGATAGCTGTGCGTCTGTATGTCTCTCCGTCCCCTGGCTTCTCACCGGCACCCCGAGAGGAGGGCGTCTTGCAGGCGGCCCCCTCCCAGAAGGTTCACGCCTGCACAGTTGCCCCTGGATCATCTGCCGCCGGATCCACCCAGCCTCCCACCCTCTCCTCCAGCCCACGGGCGGCTCCCCGTCTGTCCCAGCCCAGCCCGAAGCCGCCGTGGGCCCAGATCCACCCTTGACCTGCCACCTCCATCTGCTTTCAGGCGCCTGGGCCCGCTCCCGGAGCTTTTGTCCATGGAACCCGGAGAACTGGGCCTGCCACCCCTCTTTCCCCGGACCCAGTGCACGCTGAGCGTGGGAAGCTGGCCGTCTTGGTGCAGCTGCACAGCGGCCTTTCTCTCAGGTCAGGCCGGTAGAAGAAGGGAGCCGCCACGTTGCCATGGAAGCGTAGGTGGAGGAGAGGGGCCAGGCAGCCGCCCTGTAGACAGTGAGGTGCTTGGTGCCTTGCTGGACGGGCGCTCATCGGCAGGCCCTGTCGGGAGAGGGCTGCCGTAGCAAACATTCCAGAAACAAGCGTTTTAGAGCCCGAAGGAATCTCTGAGGCCCTTGGGGCCAGGGAGTTCATTACTCAGAGGAGGAAGCGGAGGCCTCGGGGTGGGGCAGGGGTCTGCTCCGTGCTCGGCTGGTTGGCAGCAGTTGTGAGACAGCAGCCCAGATCTCCGTGGCGTTCTGTCCAGTAGGGGGCTGGCCGGTTTCAGGATCGAAGTAGACGCCGCCCGGGCGCTGGGGTTTGGGTCACGTGCCCTTTCCTCCCTCGGGTTCTGCCTTCTGGAGCACGATGGGGATTAGCAAACGTTTATGGCCAAAGAACCCTTTCTTCTAAGAAACCCCTCCCCGGGACAGAAAAGGGCAGGGGGGCTTTAGGTTCGGTGGTCCGAGGAGGAATGGATGGGTGGCCCAGAGTTTACCTGTTCGGCTTCCCCAGTTCTCCAAGGAGGCCCTCAGACGTCTCTCCAGCACCGTTAGGGCCCCAGGGGATATACTGAGAAAGCCGTTAAGATCCCTGTTACCAGACCAATGAATTGATGGAGACACTCGCAGCCCTGCACCCGCGCGTGGGCGTGTCTGTCAGAGTGATGGAAAGCAGAGACCCGGACGGGGGAAGAACGGGCTTCCCAACGGGACAGTTTCCATTGGGAGAGACGCTCAGAGAGAGAAGGAGACGTTTGCGCCGTGGGAAGGGCAAGTTCAGCCGGCGAGACCAGAGGACGTCTGCTATATACGCTCTGGTTGCCCAGTGACCTCGCCCGGAGAAGACGCCCCCTGCGCCTCTCCCTCAGCCTGGATGCTTGTCCGCATGTCGCAGGGCTGCCATTTCCTGGAAGAATGTGGTAGCATTAAGCTGTCCTGTCAGAGGCCATCATGCCCTCGGCTGATGCTGAGACTGACGTTCGAGTAGCACTTGAGGCCGGCTGGTTCTCCCAACACCCCGTGAGACGCTGTTACTATTATTATTTCTCCCGTTTCACAGATGTGCCCGGGGGCACGGATGCCTGGCGGTCAAGGCCCTCAGCAAGGCCCGAGCTCACTCCCCACCCAGCCCAGCCCGGGGAGGGGGTGGGGGTGGATTCCAGGAACTCTGTCCCGGTTGCTGGTGTTGTCCACGCAGGGCTCAGAACTGCACCCCATTTTGAATTCTAGGGGAACAGACCAATGGGCGGAGTCACCAGAAGCCAGATGTCTCTTCTCCCGGTTTTATATCCACCATTAATTGTTAAAGATGTTTTCGTTTACTGAGGTATAATTTTCATACGGTAAAATTCTCCTGTTTTAGGCCTACACTTCCATGAATTTTTAAAAATGGATTTGTCGAAGTATAGCTTGCATACAGCAGACCACATAGTTCAAGCGTGTACTTTGGAAAGTTTTGACCAGTGTGTAGACCCATGAGACCATCACCAAAGTCAAGAGGGTCAGCAGAGCTGTCACCACAGAAGGTCCCTCACGCCCCTGGGTGATGCCTCCAGCTCTGCCCTCGCCACCTCCCCCTCTCTTTCTGTCACTGTGGATTTGCACTTCCCATAGTTTGATATAAATGGAATCTTGCGGTGTATGAACTTTGTGGCTGACTGCTTTCGTTCAGGTTATGACCATCCTGAGGTTCATGGGTGTCGTTGGACGTACTGACAGTTCCTTCTCTTTCTTGCTGAGGAGGTGCCATCTTACGAATAGAGCGGAGTTTGTTCCCCTGTGGGTGGGCATCTGGGTTGTTTCCAGTTCTGGACTCTTTAAGTAAAATGTCACTATGAAAGTTTGTGTACTGGTCTTCTGTTTGGGCACAAGCTTTCTTTTCTCCTGGGTGAATACCTAGCAATAGAGAGATCTCAGCAGGAGGTAAACGCATGTTTAACTTTTGAAGAAGTAGCCGAGCTGGTCTCCCAAGTGGCTGTTCCAGACTGGTGGTTGCCAAGGGGGAGGAGGCTGAGGGAGGGATGGAGTGGGAGGTGGAGGTGAGCAGATGTAAGTTTTTATATAGAGAACGGATCAACAACAGGGTCCTAGTGTAGAGCACAGGGAACTATATTCAATCTCCTGTGATAAACCATCATGGAAAAGAATATGAGAAAAGAATGTAGGTATATGTATAACTGAATCACTTTGCTGTACAGCAGAAATTAACACAACATTGTAAATCACCTCTACTTCAATAAAGAAAAGGTGGCTGTTCAGTTTTACACCCCATCAGCAGCGTTTGAGGGTCTCAGTCCCTTCACCCCACCACCAATGCCGGTGTGCTCGATGGGGGTCATTTTATCTCCCTTGATAGGTACGCAGTGGTATCTCCTTGCATTTCCAACTTGCATTTTCCCAACAGCTAATGACATCGCGCACCTTTCGTGTGCTCACCTGCCAGACTTGTATCTTCTTTGGTGAAGTGTCCATTCATAACTTTTGCCCATATTACGATTGAGTTGTTTTCCTAATGCTGCATTTTGAGAAATCTTTGTATATTCCAGGTACTAGTTCTTGAGTAGATATGTGCTTTGCAGCTGTTTTATCTCAGTCTTTGACTTGTCTCCTCTCTCTGATCTTTGTCAGAAACCAGTTTCCATCTGTGTGTGGACCTGTTTCTGGCTCCTCTATTCTGTTTTATGGACCCGTTTGTCTTTACACCAAGAGCACACTGTTTTGATTACTATAGCTTTACGATGAGTCTTGAAATCAAGTATGTTAGTTACCCAAAGGGTAACTTTGTTCTTCTTTTATCAAAGTTGTTTGGATTATTCTAGGTCATTTGCATTTCCATATGAATTTTAGAATCAGCTTGCCAATTTCTAAAAAAAAAAAAAAAAAGTATTTCTGCTTCATGTATTTTGAAGCTCTATTAAGGGTGCATAAACATTATGACTGTTACGTGCCCTGGAAGAACTGACCCCCTTGTTGTTATGAAAAAACCTTCTTTCTCCCTGGTGAATTTTTTGCTCTGAGCTCTGAGTTGCCTGATATTAATATAGCTTCTCTGATTTTCTTTTGATTCATGTTAGTATTGTATAGCTTTTTTCATTCTTTGACTTTTAACCCATTTGTGTCTTTGTATTTGAAACAGATTTCCTGTAAAAGCAGCATGTAGTTGGATCGTGCTCTTTTATCCAGTCTGATGGTCTCTGAGTTCTAATTGGGGTGTTCAGATCATTTTTATTTAAGATGATCATTGACATATGACAGTAGATTTAAGTTCAACATCTTGCTGTTGTTTTCTGTTAGTCCCATATGTTCTTTGTTTCCTTGTCCTTCTTTTCTGCCTTCTTCTGGAAAAACAATACTCATATACTTTATTTTATTCCATTTAATCTGTTTTGTTGGCTTTCAAGTTAAAATTCTTTGTTTTGTCATTTTAATGGTTGCTTTAGGGTTCATCGTACACGTTCTTAATTCCTCCCAGTCTACCTTCAAGTGTTATTTTATGACTTGACATGTAGTATAGGAACCTTATAATAGTCTGCTTACATTTCTTCCTTCATGGCCTTAATGCTATTGCTGTCATTTGTTGTAAACATATACATTGTTTATAACGTTTGCTCATAATACATTGTTATTATCTTTGTTTAAGTAGTCTTTTAAAGGAAAACCACATATACATTTCTGGTGCTCTTAATTCTTTATGTAGATCCACATTTCCATCTCGTATCATTTTCCTTCTGCTTTAAGGACTTCCTTTAACAGTTCTTGTAGCGAAGGTATCCTGGTAATGAAATCTTTTGACTTTCCTATGTCTGAAGAAAGTCTCTCTTTTTCACCTTTTTTTTTTTTTTGCGGCACACGGGCCTCTCACTGTTGTGGCCTCTCCCGTTGCGGAGCACAGGCTCTGGACGCGCAGGCTCAGTGGCCGTGGCTCACGGGCGCAGCCGCCCCGTGGCACGTGGGATATTCCCAGACCGGGGCACGAACCTGCATCCCCTGCATTGGCAGGCGGACTCCCAACCACTGCGCCACCAGGGAAGCCCTCACCTTTATTTTTGAGAGATATTTTGACTTAGTATAGAATTCTAGTTTGATGTTCTTTCAGTAATTTTTGAGCTGTCCTTCCACTGTCCTCTTGCTTACATTGTTTCCCACAAGAAATCTGCTGTCAACCTTGCCTCTGTTTCTCCACATAAACATGTCTATGCTTCAGCAGCTTTTAATGTTTTCTCTTTATCACTGGTTTTGAGAAATTTGATTATGATGTGCCTTGGTGTGTAAATATTTTAAATATATTTCTTTTTTTTTTTTTTTTTTTTTTTTTGCGGTACGTGGGCCTCTCACTGCTGTGGCCTCTCCCCCTGCGGAGCACAGGCTCTGGACGCGCCGGCCCAGCGGCCACGGCCCACGGGCCCAGCCGCTCCGCACCATGCGGGATCCTCCCAGACCGGGGCACGAACCCGCGTCCCCTGCACCGGCAGGCGGACCTCCAACCACTGCGCCACCAGGGAAGCCCTAAATATATTTCTTATGCTTGATATTCATTGAACTTCTTGAATCTGTGAGTTTATATTTTCAAAATTAAATTTGGTGAAGTTTTGACTGTTAATTCTATAAATTTCTTTTCAGTATCTCCCACTTCCCTATTCCTGTGGGAATTCTAACTATACATATATTAAATTACTTGAAGTTTTCACACAGCTCACTAACGCTCTTTTCTTTTTCTTTTGTTTTTTAATCTGTCTTTCATTTCGGATAGTTTCTATTATTATATCTTCAAAGTTTACTAATTTTTTTTTGCCTTGCATAATCTGATGTTAATCCTAGCCAATGTATTTTTTTTATCTCAGACATTGTAGTTTTCATCTCTACAAGGACCTTTTGGGTCTTTTAAATATTTTTCATGTCTCTGCTTAAATTTTGACCATATGGAATACAGTTATGACTACAGATTTAATATCCTTGTCTGCTAATTCTAACATCTGTGTGATTCTGGGTCAATTTAGATTGATTTTTATCCTCACTGTGAGGTGCATTTTCCTGCTCTGTTGCACTGGATGCCAGACATTGCAAATGTTACCTTGAATAATTCTGAAGTCTTTTAAATTCAGTTAATTCAAGATAGTTTTATAAATATTCTCGAACTTTATTTGGGACTCAGTTAAGCTACTTGGAAGCAGTTTGATCCCTTTTTGTCTTGCTTTTAAACTTTGTTAGGCAGAATCAGCATTCAGTGTAGGGATAAATACTCCCCAGGACTGAGGCAAGACCCCTTGGTCCTCTGCCCTGTGAGTCACAAGTTTTTAAAGTCTGGTTCATAGGCATCATCCCCAGCTCTGTGTGTGTCCCGGGTACTGTTTAATCCTCTTGGAGGGGTCTGTGGCAGAAGGACCCTCAGGTGATCCCCTGCCTCCGCTTGTTCAGGCCTTTGTGTAGCCCCCTCCCCTTGCGTGTGAGTAGGACCTGTGACTTGTTTCTAACCAACGAACTATGACAAAGTAATGGAGGTCTTTTCTGTGACCAGGTTATGTTATACGAAAGGTGATGGGATGTCACTTGCATGATCAGGTTACATTATGTAAGACTCCACTTTAGCTACCTGGAGCTGGAAGGCCTCCCAGGGGCCTGGGGAAGCAAGTGGCTGTGCTGGAGGGTCTGTGTGCCAGGCAGCCTCTCGAGCCCAGGCTCTCTGCAGCCATGCGGAACAGATCCTGCCTTCCGTCAGATAGGGCTTGGAACAGATGCTTCTCCAGATTACGTTGCACCGAAGCCAACACCTCGAGTGCAGCCTGTGAGAGTGGACGGAGGGCCCAGCCGTGTCGTGCCTAGACTCCTGACCCACAGACACCGCGGGGTGATAAGTGTGGAGTGTTTTAACCATTAAGGTTGTGGTGATTTGTTTCCCGGCTCTTCTCTCGGCCCCAGGTGGCTCCCTCACCCACATGCGTCCGTCACCCGAGGAGACCCTCCGCAGGGCAGCTCTTTCCTGTCCAGTGCTCCGTCCTCGAGCTCCACCTGCCTTGGTCTCCTCAGACTCTCAACTCCGTCTCTTCAGTCGCTTGCCAGACCCCACCCAGGTCCCCTGTCTATGTCGTGGCCTGAAAACTCTTAACAAGGCAGCAGGTGAGCAGTCACAGGGTCCACCTGGTGGGTTTTCCGTGTCTCGGGGATTGTCCTTTGCTGCTTGATGTCCAGCGTCTTGAAAATGGTTGTTTCAGCCGTTTTTTCTATTTCGGTTTTGGTTTTGGTTGTTAATGGCAGGAGGGTAAGTCTGGTCCCTGTTATCCCATCTTGGCCAGAAGCAGAAGTCTTCAGTTCTATGAATCTTGTCATATTTCTGTAATCATATGACCACTATTGCAACCAAGATAGAAAGCATTTCCCTCGTCGCCCAAAGCATCCTCTGCCTCTTTATAGTTAACTCTCCCCCTCCCCCACAGCACCTGGCAACCACTGATCTGGTTTCCATTCCTATAGCTTTGCTTTTCCCAGAATATCATATAAATGGATCATTCAGTACATAGACTTTTGAGTGGGGCTTCTTTCAACTTTGCGTGATGCTTTCCCAAGTCTTCAGTGTTACTGCCTGAACCTGCTTCTCATTCCTTCTTATTACCAAGAAGCATCCCATGGTACGGAAGACTCACAGTCCTCTCAGTGATTTGGGAGTTATCAGTCTAAAGCGCTGCAGATATCCGGGAGAAGGTCAAAGTCTAGATCTCTCTGCTCTCCTTCCTCTTCCCTCCTCACCTTCTTGCCCACCCACGCTCCTCCCCACCCGCCCTCCTGCCTTCCCTTAGAGGAACCTCGGTGCATCTACCTAATCGCCTGATAACGATGGTTATTTGAAAACCAACCCAGAGCTTTCCAGTCCGTGTTCTGCAGGCTGAGACATTGCCCTCTGTCCCTGAAGCCAGACTCCTGGTGGAGATTCTGGGGGAGGAAATCCAAGGGTGACATTTCTGGAGTTGGTGGACTTGGCTCGACATCACTCTTTGGAGGCTGCACTGGGACGCATCCAGTTTCTCCCACGTCCTCCTCCTTTCCTGTCCCCGAGGGAAGGACAGTCCTCTGAGCCCAAAGGTGCCAGCTGACCTGATGCATCCCTGGTGTGTGGAACTTAGTGCTTGGACTGCCCCCCACGAGGAAAGCCTGGGACGCCTGTCTGAGGAAGCAGGAGGGGGGACTGGCAGCTCCGCAGAAGCTGAGAGCCAAAGGAACACCTGGGGAAGCTCGGGCCACCCTGAAGGCCCTGGGGCGGTGACTCCAAGGGGAGGTCACGTGACCACCTCTTCCACATGGCTGCACACAGGAGCTCAGGAGGACGAGGAGCAGGTGTGCTGTGCACCTGTGTGCAGTGTCAGAGCTGGGCGAGCCCGCGGAGTGAGCTGTCAGGAGCGGGGGTCACCCACTTCCTGCCAGACCCACGGGGGAAGCAGCGGGACAGGCGGGTCTCGGGGGAGATTCAGCACTCGGCCTTGGCCAGCTGCTTGTAGACCCTTTGTGTGCTCAGGCCTTAGAGCACATGTTAATTAGGGATGTTTTCAGCTTGAAGTTAACAGGACACTCGGGAAGCCTGGAGTAGCCTGAGGGCTGGTCCGGAAGCTCAAGGTGGCCCTGAGGACCCAGGCTCTCCATCGCTTCCCGTGTCCTCACTCCAGCCTGTTTGTACTCAGCTCCACCTCTCATTTTCGCCGCTGGTTGATGCAGACCCAGGCATCACACCTGAGTTCAGGGCAGGGGGTTGAGGGAGGCGTGGTGCCCCCAACACTCTCTGTCCCTTTTAACAGGAAACAGAGGCTTTCCCAGGGCACCCCCCACCCCTGCCGAGATAACACCTCTTGAACTGAATATGCATAAGTATCACCCAGGGATTTTGTTAAAACAGATTTAGACGCTGTAGATCTGCGGTGGACCCTGAACTTCTACACTTGGACCGAGCTCCCAGGGTGTGTCAGTGCTTCTGGAAGGTGCATGTTGAATGCAAGGGACCTGGCTACTTTTCCTTCATCTCTTTGCCGGGATTCAGTCGGCTGGTTAGAGCTGGCTGCAAGGCAGGCTGACGAGATAGCTGCTATTCTCAGCCTTCCCAGTGGACGGGGACAGAAGAGAAGGCAGACAGAGAGAGTGGGGGTTGCAGACCACCAGCTCGGGCTCGACTGAAAATGCAGGCGTGGACTCTGATGTCACAAGGCGGACTTGGGACCAATGGGAGCTTTCCTCTCCACGAGGGGCCGGTGGACCTGCTTCACTGGATCCACAGCCACCCCCAGGGACGGTCAGCGCGTGCGCTGGGCTGAGCGTGGTCACTGGGGCCGGAACTCTGCACCAAGCCCAGTGCCCAGCACATGGCAGCCAGCCAACGGTGTCTGCTGACCTGGCATGTCCCCAGCACACCCTCTTATTACACTGCTGCCTCACGTGGGTGCAGCGTGCCCAGCTGAACAAGCGGAACTTTGTTAAAATGCAGATTCTGTTCCAGTACATCCAGGATGAGGATCCAGGGTGCTGCTTTTTATTTTTTTTTTCCGAATCCTCTTCCTTTTTTAGAGAAAAAATATTTAAAGGTTGATTTACAGTATTATGTCAGTTCCAGGTGTACAGCTTCAGATTCTTTTCCATTATAGGTTATTACAAAATAATGGGTATACTTTCCTGTGCTATACAATAAGACCCTGTTGGTTATCTATTTCATATATAGGAGTGTGTATCTGTTCACCCCAATCTCCTAATTTATCCCTCCCCCCTTTCCCCTTTGGTAATCATAAATTTGTTTTCTATTGCTGTGAGTCTATTTCTGTGCTGTAAATAAGTTCATTTTAGCATTTTTTTAGATTCCACATATAAGTGATATCATGTGGTATTTGTCTTTCTCTTTCTGACTTACTTCACTTAGTAAGTCTGTAGGTCCATCCATGTTGCTGCAAATGGCGTCATTTCATTCTTTTTTATGGCTGAGTAATATTCTACTGTATATGTGTACCACATCTTCTTTATCTATTCATCTGTCGATGGACATTTAGGTTGCTTCCATGTCTTGGCTATTGTAAATAGTGCTGCAGTGAACATTGGGGTGCATGTGTCTTTTCGAATTAGAGTTCTCTCAGGGTATATGCCCAGTAGTGGGATTGCTGGATCATATGGTAGCTCTATTTTTAGTTATCTAAGGAACCTCCATACCGTTCTGCATAGTGGATGTACCGATTTACATTCCCACCAATGGTGTAGGAGGGTTCCCTTTCCTCCACACAGGGTGCTGCTTTTTAAACAAGCTTCCAGGGGATCCCACTTTGAATAGAAAGGGCCCAGGACACGCAAAGTCAAGGCCTTCTTCCTGACTCACCAGGGCGAGCAGCTGTGTGTGAGGATGTGGGCAGATCTTGGTTACTGACCTGTTGGGGCGGGAGGCCGGGCGGGTCCCCTGTGTCTCCAGGGCCGGGGACCTGGAGGCCTGCAGACCTCACCCCTTCCTTCCCCGGGCCCTGCCTGCTGAAAACAAAAGCGAGCAGGTACCCAAGTGAGAGCAGAGACGAGCCAAGCTAATCTTTCAACAGCTCCTAACTCGCTTGGCTCCAGCCGTGAAGCAGGAATGTGGCGCCGTCCTAGCCTGGCCTTCGGGGGTGCGAGGACCCTTGGGCAGCTGCGCAAGGCCTTGGGCTCAGATGCTTGAGCCTCCCGGGCAGGGATTCAGGAGGGAGGGGGGGGAGCAAGAAGCCTGTATTGGGGGGTGTGGGGGAGGTGAGAGCTGAGTTCTCCAGAACTGGGCTCTGGAATTTTTTTTTTTTTAAGTAGCGGGAACTGATTTACTGGAATTTCTTCTGAATTAAAAGCCAAACAAAAAGTTTCTGCGGTTTCAGTTACACAAGAGGCCACTGCCAAGACGGAATGAATAAGAGCTGACGAGGGGAGAGGCTGGGGCGGGGGGCCGGGGCCCCGTAGAGCCGCTCTCCCCTCTCCCCGTCGGGCTCGCTGCCCGCTCTGGGCTGCAGGCTTTTAGGAGAGGAACTGCCTGGACGGGTCTCCCTCCCAGGATCAGAAAGGAAAAGATGGGAGGGATCTGGGCGAGTGCCGTGTCCGCTGCGAGCTGCGTCCACATGTGAGCGATTACTGTGTGATGTTCGTGTCTGATTTACGGTAACTCGGCCTCACTCCCCAGGGGTCCTTGCTTTGCTTGGAGCCCGACCCATGGCAGTTGGACCAGATGGCCGTCCTGGCCCCGAGCTACGAGGCTCTCGGTCAGCCTTCCCCAACAGGCGGCTGCAGCCACCGCCCGCTGCCCTGAGGGCAGGGGTAATGCACTTCCACTGGTGACCCCCAAACTTCACTTCTCTTGGTGCCCCCGGCCCCCTCCCCGCCACCTTCCTGGCAGCTACAGGGCGGCCAGGCCCCACGGGTCCCCTTGCTTCCCTCCACCTCCCTGCAGGTACAGGGGCCTGGATGGGACGGGCCTGCCGGATGCTCCTTCCCGGGGGGAGGGGCGGGGGCCACCACGGGCTAGAGCCGCATGTCTCCCAGACCATGTCCCCGCTCTCGAAACTTGCCGCTTCCCTAGCAGGAACTCCCCCTCCTTGGGTCATGTGGGTCGTGAGGGCTCGGGAGGGCAGACCGAACTCACAGCTCTGGACTCTGCACCCTGTGTCATCAGGGCACGCCCTCACAGGGGGCCCTGGGGCAGTGTTCACGCCACGGAGATGGGCAGATATTGCAGACGGTCCCGGAGGGCGCGGGGTCGGAGCCGCTCGTGATGGTGTGGCTGCGGTGGGGAGCCCGTGGCGTGGAGGGGACCCCCTCCTTCCTGTGCTGGCCCCGCTGAGCAGCTCTGGGAACCCGGAGCCTGCTCTCTGGGACCGTCTCTGGGTTCCTCCTTACCCCTAGGGGCCGCCCCGGTTCTTTCGGGAAGAGCTGGCATCATTCCAAGCTGACGTGTAGACCGTTGTTCCCTCTGAGCTCCGGCCCCTCTGCCCCCAGCCCCCCAAACCCCGTCTCTACCCGATGGTTCCCTGCTCCCCGTTGCCAACCTGCCGCCAACTCAGAGACGGTGGCTGCCTGCCGGGGGCCATTCTGGGGGCACGGAGGGGTGTCTTATTAGGGGTAAAAGTCAAAGGTCCAAGGAAAACCTCACCGCTGGTGGAGTTCCGTCAGTTTCCACGGGAGGTGGGCAAGCGCTTTAAAAATGCACAGCTTTTCAGACTTGGAAGTATTTGGAGTTACTGCCTTTTAGGGTCGGAGGTCGGCCTCACAGGGTGACAGGCGAGGAGGCGGAGGCCCAGAGAGGTTTCCCGGGGCCGAGCTCTAAGGAGTTAAGGTAGGGCGTCCTGGGCCTTTTGCCCTTTGCTCACCGGGCTCGCGTGAGCCGCGGGATTTTGCTGGAGGCATTAGAATGGACGCAGTGACCACGCCCGAATCCTCATGCCTTGCGTCCGGCCGCTTCTGTCCTGTCCTTTTTCTTTGCAGAGGCCTTTGAACCTAGTCTTTCCGTTTAGAGCTAATGTCAAAACTCCCTTAGAAACAGGTTCGGCTGTTTACATGAGACGGGGTTCGGGAACCTGAACTTGACCCTCGGAGGGTCACCTTTAACAAAGGAACGTGGGGAAATGTCCCAGAGGCCAGAGTTCCTCGAATGCAATTCTTCTGGGGAGGAGCTGACAGATCTCAGGGCCAGCGTCTGCAGGACACATGCCCGCGGAGCAGCTGTTGGCCCGGGGGTGGGGTGGGGGGAATACACAGTGGGGAGGGGGCCTGCGACCCGGGACCAGCTGCTCTGCTGTACCCCAGCCTCAGGGCTCCTCTGGCCGGGGAAGACCGGGCTTAGGAGGTCCCTCCAGCAGCCCGTGTTGACGGACGTGGGTGATGTGCCGGCCGTTGGCCCCTGCCCTGGACGGCAGGAGGCAAGTGGAGAGGAGAGGAGAGCGCCTCATGTAACGGAGGCGTTCGCTTGGGCTCTTACAGATGGCTGTCCTCTCGGGAGAGGGAGAGGGGGTCGCGGTATCATTCTCACAAGTCTGTTGTTTTTCTTACTGAGTGACACTCATCACAGGATAGCGGAATTCGTCACTTTTCCAAAAGAGTGTGTCTCAGGTGCTACCTGACCTTGGCTCTTTCTGCCCGCTTCGGGTGCCAGGCTGAGAGCCTGCCCTTGTGTCCTGCGTGCCGTGTCCTTGGCGGGACTGAGCCTCCCTGGCCTGGTCTCCCCGGGACCCCTCCCCGCCCCGCTCTCGGGTGTCCACACTGTGAGTGGCCCCGGGGCCCGGCGGATTCTGTGGGGCAGCCTCGTGGGCCGGGCGGCCGCTCCAGCAGCCAGTGCGCGTGTGTGACCCGAGGAGGACGACGTGAACAGCAGGGCAACACGTGTGGGAGATGAACTTTAAAAGTCTGTCCTCGGGCTCAGCCTGCCTGTGAGGATGCTGCCCGGCCCGGCCGGTGGAGGGGCTTGCTTCGTGCAGAGCGGACGGAGGGGAAGCACGGGGTCTCATTGACGTCGGAGGCCTTGGATCAGTTGTGCACCAAAGGCAGCCCCGGGGGCAGACATGCGGTGGAGAGCAGAGCTGGGGCAGCCAAGGCCTCCTCTCAGGCATCGCGATGGGGGTGCAGGGGCTGCAGGGGTGGGACGCGGGCTCTCGGGCGGAGAACGGAGCTGTGGGGAGGACAGCCTGAGGCCCGCTGGCCCGCCGGGCACCCCACTTGCTGGAGCCCGGGAGGGGTGGGCCAGAGGAGGGGAGCCACCATCTCCAGGCGGCAAAGGCCCCCTTCGAACTCTTTCCTGTAGAAATCTCTAGAAAAGGGATGGAGAAGAGGCTCAGAGTCCGTGAAACGTGTGCTCGCCGCCCGGGTCCTGGTAGGTTCAGGACTCAGCTCTGTAACGAGCAGGAAGCGTTCGCTCACGTCCGCCGTGCACTGGTGCGGGGCGTCCTCGGGGGGAGAGACATGGCCCGGCCCCTGAGGTCGCCGTGCCATTGGAGGACACGGACAGAAGCAGGCCGCCATTGTACACGTAGGGGCCAGGCATGCAGTGCAAACGAGGGACGCCCAGATGTGCAGTGACTTTTCCGGGTCCTAGGTGATCAAACCCAGGTATTCTATTGCATTTATTTTTTTGCTTACAAAAGATCCGCCTCCCTGCTTTGCCGTTTACATGCTCCGCACTCACCTAGCTGAATTACTCTCCTGAGAAGAGGGGGTTTGTGTCACAAAGACTCCAAATATTTGCATTTGAAGGGTCACCTGGTCCAAGCCTCCCACCTTTTTCTTTTTTTGGCCACGCTGCACGGCATGTAGGGTCTTAGTTCCCCAACAAGGGAGCAGACCTGCGCCCCTTGCATTGGAAGCGTGGAGTCTTAACCACCGGACCGCCAGGAAGGTCCCCAAGCCTCCCACTTTAAACAGGAAGACGCTGGAGCCAGAGAAGTTAAGGAAATGGTCCAAAGCGGTGCAGCTAGTCAGCGATGAAGCTCAGGGGGCCAGCTGCTTTCCTGACTGCCAGCTCGGTACTACTTTGATCTACCTCATCGTGTCACCTTTGCAGACATGCAGCCGAGGCAGGCGACGTTCTTGGGCGCTGGTGGCCGGCTGCTCTCACTCTGAAGGAGTAATGTTTTAGCTGGCACAGCAGAGCTGCAGTCTGCAGGTGGGTAAGTGGGAGCGGCTGGAGAACCAGCGTCGGAAGTGGGCCTTCTGGCCGGCACCTGGCTCCTCGGCAGATGTCCTGGTGGTAGGGGGGTGGGGCACGCGGAGGCAGATGAGGCCGGGACACGGCCTTTTGGGGTCCCCGGCTCACTAGGGCGGCAGGTGCATGTTTCCGGAGGGGGTGGTGCCGGAGACGTGCACCTGCCGCCTGCAGGGTGGCAGCCCTGTGAGTGACGTGCTCGAGGATGGGTGTAAGAAAGAGAAGAAAGTGCTATAGTCAGAGGCAGAGGAGATGCTTTCTTTGGGGGAGAGAAATGATCTGTGTCAAGGAGCTTCTTGACCCAACCTTGAACACCTGGCAAGGTGACCGGAGAGCAGGGGGGACTTGGTTCATTGTACCATCCATGACGAGTGACCGGAGGGACTCGGCCTGGGCTTTATTAGGGGAGTACGCTTGGGGCCACTCGGCCCAGGGCCCCTCCTGCCGGGCCAGGGCTGTTCTCGCTGGTGTTGTGGAGAATGAGGACGAAGGCTGTGCGTAGCCCGGGCGCCCCTTCGTCTGGAGGAGGTCGGCTGTGCGAGGGAAAGGGGTGATCGTCCAGGACTGAAGTACCCGGCGTTGTGGGCACTGCTTCCAGGATACTTGGGCTGCAGGGGGCCTCCTGGGCCGCTCCAGTGTCTGATCTCGTGCTTGGCTTTCTCGGATGGGTTGTCTGTGTCCGCCAGTCTATGGGGGAGAAATGGTGGGGGTTTACAGCGTGGATTTTGGGTTCTGTAGCCTGGATTTAAATCCTCGGTTCTATCAACTGCCAACCATGCGGGCAGGTCACTAAACCTTGCTGAGTCCTGGATCCTTTATCATATGAGGGGACAACTCATACATCTTAGGCTTGTTGCAAGGACTAATTGTATCTAACCACCTAGCAGTGGGTCTGGCTCATAGGAAGACCGAAAATGGTAACCCTTATTAGGATGGAACAGTAAAAGCTCCTTCCTTTGAAGCTTAAAAACAAAAAAAAGTTACTTGGAAATGGAACAGTCTTTTAATGAAGGAGCCTCAAACTCCAGAAACACCAGCCACAACAATCAAAATGGAACGCAGACGGGTATCTGTCGGAGGACTTAGCTTACCTACCCCACAGCCCGGGCCCGAGCCAGGGATGGAGGAGGATCCCCTGCACCGCCTACCGGGACTTCCTACAAACTACAAACTCTTTCCCTCCGTCTGCCTCCTTGGTGAGCAGGACCCCAGGGGAGGGGGAGGAAAGGAAGGTAACTAGTAGTTTTGCAACTGTTTTGATTGCTTCAAATTGCGATGTAAATAAGATCTTAGTGAGAGTCTGGAGATTTCGTTTAGTCTTGTGTTCGGCATAAATGTAGTTTTATTAAAACTTGTCAGGGCAGCGCCTGCAGCGGAAGAGACAGGATTTGGCGGTGACTGAGCTGGAGGCAACTTCCGAGGGACGGCCTCTGGAAGGGGCGTGTTCTGGGTAGCACCCCAGGCCACGTAAGTAAGGGCCGCTGGCCGTCCCTTCCGAGAAGCGAGGGAGGAAAAGGTCACCAAGGCACTGCAGCCGTCCGCCATCACCGTCACCTCTGTTTACTACGCACGGGGAGAGGCCTTTCCAGAAACCCTCGGGGAGCCAGAGGGAGAGAGAGAGATGCACGTTCGGGGGCCGTGCCACGTTTCACTCTGAGTTTTGGTTGGGAAGCATGGTTCCAACCGAGAAGGCAAGCAATGGCGTTTGAGCGTCTCGCTGCTCAGCCAGGCTGATGACCCGCCGGGTCTGGGGCTGCCGTGAGCCTGAGTCAGGAAGACCCCAGGTGGGCGTCACCGGGATGGGAAATAGGGAACAGACGCCCGTTAGGCTCCCTAAGTGCCAGCCCTGGTGCTGGCCCCAGGGGAGTCCTGGCTTCCTCCTCAGGAAGATGGCGGTTTGGGAGCGAGACGGCAGGTGTACACGAGTGAGGGGCAGGAGCCCGGGAGCCGGGCCCAGCCTCTTCTGGAATCTCAGCGGAGGGACACGTGGTCAGACGTGGCTCCTGACGTCCGAGGAGCGGTTCGATCCCACGTACGCGCACGTGTCCTTCTCTGCGTGGAGGGCGTGGCTGTGGTGCTCCGTGGTGGCGGAGCGGGGCAAGGGTGGGACCCTCGTCACCTCGTGCGGTCCCTGCCCGCGCAGCACAGCCCGGCGTCAGGACGCCGTCTCGGGGGCAGCGCGGACCAGCTGTGTGACCTTGACCTGTGCTGCCCACGGTGAGGGCCCCAGGTGTGGTGGAGCCGTCGCACGCCGGCCAGAGGGACGGGGCTGCAGGCACAGGGGAGGGGACGTGCGGGAGGAGGTGGCCGGTGGCAGCAGCGTGACTCAGCAAAGCCGCCTCTCCCAGTTAGCCCAGTCTGTGCCCCGAGGGCAGCCCCTGGTGAAGGGCCGGGTGGCGTGTGTTGCCCACGTCTTAGGTCCACTCCGGCCTCCCCCCCTTCGCGTTCCGTCTGGGCCGGCAGCGCTGGACCCACGCCGAGCGCTGGGGGCACCCGCTCTGGTCCGGGGCATTGCCGAGGAGCTTCCTTAATTGCTGCCTTTCTTTTGTTTCCGGGCGTATTTATTAGTATGAAAAGCCCTCGGCGCTTCAGGACACCCCGCTTTCCCCACAGCAGCTCCTCTGTACCTCTGTGGGCTGTGCTCAGGCAAAGACACCTGTGTGCGCTACCTGGTTTTTCTGGCAGCCCGTACGCCGCGCCTCACGTGTTCGGCGCGTGGCCCGGGTGCCCCTGCTCCTCTTCCCAGGGCAGGGAACGGTCTCAGACCTCCTTGCCTCCCCAGAACCTAGCAGAATCCCTAACAGTTACACTCTCCAATGAACGTGTGTTGATAATGATGGTTCTGGCTCACCCGAGGGGGCCAGCTAGGGGCTGGATGGTATTAAACATGCTAAGGGTTAAGCATAATGACAACACCTACCGCTTACTGATCGCAACGGGCCAGGCCCAGTGCCGGGCCCGTTGCAGTCGTTACAGGATCGAGTTGAGGTCCCCACCTCCGGGTCGGCATCACCCCCGTCTTGCAGACGCGCGGGGTCACCCGCATGTCCATGGCGGACGTGGCGGGGACCGGCTGTCTGTCCCAGCCGCCGCGCCCCACCCCCACAGCGCATCCTCTGTCCGATCCCCCGGGCTAGATCGCATGGGGCTTTCTCCTTGTTTTCTCTTGTGAACGTGTTGTTTCTTTATCCCTGTGACTGGGCCTCGACCCCCCCCCAGTATGGGAGCAGCAGGCAGGCTGAAGGGGTGTCACATGCCAGAGTGGGCAGGAAAATGAGGCTGCTCAGCAGGTGTCATGAAAAGGGATGACTCGTGCCCCGTGCCTCAGAGCAAGGCTGGAATACGGCGAGGGAGCAGGGCGCGGGCGTTGACGGGGGGCGGGTGAGCACGCGTGCTTATCCATGCTGCTGGGCGGGGGCGTGACGGCCCCTCTGCTCTAACGGTGGGGACAGTCCCGGCTGAAAAGTGCGGAAGCCCCGGGACTCTTCGCCCTCGAGACAGACGAAGCTGACGTGTCTGGCTGCAAACCGTGGCTGCGGCGTTTCTGCCGTGGTTCCGTTGACCGGGTCATTTGATACTAACCCTGGCACCGGCCTTGGCTCTTTACCCTCTGGACCCTCCGGAAGTCCAGGGCCATTTGCAGCCCTGCCCTGGGATGGGTAGGAGGCTGGAGGAAGGTCACGGCGCAGAAGGGGTCCGGGCCCATGTTTTCTTTCCCCTCCAAGGTCAACCCACAGGAATATTTGGAGCTGCTTTCAAAATATCCTCAGGCCGGACCACCACTGCACACCATCACCCGCTCCTGATGCCGGGCTCTCTGCCCCGGCCTCCTGCAGGGGAGGGAGCAGGGGTTCTAGGGACACACAACGGTGCAAAATCCCCCCGTCGGTCTGCGGTCCAACAGGGAAGCCTCCTTCTGTTTGCGTGGGAACTTCTCTTCCCTGTAAATGCCCACGGCTGAAATGCCACCATTTTAGCTTTGCTTTGCCTCCATTATTCCGTAATCTTCTGGGGAAAGAGCAAACTTTAACTTGCCAACACCCTTATCGGAATCACTTAGTTCATCACAGATCAAATGAATCCATGGAAGGACCGAGGGGTGGGGAAGGGCTTGGAAAGGCCTTGTCTTTATCACCGCTTTCCTGGGTTCTGCCTTGGGGGCAGTCCTCTCTTAGCTCCTGGGAGGAAAAAACCCATGATAAGAGGAAAGGTGTCGCGTGTAGAACCGGGAAGCAAACAACTCAGTAGTAAACCACCCCCCGGTTATGTTCGCAAGCTTCTCGGGTGTTACGCCCTCCAAACCTCACTGTCCGGAGACGGGAATCTGGGCAACAGCTGCTGTATTGACGGACGCGGCGTCCAGAGGCAGACGAGGCCGGGCTGGGAGGGAGACAGTGTCCGCGCCAGGACGATGTCGACAAATAGGAAGCCGAGGGCAGAGTCGGAAAGTTGTCACAGTGGACGGCACTGCGGCTTGATTCACTAGGGCTGTTGTAGTGGCTGTGACGTTTACGTCCTCGAGAGACACTGGGCGCTCGCATCCGCCTCCCGAGAGGCAAGGCAAGGGGAGCGATGTTGAGGGGTCGTGTGCACAGAGTTCAAGCACCAGGCGCCCCATTTCCCAGTGCAGAGCCTCGGGCGCCCTGTGACGCCTGCAGGTGGAGTTTGGCCTCACTCTGCGAGGTTGCATCTCTGCGAGGATCTTGGGGCCTCTCCTCCCTCTCGGTCTGAGTATATATATATATATAATACGTGTCTTACTATCTCTACAAATGTATAGGTGTGTGTGAATATATATATTATATGTGTACGTGAGTATGTATGTATAGACATGTGTGACGTACATATTCATATACCTTACATTCAGATATTTCTCCAAGCCCCCTGCGTGTGCTTTCGTACATAATGTGCATATACCTGGATCTGTTTGGAACAGGTGGCTATATATAGATGTGCTGCCACACTCCAACCCTCGACAAAAAAAAAAAAAAAAAAATTAAAGACGACACACACGGGCTTCCCTGGTGGCGCAGTGGTTGAGAGCCCGCCTGCCGATGCAGGGGACGCGGGTTCGTGCCCCGGTCCAGGAGGATCCCACGTGCCGCGGAGCGGCTGGGCCCGTGAGCCGTGGCCGCTGAGCCTGTGCCTCCGGAGCCTGCGCTCCGCAACGGGAGAGGCCACGGCAGTGAGGGGCCCGCGTGCCGCAAAAAACAAGACCACACACACATTAAGACAGGGAGGGCGAGGGCGCAGGGAGACGAGGAAGGACATGGCCGTGGAGGTGTCCTTCTCTCTCCGGCCGTCCTTGCTGGCTTGTCTGACGGGGTTCCCGGCCAAGGGCTTCAGGCACCCGTGGGCGTCGTGCCCCTCTCCCGCTCCAGGCCTCGGGTTCCCCCCGCCCCTGGCCTGATGGCTGTGAGGACAGGGCCCCCAGTTTCCTCGACGAGGAGGCAGGCCTTCTCGTGCTGGAGCTGGCGCTGCAGGCGTCCCTCGGGCCGTCCTGAGCCCCCCGGCATTTGGAAGCGACGGGTGGGTTCCGGGAGGCTTGCAGGTGACCGTCCTGGGCCCACGCTGGCTGTGGCCACGGGCTGGGTCCTGTCCTGGTCCCGTCCCCTCCTGGCTCCCGGGTCCCCCCCAGCCGACCTCTGCCCCGGAGACGCCAGCCACGCGGGCAGCAGGCCCACGGTGGACCTCCCAGTGGCCCTAGCGGTGACCGTGTCCCTGAGTTCCAGTGCGTGTGTGGACACGTCCTGTTTTATTCCTCTTCCTAATTCAGTGCAGGCGAGGCCGGGGCGGGGCGGGGTGGGGTGGGGGTGAGACTGTGCCGCGTCCCCGCTCACTCTGTTTGCGTGAGAGGAGCTTCCTAAGGCCGGGGTTGAACGCCAGGGTCTTTCATCCTAAAAAAGCCAAGTGCCTGGGCTACGCCCTCGAATCTCCTTGAAGACACTGAAGTGGCGGCCCCGGAACCCACCTCCTCCTCAGCTTCCCCCGCCCTCCCCGGCATCAGTAGTTCTTTAAGTTCTCGTGGTGATTCTCACATGCAGCCCGGATTGAGGCCCACGGGCTAACAGGGGAGGGGGTGGGGGAAAGGTAGGCATGTCGGCCAGCTGTTTCCCTTTTCCTGCTTGCTGGCTGGCTGTTTGGCGGGTGTTTACCAGGGCCTCCTGTCTGCCACCTAGCCTGGCTGGACTCAGGGCCTGTGGACAGAGGGGCACAGCTTGGATGCGTCTCAGTCCTGAAGGATCTTTGCAATCACCCAGTCACCCTTGAGAAAATGTGGATTCCTGAGCCTCACTCGGATTTGCTGGAACAGAATATCTGAGGGTAGGAATGAGGCGTTGTTTTATCATTCAGCATCATTATCATTTGATTTTGATAACCAGCCGGACTGAGAAACCACTGGGAGACAGAGACTCAATCCTCACTTTCCAGGAAAGAAGATTTTACATCTTTCCTTTGGATCATCTGGTGGCTCTGAGTCCCCTTGATGGACCACTTACGGGCTGTGGGACCCGGTCAAACAGTCAGCCTCCCTCAGCTTCATTTCATCATCTGTCAAATGGGAACCACAGTGGTACCCACTTTATATAAGTGTGGGAAGACTACAGCTTAATTCATGGAAAGCGTTTGGCAGTTATAGAGGCTCGATAAGTAATAACCATCGTCTTTGGTGTTGTCATTTCGTAACTCAAACAGAAGCTACAGCCTGAAAGAGAAACTCATAACGTTTAAGGAGCATGAGGTCAAAAATTCTGGCCCTGTAGTCGGCGGCAACTACAGGGGTCAGAGGGGATAGATTAGCTTTGAACTTGTGTCTGAACCAAGAACTTGCTTCTCTGGGGAGGGTTGGAGCGAGACCGTACGTGTCACGCTCAGGACGTGTTTGTAAAGAATGAAACCATCCGTGGACAAACGGTGCGGTCCTGATGACTGTTCCATAGTGAACTGATTTCATTTATTGAGTACCTGCTGCAGCTTTGGTGGCGTCACGCAGGAAAGGACAGCGTTCCCTTCTTTGGGGCATCCGCAGTCCAGTCTGGAGAGCGATTCGCACCTTTGAAGAGCAGGAACAGAGGGGGAGGACGTGTAATTAAGAGCTGAATTGTGTCACTGGATTCTGCATGGCCACGCGGTTCTGGGCAGGGACGCGGTGAGCCCTGGAGGTGGCGAGAGAGGTGTGGAGGGCCCGAGTCAGGGAGCCGGTGGCAAGTCCAAAAGCAAGAAAAGTGCAAGGAGAGGCTGCGGGGAAGCAGCCTGGGACAAGCATGACCAGCCAACGTGGGATGGGGGCCGCCGGCCTGCCCGGGCTCCCTTCTACTCAGGGTTGATTTGCTCTGCAGCCTCGGGCAGCTGTGCCCGTGGTCTGCGGGCTTCCTGCTGGGGCTGCCTGGAGAGGCGGGCACAGCCGGGGGAAGCGCCCAGGGCCAGGGCTGGGCTGACTCAGGGCAGAAGAGCAGCTAGCCCGCTCCTCTGTGCCACCATCTAGGGGACGTCGGTAGAACCCTCCGTCCCAGAAGGCCATCTCCACCTCCTGCTTTCCTGCCTGTGGGTCTTTAAAGCTTTCCAATCTTATAAAAGTGTTTTTAATGGTGAGATTTTATACCTTACGTTAGAAATGCTGCAGCCTTGATTCCTGGAAAAATCACAAGGATTAGCATTGTCAAGGCTCAGAGACGTCTTTCAGTGAAGGACCTCTCGATCCTGGAAGCCTTCTTCCCACAAGCACCTGTGACCTTCTGAGACACCAGCGTCCCTGGCTAATGTCCTTTGGAAAAACTGGATAAGAAGGTCCTGCGAGGCAGAGCCTGAAGGAGCCTTAGAGATGCCGTCTGCCCTTTCCTTTCCCGCGTGAGACACACGGAGGCCCTGGGGACTGAGGGGGATTTCCCAAGATCCCCCAGCCTGGCGGTGGCGGCGGTGGGCGCCCCGGGCCCTGCTCCTGGCTTCACGTTCCTCGGGTGTTAAAACCGGCCAGAAATAAGGACACGAGGGGACTGGAAGGAGATATCCCTGTGGTCGGAGGCTATTTTGAAGACATTTTAGATTTGTTTCTGGGTCAGTAATTTCACAGAAACAGTATGATCCAACTGATTTATTAGAGAAAGAATTGTAAACTTTGGTTCGCTTACAAGAAGAAGTGTTTGGGTTTCTGAAAAGGATTCAGCTTTTGAGCCCGGATGCTTTACGAACTGAAATCCGGCCACGTCTGCTCCTTGGCGAGCCCCACGGATTCCTACCCGAGGCCCCCTCGTGTCCGTTTAACCCACCCACCATCCTCGGCCCTCGGGCGGGTGCCTCTCCCACCACCGGGACGTTAGGAGGGAGAGGCCTGGCCTGCCTCTCGGTGGGGGCGGAGGGAGAGGTGAGGGGCGGGGAGGGGGCTGCGGTTCCCTCCCCGCTGGGCCAGGCTGCGCGGTGCCGGGTGCAGAGGCCACACTGCCATCCCGGAGGAGCCGGGGGAGGGGCTGCAGAAGCCGTGCCTGGATCACGCTCTTTGCCTCCCCCACCCCCCGCCCACTGAAGGTGAGCCGGAAGCTGTCCATTCCTGGAGGTGCCCCCCTCGTGTCTGCCCTCCTGGGAGCCTGAGGACTCTTCTGCTCTGCTGGGCGGGCGCTGCGCTCCCGCGTCTGTGGCCAGGTGTGGGTGCAGGCGAGGCGTGGCCCTCACCCCGCTTCCCACGTGTGCCCCTGCTTCGGGAAGGTTCAGCGCTTCGATCGCCTGTTCGTGTGCGCAGGCCTATTTTTAGTGCTTTGAGCATGTTGACTCTTACATAAGACTCGTTCCGTGGCTGTAATAGTTCTTTCGGAGCTATTTCCTAATGAGAAGAACGGTGTCTGGTCTGCGTTGCCCCCCTGCCCTCGAGCGCTAATCTGGGACGGGGAGCCGCCTGGCTCTGGGCCCGCTCGCTGCCTTCAGTCTGTGCGCCGGCTGGACCCTCTGCCCCTCCTCGGGCGCCTGGTGGGTGCAGAACACGTGACGCGGGGCGGAAGGCGGGCTGGCCCCTCGTGCCGGCGCTGCGGGGACGTGGCCGGGACCCTCGATCTTCTTCTCACCACCCTGCCCTGCACCTCCTCTCAACCAGCACGGGGGGGGGGCGGGGGGGGGCGGCTTCAGGCGTGACCGTGGCCTCCGTGGCCATGGCTCCTCTCCTGCCAGCGTCCGACAGACTGAAGAATGAGTTTGCTGGGGCTGAGCCTGTGGCTTAAACAACAGAAGTGTGTTCCCTCTGCCCTGGAGGCCAGAGTCTGAGGCGGGGGCCGGCGGGGCTGGTCCTCGTGAGGCCTCTGTCCTTGGCGTGTCCCTGTGTCCCCGCAGTCTCCCCTGTGTCCAGACCTCTTCTTCACATCAGGACACCCGTCAGACTGGACGAGGTTCCCCCAGATGACCTCATTTTCGCTTCATTACTCTGTGGAAACCACGTCTGTCTCCCTGACTCCGAGGCACTGGGGCTTTGGGCTTCGTCGTGTGAGCTTGGGGGCGCGCTCGTCTGTGGAAGGATCCGCCGGTGGGTTTGTCTAAACGGGCCTGACCGCCCGCGGCCGTGCAGAGGGCGAGCCCGCGTCCAGGTCCCGTCGCGGCCTGTGCCCGTGGGTGGGATGCCGGGACCGTGGAGGCTATCCTCGCAGTGGCCCTGCCGCCTCCCGGGAGGGGTTGTCCTCCAGAGAAGAGCCGTGACGCAGGCCTGGGTGGGTGGCTCAGCCCCCCTCGCTGCCGGATGTGGGTGGGGAGTGGGTAGCGTTTGTCGCTTGTGCTGTCACAGCTCTGAGGGTTCAGACGAGGACAGACGGGGAGTCTGCCAGGGTTCCGAGCTCCGGAGGTGAAGAGAGTTACCGGGCGGTCCAGACCCCGTGTGCGTGTGCACGTGTGTGCCTGTGGGTGCGTGTGCACACGTGTGCGTGCGTGTGTGTGTCCGTCTGTGTCCGTGTAACAGGGCAGAAGGGCGTTCGAGGAGGCCCGAGGCCCTGGAAGGAACCCGGCGCGTCACCCGGCCTAGCAGACCCGCGGGGACTGCAGATCCCTGCCGCCGAGTCAGGCCCCCCGAGCAGTGGTGCTGCGGGAAGCCCCCCAGGCCTGGCTTCTCCGAACACGTGACGTCGCCCACCGTGACGCACCCGTCCCCACGCTGTCGCCACCGCACCCCGAGAGCAGGCCCGGAGCTGGGCCGCGGAGCCGGCACAGTGAGCTTCCAGAGGGGCGGACTCTGTGCCCCCCTCACCCGGCCCGGGAAGGGCGCAGCGGTGCCCCTGTGGCCCGGCGTGCCCAGCCCCGGGGCGGCCTCGTGTGCGGGCTCGGGCTCGGGTCCTGCCAGGACCGCGGCTGCTCTTGGGTTCAGGAGGTGCGCTTTGCGTCCAGACACTGAACTCAGGAGGGTTTACTCGGCATCAGGAGGGGGTCTGAGGGAAAGGGGTGCGGGCAGGGTGGACCACACGGGCGGATGAGAAAGTGCCCGAGTCGGCGGGCATCTCCCAGGGGCCGGGGACGCATGGCCCCCTGCTCGGGCCGCGTTCCATGCCCGGATTCTGCCAGCAGGGCACGCGGACTTGGCAACTGGAGTCCCCGCACCAGCAGTCCCTTCGGGTGCTGGGACTTCAGTGTCATCGAGTCAGGTCCTGTGGCCTCGTGTGCTGCACGATATTCAGTTCAAGGGAAGAATCCCCGAAGTTCACTCCTCCTCTGCGCCTTCGCCCTGAATCCCCAGAATGTCAGCCTTTTCCCCAAACCCACACTCGAGCTCTTCTGAAACCACCTCTGTGTATCACAAACTGTCTTCCAGAGAATATTGGACAAACTTTACTTGTAAAAAGGTCTGCCAGTCAAGACCAAGTGTGAGTCCCCCTGCCTTAGAAACGCTGAACGAGCCAGTTTGCCCCTGGGATTCTCGCGGGGTCTTAACCCGCGTCGGAGGGAGAGCTGAGGCCCCGTCGCCTCACGCACGACGGGGTCCTTCTGAGGCCTGTTTGTCGGGGACCAGCCCCGGCAGCGACGGGGAAGGAGGTGACGCCGTGCGCCGTCGGACAGCCAGGCTCTTGAGGCCTCCACGACCCCGCGCCTGGACTTGGGGGAGCCGGGCCCACGTGTGGCACCCATAGGTGCCATCTGAGACCCTGAGACGCCCCCCCCCACCAGCCCCTCGTGCCCATTCGTGGTCGTGCTGGCGGCCGCCCACCCGGCCACCCCTGGGGTCTGCCCTGGACGCTCGGTCAGCCGGCCCAGAGGACCGCGGGCGGTGTTCCTTGGCGTCCCGGGGTCCTGGTGAAGAGCCCCGGGGCTGCCACGGGTGGGGCTTGGTGTGGCGCTTTAACCCGTTTCCTGTATCCAGGCACCGTGTGAGCGTCTTGGGCAAAAACAATTTCACTCCCAGAACAAAATCTAAAAGTCACCGACTTAGTTTGACTCCCTCTGTTTATTATTGAGACAGATTACGGCTCCAAGCTGCTCAGGGACCAAAGCAGGATCACACCTGGCTCCTTGGAGGCCCAGAGCCCAGAGGACAGGCAGCTCCCCGCTTCCCAGGTTCATGGCTGTACCGCTGTGCCTCTCGGCGGATGTCACTGGGGCGGAGGTGCAGGGCCTGGAGCTCTGGTTCTCGATTTTCCTAGGCAGCACGGTCATCCGGGGCACGTTCTAAAACCTACAGAGCCGTCCATCCTAAAGCACGAGGACCATGCAGGACGGACCCCGGGGCGCTGCCCGGAAAGATGCTTCTTCGCCTTGTGAGGCCCTGGACGGCGGTCCCTTCTGCACCGCTGACCCTGGAGCCCCTAGAGGCCTTCCCGCACAGTCTCTTGACAGGCGGGGGCTCCCATCCCTCTGGCTTGAGCCCACGTCTGTGGCTAACTGGCTGCCCCTGCACTCCGAAGACCAACACAAGATGCTTGCAGTTGCAGACTCTGAAAAGCAAGGGCAGGAGCAGAAGCCCCAGGAGCCCTGAGGGGATGCTGCGGTGAGGGGCTTTGTTTTGAGGGAAGGTCCCTAGCTCAGTCTCCAGGGACGGGGGTCCAGAAGGTCCAGGACGGAGGCCAGGAATCCGCATTTCTAACCAGACACTGCCGCCCACCCCGCCCCACGTGGCTTCCATGCGGCTCATCCTCGGACGCCGCTTGGCGAGACGCTGACGCACGTGGTCAATGAACCAAAACTGCTTAATTGCAGGAGCCCTTCCAACACCCACACGCTGGGCCGTGAGGCGAGGAGCTTGGGTCCGTGGCTGCCGAGTGGGTTAGAGGGAGAAGCCGGTGTTCGGCTCTGAAAGCGGGGAGCACGTGACCCAGCAGTGTCACCCTGACGGCCGTTCTCCAAAGCACCTGTGAGGCACGCTGTACAGGAAGCGCCGCAAGCACACCACGCCCAGCCATCCCCACGGACGTGGGCCCCGGGAGGAGGGCCGAGGAGCAGGACTGGCAGTGGATGCGGTGCCCGGGACGTGGCTGGGTCTCCGGTGTCTGGGGCGCACCCAACGCCGTGGGCAGCAGCTGGGGTGGGGGCGCGACGGGGCCCACGAGGTCGGCACGCGCGTCTCGCCGCTTGGTCTCCGGAGCCACTCAGCTCGCTGCTCGGGCCACTCGGGTGACCGTGTCCGGAGTACGAAGGGACCCTCGGCTCCCCTGACCCTTCAGCACGAAGACGGGAGGAGCCGCGACGCCACCTCCGCCTCACACGCAGGAAATGGAGCTCGGAGCGGCCGGGTGCAAGCCCAGGTCTCCTGGACCGGAGAGCCCAACGCCGTCCCCTTCCGTCCCCACAGCCGGGGAGACGGGGCCGCACCCTGTCCCCTGCCCCAGGGGTTAGAGAGACGGAAACAAGAATTCCTGAAAGCCGACGTGGTTTTGGCTGAGAAGAAGGCAAAGACGGTGACAAAGAATAGGACAGGCGTGAAGCTCTGGTCTGTTTAGAGAAACACTGACAAAGCCCCGGGACAGCGTTGACTCATTTGGAAAGTTGACGTCCAAAGGAGCAAATGCAAAGTATCTTTCGTAACCCGGCCCTCCTGCCTTCGATGTGAAGAGGGAGACACCGAGAGGACAGTTAGCCCTGCCTGCAGCGGGGTGTGAGGGGTGTCTGCCGGGCCTGAGCTCACAGGACTTTCCTCGGTGGGTCCCACTTTCCACGCGTAAGGGCGCCCGGTGCGTCTGCGGAGATATCGCGCAGCCAGCTCGTGATGCCCTCAGGTCCGACGTCAGAAAAGCAACTGTCGCCTCCATCACCCTTCCTACTGCAGATGGAGTTTCCTGTGAGTCCAGGAAGGGGCGCCTGGCCGGGGGGACAAGGGGCAGGAGAAGGAGGGCACCCCCAGGTCTGGCGTCTGTAATGGCATGAAATAGTTTCTAGAAATCTGATCCTGGTCGTTGGTGTCACATCTTTCCCTGGGCTCTTGTTGAGGCTTCCTTCTGGCTATGACAGCAAACGCTGTGGCACCCCCCAGCCCCCCAGCCCCCCAGCCCCGCGCAGGACCCGCAAGCATCGCTCTAGCTTGGAGCTCGCCTGGTTCTTTCCTCACATCAGCAGCTTGGGGGAAAGCCAGTGTCACCTCATCTCTCCCGAAGCACGTCTAACTTTCCCAAATAGCAAACCCTGTCTCTTTTAGCAAATGATTTCCAGACGCAGGAAAAGCAGCGGCCAGTGGGATTTTATTGCCCAAAACTGTGGTTCTGGGCCACATACTTCTGACTTGAAGGTAATTTGGAATGTAAACACTGCAAGGCGTGTGCTGGAATTAATTCCAGCTCCCCTGTGTTCTCCGAGGCCTGCAAGCCTGCAATTAACTGTTCACGCGGGCACTGAGACAGTAGAGCAGCTGGGGTGGACGTGGACCCGTGATGATGACTCTCTGCCTTTACCTTCGGAAAGCAGTGAAACTGGACCCAGGCTGACCCGTTTCCCCAGGGGAGGCCATCAGTCCCGACGTCAGAAGGGCCCTCTGAAGCCATCGCCTCCGGCCAGCAAACAGCAGGTGGCAGAACTGGGGACTGCACGTCCACGGGCGTGAGCCTCCTCTTGCTGCGTCAGCCGTCAGGAGCTCGTTGAACTCCGAGGACGAGAGTGCACGTGGGGGCCAGCCACATCCACGGGGGCCTGCAGAGAAGACCACGGCATCTCGTCCGAGGCTGATAGAACCAGGAACGGCTTTGGGGAATCATTTTTGAACTTCGTGAAGGCACTGAAGAGTAGGGTGGAAGTCCCAGGGACAAAGCGTAGTGACATAACGATGTGAATGTACTTAGTCCTGCAGAGCTGTCCGCTCAGAAATGGTTAAGGTGGTCAGTTCTATGTCTGTGAGCAGTCTACCCCCAAATGCGAAAGCAGGACGGTCAGGGCAAGGCTCTTAGGGGTTGTGTCAACGCCGAGCCGCCTGCTCTGTCACGGGCCTCCCGGGCCCATCGGAGCTGCAGGTGCTCTGTGTCATCGCCCACCGTCCGAGCAGGGCCTGGCAGGGCTGTGAGAGGGCCGAGGATCTATCCGTTGAGCAAAGAGGACGTTTGGGGCATTATTTCGGCATGCGGGCACAGTCGACCGAGGGAATGAACGAGGGAATGAATGTTTTGCTGTAAAACAAGTGAAAGGGCTCTCGCGCCGTCCCCAGAACGGAGATCTTCTGAGACCTTACTTAGATCGAGAAGTTAGACATTTGTGGTGTTTTGCCCAAAGTCTCAGTGTCCCCTGACCCTGGGGGCCTGTTGTCATCAACAGAAAGGTGGGTGTTATAGCTCTTTGCACGTACGACTCTCCTGGCCTCTGGGAGCCAGTTCTGACCATAGGCTGCAGGCAGAGGAAGGGCCTCTGTGGACAGAGAGCGGGTGACGGGGGCCCTGCGCCCCGACCCGGGGGGTCACCAGCTCCTCTAAGAGAACGGGGTCTGGGCCTGCTCACCTTTCACTAATCTGGGGGGTGGTGCAGACCCCCAACGCCGGCCAGAGCAGTCAGGGGCACGGGCTCCGGGGTCAAAGCCCGGCTTTGCGACCTCTGGGCTATGTGACCTCGAGGAAGTGCCTGGGTTCCTCAGTTTCCTCCTCTGTAAAATGGGGGTGATCCTAGCTCCCTCGTTGTATTGTTCTGGGGATTAAATCAGTCAGGTGCGTAAAGTGCAGGGTGCACGGTACACGGTCAAGCATGTCTCCTGTTCTTGTCGCGGGAGACGTTTGGAGGCACCTGCTGCAGGACGTGCACGTGGGCATCTGGGTCCCGTGCGGGCTGAGACGGTGCTCGGACAGGGCCGGTCGTTCCTGCCTTAGCTGGGCAGGGAGCTCTGGACGCAGCGCCGGCCACAGGCGCGGGCTCGGCTGGTGAGGCGGCTGTGTGCTCAGGTCCTTGGAGACAACAGAGCCCTTTGGCCAGAGGCCCGGCCCAGCCCTGCCGGTGCCCGGAGCACCGTGCGCTCCCTGGTTCACCAGCCTCTGCGAGGTCGGGGTGGGCCGGCCCCCCCCGCCACGGGTGCAGCACGTGCCGGGCAGAGGACCGTGTGCCCGTGGGGAGAAACGCGCACACGCGTGAAAAGACGACCCGGGATGGGGGAGAAAGTGGCCACCGCCAGTGAGTGTCCGTGCGTCCCGTGGATTCAATGAGATGATTCAGTGCCTGAACAGGAGGGGAGATCACTGCCTCACACCTACCAGGACACTGCTGTCAAAACCTAAACCAAAGCAAGACAAACAGAAAATAACAAGTGCTGACGAGGAAGCAGAGAAATTGGAACCCTCGTGCACTGCTGGTGGGAATGTAAAGTGCTGCAGCCGCTGTGGAAAACAGCGTGGAGGTTCCTGGAGATTTTAAAATAGAACCACCATATGATCCAGCAGTTCTGCTTCTGGGTATTTATCCAAAAGAAGTGAGAGCAGGGTCTCAAAAAGATATTTGTACCCCCGTGTTCATAGCAGCATTATTCACGGTAGGGAAAAGGCAGAAGCAACCCAAGTATCCATCGATGGAAAAATGGATAAGCAAGGCATGGTCTGCATGTACCTGAAAGGGAAGGAAATCCTGGCACAGGCTATGACATGGATGAACCTCGAGGACATGATGCCCAATGAAATAAGCCAGACACAAAAGGACAAGTACTGTTTGATTCCACTTGCACGAGGCCCCTAGAGACAGAAAGGGCAGTGGGGCCCCGGGGCTGGGGGAGGGGAGGGGGGAAGTGAGTGTTAATGGGGACAGGGTTTCTCTTTGCACGACGAAGAGTTCTGGAGATTGTCTGCACAGCGCTGTGAATGTTCTTAACGCTCCTGAGCTGCGCGCTTAGAAATGGTTAAGGTGGTAAATATTACATTTACGTGTATTTTACCACAATTAAAAAAAATTTTTTTAAATAGTTTTAAAACTTAAAAGAAACAGTAGGGCTTCCCCGATGGCGCAGTGGTTGAGAGTCCGCCTGCCGATGCAGGGGACACGGGTTCGCGCCCCGGTCCGGGAAGACCCCACGGGCCGCGGAGCGGCTGGGCCCGTGAGCCGTGGCCGCTGAGCCTGCGCGTCCGGAGCCTGTGCTCCGCAACGGGAGAGGCCACAGCGGTGAGAGGCCCGCGTATCGCAAAAAAAAAAAAAAAAAAAAAAGAAAAGAAAAGAAAGAAACAAATACATAAATGTTTGCTGCATTTGAATCCAGCTGGACTGAAGAAATGTGTTGGAGGGCAGCTGGGAGGGTCTTGATTTGGGGACACAGAGAGGGCAGAGGCCATTTCCAAGGGGGTGGGAGCCTCTCCCAGGGCCCTTGGCTGTCTCGGTCTAGACGGAGAGATTTCAGGAGAGACGCAATTGCCTCTGTTTCATAGTCGAACTGAAAGCAGCCCGGGAGAGGTGGTGACGCAGAGACCTGAACCCAGTGGAAGGACGAGATAACTGACATCCCGTTTTGTGTGTGTGTGTGTGTGCAGTAAGCGGGCCTCTCACTGCTATGGCCTCTCCCGTTGCGGAGCACAGGTTCCGGACGCGCAGGCCCAGCGGCCATGACTCATGGGCCCGTGGGATCTTCCCGGACCAGGGCACGAACCCGCGTCCCCTGCATCGGCAGGCGGACTCGCAACCACCGCGCCACCAGGGAAGCCCTGACATCCCGTTTTAACTAGCGGAGAAGCAGGGAGACGGCGGCCTGAGGAAGCGGGCGTCTACACGAGCTGCCAGGCCGGAAGTGGGCAGCCATGGTCCCCGACCCACGGGGAGGCTCCTCGGGGCTGGGGAGATGCCGCCGGAGGCTGGAGCGGCCTGGCTCTCACTGGCCCGTGGTCAGGAAAGTGCCCGGTTGTCGGAGCCTAATTGCCCTTCCCCGAGGTGTTTAAAGAATGATCCGTAGGCCCCTGGGTTGCGTCTTTCTGCTCTCGGAGCTGGAACGGCACCATCGGGAAAGGTCTTTTTAGGGCGGCAAGGTGTCCTTACAGCCCTGACAGGTGAGGGGGCGTCCTACCCCCCAGAGGCGCAGACGGTGACTGCCCCGCGGTGACAGCGGGGTCGCTCCTATACCCACGCCGGCGGCCCCCGCCCCTCAGGCCTCGCTTCCAGCGGGAGACCTCCTTCCTGGCCGAGGAGCAGGGACTGGATCCCAGGACCCGGGCATCCCCCACCAGCCAGCCCCCCTCCTTCCCGTGTAGACACTGTGCTGGCCACACGGTCTGGAGGGACGCGGCGCCTGCCATCACGGGGCCCGCCGTCTCGAGGGGCCCTTGCCGAGGGTCCCAGAGGGCAGAGGAGCCAGGGTGGCTGCCGGACATGGTGCGGACGCGGGGCTTGCGTGGGCTTACAGGCCACCTGTGGCAGGTGGGACTCAGGGCGGCACCAGGAGCCACCCGGCGGGGACTGAGCTGCCAGAGGGAGGGGGAGGGGACAGGTGGGGGAGAGAGAAGAAGGCAGGAGGCGGAGGCCGGCCCGCCCCGCAGCCCTACTCTCTGAAGAGGACAGAGAAAGAGTCCGGCTCCTCTTCTGACAACGGTGCTGTCTTCTGAGAACAAGCCATCCGTCTCCAGAGGGATCACGCAGGAGTTGGTCCCCGCCCCCCAGCTGTCCAGGGGCAGACAGGCCGTCCTCGGGGGACCCAGGCCCCTGACATCCCCAGCTTCCCGCCCTCTCTTGTGACTGGGAACGGGGCCTGGCAATGCAGGTGGGCTGGACCGCGGGGTCTCCCTGGGGCAAGGGTGTGGCTGCATCCTCCTCCTCTCCTACGGGCGGGACACTCTCTGGTCGCCGCTTTCACTCTCTGCTTTGCTCCCGCTGGGGTCTGCGACGTGGGGCCGGCGGGAAGGTGGGGCTTGTGCCGGGAGGAAGGCGGGGAGCGCTGGCGGCAGGTCCAGACCCTGGAGACGTGGCCAGGCACCCCCTACGGCGGCGGGCCCGGCTGGACACGTCAGTTCCTTATGCTTGAGTCATTCTGACATTTCAGAGAAAACGCAGGCTGCTTCCCAGAGCCGAGGAAGCCCCACAGCTGTTCCGGTCCTGGCGCCAGACACGCCGTCTAAAGCGTGCTCCCTTGGGGTTTGCTGCAGGACGGCCTCAACTCTGCCATCACTCGTCTCCTCTCCTTCCCAGACCGCGCGCCAGCGCCCTCCACCCCTGCCCTCTGGGGTTGCTGCCGCCAACTGGTCAGGACTTAGGCCACTGGGCGTGTCCCCTGCCGGAGGACAGGCCACACCGCTGCTGAACTCAGATCTGCAGTGGGCAGCCAGCGGCTACGCTCCAGGCCTGGACTCTGGTCCTATGGGGTCCGGCCCGCTCCTCCCTGCCCCCAGCCTTCACCCTCTGCTCTCCGCCGCTCTCTGTTTGCCCTGCTTTCATTCATTTCCCATGCATTTGCGGAATATATATTTTTAGTAGAAAAGAAAAAAGAAAGCAACCCAAATACCAACGTGACCTTGTTCCGCCAGGCGCTGAGTCCGCTCTCTGGGTCTGAGGAAATGTACACAGAGCGTTAAATAGCGATCATTGCAATTAGCAGGTGTGATCCGCCGCCCCCGGGCCCCCCTCCGGTTGCCGTCCTGGCTGTCGAGGATGCTGTAAGGGGCGCAGAGGAGGGAGGAGGGGGCTGACTCCCTGGACCCCTCGCCCTGGGCTGCCACCTCCCCCCTCTAAGGCTGCCTTTGTCCGTGACCCACCCTCAGGACACAGCTTCCTCGAGGGCAGCAGGATATGAAGTCAGCTGGTCTCTGAGATTTGCAGCCACGACATTTCTGAGAATTCAAGGTGTGTGAGACGCGGCCTCGCCCTCTGCTGACCACTCCGCTCAGGCCCGTGTTGTCGCTGCTGCCTGGACGCCGGCCACTGGCTCTTCCCACCTGCCACGTTTGGGGCGCCTCTTCCTGGCTTCCAGGGGTGTGTGGGAGCTGCGGAGCCTTGTTTCCAGCAGCTCCCTTTGCCCTGGGTCAGGATCTCCGCCAGGCCCTCGTCGGTAAGGGGGGACCGTCCCCACCTCATCGGACAGACGGGATGTTTCGGTGCGGTCGTACTTGGCTGTGTGTTGAGATGCGTTCGTTAGCTCATTAATTCCGGTGAGGACCGTGGGTGTCAGGTACGGACTGCTCTAGGTTCCGGGGATAAAGCAGTAAAACAGAGCTTGCGTTTAATGGTATTGGGTGGGGGCCGTGGAGGGGACAGACAGTGAACAAGTAAGCAGACAAGGTGATTTCAGACAGGGACGTGTACTGAGAAGAAAGTGAGTAATATGGTCTGGGGGCTGAGGCGGGGGTCCCTGAGACGCTGAAACTCAAACGACGGAAAAAGAGCCACATGTCACGTGAGGAACGGCCTTGTAGGCAGCGGGATACCCCAGTGCAGAGCAGACTGTGTCGGGACAGGACCTGCTTCCTGCCTCCAGGGGACAGCGTGGATCCGGCCTGGGGAGGATCCTGAGGCCACCTGGGTGTGAGAGCAGAGTCCCCCCGTGCAGTGACCAACTGCATCCCGGCAGGGCCCCCAGCCTGGCTGCAGGATCACATTTTGTTCAGTAGCCAAAACTCATTTATCGACAGGGCTTGACTGAGAGACCCGTTTAACCTGTGTGCGGGGGCACCGAGGCCCCTCACGTGTGTGTGCGTGTTTAGCAGCCGTTTGCCGCACGGAGCTGCCCTCTCGGGGGCAGCGCTCGCGAGGGGAAGCCCGGGTGGGTCCTGGCAGGTTCAGGAGCCCCCTGGATTAGAGCGTCTGTTTTCACCAGAGCAGCGCTGTTTCTCCTGGTGAGTTCCCCCGGTGGCTCTCAGCATCTCTCTTGGCTGCAAGGTCCCAGCCCGCATCTCTCCACTTCTCAAGGCCCTGTTACATCAGTCAGCTTTCCGGACTCACTGCCCGGAACACAGCGTGGTGTGATTCTTCATTGCTCTCCCCTCATTTCCTGTGGCTCAGTGTGGCTTACGGCTGGAAGGTCCCCAAGAGATGACTGAGTCTGACTGTCCTTGAGCAGGCGTGTGCACCAAAAACCCATCAAGAAGCTTTCTGAAAATACACAGGGTCAAACTCCAGGAGGCTCGTGACTTGGTGAACATTCTCTCCATAGGGCTGTGCAGATACATTAGTTACCCTCTAGTATCCATTCTTACTCTTCCCCCATTCTTCTCTGTCCCTTCCTCCATCCTCTGCCAGGAATGTGGATGTGATGGCTGGAGCTCCGGCTGCCATCTGGGACCATGAGTAGGAGGCACACAGTCCCTGACAGGTGCCAGTGTTCTGTCGACTACATCCAGTCTCCACCTGTTTTCTCCACTGGAATCATGTCCTTTTTCTGTGCAGGATTGCAGAATGGTCTTGATTAGTGGAATAATAGCATCAACGTTTTCTATACTGTTTAATTATTATAATTTTTCAAACCCACAGTACTCTGTAGGATATTAGCCAGAATTAGGTGCTGTCTTGATATTATATTGGCCATTTGCCACACTCAAGCCAAGTAGGGAGTCTTGCTCATGAGGCGGGGCCTGTCCATCTGCAGTCACAGGAAGCCTGTTGGCACCAGACACCCCTTGGGGCAGTGAGTCACCGAGGACCCACCTCGTGAACAGACACAGTGCCTTCAGGCCAGGCGTCAAGTAAAGTGGTCCCATTCTTCATGTGCCATGGGATCTCCTCTGACCTGTCACCTTAGACTCTTTCAAATCTCAAAAAACAATCTTGTTTTTAGCATTTTGACAAAAGGAAACCATTTTTGTTCACCAGCCAAGGATGCCGAAGACAGGACATGTGAGAAGTCTTAAGTCTGGGAAAGATGTGGTCCCCATGTGCTTATGAAGTTTACTTTGGAGAATAGAAGTGGGGAGGGGAACCCAAGGCAGAGAAGGACCAAGCAGGCAGCCGTGACGTGACCGTCATGGTCTTTGCGGTGAATAAAAATCCCCCTCCAAACCCTACAGCCAAGTGCAGCGGGGCATTCACTTCTTAGTTTAAGGCCACAGCAGCTGGTTTTGCTCTGTGCAGATTGGACGTCTGTTGCCAGCAGTTGAGCCCCAGATGGAAGTACAGTAGTTGGTTTGCATTTAGGGGCCAAAGCTGTTTGAAAAAATGAGTATTTTAAATACTGGCAACCCACCCAGTGTGATGAGATGCTGCCTCTTGGAAAAGCTCACCAGAGCAAAGAAGGATGATGGGGGCCAGCTGCTTGGTGTCTCCTCACTCACAGGGGGTGCAAGTGTGCTGAGTGCAGGGGTGGGTGCATCTCCCGTGCTGTTTGAATTGCCTCTCCCCCCTCCCCCCCTCCACCCCTCTCGCTCTCTTGTAGTAGAACTTGTATAAGTTAAAAGCACAGGTGATGAGGCACTACCTGACTAGGAGATGCAAAGAGGACATGCCTTCCTGGTGGGAGATGTGCCAGGGGGGAGAGGACCAGGATGTGTGATCTTGGGAAAGTCACCACACATTTCTGAGCCTCAGTCTCCCACTGGGGAAATGAAGGAGGTAACACGAAAAACAACAAAACAATGATGAGAATAACAATGACTAACACTTCCTGAGCTCTTCTGTGTGTGCTAAGTACGTTCTAAGCATTTTGACTCATTTAGTCTCACAGTATCCTATGCAGTAGGTACAATTATCTCCACTTCGCAGGTGGGGAAGCTGGGGGCCTGCGTTTGAATCGAGCAGCCTGGCTTCTGTGCAGACGCCAAATGCTTAGCCACTGTGTGCTCCTTTCCCAAAGATCTAAACTGTGTGAGTTTAGGAGAGAAAAACAGTTTACCCGGCAACCTTTATAAACAAAACCACTTGGCCAGATGGAGATACAAAAAGCAATTTCTAAAAACAACAATGATAAATCAGTGATGACATATGGCCACCTTATTTTTGATAAAGGAGGCAAGAATATACAATGGAGAAAAGACAGCCTCTTCAATAAGTGGTGCTGGGAAAACTGGACAGCTACATGTAAAAGAATGAAATTAGCGCACTCCCTAACACCATACACAAAAATTAACTCAAAATGGATTCGGGACCTACATGTAAGGCCAGACATTCTAAAACTCTTAGAGGAAAACAGAGGCAGAACACTCTATGACATAAATCACAGCAAGATCCTTTTTGACCCACCTCCAAGAGAAATGGAAATGAAAACAAAAATAAACAAATGGGACCTAATGAAACTTAAAAGCTTTTGCACAGCAAAGGAAACCATAAACAAGACGAAAAGACAACCCTCAGAATAGGAAAAACTGTTTACAAATGAAGCAACAAAGGATTAATCTCCAAAATTTACAAGCAGCTCATGCAGCTCAATATCAAAAAAACAAACAACCCAATCCAGAAATAGGCAGAAGACCTAAACAGACATTTCTCCAAAGAAGACATACAGATTGCCAACAAACACATGAAAGGATGCTCAACATCACTAATCATCAGAGAAATGCACATCAAAACCACAATGAGGTGTCACCTCACACCAGTCAGAATGGCCATCATCAAAAAATCTACAAACAATAAATGCTGGAGAGGGTGTGGAGAAAAGGGAACCCTCTTGCACTGTTGGTGGGAATGTAAATTGATACAGCCGCTATGGAGAACAGTATGGAGGTTCCTTAAGAAACTAAAAATAGAACTACCATACGACCCAGCAATCCCACTACTGGGCATATACCCTGAGAAAACCATCATTCAAAAAGAGTCATGTACCACGATGTTCATTGCAGCACTGTTTACAATAGCCAGGACATGGAAGCAACCTAAGTGTCCATAGACAGATGAATGGATAAAGAAGATGTGGCACATATATACAGTGGAATATTACTCAGCCATAAAAAGAAATGAAATTGAGTTATTTGTAGTGAGGTGGGTGGACATAGAGTCTGTCATGCAGAGTGAAGTAAGTCAAAGAGAAAAACAAATACCATATGCTAACACATGTATATGGAATCAAAAAAAAAAAAGGTTCTGAAGAACCCAGGGGCAGGACAGGAATAAAGAGGCAGACCTAGAGAATGGATTTGAGGACACGGGGAGGGGGAAGGGTAAGCTGGGACAAAGTGAGAGAGTGGCATGGACATATATACACTACCAAATGTAAAACAGATAGCTAGTGGGAAGCAGCCGCATAGCACAGGGAGATCAACTCGGTGCTTTGTGACCACCTAGAGGGGTGGGGTAGGGAGGGTGGAAGGGAGACGCAAGAGGGAGGGGATATGGGGACATATGTATACGTATAGCTGATTCACTTTGTTATACAGCAGAAACTAACACATCATTGTAAAGCAATTATACTCCAATGAAGATGTTTTTTAAAATGGAAAATAAATAAATAAATTAGGGATGATGGGAAGGATTATATAATAAATGGTGCTGGGACAATTGTTTAGCTACTTAGAAAAATATCCTAGCAATTTAGGTCCTTATCTCACACAGTTTGCTACAATATATTCCAAGTTGATTAAATAGACCAATGGAAAAAGAAGAAGAAAATAGAAGTAAGAATCAATTCTCTGGCCGGGGGAGGAGTATAATAGCTCAAAACAATGGTACATGTTACAAAAGTTGATGATAGTCCTAACTTCAAAAAATCAGAAATCTCTACGTCAGGAATAAAAAGTCACACAATGAATTTGAGAAAAGATTTACCACAGGTTAACATTTTGCCTAATATCTGTGTTTAAAAATATATCTAAAGGAATAAGAACTTCAAAAATTCTGATAGATAGGGCTTCCCTGGTGGCGCAGTGGTTGAGAGTCCGCCTGCCGATGCAGGGGACGCAGGTTCGTGCCCCGGTCCGGGAAGATCCCACGTGCCATGGAGCGGCCGGGCCCGTGAGCCGTGGCCACTGCGCCTGCGCGTCCGGAGCCCGTGCTCCGCAATGGGAGAGGCCACAACAGTGAGAGGCCCTTGTGCTGCAAAAAAAAAAAAAAATTCTGATAGATAAATGGGTAAAAGTCCCATACAGTGCCTTAATAAACATTTGAAAAAGTATTTAACCTAAGAAGTAATTGTTAAAATTCTAATTTGTACAGAAATGACATATTAAATCATTATATATTGCATACACGTTGTACACACAGATACACATATGATTTTTATACACACACACACACACACACACACACACACACACACACACACTTCCTGGCTCTGTAGCTACTGAAAGGACTTAGAAGTGACACCCCAGCAGCAATGAGCACACTTAGCCTTCAGATCTTGGTCTCTCATGTTCTTCTCCTATAAAGGAATCAAAGGCAAAGAAGCACAAGAGAATCCTTCAACATCTGGTGCCAGAAGGTAGCGCTCACGGGATGGTGGGGACGTGTCCAGGACACTGGAGCCAGCTTGAGCGGACTCCCTCTGGCTAAATCTGAAATAATTGAGCTTCATAACAAACGGCATTAAGAGGTTGAATAAAGTAAGAATCCATGAGTCTCTGCTGCTTTAAGCTAATGAGTAAATAAGTGGGCAAGAATGAGACCACTCTTCTTGTAACAAAATGCTACCTAACAGATGTGGAAGGAACGACAGTTAGAAAGTCACCACTCGGTCCCTGTCCCATTGCTTCAAGCAGGAATTGGGCCAAAACCAGTACGTGGACCATTAAAGAGGAACAGGATATTCTCCCCCCAAATTGCTCATCGGTTCGATAGTAACCTGACAGTGGAGAACCCGGACGCCACTTTACCCAGTGGTCAAGGTTAACCTCTCCACTGATGGGACAAGCCAACATCACAAACCTACAGAGCTGCATACTGCATACAATGTCACTTCTGCGTGTTCCGGCCCCAAACACATAACCTAATGGTGAGGCAATGTCAGACAAACCCAAATCGAGAGAATTTCTCCAAATATCCTGGCTTGTCCTTTTCAAAAACTGTCAGGTCATGAAAGACAAAGATGGGGAGAATGGTTCCATGCTAAAGAGACTAAACAGACACGACAGCTAGACGGAATGCATGATCTTGGTGGAATCCTGGACCAGATTTTTTTTCTATCAAGGACATTGGATGAAAGTTAAGTTCTTCAGATTAGATACAGTATTTATCAAAGTAAATTTTCTGATTTTACTTACACTATATGAGAATGACTTTGTTCTTATAAAATATACACTGAATTATTTAGATCTAAAGGGGTATTTGTTACCTAGTCTCAGGTGACTCAGAAAGACATTATGTATGTATTTATGTGTGTGATATGTTACTAGCCTGTATCTCTAAATCCATCTATCTATCTATACACTTATCCATCTATCCATCTATCTTTAGAGAGAGAATGATAAAGCAAATACGGCAAAAGGTTAACAATTGGGCCATCTGGGTGAAGGGTATATAAAAGTGCCTTTTCCTATTCTTGCGACTTTTCTATAAGCTTGAAATTATTTCAAAATAGATAATAACAAGGGCCGTGTTCTGCCTCTAGAAGTAACAAGAATAAGGAAGGAGAGGAGCAGGGTGTGAGGGCAAAGCAGGGCCCCCTGACCCTGTTGGTAGGATGGCTTCTCCCAGCCTTTCCTGAGCTGCAACTTGGCCATTCGTATTGAGAACCTTAAAAATGTTTTAGCCCCACTTCTACCTACAGAAAATATACAGGCATGTAAAGATTTATGCACAAATGTCTTACTGAAGTGTTGCTTTCAAACATTAAAAAATCGGAGACCACCTGAATATTCCACAACGGGCTGGTGTGGTGGCTGTGAAATATCATGGCCCCGTCACCTATTGCTCCGCGCCCGCAGGCCTGCAGCCTCCCACTTGCCGGAAATCGTTGGCGATTTAAAAACACCGGTAGAACAAACAGCTGCAATGTGTCGTGTCAGGACCCATTTCCTTCCTCTGGAAGACAGTCTCCAGAGGCGGTTTCCTTTAGGTCACCTGCTCTGTGTTGAGCATTTCAGCCGACAAACGACCTGGATTGGGATCTGTCGCGGCCGCTGGGCCGCCTCTCCCTCGGGGCACATCTGTACACCAAGAGTGATGACGTCCGCCGACCCCATTCCAGGTCGTGGTGAGGTCACGTGAGGCAGGGCGGGTGAAAGCCCAGGGTAAATGCTAGAGTAGAGATTCAGAAGGAAGTAAAGCGTCACAACTTTGACCCGGAAGAATACGTGACAGGCGGGTAGGTGTCTTTCACCCAAAAAGTACGGCTGAAATAAAAATCAAGGCTGGTCCTACGGCCATTCAAGTTCAAATAGTTTGTAAGCAGTGGGAAAAGGTGTAAGATTTTTACACAGGGAGACCTCAAAAGCCTTGAAGGCAAGTGTAAAACCCTCCAGAAAACCCTAAGCATCCTCTCCACTTCCCTCTGACAATTTGCCAAACTATTTTAAGCCACACTGATTCTCAAGGGAGGAAACCACCACCAAAGCATGGATGGAGAAGTATCATTGCCCTGCCACTGCTGTGAAAATACCCCTATGCTAATTTAAAGAACTAGCATTTTCTGATAAAAACAACCAGAATGTGTTAGCTGTAATTATTCCAACTCTGGCCCTCTGTCCGTCTGTCTGTGGTACCTGTGCACAAAGCCCACTGCTTTCCAAAGGGCTCGCGGTGGCTTCGGTGCATTTCAGGTCGTATGAAGGAGCACGATTATAGTTCCTGTTTGACGTTTCTGTTACAGATAGGGCAGTCGCGTTTGTCTCTGTCCTATCTGGGGGCTCAGGTGCATGGCTCCTATTTTTGGCAGCTCTGTGATACTGTGGATCTCAACCACCAGTGAGTCAGAGGGTCTGGCGGCCCAGAGATCCGTGACTCACATGAGCAGGGATAGTCTCTTCATCAGGATATGGGGCTTTAAGGGGGGCTCTTGAAATGAAAACACCGTGTTTACGTAGAAATCTGTGCGAAAGAGCCGGCTGACGCCCGCCCGGGGCCTCGCCTTCCTCTTGAGGAAGCTCCTGGTCGCATCAGAGTCGACAGGGCAGCCTCCCCTGCCCCACCCCCCGGCAGACGTGGCGGGGGGGAAGAAGGGCTGGAGAGCAGGTGTCGGGCAGGGGAGGGTCCCGGGGAGGAGGTGGCTCCCTTTTAAGAGGATGGGAGGAGAAGCCGGGAGGAGAAGCTGGCTGTCTCTGAAAGAGGGGCAGCAGGTCGGTCTCTTCTTGTTGGACCAGAAATGCCAGAGGAGTCACTTACCCTTCACTAGCCAGCCGTCCGGCGGTCCGGCGGGAACTCTGGCACTTGGGCTGGTGTCCGCCGGGGCTCTGCCCGTGTGCGGTGGATGGAACTCGGGGTTCATCAGGGGATAAACAAACCCAGAGGAAGCGGGGCCCTTGGTTTGGGTCACGTGAGCACTCTTCCTTCACACTCTCCCCAGACCAAGACCCTCGGGTGCCCAGTGGGTCCCAGAGACCAGAGGCCCCCAGCCCCACCCAAGCGAGGGGGCATCTCCTGGAAGCTGGGACGGTGGTGTTTGTAGCCGCTGTTTAGATTTTCCAGCGTTCCATGAAAGCTCCTGAATCTCTTCCCTAAATAACAAAGTCCCGTGTGGTATTTGGTGAAACGTCTGGAGCGCCGTGTTCACCTGAGCAGAGCTAAGCTGCTGGCACCATACCGTCTCGGCCGTTTAATCATAACGACCAACATTTGCATAGGGCTGTGCGGTTTAACGAAGCCCCCTGTGCCATCCGAGGACAGGGCTGTCACGTGCCTGGCACCCAGGGGACATGCTGGAAGCCGCAGGGACCGCACCCTCCTCTGACCCCCGCAGACGCCCTGGAAAAACTTTTCTGAGCCAACCCTCATTCTTTTAAAACACAACCCAAGATGCACCTGTAAAACCTCTAACAAACTATGGTCAGACCCCCGCCAGGGGCCCCTTATTTCTGCCTGCTGTGAGGAAAGGAATCTGAATAGCTCCTAGGAATGTGGTGCGAGGGGGTGGATTTCATCCATATCTGGAATTTCCTTGAGAAAAGACATCACAGTAAATGTTCAGCAGCTTCAGTTATGCCCCGGGGCCTTTGTTTCCCGACCCGCGTGGGGCTTGGGAGGCAGGCCAGCGTCAGCACGTCCCAGGGCGGCCGGCAGAAGCAGGTATGCGGTGCGGCGGCCGCTGGGCCCCGTCAGGGCCCCGAGCCTGGCTGTGCGCCGGGGACCTGGGCCTGGACGGGCCCGCCCGCCCTGCCCGCGGGGCTGGAGCCTGGGCAGCAGCCCGGGGGTCTCGCCCGCGTGCTGGCTGTGTGCCTCCGGGCGGGGTCGGCCCGCTGACCGTGCGCCCACCTCTCGGAACCGCTGTGACGCCCTCCACACAGGATACTTGCTCCTCTCCTGCCCCGCGGCTCTGTCACCCGTTCAAAGGAGGGATTCGGTTATCCGACCCCCCAGAACCCTTTTAGATCTGAGTTCCTTCGGTTTTCAGGTCAGCACGGGTGAGGTCCGGACCCTTTAAGCGCAGATTCCGAGCAGCTGTGCATCAGCTCAGGCGGCGAAGCTCCCGCTTTGCTTTCTCCCGGGCTGCAGGCGCCCTGGCCCACCGGGCACCCTGCCGCAGCGCCCGGCTTGGGGGCCGTCGCCCACGTGCTGCTTTAGCCGTCAGCCGTCGTTTGCGGTTGTCTTCCTACCTTCGGGGCTTTCGTCGTCTGGTTTAGAAGATGCATTTCCCCCCCCCTCTGGCAATCCCACCCCACTCCAACCACCTCCTCTCCCGCGCACCTGCGGGATGGACCACGTTCAGGCTTCACTGGTTGGTTGACGGGGAGTTTGACTGGCGGGAATTTATTTCAGCGGGTCAGCACCCCGGTCCTGGCTGTGACGGCCTGGTCCCTGCAGCTGCCTCTTGGCCTATTTCAGCCCATGTGCACAGCCCCAAGGCCCCCGTTCAGCCGGTAGCTGCGTGTACCCCTCACAGGAGCTAACCCCAGGCAGCTCTGGCTTTTCTCCACCTGCCCTGATGGCTTAGAACAATGGGAGGATCAAAGGGCTCAGCCGTTTGTTAAGGAGAACAACACAGAACAGGTTATTTCCAGGTATTAGAGAAGCAGGATGACTCATTCAGCATTAACCACCGGGATGTTGTCTTTAGAAACGTCCTCCCTTTGGTCCGTCAGGCAGCTGGATCTGGCAGATCCCAAAATGCGTGCGATCACTGAGTCGTGGTCTCAGCTTTCGTGCTCACCGTGCGCTCGTAATGGAGCCAACCGTCCGAGTCTCATGTCGTGCACGTACGGATGCCTTTTCTTTTCCCTGCCCTGCGCCGTCACCTGTCGTATAAGGGGCTGTGCTTCCGGCCACAGGCGTATCCTGGGTCCTTTTATGTTTCCAGCACTTTGTAATTCACCCTGGCAATTCACGCATCCGCTTCCTCAGTCATTCCGTACCTGTTTACTAGAAGGATGACGGCTAGTTGCTGTGAACAAAGAGCCTCTCTCTGAGCTCGTGGGTGTGAATGGGGCTGCGCCACGCCGGGCACATAGTAGGTGCTCAGTGAGTTTTTTTAAAAAGCACTCGGTTCTTGGTGGGGCTGGGTCACGTTCTCAAGCCTTTGGGCCCAGACAGACTTGCCTGGGTGAAGCAATTGGCTGCTCTCCTAAGCAGAGTGCGTAGAATATAACTCAGCCTTTTCCCGATACCGCAGGACCGTCATTCTGAGCATCACTGCTTGTGGAATGAGTTGAGTGTCACCTGCGTTTTCCTGGGACATACGGGGCTCTTTGCCTGAAATAAGCTCAGAGGCTGTCTCTGTGGCTCTTGTGTTTGATTTTTATAGTTTGTTTCCTTCCTGGCAGTGAAACTGTGGGATGCTTATTTCCTTTTCTGTCCACATGTCTCTTTGTGATAATAAGGGTCTTACATTTATTTAGCATATTTCATATATGCATTCTTTTATTTAGTCCTTACATCAGCTCTGAAAGTTAGATAGGATCATCTCCAATTTGCTGATTCAAAGAGAGGAAGAAAACCCTGAAGCTTTTAAGAGCTAAGTCAGAGACCACATGGATATCGGGGTGGTGGGACTCAGAACCCAGTGCTCTGACCCCCAGCCTGGGCTCTCCCTGGGCCGGCTCGGTGGGGTGTAAAGTGACGGGGCGAAGGCCCTTCGAGGAGAGGGCTGAGATCCAGCGCACGGGCTTCGTGACCTCTCTTTATTGGCTGTTCACAGACCTTTTCTTCTTTTTCTCTGCTGTATCAGCAAGGAGGGTGGGTAGCAGGTAGGGTTGCCAGGTTTAGCAAAAACAAAAAACAACAAAAAAAGGAAAGAAGAACAAAATAAATATAATGACATGCCCACTTAGAATTTCAGATTTTTCGTTTTTTTTTTAAATTTTATTGAGGTAGAGTTGATTTACAATGTGTGAATTTCTGCTGTGCAGCAAGGTGATTCAGTTATGCACTTACCTACGTTCTTTTTCATATTCATTTCCGTTATGGTTTAGTTCCCTGTGCTCTACAGTAGCACCTTGTTGTTTATCCACTCTCTATACAATCGTTTGCACCTGCTAATCCCAAACTCCCAATCCATCCCTCCCCCACCCCACCTCCTTGGAGGTGAGACAGACCACAAGTCTATTCTCTACGTCTGTGAGTCTGTTTCTGTTTCATAGATAAGTTCATTTGGGTCATACTTTAGATTCCACATCTAAGTGATAGCATATGATATTTGTCTTTCTCTGTCTGACATACGTCACTTAGTATGATAACCTCTAGGTCCATCCATGTTGCTACAAATGGCATTATTTATTTCGTTCTTTTTTACGGCTGAGTAGTATTCCACGGTATGTGTGTACCACATCTTCTTTATCCATTCACCTGTCAATAGACATTTAGGTTGCTTCCAGGTCTTGGCTATTGTGAATAGTGCTGCTATGAACGTGGGTGTGTGTGTATCTTTTCGAATTATGGTTTTGTTTGGGTTTATGCCCAGGAGTGGGATTGCTGGAACATATGGCAAGTCTATTTTTAGTTTTAAAAATAATTTTTTTAGTGTACCTATTTCTCAGGTAATATCTTATAAGGAAAGGACATACTTATAAGGAAAGAATTACTTTTTGCCTGTCTAAGATTCACACCTAGTTTGTGTCCTGTGTCTTACCTAAAAGCAGAGCTCATGCTGCGTGTGGGGTCTTGGTCCAGCAGTGATGGACGTGCCCTGAGTGAGGGTGGAGCTGTGGGAATGTAGACGGGCGGGTGCTGCAAAATCTATGCTGTTAATCAGATAACGCTTCCTGGGCAGGAGGAGCTCGAGCCGCCGTTTACCCGGCAGTGGGGCAGTGGTTTGCCAGCTGGAGAAGGAGCTTCTTAAGTGAAAAAAGACAGCCAACTGGCAAGGGGCGAGGCTCAGACCAAATGAGCATCAGCCACTTCAACGGAAGGAAAGAGACGTGTCCCGCCTGATGCAGTGCTCACTTGGGTCCCTCCCGCGCGCCCCAGTCCATCTGACAGTGATTGCCGAGAATCTTGGGTTCCCTCAGGCAGCAAACTTAAGGAGCAACCAGCCTTAAAGATGGAGTTAGGTTTCTAACGACATCTTCCAGGAAGTCCAGGATTTCTTGGAATCTAGGAGATTCTTGAGACCTCACAAGTCCTGCTTTTAAGGCTGGCCGCTGCCGGCCATTGGGGCATTTGCCCGGGAAGATCCCAGGTAAAGGAGGTTTCTGGACACGCTGACCGCTGCTAACTGCCGGCCCGTGGGGCACCCCCTCCAGGCGTGTGAGCGTCGCAGTGTGGCCCACACCGTGGGCCCCGTCCCACCCACGGGAGCAGGGAGGCGCCGGGGGCCCCATCTGTGTCTCAGTCCCTCCTTCCTCTTGAGGCTGATCTGTGTTACAGATCAGGGACCGGGTGGCTCCCGGGTGGAGTCTACGTGCGGCTCACTTTCCCTGAGTGCCTGCTACAGCAGATGCGTGTGACGAGATGCCCTGCAGCCCTCCACCCTCTGCGGCTCCAGTGCCCACAGGGCATCCTCTCGGGGGACGTGGGGACAGAGGAGGACTTGCAGGCGTCCGGGAGCGGGGGTGACGTGCAGGCCATGGGGCCGTGACGCAGGAGACCCAGGCACAGCCCTCGGGTGCTGCGGGCTCAGCAGCTGCCTTGTGGGAAGGTCCCGGCCCGAGCCCCTCGGGGGCTGAGGACAGTGGCTGTTACCCAACCAGCTCTGAAGTATTTCGCTCGTGTAAGCGCTTAGGCAGACCCTACACCTGTATTACCTGCAGTCACATAGGTAAGCTTCATCGATGGCCCTGGGAAGCAGATCCTCTCAATGTCCCCATTTCACAGACGTGGAAACCGAGACACGGGGCCGTTGAGGCGCGTCTGGAAAGTAGGAGAGCTGGGTTTGAGCCCTCTGCTTCACCTTGAAGCCGGCGCTCTTCTGCTCTCCGCGGGCTGGTCTGGACTGGCCTCCAGAAGCCGTTCCTCCCAGGATGGTGACCTTGGGGTGTCTGAGTCATGGTGTGACCTCTGCCTGAGGTCCTGAAAGGGTTAGGCTGCTGGGACCTCCACGGAGCCCCTCTTTCTCCTTTCCTCGTCCTTCTGTGCCAAACCCCAAGGTCCAAGACCTGGAGGAAGGAAAGGGGAAGCCCCCCCGGGCCCCCAGTACAGGAAACCCGCAGTCACCCCGACACGGCTGAGCGTGTGAAGGGCCACGTGTGGCCACCAGACTCAGGAGCGTTTAGGACGTACCGCCTGCCTCTGTCCAGCCAGAGCCACCGAGGGCCCCCAGGGGTCTTGGGGAGCCCACCCTCCTGGACTCTCGGGAAGCGTCCTGAGATGCTGCTTCCTGTGAGGCAACGGCGTGGCTTGGCTGTGTTCACGTGTGTGTCTGTGCCTGCATGCGTGTGCCCGTGTGAGGGCCCATGTGCTCTACCCCGCCTCCAGCCTGGGACCGCTCACGTCTCCCAGGTCTTAGAGGAAACGCTCCCGACAACGGGTTTGCCATTTTTCACATCCGTGACCCCAGGAGGAGAGGCTGGCATGGGTAGGATGGCGGCTCCGCCCAGCCCCTCGGCTTCCCTGAACACCCGTCCCCCCCAGAGCCCGCTGTGGGCACCCGGGGACGGCTCTCCCCTCCAAGGGGGCACACAGGGCGCGGGCTGGCCGGTCTCAGTGGGGGTGGCGGGAAGCGCGCACGAGGGGACGATGGAAATAAGCATTCAGTGTATTTCTGCTAAACCTGGCTTCCCGGTCCACTGCACGACAAGGGTGTACAGGCGCACCCACAGACACGCAGCCGCACACAGGCGCGCACGCGTACGCAGGTGCACCCCGAGCCTGGCTGTGCGATGCTCGTCTCTGTGTCTCGCTCGCTCAGGGCCCTCCTGGGGGCCCGTGATTTAAGCCGTCTCACGTCTGGCCTTTGGTCCGGGCCACGCTCTTCGCAGAGTGCTGGTCCCGAGTGGCCCTTGCCCCCCGTCAGCACCACGGCCCCTCCCGGTGAGCGGGGTCCCCCGTCCTGCCTGCCCCCCTCGTGCTGGTCGCCCCCTGAGTCCTTCCAGGGCAGAGACCCGGCCTGGCTGCCTCCCCTCCCGGCGCGAGCTGCCGGGTGCGTGCGGCTGGCCCGTGGGAGGGACTGTGGCCCTTTCCCAGCCCCCGCTGCGAGGAGGAGCCAGCACTGTGGCCGCATCCAGGTTGCCTCCCGTTGTTTCCGCGTCAGCCGCCATCTGGGTGCCGGGGGCGCTCACGGAATCCGGAAGGCGCCAGGACCACAGGCTCACCTGTGGCGTCGAGGCTTCGCGAGAGGCCCTGCCTGCGGCCGCCCTGCCGCCAACATCAGAGGCTCCGGCCTGACGCCCCTGACCTGGTCAGCAGGTGTCCCCCCAGCACCAGAGAATCCAGACGAGGGGGCCCAGGGGCCCAGGGCCGGCCTCGCGGTCCCTCCCAAACCCCGAGCCCACCCAGGCCCGGCCTCCCCCGGCCCGGTTCCAGCCCCGCGAGCCCGGCGATGCTGCCCCGGGGGGCAGCGCCCCGGCCCCGTCCTGCCCGGCGTGTGGCCTGCCTGCTCGGTGCGGCCTGACTCACAGCCGTGTCAGCCGAGACGTCTGGCTTTACCCCAGTGCGGCACGGCCGCCCGTGTCCCCAGAGCCACACGATCCCTCCCTGTCTTCCGGGTGCCCCGCAGCTGCTCGGCCAGGACGCGGGCAGAGCACGCACCCCCGGTCAGATGCTCCCCGTGTGTCGCCCAGCCCCGCGGTGGGCCTTCGCGGGACGCCCTCCTGGGACGCGGCACCGTGCGGCCCTGCCGCCCCCTCGTCCCCGGCTGCCCGAGGCTGTCGTTGGGTCTGCACGGTGAGAACTCACGTGACGGGCCCTCTGGGAATGCAGCTCCTGTAATTAAATTCCTACCTTAGAAAAAGGCTTCATCGGTCGCCCAGAGCAGGCCGCCTGCACTCGAGGAGAGGAGGCCTGCGGGAGGTTTGGTAAAGGGTCTGCGGACCTTTGCAAGGCGCCGGGACTCCCTCTCCTGCTGCCGTTGACCCGCCTTTGCCACCAGGAGGCTCATTCCCCGTCCTGCGGGGTTGCTGGGCACCCCAAGGGCCACTGAGCCGGCGCCAGGCTCTTTGTTGGGGGTAGATTCCGTGGCCACCCGAGGGTCAGCCTGGCCCTCGGGCGTGACGTGGGCCCTGAGGGCCGTGGGCCTCTCCGAGCCTCAGCGTTGCCCGTTGGTGAACCTGGTAACCACGTCCACACGGCCTGTCTCCGAGCAGCGGCCGGTGTCCAGGGAGACTGTGAGACAAGCGTCTGTTCAACACGTGGAAGGCACTGAGGGGTGGGGTGCTGGGTGCCGGCGGGAGATGCCGAGCCGGCGAGGGGGGACCAGGTCCCACGGCTGGGGCGCGGGGAGCCGTGGTCCCGGAGGAGCTGCGGGGGCTGAGCCCTGGCAGGTGGGCGGGATCTCAGGGGGGGACGAGGACCCTGCACAGGCAGCCAGCCCAGAGTCTCCGCCGCCGTAGCCCCGGTTTCAGGACGTTGCGAAGGGGCGGGCGGGGGCCTGGGTTTCCTCGTTCAGCCCCCGCGTCCCCGCCGCGTCCCCTGCAGGTTCGTGTCTGCACTGCCGCCTCGACGACCCTCCTGGGAAGCGGTGCCCGTGCTCAGCGCCAGGGCCCGGAGCTCTGGGAAGGACGGGAGTGCAGAGGGCCTGCTCTGAGCACAGCCAAGCCCAAAGGGTCCCAGGGAGGAGGTGGACCAACCGTCCGCCCCGGATGTGCCGACGGCCCCCAGTGGTGAGGGCTTAGGGAGCCCCCGCTGGTCTGGTCCGGAGGGCTTCCTGGAGGAGTGAGCACAGCGGGAGCTGAAGGGGAGGGAGGTGAAGCAGGCGCGGGGCCGGGGTGACAGGCTGTCTTGGGGACTGGGAAGGGCCCTGCCTGGCTGGAGCAGAGCCGGTGAAGGGGGAGCACCCCCCCGCGGCCGCAGTCCTCGCATCTCTGCTCCCCGGGCCTGAGCCGCTGTGGAAGCGGGCAAAGCAGGGAAAGGAGAGCAGACCCCCTCACGCCTCCTCCAGCATCCTGGGGGGGCTGTCCAACCGCCTGCCTGGACTTGGATAAGCCCGGTGCTGCTTCAGAAGAGCAAGCAAAGCCGCCAGCCAGAGACGCGGGGCGGCTGCGCACCGGACGGTCCTTTCCAGACGCCGGTGGGACGGGGACCGTGTTTGAGAGGGACTGAGAATCGAGTTAGTGCTGAACTCAACGCAGCTAGACCCGCCCCTTCCTGCCCTCCCTCTTCTCAACCACGAGGCTTCTACCCATCCCGCCGTCCTCTCCGTGGGGTCTGGAAAACACAAGACCGTTTTGCCCGGGGTGTTTTAAGCCATCTCTGGAATGAGGTCTCTTTTGCTCACTGTCTGGAACCCAAATTGGACAAGACTGGAACTGGAGCTTTCCTTCTTGTCAGTATCAGCGTTTCTGTTCCATCTGGAATATCCTGCTGTTCCCCAGCTCTCCTCCCTGGCCTTGAGCAGATCTAAACTTACAGGAGAGGTACCTGCGAGGAGAGAGGAGTCAGCCAGAGTTTGTTTTCTCCTTAAAAGGCAAACACAGTTACATACACCGCACTTCCCCAGCAGACTTTACCATAGTCACACCTGAAACATCCACGCCCGTGTGTGCACAAATGTACGTGTGCCACGAGCCAAGGTGACAGGTGATACCTCATCTCAGGCTTTCCCAGAGAGCCATCCGGCTTCATCGCAGGACAGAAAGGAGCTGCCATCTCCAGAGGGGTGCGGGTGGTCCTACCCCGCTGCTCTCGACGGGGCCGGGGTGCCCCTCCTGCCCCTCTGCGTCTCTGTGTCTCTCTGTCTCTGTCCCTGCCCCATCTTCAGTACAGCCAGCGCAGAGAGAGATCCACAAACTCGTATTCGGCTAACATTTCTTGGCATATAATTACATCGGCTCTTTCAAATCTCACTACAACCTTTTCCATTTACTGGACCCAGAGATGAAGGCTAAGACCTACAGGCTTTTTCAGGGACACGTTGAATGAGTGAGGAGCCGTCCCAGGAACTAGCCGTGGTCTCCAAATTCAGCGCCCAGAGTCTTAGGAACGTGTGACTGATAAACGCCAGTTTTGCTGGGAAGACCGAAACAGCACCTAAGAAAGTATTCAAAACGAGGGAGGAGCTAAATTAGGAGATACTTTCTGGAAGCTGCACCGTCGGGGCGACCACAGGCAGTGGGCGGGTGGTGGGCGTGAGCGGTACCCTCGCCCACCTGGCAGTTCGGTGAGGTCACCTCTCGGGAACTTTCTAGAACCCGATGCCCACTTTCCAGCTTCCTCAGTCGAGTGCCACAGGCCCTCCTCGCCGGGCGGAGCAGTGACGGTTCTCCGGGACTCGGGAGGCTGCGGGGCAAACCGCTTCTCATTTCCCAGCCTCGTCTACCGCCCCCTCCCCGTCCCCGTCCTTGGGAGAGACGGGTCTGCCCTGACCGCTGAGCACCCCCTTCTTCTCGTCCCTCCCCACGCGGCTGATTATTCTGATCGTGGTCTCGAGAAGGTGCTGCATCCCTTAAATATCTTCTCCCAAGGGAATCAGTGCTGATGATGGAGGGTGTCTCTGTCACCAGGGTTACGGACGCCCCACCCGCCCCTCGCATCCTCTTTCCACGTGGCTCTGTTGCCGAGTCCCAGCGTCCCGGCCAGGGTTCCATCCCCGGGGACCGCTGCTCGGCAGTCCTTCCCGGCTCGCGGGTGGGCCAGCCCCGTAGACCTGCCTTCGTTGTTATTAGCAAGTGCCCAGAAACTTTTGGGGTGTGTTGCCATGGCGATGATGGAGTCATCCTTGTAGCCCTTTCCTTAGACTCTCTTGAGCAACCTGCCCTCTTTCCAGATTGCTGTGATGCTGCAGGTTTCTTAAATTAATCCTGTCAAAATAGCCTTCGAATACTTTTGGAGCAGGGATTTTTTTTTTTTTTTTTTTTTAATATCGCAAGACACAAACCGTTCAAGGGAAGAACTGGGAACAAAGACATGTGGGGAGGGCTGGGGGGGCTTGGAAAGCGTTAGGAGGAGAGCGTGCACATGACGGATGGGCCGGGGGAGGGACGGCAGACGGGGGGGGTCCTGGGAGGAGAGCGGGCTGGCAGGTGACCCAGTAACAGGCGGCGTGTCCGTGGAGAGTCAGGGGCTGGGGGCCGGCGATTAGCCAGCCCCCATTCCCGCGTGAGGCGGCAGTAGGGGAGCATGAGGTTGCGGGGGGGGTGGTGACCTTAGAGGAGGGCCCCGGGAGCTGCCACCAGGGTCTCCCCGCACGGGACGGTGAAGGAACCTTGTCTGTGAAGCAGCTGGCCCACGGGTCCATCACTGTCACCACGTCAGGGCCTGGCCAGCAGCACCCATGTCCCCCGGGCCCGCCCGGAGCTTCTAGTTTAGAACCTTGGGAGGGAGGGAGGTCCAGGAGTCTGACTTTAGCGGATTCCCCCCCGGAGGCGGCTCAGGCTTGGCTTACTGAGAACGGAGGGCCGGTACCTGGAGAGACAGAAGACGGCGCCCCAAGCCCTTCCTGTTCCCCCGTCGGCACCCTCCGCTCTGTCACCACCCAGCAGCCTTTCTGGGCGCCCCCCAGGGTCCGTGCCGCCCCCGGCCCACGTGCACCACCCGATGGCGCCCGGCCCGCTCGAGCATGAGCTGGGAGGTGCCACGTTTGTCCTCGACATCTCGGGACAGCCACTGGGCCCCGGCTGGCAGCCTTGGGGAGTGTCCACGCCGGGAAGCCCCTCGAAATGACTCCCCACCCCTCCGCTGGCCTCAGGACCGGAGTGGAAAGAGCCTGGGAGTAGAGCTGCGTCTCTGCTCCTGGAGCCGCTGAGCCAGGGCCTCTGCCGCCTCTGCCCTCCTTTTTGCCCCTGCTGGCTGCTTGGGGAATTGCAGTGCTTGGAGAGGCCTCAGACTCCGTGCAGAGGTTCATAGATGAGCATTCAAACCCCAGTGATGTTTTTCTTTGTGTCACTTGCCTTTGGGACGTTGGGACGGGTAGGAAGACACACCGTGTCCCTGTCCCCATTGGCTCGGCGACACGCCAGCCTGCCATTCACCACACTGACCACAGGCGGGCTTTCCTTCACTTGGTGGCAGCGTACCAACTCCACATCCTGGTCTTTGGCCTTGGAACAGTTTTTGTATGTTTTTAATGTGAGGCTAGAATCAAAGTGTGCTGTTCATGGGGAGAAGAGGGGTGTTGGGGTTGGGGAGGGATCGTTGTTTCATGGCCTTATTTGCTTGATCCCTGCTGAGTTCCAGGCCACAGTGGTAGCAGGAAGAGAGGAGGGAAGAGAGTGAGGGAGGAAAAGGCCTCCAGTGGAAGTTATTAACTATGCTTTTGAGCTCTTGAAAACCAGGCACACCCTGATACTTAACAAATAATAATAATGAAATTATAGTATAAGAAAAATTTCAAGTTGTCTCTACCCCAGCACTGCTCTAGCCTGCCTCTTGAGCTGCTGAACCCTGATTTCCATCTGGGCACATTGCTGTGCAGGCTAAAAGGACAAGATTTTCCATGTCCTGTAAGGCTTGGTGATAATTTCTGACGAATGAGAGATAAAAACTGTATGCTGTAATTTTAATGAAAGCTCCTTAAAGGGAAGAGTTAAGCCCTTTTTCTTCCCTCCTTGCTCTGTGCTGCTTCCTGGAATGCAGTTGTAATGGCTGGAGTTCTGGCAGCCATGCTATAGACCATAAGCTGGAAGCCAGGCCTTGAGGTCAGTGAAGCAGAACGATGAGAGCCTGGGCCCTGATTGCCATGCAACTGCCACCCCAGCCTACCTCCCTTTAGGTGGCTTTGTCTGAGAGAAGAATAAAGTCACTGTTATCATTGTTTCAGTTTTGCAGCTGAATCACATCCTAACGGTTACACATGGGTTCCGGCTTAGAAGGTCAGAATGAAGGTCAAAGGCAACGGGCAGACTGGATAGCAATGCCACGGCTGAACTGTCTGCGCAGTAGACCTTTGACATGACAGCACAGGAAAGGGCACAGGTGGGGTGACATCCAGCTCTGCCTCTGATTAACCGTGACCTTGGCCAAGTCTCCATTTCCTCTCTTGTAAATTAGAATAATAATCTCTACCTCACAGGCTATTCATAAGTATTAGATGTCCTATTTATAAGGTATCTTATTTAGTGCCTGGCTCATTGTGCACGTTTAAAAGTGGTGGCTCTGCGTGTGTGTGTGTGTGTGTGTGTGTGTGTGTGTGTCCCGCTGGCCCCAGGCACTGAGCTAGCTCTGGGGGTAGGGAGCTGAGGGCAGGATGCTCACTGCCGCTTACAGGCTGGTTGGGGGAACTTAGTGTCATAGCCGGGGCTCGAGCGTAGAGTATGTGCACGTCTGCGTGCTGCAGTGTGGGCCCAGGGCTCTCTCAGAGCCTGGGTGGCCGCCCCTCCCTCGTCTTCTGGATCCTACTTGTTTTCATGGCACACTGACACCCTTTCTCTTCCGTGGAGCGATCCAAGCTGTTCCTGCCATTCCTTGACATTGCACCGAGTTTATTTCAAGATGGCACCGTTCAGGGCTTAATTTAGTGTCCTCCTTGAGGGGTGTGTGTGTGTGTGTGTGTGTATCTGTCTGTCTGTCCATCCTCTGCAGCTGGACTGTTAATCTTCTGGAAGTCAGAGACCGGTCTTGTAATGCTTTTTGTGTAGACTGTATGGTGGGTACTCAGTCCTGTTCTTGAGAAAGTGGAGTTTTACAGGTTACGCATGTTCGTTTCTACATGAGCCATGTCCGGCCTGTGGCCCTTCTCTCGCTCCTGTGGCTTCAGACATGTGATGGGCAGGAGGGGGTGCTGAGCAGGGCTGCTGGCCCGGGCAGACTCGGGCTGGGGGGGCTTCTTCCTCCCCAGGTGTGAATCCGGTGGTAAGAGGTGGCTTCTCACCCTCTGAAAACCTCTGCATCAAAGAAGTCCCTTCATGAAAGCCCTCCCAGTGGCTGGAAGGCGCTGTTAGTCACGCGTGATGATGGCCTCGGGGGAGCAGGTGTCCGGCGTTGGAGATGACCTGTCTTCTATCAGGAGCGAGCTCTTGAAACCCCACGTCTTTGCACCTCGGCTCTCTGGGGGCCGCGGCCCTCAGGCCAGCTTCTTGCCTCCTGGTCGTGCCCGGTCGCTGGCTAATTCTCAGCCCCGTCTGTCCCCAGGAGCTCCTGTGCGGCCAGGTGACCAGCCGCCTTGGAGGGCCTCCGGCTCTCCTGGAAGTCCCCCCTCTCTGCTCCAGTGATGTGCTGGCAAGATCTTGGAAAACACTAGGACGATCCTTTTCCCTCTGTGTCATTCCTGTCTTCCTGGTTTTGGAAAACCCACGCTGTTTTGGGCTGGCTCGCTGATGCCGTAGCCCACTCCGCGTGACTCACCTGCCGCTGCTTGCGGGAATGGTCAGAGCTGTCGGAGGACACGTGACCCCGGCTCCTCTCCCGTCCGCTGGGCTCGTTCACACGTGCCCAGCATACATGCGGCCCTCCCCCCACCCTCCCAGCCTCCTGTGTCCTAGCCTTCTCTGTCGGCCTTGCTCCTGGGGGCGGCCCCTGAGTGGGAAGGGCCGTGATGTGTATGTAGGAGGTCATGGACGATACCCGGGGGGGCCGTTTCAGCCAGGGGGCGTCCTCACCCTCCTGGGCTTCTTGGTGAGAGAAGAGGTGAGGGGTTGTGCGGATAAAGAGGGTCGGTGCGTCCCTGGGAGCTGCCGCCGCAGGGGGTGCAGAGGAAGCTCAGACAGCAGTCAGGCCCACCGCCCCCTCGGAGCCCAGCTGCCACGGGACGCGGGGCGCTGAGAGCTGGGACAGCAGAGAGTGCGGAGCAGTCCTGGCCTCCTCCAGGGGCGGCCCTGACTCTCCAGCCGGCCGGCCCAGCCCCCGGCCCAGGGTCCGTGCTCCCACGCTGAGTCCTCAGACCTTAGTCAGAGGTGAGATCGGAGTAAAGGCTGGCGGCCCCTTTTAGCTCTTTTCCCCCCGTGTTTGGCGTGCTTCTGAGGGTCTCTAGGTGAATGATGTAAGATCTGTGGTAGAATCATGCCTGCGAGAAACGTCCATGCAAAAGGGGGAAGTGCAGCGTTCCCAGGCATCTCTCGTGAGCGCCTCAAGCCTGGGCAGTGAGCGTCGTTTACAAGGTGCATCTCAGTGGGAGAAATTGGAGCGACCACGGATGTGAGCCCCCATCATTCTGTAAACCCGTAAACCGGAGTGCGGGGGCCCCGCTCAGGCTTAGCGAGGAGCAAGAGGAAGGAACATGACTTCTGTTACGGGAACGCACCGCAGGCTGCCTGTGTACCCGATGGTCTGAATAATGATTTCTTTACTACAGTTCATAAAATCGGTGCAGAAGCAAAATAGTCTCGCTTCTGCTAGACGTCTCACTTGGCTAAAAAGCAGAGCATGTAAACGTACTCCCGCCGTGGGTTCTGGGAGTTCCAGCCTCAGAGAGAAAGGGAAGCAGGGCCAGATGGCCGAGCTGTGCTCTGAGCAAAGAGTGGCTGGCGGGGGAGGCCATCACGGGCGGGAGTGGCCGGTGGTCTTGGGCTCCTGCTTCCGTCAGGAGAGACTGTTCCGCACAGCGCAGCCCACAGACGTTGGGAGAGGATGCTCCACAAAGTGCAGAGGAGAAAGCGGCCTGGCGACCCTGTGAGTCTCTGGAAGGAATGCTGGCGCAGGAGGAGCCAGTCCGGCAGAGGCTTGTGGAGACGCAGAGACCACGGGGGCTCCTGCAACGACGGCAGGAGGTGGGGGGCTCAGCCTCCATCAGGGAGGCTGCCTCTGGCTAGAACACACAGCCAGAACGTTACGGAGGAGCTGGACGGCTGCACATGCAGGGTCAGCCTGTCGTAGAGGGTTAAAGTCTGTGTCAAATAGTGGACGAACCTCCAGACGTTTCCTTAGAGCTGCTGAGGTGATGAGCTCAGTGAAACGACGGGACAGCTACAGGGACCTGACGAGCAAACGTGTTTATTTTCTCAGGTCCAAAGGCTCGACAAGCACGAGCTTCCTCCCTGGCAGACCCTTAGAACAGATTCCCTGAGAGATGGCACATCTGTGCTTTAGGAAGAAATCAGTAATTTTAGGAACACATCAGATTAACTGGATTTTCTTTTTGTGTGGGGTGACTAGGCTTGGCTCCAAAGAATTCTCAAGAGAGCATTGGTTTCAATAAGGCATTTAGGAAAATCTATCACGATTGCTTCGTGAAAAATGTAGAGAAATAGGTTTGTAATTGATTGGCCAACTCTGATCAAAGAATGTGGATTAACAGATGGATGTCCGTCTGCAGCGAGGTCTCCAGTTCAATGCCAGGGCCTCACGTCTGGTCAACAGTCTACACTGAAACTGCAGAAAGGAAACATCCAATTTGTTGAAGACACAAAGTTGGGAGAGATTAGTGACGCCATGAAGAGGAAAAAAAAATATGTAGAAGATCCATACTGGCTTCTTAAAATGGCAGGAGACCAAACCCACTTGATATGCTTCCTAAAAACTTCCGAATAAAACACCCATATGTACACAGGCGAGTTTTAAATTGGCAATCGCGTTGTACATTACGGATCCATAAAGAGCGTACGTCAAGGAACAAGTGGACTTCTCACCACGGAATGGATGGATTGAGAGGCACGCCCCGGCCTGCATTCCGCCTGTGTGCCAGCTGGCAGGCCCCCAGGAACGGGATTGTTAGATAAGATGTAATTCAGATGGAAAGGTATTAGAAAGACATGAAGATATAAGGTCTCCGAAAACACACCATTCCTGTCCTCCTCCTGAGACAGTGAATCCATTAATCCTTAATGTTTCTTGAAATGAATCAAAATCAAGGACTCTGGGATGGTATAAAATGGACCAATAGTGAACTTGACCCCAGTTACATTGAGCCGGGGTGTAATAATTAAGAGAACAGCTCGGGGATCGGAGACCAGCAGCCGAGGCCCAGCTCTGCTCCGTACTGACCGTGGCACCATCAGCAGTCACTTAATGTTTACAAACCTCACTGAGAAATGGGATTTCTATAAGGATGATGTAGAAAACATAGGTTAAGTGCCTGATGTGGTTCCTGGCACATAGCCAGTACCCAATACATTATAGTTCTTATCGATCCTATTAATATTATAATTATTTTCATTTATAAATTTATTTTTGGTTGCGTTGGGTCTTCGTTGCTGCGCGCGGGCTTCCTCTAGTTGCGGCGAGCGGGGGCTACTCTTCGTTGTGGTGCGCGGGCTTCTCGTTGTGGCGGCTTCTCTTGTTGCGGAGCACGGGCTCTAGGCGCGTGGGCTTCAACGGTTGTGGCACATGGCTCAGTAGTTGTGGCTCGCGGGCTCTAGAGCGCAGGCTCAGCAGTTGTGGCGCACGGGATTAGTTGCTCCGCAGCGTGTGGGATCTTCGCGGACCAGGGCTCGAACCCGTGTCCCCTGCATTGGCAGGAGGATTCTTAACCACCGTGCCACCAGGGAAGCCCCCCTATTAATATTATTAATAAAAATAACCATGTTCACTCTGGTTACAAAATAGAAATTAGAAGTTATTTTTAAATACCGTACTCTTTGGAGAAATAATTACATGATAAGAAACTGTACATATAATACCAGATTAAATTAATGATGACAAGGAAATGGTGCCAGAAAAAAGTATTTAAAATACATTAAATATACTTGTCTTCATGAGGGGAGCCATGAGCTACGGTTCTGTTTGTACTTCTTGAATTATAGAAGTTTCTGTGGCATCTGTATGTAATAAACATAAAGAGTAAAAATCAGGTTTTCTACTTTCAAATCATCAAGAGGCTAACATATAGTCTATGAAACAAAAAAATGAGAAAATAAACATGCACCAAAATATCCAGAACCATAAAACAAAACGGCAAAAGTAGGGGTCAAACCTATCAACTATGTTAAAATATGTAAGTGGGTTAAATGCCCTTATCATTAAAAGTCTAAGACTCTCGGATTTAAGTTAAAAAATAAAATCCAAGCATATTCTGCACAATAAACACAGTAAAATCAAAGTGATGCAGAAAGCCTAGAATAAGATTAATGTTAATTAATTTAGGAAACAGTGTAAGAACACACTTGATAAGTATGTCAGGGAGCCAGTGCTAGGAAATAAAAACTAGGTGACCTCTGGAAAGGTTAGAAATTAAAAAAAAAAAAAAAAGAAAAGAAAGTTAATAATGAACCATGGCATATACAAAGGAGACTTCCAGGTTAAGAGAATGAATGCTTAGAAATTTGAAAATCTCAATGACAACTTTCTGGAAAAATATAAATTTTAATTTTAGATAATTTGTTCCCCAAAGCAGAAAAAGATTAAAGCTAAAATTTTATTTAGTAAAAGTAGCATTATCCAACAAAGATGTCACACACACACACACACAAATTTATGACAGTCTTACATATGGACACAGGTGAAAAATCACTGAATCCAATGGATTCACAGTTAGGTGGGATGTAGCCAGTGAACTCAAGGACTATTTGATATTGGGAAATTTATTACTATAACATATCATATCTGTAAACCAACTAAAAACTAGTGCCACGTGCGATAAAATCCAATATCCATCTCAAATAAAACTCTCAATATATGCTTAAAATAGAACGATTTTCTACTGTGATAAAGAACGTCTGTCTCAAACCAACAGTGAGCATTTAGTGGTGAAGCCCAGGAGGCCTTTCCTTTAAACTCGAGAACAAGGGAGGAATGGGGGCTGGAACCAGTGATAATTATCCTTGTGTTAAGTCTAGAGGATGCAACAAAGCAGGAAGTGGGAAGGAAGAGACAAAATTGTCAATATTTGCATACAAGATGAGTATAGGCTTAGAAAATCCAGCTGGAAATGGTAAGGACTAATAAAAGCACTCAGACAAGTGGCTGGATATCACATAAATATTTTAAAAAATCAATGGCTTTTTTTGTGTATCAAAAATTAAATACACGAGAATACATGACACAGTTAAAGTTAACTGAAGGACATAGAACAGTTTGAATAAATGGAAACATCATATTTCTATAGGAAATACTGCACATTTTGAAGATGTCAGATCTTTCCAAATTAATTCATAACTTTAAATAATTCCAATCAACAGCCCAGGGTGGGTTTTTTTGCAGGGGAAGGAAATGAGAAGAAGGAGGAGGTACTTGGCAAAAATAATGACAGAGTTTATCTGGAAGAATAGATAGGCAGAATTTACCAAGAAAAACATGTGAAGAACTCTAGGGAGGAGAGGGTCCTGTCCTGTATGAGACAATAAATGTATCACTCTAGTTAAACAAAGTCACATGGGTAAAGGAGCCCACAGGTAGAGCAGTGAAACAAAACACGTAGGAAGCAAAGTCTAGTGATGATATTTGCTGGTGTACAGAAGATGTTTGAAGAGTGTCCAGAAAAACCTTGTGTGCAGTAGTACCATTTTAACGGTGGAAGGGCAGAGCCCTAAAATAGGGCATCAGTTCAGAGACAGAAGAAAATTTGCACCTCCTGTTGCATCTCTGATGTGACCTATACCATGTGCCAGAAAACAAAACCTCTTTCCCCTTGCTCAGTTAGTTTGAAATGATCTCTAATTCAACTACAGTAAAAAGAACTTTAAAATGTTTCTCCAAAAAGATGAAATTAGGGTGTGTCTTTTTTAGGTGCAAACATGGCTCTTTAGAACCTGCTCATGTCATAAAGGAAGCAATAAAGTCCAGTGAAAGATGGGTGAGGTTAAGGGGCTGGATTGCTAAGCATGGGGAAAAAATTACTTTGCATACCTACCTTATACATTTAGCCAAAACGAATTATGTATGGATTAAGGAGTTACATGTAAAATAATAATTATCCATAAAAATTGGGAGAAAATGAATAATTAACTGCTCTCACAAGACTTTTGAAACATCAAATTAAGAGGAGAAAAGACAGGGAAAGATTGAGATTCAACTCATAAAAATATAGAACTTTTACACACAGAAAAATGACAGAAAACTTTAGAAAGCAAAAACAAACTGGGAAAATATTTATTTTTAGAAAATGATAGAACAAGATCAATATCTCTGTTGCATAGGGAGATCTTTAAAAATCAATAAGAGAAACATTCACACCTCCATTAGAAAACTGTGCAGAGGGCATGAACAGACCTATTCATAAGTATAAACTACATGTTCATCAATATATATATTTTAAAAATCAGCTTCACTAAGTGAAAGAAATGCAAATTAAAACAAGATACCACTTTTCACTTATTATATTGCCAAAATTTAGTTAAAAAATAATATATTCGCAAGTTTTGGTGAAATGGGCTCTTATATGATGTAGAAATAGAAAACGTATAACCTTTCTGGAAACAGTTTAGTAATATATATCAAGGTCTTTGAAATGTTCCTATGCTTTCACCAGTAATTTTCCTTCTAGGAATCTAGGCTAGAAAATAATTATGCAAAGGTTTATATTTACGTACAGTGATGTTCATTGCAGCATTCTGTGTGACAGCCAAAAAAAAAAAAAAATGAAAATAACCTAAGATCAAAGGGGAACGTTTAAATTAATGGTGTTATAATTCATGTGATGAGCTAACAAAAAATATGTTTTTAAAGCTTACAAGTCAAGATGCTCAGTTTATGTTAATAGTAGGCTATAAAACATATGGACAGCATAATAACAAAATTTAAGAGGAAAATATAAATGCATAATATCACATTTTCTTTACAGTGTAAAAATAAGTTCAATAGCCTGAATAAAAGCTTTGGACCAAAACTAATGAGATGAATTTATTATTAGAAATGCAAACTCCTGTGCTCAGGCTCAAAACATAGAAATGGAAGAGGACTGACTTAATGATTGCGATAAAAAGAAAGAAAGCAAAAAGGGAGCGTTCACTGCCCGCAGACTGGGAGGCGTGTGGTTAGGAAGCAACCCTGGCTTTTGCCCAGCTGTGTGTGCGGCGTCCAGGTGGGGCGGCTGTGAGGTCAGAGCCCATGTGACGCTTCCAGGGGTCAAGGAGGGTTATCTCACCTTGGTCACGTCCCTCGAGGGGACCACCTGGAAACCCTGTAGAGGGACCTGGGACGTTCCACCTGGAGAGAATATCTAGGAGCGGCGTCACCCGCAGTTTCAACAGCAAGAAGGGCCGTTTGTCACCGGAAGAACAATCAGGCTAATCTGGAGCGGCTTCCGGAAGCAGAAGCGGTTCTCGGGGCGGAGTTAACCGGAGGCTGACTTGAGAACCGTGACAGGCGCGGTCCTAAGATCAGCTGTGCCACAGACGAGCGCTCTTCTGGGGAGCGGTGAGCTCGCCGGGACGGCGGGACCTGGACGGCCCCTTGCGGGGTGCCCGGAGAGCCTGCGGGGGCAGAAGGCGGCCCAGGAGGCGTCAGAAGACCCTTCCTTCCTGCCAGCGGCTCTCAGCCTGGGCTGAGCAGGGGTCGGGGAGGAGCCTGTGAGGGTGGACCGGGCCGCACCCCGTTTGTGATGGGGCGGGTCTGGGGCAGGCCTGAGATTCTGCATTCCTCACAAGCTCCCGGTGACGCCGAAGCGGCTTGTCCAGGACATGCTGGGAGAACCACTGCTTTAGGTCAACAGCAGCAAATCGGGAGGTTCCACCGAGCCCGGGGCTTGGTGATGTGAAAGGCCGGCCGCAGTGAATACATAGCGTGTGGGAGGGCACAGGCTCTCTTTCTCACCTGCAACCTTGGACTCTGTTGTTGAAGTTCCTGGAATTAAATTACAGGCAGCGCCGTCACCGGCCCAAATAACTTGATCTGGATCATTAAGCCCCTCGGGAAGCAGGGGCTGTGATCTTTTTTCTGTCTGTCTTCAGCTGCTCTTACCTGGGGAGGGGGGTGGCGGGAGTTCATTGTCACTCAGAAACTCACGAAGGATATTCAGAAGGAAAGGACCTCGGGCTTCAGAATGGCCCGAGGTGAGCTTTCTGGGTTTTGTTTGGTCGGTTGGTCGGTGGTTTCCTTTGCCCCAGGAGGAAGCCTTGCTCGGCGATGCCTCACCGTGATTACAACAAACAACAGTTTATGACGTGGAGGACCAAGGACGGGGGCCCCAGAAATCTGAGGGGGTCCCCAGAGCCTCTGAGCAGCTCTGACGGAGACGTCCCCCGTCCGCCATTGTCTCGATTTACAGGCAGCCTCGCGGACTTGAGTTTGCGGCTCACCGGTGTAGGAAGGATCCACCTGCACCCCGCCTCCCCACCTCTGCTGCCCTCTTCCCGAGCTCTGACGTGGCGTGTGAGCAGACTGTGTGCCCGCCACACTCCGGAGTCGGTTGCCATGGCACTGGGAAGAATCCGGTTCCTATAGCAACATCAGGTTGACTTGTTACCTTCAGCCTCTGGCAGCTCCCGGGCGCTGGCTTCTGTGGTCTCGCGTTAATCTGGGAGAGAGGGGCACACGAAGAACTGCAAATCGTTCCGTTTCCCTGCAACCCACCCGGTCCTGCCTGCCTGCCCTCCCTCCCCCGTAGCACCAAGATAATCCTAGTGATGATAATTACACATGCACTTTCTTTAACCTAAAAAATGCACGTGTGACTTTAATGTCTTCATCAGATTAAGGTGTGTTTGGAGGGTCCATTCCTATTCCCCCTTCTAGGACCGGCCCACCGTGTCGCACCATCAGCCACCGAGACCCACGGGTGGGCCTCGCGCCGGCAGCTCTGAGCAGGCCCCGGAGGCCCCGCCTCTTCTGCGTGACGCTCCACCCCAGGGGCCCGTTAGCAGCGTGGACGATGTGAGGGAGACGCAGCCCCAGGAGAGGAGAGGCAGCGAGTCGTCCGAAGGCCCTCCCGGCCGGTCCTCCAAAGGAATGACATGTGGCTCCCGGTCTGCACGGCGTGGGGAGCCGGCCTGGGGCACGTGGAGGGCACCGTGGGACGTGAACCCAGATAACGCCCCCCAGGGAGGATGCCCGCTGGCTATGAAAGGCCGTCACTGGGGGCGGGTCCGTGACCCCCACCGTCCGCCTGAGCGCCTTGCAGGTTTCTGCTTCCGCGGCAGCCCGTCACTATCCGTCCGTTCAGCCGGCGTCCCTGGAGCCTCCGTGTGCCAGCTCCGCATTCACCCTGAGTAGCAGAAACAGGTTCCCTCTCTCTCGGCACCTTCATTGTAACGGGGAGACACACAGTAAGCAAGGGAAGTACCAAGAATGCGAATAAAACAGGGTGATGTGACGGGGGCGGGGCCGGGGGCGAGGTGCTGTAGACTGTGGAGGGGGGAGGTCTTCAGTGACCATGAGCCAGGTGTCAGGAAGGAGCCTGCCCTGTGATGAGCTGGAGAGAGAGCATCCCGGGCAGGACTTGGAGGCCGGTGGTGGGACCGTCTACACTGGGGGTGAGCAGGGGAGGGGAGGACCAGGCCCCATAGGTGGGGTGTGTTGGCCATGGGAAGAGGCTGGACTTCGAGGGGTAGATGTGGGAACCGTGGGAAGTGTTTGAGCAGAGAAGCAACGGAGTCAGACTGACATTCTCCACATCCCTCCGAGTCTGGTGGGTTCCTTTTGCCTTTGCTGCGGGGGCGATGGAGGAGAGGGTTGCCGCCGTGCTGCGCCCGAAGGCGGTCTGCAAGTGACAGGTATCCCCGCCTCCAAGCTCAGAAGCAGCCCCGTCTTCTGCCTGGGCAGGTGCGCTCTGTGCCCCCGCCCTCCGGGACACCCCCATTCCTTCTTCATGGAATCCTGGAGCCCCCCGGAGCTGTGCTGACTTCACAGAAGAGGCAGCTCGGGCTGCAGGGGTCAGGTGGCCGGGGCAGCGTCGCGCCCGCGCCCGGGGTTTCTTCCTCTCCCCCTTGGTTACCCTCCCCCCGCCCCTCTGGGTCCGGCCGCCCCTCCCGGCCGTGCCGGGCGTTGGAGGGTCGACCACAATGTATGAGCAGTTCGGCCGTCGTTTCTGTCGCTCCGAGGCTTTCGCTGTGGTGGCAGTCGCTGTCTTACCCTCTTCGGCTCTCTTGTGTTCGTGGCCCCCGCTGGAGCCACCCTGAGCATTCCGTGCCTGCAAGCCCTGCGCGTTGTCCTGTGACCGGGAACTCCCGACGCCCCTGTGGGACGGACAGGCCGACGGACCCGCACGCGGCCCTCCAGCCTCCACCTCTCCCCACAGGGCGGCCCAGCCCCTGCCATGCTGCCCTCCGGGCCGGGCTTGTTCCCGGGTGGGAATGCAGCCAGGGGTGGTTTTCCCACCTGCTGGGCGCCCCCGGCTCACACCCACGGCCAGTCCCCACGTCCACGGTCTGCCCTCCGCAGGCTCCCCGGCCGTGCCCCGGGAGGCAGAGAGCATGGAGAGTGGGCGGCGAGCGCCGCGGGTGGCCCTTGGCCCGCGGTGACACACAAGCACCCCTGTCAGCATCAGCCTGAGCCCGCTAGCCACACGGCCAGGAGGGCACACGGGGGTGAGGTCATAGCTTCCATCTCCAAGGCCCACGCCCAGCCAGGGTGGACTCAGAGCTCTGGGCGGCTGCGCACGGAATCCTGCCCGAGAGCCTCGGGGTTTGGCAGTGCCACCTGGGCATCAGGGAAGTGCTTTCAGTGACGGCGTGTGTGCTTCGTCTTTGCAAAACGTTTGGCGTAAGATCACGCTCACACTTTTCACACAGGGAAACAGAGGGTAAGCGGTTCCTCCAAGGTCACCGGCTGAGGAAGGCCGGTCTGAGGCTCACCTCTCTCACCGGCCCCGCCTCCAGGCCCCAGGTGTGCCCCTCGGGCTGGGTCGGTGGAGGGACTGGGGAGGGAAGGCCGGCTCTGCAGGGGCGGCTCCTGTGGAGGTGAGCCCTCGGGGCAGGCCCGGCCTGGGGTCTGGGCCGCGCCCCCACCTGGGGGACCTGAAGGCCTCGGCCATGAGCGAGGGAGGCTTCGCTTTCTGTCTGCAAAGTGAGGAGTTGGGTGGGCGCTCAAAGGTCACGTTCTGTGATCCGGGAATCTCCTCCTTGATGATCAGATGTTTCCTTTGGGGGTTTTGTTCAACAGGCCACGTGTCGTCAATATCAAATCGTCACCATTGGGTCTGTCGAGGCCCCTGGTCCTCCACACGTGTCACACCAGAAGGACGCTATGACTGTTGTTGTTGTTGTTATTAGTATTAAGCTGAGTCCTTGCCTTGGTACTTCTTTAGTCGGTTAAGCCGAGCCCCTTGGCGACCTGACCAGTGCCGAGACATCCGCCTCCTGGTGCTGCCAGGGCCGGCCGGTCACCCCCAGGCTGACACGCTTCAAAGTGGGAGAAGGCGGCCGGGCCACACGGATTGGGAGGCTCGTAAAACGTCCATCCAGCCCAGAGAGTGTGCGAGAAGAGCCAGACCACCAGGGAAGCAGATGAGAAAGGCTGGGGACAGCTCGAGGCCATGTGGCCCCGGGGTCCCGGCTCTGGTCGGGGCTGAGCCCCAGTGCGAGGACAGACGCTCCAAGTCCTTACAAAATGCACCCGAGCTTGGGGAGGGCAGGGTCCCACGCCTGCCCTCCTGGCGTGTCCCAGGTTCTCCCCGGGAAGTGGGACGGATGAATAGACGGGGACAGGTGCGCAAATAAACGACCCAGGGGTGTCCTGGGAGCCACGGAGAGAACTTCCCTGACTCGGTCAGGCTCGTGCCGCCCGCCGTCCCCTTGTGGGGAGACGAGAGGCGGGCTGGGCCGACCCCAGAACGCGGGGCACGGAGCCAGGATCCCCGGGGCTGCGCCACGGCTAGGAGACTGTGTCCCAGGCATCCCCGCCCGCAGCCTGCCCAGCAGAGGGGGCACGGCGGCCCCGGTACCCGCACAGGCACGCGCACCCCCGCCCACCTGGACAGATGGGTGACGGTGATCACAGGGGCGTCCTCTGGCCTTTTCCGCAGGGCCACCTGCGGCCGCCACGGTCACACTCTGCGCGGTGGTGGAACTTGCGCCTGGCACCCCACGGTGATAACTAGGGGGGCCGCTCCGCAGCTGCTGTGATGCTTGAGGAGGGGGCTTGGACCCAGCCAACAAAAGGAGGAATTACGCGGCCTCGGGGAGCCCGCCAGTCAGTGCCCCTCAGCCCCGCCCCCTCTTCTATCTGTGGGACAGCATGTGCCCAAGGCTCAGGGAGCACCACGCAGGGCGAGGACAGCCGGGGACAGGAAGCAGACGAGGCTGGCGCTGAGCTCCGGGCCCCGACCCACTCACCGCCGCCGGACGGCCTCCAGGAATGGCTGTCTGCAGCTGCGGCCCGACCCGGCGCCCCCTGACCAACTCCGCGGGCCCCGACTCGAGGGAATTAGGGTTTTATGTCGTTTACCATCAGTGTCGCTCAAACTGCTGTTCTGGTTGGGGAGGAGACAGCCGGGAATTACTGAAAAAATACAACCACCAGCGCTGTGCTCTCAGCACTCACTGTGGCCCTGAGCGCACGCCCACGAGGTGGGCCGTGTCCCCCACGGCACAGCTGAGCCAGTGGGTTCGCGGAGACACCGCGGCTGGCCCGGGGTCTCGCAGCCCCCGTGCGGAAGGAAGGATGCGAAACAAGGGCGCCTGCCTTCCTGCTTCTCCGCGCGCCCTCGGAACAGGGCCCAGGGCCCGCAGAGCTCTGCGGAAGCTCGCCAGCCCTCCTCTGTGGGAAAGCTGGGCAAACAGGCCGTCCTGGGGCCTCCAGACGAGCTTCTGAGCTCAGGGGCCAGGGTGCCGGACTGGCTGGGCATCGTGGCCTGAGCCGAGAAGGGTGTGGGGCAGGGCGGCCCTCGGCTGAGCTCAGCTGTGACGTCTGTGCAGCTGGAGCTCCTTGAGATCACCTGCCCTTCTCCGGACTCGGTGTGTCTTCCAGTAATAAGGATGAAAGTAGCAGTAATGCAGGTAACGATCACGGGAGGGTTAGTGACTGCATGGAATGTGTGAATAGTCCAGACCAGGTGGATGATTCTAGAGGGGGAAACACAGTCGGGAAAGTAGAAAGCAGCCTGCGAGGAGCACTTGGGTGTCCTGGGGTGGAGAGGCCCCAGGGGTGGAGAGGACCCAGTGCCGCGTGTCAGGTCGGGGAGGACGGGTTCAGAAGCCCTGTGGTCTGTCCGCCCGCAGGCCTTTAAAGTCACTTTTCCATCAGAACGTCCCAGGCTGGATGTGCCCCCCGCAGAAGCACCCGCCTTTGTTAGCTGAGACCCTTCGGGCCATCAGGCTCGGGCACGTTTACGCCAACCTGTGTGCACGGGGCCGAACCGAGGTAGGCGGCGAGGGGTACGTCACCCCGGAGGTTTCGGCGACAGCGATAAACCGATGAAGAGTCGGTCTGCTTTTTGTGCCCACCCTGCCCTTTTGATTCCAAATAACTAAATAACATCCGTGGTGAAGACCCCTCCCCACTGGGTGGGACATTCCGCCACCGCCTCCCCGAGAGCCGCGGAACTCGCGTGCCAGCTGTTCTTGGCTTTTGTCTGCTGGCTCGGTTTCTTTTCCAGCCAACAGGCCTCCAGTCAGTCCCAGGTCTCTTCTTGGTCAGTCCAGTGTTTACTGCAAGAACTTGGTTTTTTGTGGTCGCATTTAGGCGGCGACCTCTGGCACGGTGGGAAACCCCAGGAGGCCACGCCAGGAAAATACTGTTTTCCTCTTTTTGTTATTTACATATGAATGTCACGAAATATTCCTATTCCCGTGGGATCTTTGCAAAGTGCTGCTTTTAACTGAGGCCTCAGTCCAGGGCCTCTCTCGGCAGGTGGTGTCCCTTTAAGCAGATCAGGGGCTGGCTGGCCTGGCGGTAACATGTGGAACCGCAGAGGCGCCCGTACTGTGCGGTTTTCGGGGTCCTGACTGGTAAATTACCGTGAGCCTTCCGTGTGCTCTGACACGCCGTACAATTTGTCCACGGAGCAGTGATGATAGGCTGTCCGGGCCTGGTCATCAAGAGCCTTTATTTAGCGCTTCCAGCCTTTAGAGATGTCGCGAGCAACTCGCGAGCAACTGTTCCCATCCCTTTATCGGCTTCCTCTTCCACGCGTCAGCATAAGTGGAAGAAGCTTTGACCCCTGAGGGCTGTACTTGCGCAGGGGCTGCGGTGAGGGGCGGGCCGCGTGGAGGAGATGGGAGGAAGGGCTTTTCCCTGGCCTGTGTCGTAGGAGCGCGAGGGTACGTGGGTCCCAGAGACTGTCCAGCCCGTCCCGCATGTGACAGGTGAGAAAAGCGGGCCTCGAAGGTGACAGCTTGCCCGAGGTCACACCTTAGGTGGGCCCGGAGGTGAGGCTGGGCTCTGCCCCCGGCCCCGGCCAGCCTCAATGCTTTCCCCGACATCGGGGTCTGCGGTGCCGGCACCTGACGAGGCTCCAGTCAGACCCAGCCCCCGCTCAACACTCTGCCCAGCGGCCCGGCATCCCTGGCACTTGCCCCGTCACGGCCGTGGGTGTGAGCCACGTACCGTCTCTGCTCTGCAGAGCGTCCCTGTGACTCTGGCACTTGCTGTCACTCTTGCACTGGAGCACACGAAGCCCCCTGTCCCTTTAACAACCCGGCCTGGAAATTGGTGGGTTAGATTCCCAGCGTCTCCCTCCCCGCACCCATCACTGGAGAACAAACACACAACCGTCGGGCAGGTCCACCAGGGCCTCCCGTTCCCATGAGCCCTCAGCCTGGGGCCCGCGGCTACAAAATGGCCCCGCGATTTTCCAGTCTCAGTTTTGTCCCCTATGGCTGGGGGCAGGAGGGGCTTAGAGCAAAGGGCCCTGAAGCTCCTGAAACTGTATGCAGGATGTGAATGGTGTCGGGGTCTTTTCGGGTTAAAGTTCGCTGCTCGCCTCTGACTCTCAAGGAGGCCCCTAGACCGGAGGCCGAGGCCACTGAGCAGATGCTCTCAGCCTCCGTCTTGCTTCTCCAGTGGAGGATTTTGGAGCGTCGGGTTGTGAGATGGGTGATGGACACTTGGCTCGAATGTCCTGCAAACGAGTTGCTTTCAAGCATTGACCCCCTGCCCCCAGCAATGCTACCCCCGGGGGGGCCCTGGTGTCCCCTCCTCCCTTGCGCGCCTCGGGGCAGCTGGCTCCCTCCCTCTGCCGTGGTCCTTGATGCAAGGTCTCCAGGACACTCTTAGTCCTGGCCCAGCGCTGAGAACCCCTCGTGCCCCTGGGCAGCCTTGCACTTCGGAGCTGAGCCCCACCCCCCCACCACCCTCCCCGGGCTGCTGCCTCCACCTCCCTCCCACGTCCGGGCTCTGGGTCCTGCAGCTTCCACCCAGACGATCTCATCTGCAGAGCAGTCGGCAGCCTGTCTCATCTGAAATTTTACTAAAAAAGTAGTAACAATGACTGTGGCTCTTGGGAGTGCTTGAGAAAATCCCCTGGAGCGCTGGGGGCTGTCCCGGGAGAAAATAGAAGCAGCTCTATTTGAGCATCGCAGGTCTGGGAAGATTCTGGGAGACTGATTCCCAGGACTGCCCGGGGCCACAGGGTCCTGTGGACGTGAGCTCTGCCCCCAAGTGCAGACGGGCTCTCTCTGTGCTGCTTTCCCGAACCCTCCCCTCCTCCAATCACCAGCTCTTTACCTAGGGCTCCAAAGGTCGTGGGGGGGCGGGTGGAATTCCAGAGGGACCGTAAACTTGGATGGGAGACCATCGGATCTTTATTTTCACAGACTTCCTGCTGAGAGGTGTCATGTTATTCCTTTGTGAATACAGGCAGCAGACCACAATAGGATTTGCAGTTTCTGTGACTCTGTCCATCACTTAAAACCATGGATATTTTCCTATCATATCAGGAGGGTTGCAGATATCACGAGAGGATTGTTTTTCCCTCATCACTTCAAAATTCTGGTGGTCCACTAGATCTTGTTATTTAATACATAAGCAACCACATTATAGTTTTTTGTTTTTTTTGCGGTATGCGGGCCTCTCACTGCCGCGGCCTCTCCCGTTGCGGAGCGCAGGCTCCGGACGCGCAGGCTCAGCGGCCACGGCTCACGGGCCCAGCCGCTCCGCGACGTGTGGGATCCTCCCGGACCGGGGCTCGAACCCGCGTCCCCTGCATCGGCAGGCGGACTCTCAACCACTGCGCCACCGGGGAAGCCCCACATATAGTTTTATGTTGCAAATGTGTCTTTTAATATGTTTGATAACTGTACGTCAACATAATTGGTTTTCTTTGCCAAGCTTTGTTTCCACTTTAAAATGTTATCCTGAGAAGGGATCCGCAGGCACCCTTAGAACTGCCGGTGTGCCCCGAGCACAACAGAGATTACAAGCCCCAGCTCTACGTGGAGAACCCGCCTTTCAGTCCTGGGCTGCTCTGTCTGGCTGCCGTTCCGGGGGCGCCCCGAGCATACGTGAGCGTCAGGCTGGCGGCGGAGGGCGCTGACCCCAGCCGCGTCCCCTACGAGGAAGGGCCCTAACTTGGCCGCCCTCGAGAGGATTGTGCCCTGGCCGCTCTTTACGTCCTCATTAAGTAAGGACATAACCCGTGAGTGGTGAACAGGAACTTGCATCCGTGGGCAGCGACCTAGAGCAGAGCTCTTTAAACATCTTGAGATCCGTGTACTCAGCCCCTTCGGCTGCTCCTTGGAGGCCCTCGGGAGGCGGGGGTGGGTGGAGTGGGAGTGGGGGGAGGCAGTGTCGCCGAGGGTCAGGCGGTGAACCCCAGAGTCTGCCAGAGCGGGTGTGCGATCGCGGCGCGCGCCCTGCCCCGTCACTCACTCACCTTGACCCAGACAGGTCGTTTAACCTCCTGTCCCTCAGCTTCTCCCTGTAAAAGGGGGGTGCCTGGCTTGTCAGCTGCAAACGAGCGTGGCCATCACCAGGGCACCTGCTCCCCGCGGCCCCCGGGGGCTTGGGGAGAAGGGTGGACGGGCAGTCTGGTGGCTACACTCAATCCTTCGCCTGCTCTCACCGTCCTTCGCGTCCCGGTGGCTCCCGGGCGACGAGGGCCCAGCCGGGTGGTAGGAACGCACCCTTTCTCTTTGGTGTCTGAGTGCTGGTGTCTTCATGTCCTACTGGGGGGGGGGGGGGGGGGGGTCAGCCGTGACTCCGGAATGAACCCACGTGATTATAAATAGGAGGCCTGGATTCCCAGACGAGAGGAAGGGGGGTCGATGAGACAGCAGAATACGCTGGCCATCGTCTCCGCTCCTCTGTAATGACCATGCTAAGAGCAATAGCCATCGTCCCGAGAAAGGATTCAGTATCAGAGCCAGGACAGGGAAAACAGCCTTTTTCCCAGGCCTTCCTGGGGAGGGCTGGGCACTCAAACGACGTCAAAACACAAGGAACCAAAAATACAGCCAACTGCCCTCTGCCCTGTGGCTTCACAGAGAAGCCAGGAGGCTGTTAACAGCCCACTGCCGAGCGGCCTGGAGGGCGGCGGAGGACGGGGGGGGGGGGCGGCGAATGGCGAATCCATCTGTCCCTTCAGGTGCCTCCTCTCGCCACTTCAGAGAGCTCGGAACGAGCAGGAGGTCTAACTGATGAGCACCTCACCTCCCGGCCTCCCTTTCTGCCAGAGGTGCTAATGAGCAGGAAGCCACAGACCCTCGAGCGGGTCCCGAGCGGGTCCTCCAACCTGGACCTCAAGCAAACGCTGAGGGCCTCTCCCGCCTTTAACACCTGCGGACTAATAGAAGGGGTTAGTCAGGGAACAGGTGTGGAAGGGAGAGGACTTGGGCGCCGTCTCACCCCGAAGAGAGGACGGTCGCCCAGGAAGGCGCCCTGGGTCTCAGAACCAGAGGGCCATCCGTGGCGGCGGGCGGGGGGCGGGGGGGTGTTCTTCAAAGAGCGGTCGTGATCCAGTGACCGGGCAGACGTCAGGCTAGAGAGGTCGGGAAAAGGTGAGGAAGAAGGGCCCTGCTCCTTGAAAACATCTGAAGGCGAAGGAGGAGGTTTGAAGTTCGAGGGTGGGCCGGGGTTTAATGAAAAGTGTTTTCGGGCTCGCAGAGTCCTAAGGAAGTCCCTTTTTACAGCGAATTCTTAAAGAACACCCACTCCGGGCTCCTCGTTGTCAGGCACACTTACCTCTGCCCTGTCGCCCTGTGCTACCCAATGCCTTAGCCACTAACCGGATGGGGCCACTTGCATTTAAATTGATTAAAGTTAAATAAAATAAAAAAGTCAGTTCTTCAGGCTCTGTAGCCACATGTCAAGTGCTAAGCGGCCACGTGGCTCGTGGTCTCCACGTCGGACAAGACAGACAAAGCACGTCTCCATCACGGCAGCTGCTCGGGGCCTCCCCACGTCTGTTCACATCCCCAGTCTTTTTTTTTTTTTTTGGCCATGCCACGTGATATGTGGGGTCTTAGTTCCCCGACCACGGACCAAACCGTTGCCCCCTGCATTGGGAGTTCGCAGTCTTAACCCCTGGACCGCCAGGGAAGTCCCACCTCCACCGTCTTGCTTTTAGATGTAGTCTCAGTATTATCTGGTTCCCAAAGCCAACTCTAAAGTGAAGAAAGCCAGATGATGCTTTGCTCAGAAGTGCTGAAGAATTCTTACCATTTTAAAGCCAACATTATCCCCAAACATAGACCTATAATAAATTGTTCCATGATGCTAAACGAGAGAGAGAGGGAAAAAATGTAAATAAGTGGATTGTTTCTGATGAACCATCTCTTTACCGTCTAACTATTTTCGTCTGATAATTAGCCTTTGTTCACGCACAGGAACTTAATTCTTCGAATTCTTTTCCAGTTATGTGCTCATTAGAAAAAATTGGCAGCATAACCCCTTCCGTTCCATCCAGGAAGCCCCGGGGCCCTGCTGGCTGCCCACCTGTCTGGGCACCTCCGAGCAGGTCTTGTCAGCCGCGGGGAAGAGAAAGCGGCCGAGCTGTGGGCTCCTTGGGTATGTCCGCCGGTGGTGGCGGATTTCTGAGAAACCGCTGCGTCTGTGCACAGAGCATGCAGCGCATTACTCCCTAACCCTCTCTCCCCTCCGTCCTGCAGAGGGGACCCGTCTGTGGCTGATTCTGTGTGCAAGATGCTTGTGTTTAAAAAGGTCTTTCCGTCGTTGGATGTGCCGGGGCTGCAGGAGGGTTGGGGGCGCCCAGGTGGGAGGAGGCTCCCAGGTTGTACCCGGCGGCTCACCTTCTGCCTTCACCTGGGGGGGAACATTCTCAGGGTTGGTCCCTCCCCGCCTGGCTGCATTCACGGAGAGCTTTGATGTCCATCCGGCTTCGCTCCCGGGCGGGCTTCACACTGGGAAGCGGTCCTTGGTGACCACCGACTCGGGCTAACCTCCCAGCAGAGCCCCCCTGCGAACCCCAGACGCCGCCGGCCGTCACGCTGGAGGAGAGCCGTCCAGGTGCCTCGCTGCCCTCTCAGCCCGAAGCGGGGGCTGCGGCTTCATCTCGCACCGAAACCCAGGCTCCCTAGGAGCGCAGGGCCCCCGACCGGCAGTGCCGGGCCCGCCGTGGCGGGGGTGTGCTGCGCGCACGGCTCCCGGCTCTGGCCCCGGACGGCGGCCCGCCCCGGCTGGCCTGGGTCCCCGGCCCCTGCCCCTCCAGGGAAGGTGGTGCGTTTCCCGGTTCTGTTGCCGGCCCGCCTGTGACTCTGGACATGCGTGAGCGGAAAGCGCTTTGGAGGCCTCACGGTCGGATTGCAGCTCCGGCCTTGCGGGCCGTACGGCTTGGGACCGACCACCGTGTCCGGGCCGTGGAGGCCGGCAGGAGCGCTTGCTCTGCGGTGCTACTGTGCGTGTGTGTGAAACGATGTATCCCAAACGCCCAGCATCGAGTTCAAGAGATGCTAGTTTCCCTTATTCCTCTAGGTTGAAATCCTCACTGGGCCCTGGTTCTCTAACATCCGAACAGCCCTTCCGGGCCGGGCCTGCCTCTCTGAATTCACCTGGGCAAGAAGCTCCCCTGTCTGCTCGAGGCCCCGGACAGCCAAGAGCAGCCGGTCCTGTGGGTCCAGGGCTGCCCTCTGCCTGCTGCCCTGGGGCTTCTCTCCGGTGACGGCTCAGGAGCCGTTCCCTGACCCCCAGGGCACACCTGGACGCAGCCATGTAAACACAGGCTTCAGGATCTCTGGGCGTGGAAAAAATAAATGGGACTAATAAAAAGAAACCTGGCTTCATTCCTTCTGCTTGATTTTCAAAGGCACAGGTAGAATAAAGCCAAGCACGCCTCACTCCCAGGACAACTTTAAATATCAGACCTTTTACTGAACTGTAAAATAAGTAGATTTTATTTAGCCTGGGGGAAACTGCTAGCTTCCCTCCTTGTTGGAAATGATGTCACCCCCCCTACTGTATATGGAGTGTTTCCAATACTGTAAAGCGGGGGGTGGGGTCCCCTGGGTGGTAGAGATGCAGCGGGAATGGGGGCCGCCGAGCAAGAAAGGCTCCAGGAGCGGAGGGAGGGGGCAGGGCAGGAACGGGGTTCCTGGGTTCCTGGTCACAAGCTGCATCTGCAAAGCTGGTCTGAGCCAGACTTGACTTCAGTCAGGATCCAAATTCTGTACCGTCAACTTGTCTAATTCCATATGTTTGCATTTTGTGTTTGTTTTCTTTTTTTTCTTAGTTTCCTAGGGAAATTTTCATATGAAAATCTCCAGCCTTATTTTCGCTGAATAAAGGGAAAGGTTTTTCCACGACTCCTAAGACGGAGGGAGTCCGGCGCCCCTGGCGGCCGCAGGTGGTGGTTACAGGGAGAGGGGCAGGTGCATCCCCCCCACACCACCCCCGCCTCCCCAGCCCCTGGAGAGCAGGCTCCGCGGGAAGTGTCCAGGAGAAACAGAGCTGGCTCGGTTCCTCCCTTTCTCTCCGAGGTTCCCCGTACACCTCACAGGGCAGGACCTCTGCGTGCATCCCGGAGCCTCTGACTCCCGACCCTGGATCTCGGCCACAGGAGCCCTCGTTCATACTCAGATCTGCCTTTTATTGAGAGTTTAGAGTATGCTGGGCTCTGTCTTATTTAATCCTTACGAGCCAGGGTCAGGTCTTAGGGTCCCCAGTTTTCAGATGGACAGACGGGGGCTCGAGAGTAATTTGTCAAGATCGCACGGTCAGTAGATGCTGTTCTGACTCCCTGGGGCCTGGGTGGCCAGCCGTGGTCGGCTCCCCGACACTGAACTTGAGTGTGATGGCCCTGGCCAGTGGAGGGTGCAGCTGACACGGGAAGGGCACAAATGGTCCGTTTCGTAGTCTTGGCCATTGAGTCTAATACCCTGGTTGAACACATAGAGCTTCTAGGAAGTAGGACGCATTTTATCTAGGGTGCTGGGCTCTGCCCCGTGGTTCTGCCTGTGCTGAGTTGTGTATGTTTCAGTGACACGCGTGTGCTCTCCAAGCCACCTGACGTGGAAACACCAGGAAGAGGTGAAGAGAGGGACCCCACGGGAAATGTGGAAACACGTGCACCTTAAGCACTCCTGGGTGTCTTGCTAGCAGAGCTGGTCCTGCTCCCTTTCCAGATCTAAAGACACAGAGTCTGTCCACGAAGAGGGCTGTTTTCTGTCTGTGGTTGCCGGGCAGAAAGGCAGTCTGCTGGGATCTGTGGCTTAGGGCAGGCCCTTCGGGCTCCGGGGCCTGGGGCTGTGCTGGGCTTTGACCCGGCCGAGCAGTGGCCGGCTGCCTGGCCTGTGGTCCTCCACGGCCCCAGCTGCGCCTCCCAAAACCTCAGGCCCCCGTGAAGGGGCTGAGTTCTTGTCACCAGGCCTCGCCCTGTCACCACCTACTAAATTGCCTGGGGACCCAGCAGCCCCCAGCCTGTGGCCACACAGCAGCCTCCTCCTGGCTGAGAGCTCTGGCGTGAAGCCAGGCCTCTCCCACTATTTACTGTTTCATCAGTGGTTTTCCAAAGGCGCGGGTCCAGGCTTGGCCGCCCGTGCCATTCGGAAGTATGTGAACTCTCCATAAAACCAGATTGTTGAAGGATCCCGCACCGAGGAATCTGGTCACTCAGAAGTCCAGGCCGGAGGCCCGAGAAGTCTGCTGCATTGTTTCTGGAAACTTCTGTCCTTGCCTCTGTCTCTCTCGAGTTATCCAGCCTATTAGCAGTTCTTAGCTCTCTGGGGTTCAGTAGCCTCTTTTTGTATCTGATGAAGGCTTTGGACTCCCCCCAGAAAAGTGCCCCCGTGCACACGCACACAGCATTTTGCTTAGAATCAAAGATGTTCACGGCCACCTTCAAAAGACGGATCCCGCTGAGAAGCCCGGGGCTAAACAGCAGTTTAGCCGTTCGGCCCCTGGGTCTTTCTTGGTGGGGTGTTTTCTTACCAAGAAGAGCGTAAACAGGCTTCTCCTGGTCCTTTCTTTTTGAAATGCCTGAAGCCCCGGCATCCCAGAACAGGGCCTGAGCCACCAGAGTCGAGTCAGGGCTGAGCTCAGACGCTGGAAAGGGAGCTCGGTGGGGTGACGGGCCCCCAGGCACAGAGTCACCGGGCGCGGCGGTTCAGAGCCCCCAGGAGCTTCAGGGGCCTAGGGGCAAGTCAGGGATGGCAGCAGAGGGCCAGGAGTGGTTTTGGCAGGTGCTAGTGGCAGCGGCCAGGTACTGAGGAGGGCGTGAAGCCCTTGCCCGAAGCACTGCGGCTGTGCCACGTGCGTGAGCGCTGCCCGTCCGGGCCTCCAGCGTGGAGCATCTGGATTACAAGGTGGCAGTGTCAACCCCAAGCGCTGGCACGTCCTGCTTGAGAAAACTTTGATTTCCCGCCTGGGCCCGTGACTTCGCCAAGGCTGGGTAATCACCCAAGCGGCACCTGACCTTCCTGGCTGTTTATGTTAGCAGCTGGCAGGGCTCTGGGCTGTTAAGGATGATGGTGGGGGGAGGGGAGTGCTGAGCACGGCAGGCTGGGTAGGAGCCCCAGCCCGAGAGCCAGTTTGAAGGGGCCACGCCATGCGCTCCTCGGGCCAGAGCCACGCCCCGCGTGGAGCTCTGGGGACCAGGAGCCAGCCGGCCGGAGAAGAAGGCAGGAGGTGGCATTGCAGGCTGCGCGGAGGTGGAAAACAAAGGCCTTGGTTTCCCAGGCCTCACACTGCTGTGTGACCTTCAGCAAGGCGCTTAACCTCTCTGAGTCTCAGGAGTCCCATCTGGGAAACGGGGATATTAATACTGGCTCTGACTACTTCACACGTGAAGTCATTTTTTAAATCTTAAAGCGCCATGCTGCCGTTGTTGAGAACTGGAGGAGATCAGCCGTGTGCTGGCAACGACTTCCATCGCCAGCCAGCCTCGGGGGCGCCCAGTGTCGGTTCTGCAGCACCACTGCCATCACCAGAACTTTGCTCCCTTTGAGGAGTTATTCTCTGAGTCATGAGTTAAGCCATTACCAATTATTATACCTCATGAGCAATACGTTTGTTAGTAGGCTTCTTCCCGCCCATTGGACCCCCTGCTCAGGAGCAAGGTTGTTTCGTTGTGTTTTGTTGTTTTCTAAAAGCGGTGAGAGGGACTTTCCTGACAGCCCAGCGGTTAAGACTTCGCCTTCCAGTGCAGGGGGTGCAGGTTCGATCCCTGGTCGGGGAGCTGAGATCCCACATGCCTCGCCCCACATGCCTCGCGCCAAAAAACCAAAACAGAAAACAGGAGCAATATTGTAACAAAGTCAATAAAGACTTTAAAAAATAAGTAAATAAAAGGGGTGAGAGTCGAAAGGACAGGCGGATCCTGAGGGTCTTGGAGTTGGGGGGATTAGCATGGCCTTGTGGGGATGGGGGAGGGGGACTGGGGTATCCAGGTGACAGCAGAGACACACAGGGACAGGATGGAGGCCCGAGTGATGGGGCCCAGCCAGTCTCCCCCAGATTTTCTGGAGGTCAGCCTTGTTTTCATACCCTTGACTCCTTTCTGACCAGCCCTCTCCCCCAAAAACATCAAGTTGAAGCAGACACAACTCCAGGCCAAAGGGACCTGGTATTACGGACCTCCGGTCCTGGCGCACAGCCACCCCGCTGGGTGGGTTTCCGTTTACCGTTCTGTCGGGGACGAAGGTGGACTGCAGACAGAGGTGTTTCCGAGGCCCCAGGCGGGTGGGAGTGGAGAACTTGGTGACAGAGCTGCAGCTCCCGAGCTGGCGTCGCCTCAAAGATAGCTCTGCGGGGTCCAGAACAGCTGTTACAAGGCTGCTTTCCTTTCCCTTCCTTTTTTTTCCCCCCTTTAATTAATTTAAACTTTTTTGATTAAGGGACAGCTTTCATCAGTCCTGGCAGCTGCTAAGGGACAAGATAATTTATAGATGCACTGACACTATATGATTAGGACAAGCACAGTAAATAGCAGACGAGAGATGCTCTGAGCGACCCGAGCCCCACCTCTCCAGCCCACCCACCCGCACCTGCCAGGCGAGGCCCAGGTAGATGTCCCAAGTCACTCACTCGGGGATGCCTCCGCCACTGAAGACCATGCGTCCACACAGCCCCACCCTGATGCCCCAGGGGCTTTCTCAGAGCCGCCTGATTGCGGGGGAACTCTTAACTCTTTACACATCCTCTGGTCAGAACTTCCTGGTTGGTTACAGGGGCACCCCCGGGGGCTTGGTCCAGGCAGGGCCAGGGACACAGGGGCTCCTGGTCGCTTCCGGCTGACCCTGGGCGCGTCATCCTTCTCCCCCTGGTTGCCATGGAAACCCCTCCATTGTCTCTGGGCCTCACCGTGGAGAAGGCTGAGGCTCACGCCTAGGCCTTCAGCACGGGCAGTAATTAACCCCCAGGGAATATGGGCATCTGTCCGCAGCTCCTCAAAACTGTCTGCATCCCAAGGCCCTCGAGAATGCACCTTGTTACCCTGTTCCCCCTTCCTCGCGTCGACCAGAGGTACTGCAGGGTGAGCCTCCCCCCGCTTCCTGGGCGGAGGGTGTGTCCCCTGTTCCACGTCCTCGGCCCAGCCTTCTAAGTGTTCCTTTTCTCAGAGCAAAGGGCACCCTACCCGGGCCATCAAGGGTCCACTTAGCAGGCGTTTCGCGTGCAGGGGCTGGGCCGTGGGTATTTACAACTAGTATTTTCTCGGCGAGATTGAATCAGGCACGTGCAACCCGGTGCAACCCCGACGACCAGCTGCTGAGCTGGAAGGCGAGGCTCCACGTCACCTCGGGGCTCTGGCTGCCGTGCGCGGCCGCTTCCCACGTGGCCGGCAAGGACGAGGGAGGGAGCCGGGGTTCCAGAAGGGCAGGTGGAGGAGCCACGTTACGATAAATGAGGCATCTCGGCGGCTTCTGGGAGATTGCTTGTTGGGGGGAAGAAACAAGGCCATCGAGGTTCCCAGTGAAGATCACACATTTGTAGCTGGTCTCTCGGTGGCTGTTCTTGGCAAAGAGCTGAGCGGGAAAGATCGAGGGGGAGCCCGGGAGGAGTCGAGCTCTGGGGTGGCGGGGAGAGATCCACCCGTGCCGCCCGCGTGCCTAGCGGCCCTCAGCCCCTGGCGCAGGGCTCAGCCAGCGGCTGGCATCCCACAAACACGTGGCCGGCTGTCCCCGCCTGACAGCCAGGCTGCCTGGTCAGGACTCCTCTGAGGGGGACCCCGCTCCCTGCAGGAGATCAGGAAAACTGGGGGACGGACACGGTGTGCTCTACTGAGCCGAGGCACCTTAGGCTTTTAAGATTTTTTTAAATTTTTTAAACAGTTGTGGGTTCATAGGCGCTTTCGGAGGCAGTAGTAGAGAGAGGTCCGCCGTGCCCGGTGGCTACTTCTGATGTCACCGCGTACCACGTCAAACCAGGACCTGGCCCGGGTGTGCGCGTGTCTGCAGGTCACCTGTGTGGAGCTGTCTAATATCCCTCTCAGGGAGGACCGCCCCTCACCACAAGCATCTCCGTCCTGCTGCCCCGTCTCAGTCGCACCTGCCCCTCCTCCCCCTCCCCCGGCGACCACCCCCGGTTCCCCATCTCTGCAGCTTTGTCATTTTAAGAGTGTCGTATAAATGACTTCTCGCCCTCCTGTGGACTACTTGAACGTTTTTCAGAGCTCCATCTTTATTTCTCGCCAGTGTTTTTGAGTGTGTCTCTTTTCGTGGTTGCTCTTGGGGTTACACTGTATGTACATAGTTTACCAGTCTACTGGTACTACATTTTAGCCCTTCAGATGAGGTGTACATGCTTTATCTCTCCTTACCCTCCCTGTTAGTAGTATAACTGCCTTAACTATTTCCATCACATGCATGAGAAACTCATTAGTGTTAAAACTTTTGCCTTAACCACCAAACGTAACTTTAAAAACTCAAGAGGAGAATGAATGTCTGTTGTATCGTACCATATTTTTGCTCTTCCGGATGACCTGAGTTTCCCCTATTTAAAAAAAAAAAAAATCATTTCTTTTCTGTATAGAGAACTTCCTTTTGCTATTGTAAAGGCAACAACAAATTCTCTTAGTTTTTCTTCATCTGTGAAAATACATTTATTTCCCCTTCATTCATGAAAGATATTTCTGCTGGATGTAGAATTTGGGTTGATAGTTCTTTTCATTTGGCACTTGCAAAAATGTTACTCCACTTCTTTCTGACCTCCGTGGTCTCTGATAAGAAACCGCATGTTATTAGAACTGTCCCCCTTCTCAACGGGGTGTCACTCATGTCTCTCTCTCTGGTTTCAAGACATCTTCTCTGCCTTGAGTTTTCCCGGGTTTGCCTGTGTGCTCTCCACTGATACCACGGGCGTACCGGGGAGCCTCACGACCGCCCAGTGGAAGAACGTCCTGGTGCCCCGCCTGGTCTTGTCTGATTCCACCCCAGCAGAGGGTTGGGTGCTTCCTTACAGCCTGGAGAGAACGGAGGCTTTGTCAGAGGAAGTGGGGTGGGAGCATGGCGTTTGGCTGGAGTAGAAGGATTATGGTCTAAAGTTTTCTGTCTTAATTTAAAAATGGGCAAAGGATTTAAGTAGATATTTCGCCAAAGAAGCTATACAAACGGCCAATAAGCACATGAAAAGATGCTCAATATCACTACTCACAGGGAACCGTGAGTCAAAACCACGATGAGATACCACCTCACACGCATTAGAACGGATATTATCAAAAGAACAGAAAATAACAAGTGTTGCCAAGGATATGCAGACACTGTAACCCCGTGCACTGCTGCTGGGAATGAAAAACGGTGCCGCTGCTCTAGAAAACAGTGTGACGGTTCCTCAAAACGCTGAACGTAGACTTACCTTGTGATACGGCAACTCCCCTTCTGGGTATGTACCCGGAAGAGCTAAAATCAGGGACTCCGGCTCTTTGTTCACCCATGCTCATAGCAAACCGCAAAAGGTAGAGTTTTAAGTGTCTAACAGTGGATGAACAGAGAAACAAAATGAGGTATAAACGTACAAGGAACCTCATTCAGCCCAAAGAGGAGTGAAATTCTGATACCTGTTACAGCATGGAAGACTCTTGCAAACGTTATTCTAAGTAAAATAAGCAAGACACCAAAGAACAAATGTGATATTATTCCTCTTGTAGGAAGCAGCTCGTGTGACTAGTTCACAGAGACAGAAGATGGGACCGGGGCTCCCAGGGGCTGCGCGAGTCACTACCGAGTGCGACAGAGTTTCTGTTCGGGATGATGAAAAGATTCGTGCGCTGGGTGGTGACAGCCGCACACAACGTGAATGTGCTTTTATGCCACAAGACCGTACACTTAAAAATGGCTGAAACGGTACATGTCATGCTATGCGTACTTTACTGCAGTGTGGAGTGAAGTGGGTCTCGCCAGGCTGCGCCTTTCCCGGGCCCTCGGCTGGAGAGAGCCGCCCTCAGTCGTGCGCGGCTCGGCGCGTCTGCACCGGTGGGCGTTTCTCGGTTACACTTCTCAGCGACCCAGGGAACTCATCCCTGTGCCCTGTTCCTCGGGTCCTGGGGTTCCTTGCCAGCCTGCCTTCTTCTCTCCGTCTTGTAGTTGTCTTAGGTTTGTTTTATAGGTCATGTCCGTGGATTTTACCTGCACTTTGTGGGCGGAATAGGGAAAAATATGTGTGCTCCCTCTCTGCAGGAGCGGAAGTCTCCAAGTCACTTTATTTCATGGAGAGAGTTCCGCCCATGCTTCACTTCTGCTGCTAGCCCGCGAAGTCTCGTTCATTTCCATACGGTATTGCGACTCGGGCTGAAAGCCTCTTTTGTTCAAGGGCTCCTACTTCCGAAATTGCACGCGAACATGTGTAAACATTTCCGGAGAGCAGCAGATAAGTAGCACAGTGTCATTCATCATAGCGTTTCACTGCCCACCTTCTCCTTTGCCCCAGGCTTCAGTAACGCTAATCCCCGGGGCATCTGACGGGCACTCATTCGTGATCATAAAATTAGTTTATTCTACATGTGCTGCCACTTCTCGCCTTGTCATAATTGTTACTTTCCTCAGCTCATGCCTGCTGTCCTGTCCACGCTTCTGTCAGCACGTGTGATCAGATATGCTTATGCTGGGTTTGTCCCTTCGTCCCGTCATGACTGCTGATTTTTGAAACACTCCCTGGAGGAAACACCTCGGTGTGGCATCAGAAGCAGCGGGTTTTGGATCAGGGAGTTTGGGTTTAAGTCCTAGTTTTGCCGCTGACTGGCTGATCATTTGATTCCCCTGAGCCTCAGATTCCTCCTCATTCAAATGAGGGAAGCAGAATTAGGCCCTTCCTGTGGGACCAGCTTCATGTTGAAGCCACTCACTTGTCATCGAATCGAAGAAGTTAGCGGACCAGGGGCTTGGGGCAAAGCTGCCGCCGCCGGCCGGGTCCCTGGGTGATGATCTGCTGATGCGGGAACGGTCAGTGGATGAACGGTAGGCGCAGGATTTGCATCGAGATTTTCCTATTTGGGGTTTGTCACCGTAATTTTTTATTTCCATTGACTGCTGTGCTCGGAGCCATACCTCAATTATAAGTGACTTTTGTCCTTTTCCCCCTTGAAGTTCAGCGCCTAAATCCCAGGTCTCGTTCCACCTCTTCCTTTCCGTCTCCCCTTGACCCCCTCTACCCCGTCCTTCCTGACGCTGAAGTGCTCGCCTAAGCAGAGCAGGTCACCTGTGCTCCCTCGGTGCAGAGAGCAGAGCTAATAACGCAGGGCTTGCTGTCGCCAGGGCAGGCAAAGCGACCCAAGGCCGCGCCCCGAATCCCTGTCAGGGCGAGGGGAGAAATAGGCGAGAAAGGCAATGGGGCAGGAGGGGAGCCGGTGGCGGGAGAGACGGATGAGCAGGACGGCCCCAGGAGACAGGAGCGCAAACACACGAGCATCTCCCGTCGAGTGGGGATGAATCACTGTCCCCCCCAGGGCTCGGCAGGCTGGCAGCACCGTCCTCTCGCAGACTCCGAGTCGTTTGTAGCTGCCAGCGTGCGATGGCGGGCCTGTGCGTCCTGCCCCTGTTCGAGTTTGCCAGGGGGACAGGTGTCTCTGCAGAGCAGCGTGGCCTGGCTGGACACAGCGCCCGCGGTCTGACAGAGTCTGCATCACCTCGGCCCGCGTAGGGCACCGTGTCGGCCGGCCCCCCTCCCACCCCATGCTCTGGGAACAAGACCCTGGCCTCCCATCGCCCCCAGCAGGAAGGGCCGGAGAGGCAGCCCCCACCCGGCACTGCCCAGGCATCTGGCTTTAGGAGGTTTTCAAGAAATGGACCCGCGAGGTTCATGATGAGGGTTCCTTCCCGAGAACAATGATTTCCACGGATCACTGTGCAGAAGCGGCCAAACACTTTCAGGGGACGAGAACAGACTTGCCGGGAGTACAAGCACCCGACCCTGCGTGTGTGAGTGCCTGTGTGCACGTGTGTGTGCGGACACGTGTGTACGTGTGCATGCGTGTGCTTCCCAGGAGATGACCCTATGAGGATGGCTCTGTCCTTTGCCGCCTCTCCTCTGACATGGATTTGTCTCGTCTTTTTCTCCTTTGCGGGACAAGCCCAGCCCCCGCCGTGACTGCCAGGCTCTGTCACTCTTCAGAGAGACCTGTCCTGCCCGGCTGGGAAGGGTCTGGGTAAATCCCACCATCGTGGTGCCCCCAAACCTGCCGGGTGGGTGTGCGGGTGTTCCCGGCTTTCGCCAGCAGAGCGCCGCCTCTTCTCAGCCTCCTGGACTCGGCAGGCAGCCGTCAGGCGCTGCCAGTGCTGGAGGGGCGGGGAGGGAAAGCGGAATCAGCGCACCGAAGCCCCAGCGCCGCCCCCATCCAGCAGGACCCCTGGCAAGGCGGCCGTGAACGTGATCGTGTGGAGGGGCGACTCTGCAGACCTCACGGTGCACAGGCAGCCGGAGCTCCGGGCTGCCTGTTGGGCGGGCACCCTAGAAGGGCGCCCCCGGGAGCTCGGGTGAGCCTGCCGGTGCTGCACGGTGGAGCCCCTGCCCCAGCGCCATCCCCGGGCAGGCGCCATCCGGGCAGGCGCCGTCCCTGGGGCAGCACCCGTGAGAAAGTGTCCACGCGTGAGTCGGTGACTTGCCACCCCTTGGTGCTTCTTAGGCCCTCCCTGGATCTTTTGAGGGGTGGAGCCCCGGGGGAAAGGGGTGCCGGGCAGCAGGTGGGAGTCACGTGGAGGGCGAGGGCGTGGCCGGAAGCGCCGGGCCGGGGCGCCGAGGGTGCTTTGCTGCCAGCTCAGAGCCCTGGCTCTGCCACCGACCCATCAGCCTAATTCAGCCACCTCCGGCCCGTGGCGAGTGCGCGGGCAACCTTACTTTTTTGAACCGGGGAATAAATAAGTATCTTGATCAACATGTAAATAAGAAGATATTTACCAGACGCCTGTCAAAAGGATTTACTGCATTTGCAAACGATGGAAGCCAGAAGGAGGGGCTGTGTTGGAGGAAAAGACAGTGTCCGACCCCAGGGGTCTCCAGTCTGCTGACTGTGTGACCCAGCACATGGTTCTGGTTCTACACGGTGGTATCGTGGGGTCGGTAAGACGCGGTGGCACTGAGGAAAGACCGAGAAACATGCAGGTTTGCCCGAATCTAGCAAATTAAAACGGAGGTGACTTTTACAGTGTAAGCTAGGAGGCTGGGAGAAAGAGACATTTGTAACATCAGTCAGCTCTTGGGCCTGTCCGGTGCTCGTCTGGCAAATGAATGAGTGAGTGAGTGAATGTGTGAGTGGAGGGAACGAGCGAGTGAGTGAATGAATGCACAGACACTCTGATAAGTTGAGGCCGACCTCCCGCGCTCCCTCAACCCCTCCCCCTGCATCCTTCCGCCGGGCTGCATAAACTGCCTTATGAATTGATGGCTCCTGTCAAATGGAACCACCCGAGATGGAAAGGTTCCGTTATTGGCGCGGACGGCTGTTCAGGTCAGCCCTGACGGACGCTCCTGCCGCCGCCCCAAAGCCCTGGGCCGCAGCACCGCTCACGGGGCGACCCGCGGCTGCCGGGTCTGGGCTTTGACGGCTGCTTCTGGCCAGATCCGGCCTGTCCCGTCGTCTCTCCCCAGTCCTACTGCCACGTGGCCCCCGAGCCACACAGCCCCGCCCCGCCGTCGCCCCGCCCACTGGCCCTCTGTGCGGCCCCTCCCTGCGTTCTGCCTGATGGCGTTACTTGAATGTAGCGTTTCCCGTGGAGACAGTGATGGACGTGAAACCACCCCGGCTGAGGGCCATGCAGCCGGACTGGGTCAGAGGCGGAGCTCACGCCCTGGGCCCCGCGTTGACTCCCCGGGGGCCCTGGACCGGCTGCTTGACTCCTCTGAGCCTCAGCCTCGTCACCCGTGATGAGCGGCGGTACCGGCACCAGCCACGTGGCACCGGAGTCCGTTGACTTACCGCGTTCACGCGTGGCGTGGCGGGCGCCCAAGGGCCTCCTCCCTTCGCGCCCCGCGGGGCTCCGCCGCTTCAGCGTTTCCCCTGAAAGGACTGGCACGCCGTCCAGGGCCCTGGCGAGCAGCGCCTGTGAGTGGGGCTTTCCCGAGGTGGTCAAGGACTAAGTCTCGTGGAAACTCCGGGAGGTCAGCGGCCCCCTGTGGTGACGATTCCGCTTTACCTGTGCCGGCGGCTCACCTGGGTGTAGCTGCCGCAGAGGGGGTGTGGGTGTCACCGCGGCGGCTCTGCCCGGACCCACCGTCTCCGAGGAGAGCCCGTGTCCTCTGAGTCGCTCGTGGCTCTCCTGGGATCACAGAAGCCACGTGGTCTGTGGTGAAAGGGTCTGGCCTGGAACCTGGAGTGTGGAGGAGGCTGAGCTGCCCTCTGTGTGTCGCTGGCGTCAGGGGAGGGGAGCCCCAGCCTCCCGGCCTCAGGGACCCGCCGTGTTGCCATGACCTCTGTCCCTTCTGATCCCGCCCCGGCCTCGACCGCCCCGGGCGGGCAGGGGAGCTGCTTCTGCATCTGCGCGCCCCGGGGTCGTCGACGTCGGCGGCCATAATCAGAGCTCGGGCCCCCGGGGCCTGGCATCTGACTGGACCGCAGCCTGATTCTGGCCCAGCACGTGGAGTCAGTTCCGCAGAGGCTGGGGGCGGGGGGGGGCGGTGCAGGCGGAGAGGGCAGCAGTGGGGAGCGGTGACTCGGGCGAGGGCACTCGCCCCAGGGCACAGCCTGCTGGAGCTCTGACCTCTCGCCGGCTGCGTGCCCGCGGGCACTTCTGGCCAGAGGGGTCAGAGGTCAGTGGGACCCTGGCTGTGGTCGGGCAGAGGTGCTGGGTCACTGGCTTGCTTTCTGCACAGTAGACAGATGGTCGACTCTTCCAGGAGGACCCAAGACTCACACCCCCCAAGCCCCTCTTCCCGGGTGTGTTGGACACGCCCCCCGATGTGCACCCTGGGCTCCTGCTACACGCGTGCACGCGTGCCCCCTGCGGGCAGACACCTGGCCGTCGTAAGCATGGCTTCGGGAACCTTAACCCTGGACGTCTCAGGGCGTAAACGAACTCCAACATTGTCCTTTTCCCCCTTGACGCTTTCCAATTTTCTTCTCTAGCACTTTCTTTACGTTTTTATTTCATTTTATATTTTTTAACTGAGGTATAGCTGATGTCCAATATTATATTAGTTTCAGAAGTAATAGTGAGTCACAATTTTTAAAGATTATACTCCCTTTAAAGTTATTACAAATATACTTCTGTATATTAATTTTGTATCCTACAACTTTACTGAATCCATTGATGAGCTCTAGTAGTTTTTTGGCAGCGTCTTTAAGCTTTTCTATCTATAGTATCGTGTCATCTGCAAACAGTGACGGTTTTACTTCTTCCTTTCCAATTTGGATTCCTTTTACTTCTTTTTCTTGTCTGATTGCAGTGGTTATGACTTCCAATGCTATATTGAATAAAAGTGGCAAGCGCGGACATCCTTGTCTTGAGGAAATGCTTTTAGCTTTTCACTGTTCAGTAGTATGTTAGCTGTGGGTTTATCACATATGGCCTTTATTATGATGAGCTATGTTCCCTCTCTACCAACACTGTGGAGAATTTTTATTACAAATGGATGTTGAATTTTGTGAAAAGTTTTTTCTGCATCTATTCAGATGATCATATGGTTTTTATTCTTCAATTTGTTAATGTGGTGTGTCATCCTGATTGATTTGTGGATATTGGACCAGCCTTGCACCACTGGGATTAATCCCAATTGACAATGGTTCGTGATTCTTTTAATGTAATGTTGGATTCAGTTTGCTAATATTTTGTTGATGATTTTTGCATCTATGTACCTCAGTGATATTGGTCTGTAATTTTCTTTTTTGTGTGATGTCTTTTTCTGGTTTTGGTATCAGGATGACAGTGGCTTCACAGAATAATTCTGGAAGCATTCCTTCCTCTGCAGTTTTTTGGAATAGTTTCAGAAGGACAGGTGTTAACAGTCTTCTCAAAATCGTTTAGTAGAATTCAGCTGTGAAGCCATCAGGTCCTGGACTTTTGTTTGTTGGGAGTTTGTTAAATTACTGATTCAATTTCATTTCTGGTAATCGATCTGTTCGTATTTTCTGTTTCCCCCTGGTTTAGTATTGGGATACGGTACCTTTCTAGGAATTTTTCCATTTCTGCCAGGCTGTCCATTTTATTGGTATAGAGTCGGCCATAGTAGTCTCTTAGGATGCTTTGTATTCCTGTGGTGTGGGGGCTGTACCTTCTCCTTTTTCATTTCTGATTTTATTGATTTGGGTCCTCTCTGGTTTTCCTGATGAATCTGACTAAAGGTTTATGAATTTTGTTTATCTTTTCAAAGAATCAGCTCTTAGTTTCATTGACCTTTCCTACTGTTTTAAATCCTCCATTTCATTTATTTCTGCTCTGATCTTTATGGCAGCACCTGGATTTGAAATCATCAGGTGGTCTCCCTCCAGAGACGGGGCTTCCTAACCACCGTGCCCTGAGCCTCAACTAACAGGACAAGGCCGGAGGACAAGGTGGGAGTCCGGCTGGTGGCAGCCGGGGCACGTGTCCATTCAGAGCAGGGGAGGGAAGGCCTTACTGACTTGGCACCTGCCGTGGGAGTCAGGGCCACTCACAGGACCTGAGGGGTTCCTCACTCCCCAGGGCCCCTTACGGTCTGTGGACCCCAGGGAAACACACGTATAAACTCCACACCAAACTCTCTACGTGATTTTTCGTAGCCGGGCAGAGGAGGGGAAGGGGCATTCACTTTACAGATGAGAAAACTGAGGCCCAAAGAAGCAACATGCCTCACCCCAAACAGAGGCCTCTCGAGCCAGTTGGGGTCTCAACCCTGAAGCGGTGGTGGGCTGGGCCACGTGGAGGAGAGGGTCGCTGCTGGGACCCGGGTCACCAAGGCCCTCGGTGTATCCTTGTGAAAACTCGTGAAGTTGAAGCCGTTGTCTTCGGCCGCCTCCCGCCTCCCCGCCACCCCCTTGGCCCCCGTCCCAGGGCCCCAGCCTTCCACCAGCTCTCTGGACACACGGCTGGGCTGGCGGCGATTTCCTGACAGATGATCCCGGGCAGGGGGTAGCTGCTTCGGGTTCAACCATGGGCTCAGGTAGCTTTCGATGAAGACCCTTGATGGTTAGAAGATCTTTAACATCCAAAGGAATGCTTCCTTTTTCTTCCTTTGTGAGAAAATAAATGACAAAACTTGCCATTCTGACCCTTGTAAAGTGTACACTTGGGTGGCGTTAATTACACTCACGATGTTGCCCGGCCCTCACCGCTGTTTCCACAGTCTTTCATTCCCTGAAACACTTCCCTCCTCCTGCGTCCCTGGAACCTCTAATCTACAGTTTCCACGAACGTGCCCGTTCTGGGTGTTTCGCAGAAGTGGAGTCACACATCTCTGTCCTTTCAGGACTGGCTTCTCTCGCTTACAGCACAGTGGTTTCGGGGCTCAGCCACGTGGCAGCGCGTGTCAGAGCTTTATTCCTTTTCAGGGCTGACTAGTGTCCTTCTGTGAGTGTATTCATCACGCTATGTGTAGAGTCCTTCGGCCGCTGATGGAAGGAAAGCTCCCCGAGTGTGACTGTCCACAGCTGCTCTGTTACAGGGCGGGTACCTGCTGCTTAACACAGGCGGTGGGGGCATCGCCCAGCCGCACCACGCGTGCGTGCATGCGTGTGCGCGTGTGCAGGAGCGCGCATACCTGAAGAGACGTGAGCGTGCACACGTGAACAGACCTGGCAGGCGCTCCCGCACGGCCTGGTCCAGGGAGCTCTCCCCTGGCACCGGCTTCCTTTCCCGGGGGGAACGTTGTGTTCTCCTAGAGCACACGCGGTAAGAGTCTCGTTAGTGAAGGATTTTTCATCATCAAACCTGCCTGTGTTTATAGGGCCCCTCAGAACGGCGAGGACGGGAACTCTCCGTTCCTCTCGCCACGTTTGGGAATCTGACTGTGCCTTGTGCAGAGCTGCGCACAGACCAGGGACGAGCTTGACAGAGAACTCTGGAGAGGCTTTGGAGTCGTCTACCACTTCGGAAGTGGTATTCCAAGTTCTAAGAAAACCAGGCGGGGGGTGGGGGGAAGCACTCATTGCTCTTCTTAAATAAAATCTCAGGCAGAGCCCAGAATATAGAGGCAACAGGAGTCACCCGGAGTGCTGGGGAAGAGACGGCTGCGTCTTTTGTGTGTGTGTTCTCTGTCCACACCCCATCCTGTGGGTTCCCCAGACTTGATTCGTCTGGGTAGGGTCCTCGGGTTAAAGGGGCCGCACTCTGGTTCAGGGCGGGGGCGGGGGGGGAGGTCCCCACCTTGTCAGCCTCCCCCCGACCTGTACCCGCTCCCAAAGCACCCCTGGGGAGACCAGGGCTCTCAGCAGCATCGTGATTTGGGTTTTTTTTTTTTTTTCATGCTTAACTAGCTCTTCTACCGATGAGAAACAGACCCGGGGAGGTAACGTGATTTCCCAAAGACACAGAGCCATTCGGTGTCAGAACCGAGATCGTTCTCATCCACAGACAGCTGAGTCTGCCGTGACGAGGCTTACAATGCGCTTGAAGGGCAGGACGTGTGGACGTGAGGAGAGCGGAAAGCTCCGATGGCCTGTGCCCACCGGGGCCTCGCCAGTCCGCAGGCATCCGGGAGACCTCGTGACCCCTGGGAACCGAGGCGCTCCCTCCTCTGAATCCCCTCAGTGCGTCAGACCTGGGAGTGGCCGTGGGCCAGGGTGCCAGTGGCGGGCCCTAAGGAGAGGGCAGGGAGAGGGGAGGGATGGGGACACGGTGACAAGGAAAGGGCTCACGGGGCGGGCGGGGGAGGGGAGGGGAGGTGCTGGGAAGGGGAAGAGATGGAGCCGCGTGAGCAGCGAGGTCCCCACTCCAGCCGAGGGCGGCGGAGGGTCCTCGGGAGCCCTGGGCATCCCCAACCCCGCCCCGCCCCCCGCAGCTGTGCGTGGCTGCGTCTGGCACGTCCCAGCCGTGTCCTTGTGCCTCCTCCAGCCTTTCCAGCCTCAACCCACAGTGGGGCCTGGAATCAGGCTGCCCCCCCCCCAGGGGGGCTTCCAGAGTTGCCGGGGTTCCCGAGACCGCAGCAACAGCGGGTCCCGTGCTGGACCTTGGTGCGTTCTCAGGGCTCTGTGACCCCCAGAACCAGGCCCGAGGAGGCCGTGAGAAATGTGACTGCATGAGGCCAGAGGCACCCTGACATCAGCTGGCCGGAGAACTGGCTTCCACAGCTGCGCTGTTCCCGCCCCCGGACGTTTCTGTGGCAACACAGTGTTTTGCAAGGATGACCAAGCTGTCTCAGTTGTTTACGTTTTCGTGTTTGTTTTTTGCTTTTGAAGAGAGGGTTGGGATTAATTCTGTACGGAGGCCCGTGCCTCTGACGTTAGAGTGAATACGGCACACATGCACACCCACGTTCACCCACCTCGCAGGCGCCTGTGCCCCAGACTGGGTGACCACAGGCCCTTGCTCCTTCCCTGGGATCTTGTCCGGACCCTTCTTCCTGGCTCCTGGGCCCTCTTCAGTTCTCAGACCCTTAAACCTCGTACCGAGGAGTCTGACCCACTCGTGTCTCAGGGGGTAAGCGGGGCCCGGGAGGCAAAGAAACGAATGCACCTCGGGCATCGGGTCGGGAAGTCCAGCCCATCCTGCGCCTTCCACGGGTACCTTATCTTATCAGTGTCCTAGTCTTTCCGGCCGGGAGGTTACTTAGATAACCTCTGAGGTCCTTTTATCTCTCAGACCCCATGGCTCTAAGCAGGACCCTGTCACTTCTCCTGGGAGACAATTCCCAGGATGCAGAAGCTCTCTCTTGGGCTGAGGTCGTCCCGTAGGGAGTGGACCCCAGCCTCAGCTCTCCTCCGGTCCACACGCTCTCCAGGGCCACCTCGTCCGGCCGCCCCTGCGAGCCCAGCTCCGTGCGAGCCCACCTCTCCGTCCAAGTCCAGGAGCTCCGCCTTGCATACGGAACGGTGACCCCTCCTCCTCCTCAAGTCCTCACTGCAGCGAGAGGCTCCTCCATCCACAGCCGCGGGGTTAGAAACCCCAGGGGGGGGTGTGCTCTTCTTTCCCTGCCTCTTCTCCGACCCCCACGTGCAGCCCGAAAGCAAATCACACGCCTTCTGTGTCCCAGGTCCCCACGCCTATCTCCAGTCCCCCGTCTCGGCCTCGGCTCAAGCCTCCACGATCTCTGCGTGGGCCACCCCCGCCCGATGGCCCCATCGTGACCGCGCCGGACGGCAGTGCGCACCACAGCAGGGCCGCCGTCTCCTCAGAACGGAAGCCAGGTGTCCGGGCCTGGCCCCAGAGCCCCCGGTCCCCTTGCTCCGGCCCACCTCTCCGGCCCGTCCCCTCCCGGCCTCTCTCCAGCCACGGCCTCCACGCTTCCCCCCTTTGCCTCTCTCTCCACTGGACGCCTGACCCGCCCACTTCAGCTGACCGCTCTCCATCCTCCGAGCCTTCTCTCCAGGGCACGGCTCACCTGCTGTATTGGAATCTGTCCATCTGTCCCCATTGTCCCCAGAGCTCCTGGAGGTCAGTTTCTGAGCCCTTTGTCTCGAATCTCCGGCACATAAACATGTCCGTGAATGGTTGAGTGAAGGACTCGCGGCCGTGTCGGGGCTCCTTCTGGTCTCCACCTGTTACGTCCCACGGTGTGGATTAGGGAGTGGGCCTGATGGGGGAAACTTACAAAGGCCGGGGGTCAACAAGAGAAGACACGCGTCCCCAGGTCCTCCGTCTCCCGGGAGGTGCACCAGGTCTAGGACTCCGCCAGGGCTGCAGTGGGCCTGCGCGGCACTGGAGGGACCCGGGACCCCTCGTCCCCCATGGCTTTCCCTTTTCATAGAGGAATCGGGAAGGGAAGGCGGCCTCGCGGACGAGGGAGTGGACACTTGGTGCCAGGCAGGCGGGGCGGGGAGTGCAGCTGTTTAGGGAGTTGTCTGAGAGGCCGGCGCCCCGGCACGCAGGACCCTCGGAGCCCTGGGGTATGGCTGTGCCCCCTGCCGCGGGGAGGGGTATTCCGAGCCGGGTTTGCTACCTGCCCCGGGAAGCTCACCGTGCAAACAAGAGGGGTCTCCGGCCTCACTGTCCAGTGACTCGCTCAGCCGGCTGTGCCTCACCAGTAACGCGTGACTGGAAGGAGGGACGGTGGGATAAAGGCATCCAGCACGCAGGTGAACACGCACGAAAGCCCCTGACACACGTGGGTACCCAGCTCACGTTTGTTTCCCTTCTCATCCCCGCTCCAACTTCGTGCATTTCCGGAGCGGTTTCTGGGGGTGCGGAGGAGGTGGCTCTGTCATTTGGGGCTAAGCGTGGACCCTCGGAGTGGGCTTGGGGGCGGGGGCTGAGTGGCTGGACAGCTCACCTAACAGTCGCCCTCAGGCGTGTCGCGCCCCTTTGGAACACGCCTTCCCTTTCAACACGGTCCCGATGTACGTTTTCATCTGACGTCACCTACTTTTTAAAGAACAGAGGTGCTACGCACTGTGGTTTGTTCCTGGGTCTCAGACCGACTTCAAGGTGACAGAACGGGTAGGAGGTAGGGACGAGCCTGCCTCGGAGATGCTGGTGGAGCCCCACCTCCTTCCCGCGGTTACCGCTTATCTGGGCCTCTTCCTCGGCACGTGGACCAGCGGTTCTTAAACTGCACGTGCTTCAGAGACACCCGGGAATGGTCTGGAATGAGCACTTCCAGGCTCCGTAGCCAGAAGGTCTCCTCCAGTAGGTCTGGGTGGGGCCCGGGGCTCTTCCCTTTTTAACTTTGTGTCCCCAAACTTCATCCTGAGCTGGGCTGGCTGAGGCCAGCACACGCTCAACGTCGCGGGGGTCGGGGAGGGCGGGCAGAGCAGGTCCGCGGAGCACAGGGCACGTTGGGACCAACCTGACCTCTCCCTGCGGGGCTCCAGGCCTCGGAGCAGCCCCTCCCAGCAGGCCGGGCGGCAGGCCGTACGCCTTCTAGGGATACAGTGGGCGTGGGGCCTGGGGTCTTCGGCGAGCCCCTCCTGACCTGCAGAGGAGGAGAAGCCGGTCCTGGGGCCTGAGACGGGAGCTTCCTGGAGGCTCCCGCGGAGACGGGCGCGAAGCATCGGCGTGTGAAGGCCACGGCCGCCTCTGCCTGCGGGGCCTTGAAGGCTCTGCGCCGGGGACAGCGTGGGAGAGTGGCTGCTGGGGAGGGTGGGGTGCCGGTGAATCAGCCCTGAGTCGGCTCTGACCGGCCGGAGTCAGTCCCGCCAAGCGTGGGCTCTGGGGACAGGGCCACATCCCACAGCAGAGCCCTCTTGGAGAGGACAGAGTGCGGAGAGGGGAGGAGCACCGCCCCTCCCCCACCCAGGGCCCGCCCTCATCCTGGAAGTGCTGGGGTCCCTGCTGACCTGGTCTCGCTCTTTGGACAGAGAGTTCTATTTTCTCAAGGAAGAGAGCTCGCCCAGGTCGGGGTCGGCGCACGCGGGCAGCTGCCTCTGTTTCAGCGGCTGGCGGAGGTTTCCGTGCTCTGCTTCTTGGTGGCTGGGTACCAGAGACCCCGGCTGTAGCTTCAGGGTTTGTGACTCAGAACTGTGGCACTTTCCCTGCCCTTCTGTCTCAGCCCTTTCCAGCACCAGCTCCCGTCCCGGCATCCTTGGGTCCCCTTCAGATGAGGCATCGTGCGTTCTCTTCTGAGAAGTACAGGAACTGCTCACTGATTAACTAAGATGTTTCTCAAAGATGCGCGATATTTCACCACCCTAATTTCTGCATGTTAACGTTGGAAAACTAAAGACACCATTCCTGCCCAGTGGGTCGGTGCTCTCCTGTGGGACGGACCGTGGGCCTCGGCATGTGGCCTGGGGGTCCCCCTGATCCAACCGTGGAGGGGCCAGGCCGCTTCTCCTCCACCTCCTTGGGGGACCTGCTGGGTCAGAACTTTCCAAATCCCCAGACTAATGACCTCTTCTCTCTCTTCTACTTGTGTTTCCTAGGAACGGGTGGAGTATCTCTTTCTCATCATTTTTACTGTGGAAGCATTTTTAAAAGTCATAGCCTATGGGCTCCTCTTTCACCCCAATGCTTACCTCCGCAACGGCTGGAACTTGCTGGATTTTATCATTGTGGTTGTCGGGTGAGTACAGCCACCCCTCCCCCCCTCCGCCACCGTCACCCAGTGCCGGCGCCTTCCCATCCGTATCTGTGTCTCTGGTCACAAGGGTCCTGGGCTTCAGGCCAGACGAGAGGATCAATTAAAAATCACTTCGGGGCTTCCCTGGTGGCGCGGTGGTTGAGAGTCCGCCTGCCGATGCGGGGGACGCGGGTTCGTGCCCCGGTCCGGGAAGATCCCACGTGCCGCGGAGAGGCTGGGCCCTTGAGCCGTGGCCGCAGAACCTGCGCGTCCGGAGCCTGTGCTCTGCAATGGGAGAGGCCACAGCAGTGAGAGGCCCGCGTACCGGAAAAAAAAAAGAAAAATCACTTCCGATTCAGTCTCCAAAGGGAGAGGAGCTGTTACCTGGAACAGCCCCGGCCGCTGCTCCCACCTGCACACACGTGCACACGCGTGCGCACAGGTGAATCCGAGGCCTTCTGGTGGAGCCCAGGGGCCTCTGTGCAGCCAAGGAGATGCCCCAGCTTTAGGTCTTTTACTCCCTCTGGGCCTCACCTGGCCCAGCAGCCCCTGGACGCCTCCCCTGCGGTGTGGCTGAGTGCGTCTGGTTGGGCTGGACGGAAGGGCGGCTCGTGCCCGGGAGCCGGGACACCCACCTGCGCCTCTGCAGGGTCCGGGCCCGGTGGCTGCCGGGACCGGACAGTGGGGCTAGGAGGGGCCGAGGGGACGGGGCCAGACGCACTTCCCCGGACACCCTGCTCTGCTGTAGAGGCCAACTCAGCCTACGCTCAGAAACAAAGCGGCGTCAGGAAGCTTCAGGAACCCTTGGAAGTGATGATCTCCTTATCAAGGCATCAGTAACTTCAGGAAGAGATTCTCTCTGGAATGTTTGTACGAAGAGATGCGCACGCGCCTCGAGACACACAGCTGACCGGGCTCCAGTCGCCCGTCCATCTGCAGAAGGCAGGGTGCCCAAGCCTCGGGGCTGACCTGGCGCTACTTCAAGCCCACCTGCTGTTCACTCCCTCGCTGTCCCCACAGCCTTTGGGGTCAGGTCAGCGTGGCATTGGGCTCCTTCCCGAGGGGGCCCTTCCCAGCCGCCCCGGGAGGGTGTCGCCCTGGTGGCTTCCCCAGAGCACACCCTGCTCAGAGCCTCGTGGGCGCCCGGCCTCTCCTGCAGGAAGCGATGGAGCAAATCAGGGCCATTTGGGAGTGAGTCCCTGTCTCCGGGCGTCTGGAGCCGTTTCCGAGTTTTCGCCGCTGTCCTTTTTTGCCTGGCCGAGCATGACACGCTTTGCATTAACATCAGGGACACTCGGGAGGCGTGAGGGACACGGAAGTTACTGGACTCTGGCACGTGCGGATGTCAGGGTGAGGCTGCAGCTCTGCGAGAGATTTGCTACTTCTGTTCACTCCAGGATAAACAGAGTGACTGACAAATGCCTTGAACTAACGCAGCAAACCATGGCAAAGTCCTTTAACGTGCTTCTTCCTGATGCATCTAAATCCTTTTAAATTCAGCGTCTCCCTCAAGGCCCGGGTCTCCTGGGAACCTTTCACACACTCACAGAAAGAGCCCAAGGAATGAGAGGTCCAGTGCTTCTGGGGCCAACAGACAGGAGAGGCGCCTCTTGGGGCAGAGAAGCTAAGTCTTCTCCCGTCTGTGGGCTGAGTTGGCGTTGGTCTGTACGATGCTCTGCCCCAAACGTGGCCTCGCCTCTGCGTGCGGTGGAAGCAGGAGACACGGGTGGACCTCAGACAGGGGCCCATCTCCCACTTGCATGGACCCTGCTCCTCCCGAGACTGAAGCGAGCAGACTGCTTGTGGGTCAGCCCAGAGCCCAGCCACGTCCCCCCGGGCCCAGGCCATCAGGCCGAGGAAGAGGGAGGCGTCCTGACTTGGCACTCTCCCAAAGGTGCCTCCATCCACTGTGGACGACACGGCGGCTGTGATGCCAGCGCTGGCTCGGCTTGTGGTCCACCAGGACCCTCTGGCGTTTTCCTGTTGATCTCGCACTCGGCCGCACTCGGCACCCGGTTTCTCTTCTCCAGGGCGCTGGTCTTTGGGGCTCTCCATCCAGTCTGGACTCAGCCCATCTTTCTAACTCGGAACACGACACACACATACCCCATGGAGGGTGTGGCCCAACCACCTCTCTTCAGCTGTGCTCTCCCATCCTGACCCCTTCCATGGATGTGCCTCTGCTTCCTCGTGTCTCCTGGGAAATATCTGCTCCCCTCGGCCCCTCCTGGGCAGCCCCTGCCCTCCTGCAAACTAGAGGGAGTCTGCCTTGCTCCGGGGGAGGTGGGCTTGCCCGCCTGAGTGCCGGGCTGAGGGCCCCTCTCCCTTCTCTGCCTTGCCACCCAGGAGGCCAGTGCCAAGGCATTGCCCTCCCCGCACCCCCGCCAGGCACCCGGGAGCCCTCCCCGCACCCCCGCCAGGCACCCGGAAAGCCCTCCCCGCACCCCTGCCAGGCACCCGGGAACCCTCCCTCCACCCCCGCCAGGCACCCGGGAGCCCTCCCTCCACCCCCGCCAGGCACCCGGGAACCCTCCCTCCACCCCCGCCAGGCACCCGGGAACCCTCCCTCCACCCCCGCCAGGCACCCGGGAGCCCTCCCCGCACCCCCGCCAGGCACCCGGAAAGCCCTCCCCGCACCCCCGCCAGGCACCCGGGAGCCCTCCCCCCACCCCCGCCAGGCACCCGGGAGCCCTCCCCCCACCCCCGCCAGGCACCCGGGAGCCCTCCCTCCACCCCCGCCAGGCACCCGGGAGCCCTCCCCGCACCCCCGCCAGGCACCCGGAAAGCCCTCCCCGCACCCCCGCCAGGCACCCGGGAGCCCTCCCTCCACCCCCGCCAGGCACCCGGGAGCCCTCCCCCCACCCCCGCCAGGCACCCGGGAGCCCTCCCCCCACCCCCGCCAGGCACCCGGGAGCCCTCCCTCCACCCCCGCCAGGCACCCGGGAGCCCTCCCCGCACCCCCGCCAGGCACCCGGAAAGCCCTCCCCGCACCCCCGCCAGGCACCCGGGAGCCCTCCCTCCACCCCCGCCAGGCACCCGGGAGCCCTCCCTCCACCCCCGCCAGGCACCCGGGAGCCCTCCCCGCACCCCTGCCAGGCACCCGGGAACCCTCCCTCCACCCCCGCCAGGCACCCGGGAGCCCTCCCTCCACCCCCGCCAGGCACCCGGGAGCCCTCCCTCCACCCCCGCCAGGCACCCGGAAAGCCCTCCCCGCACCCCCGCCAGGCACCCGGGAGCCCTCAGCAGATGCGCCTGCTCAGGCCGTCTACTCCAGCCTAAAGGGCCTCACTATGTCTCCAGCTCCCTCCCAATATGGGGCCCTGCCTCTCGGCTCACAGGGCCTCTAGAGACCATCGTCCTCTCTGACAAGCTCTAACGTCCGGCTAAGGAACTGCCAGACACACCGCCTGGAGGAGGTCCCCGGCCCTTAGGCACCAGTGGGCACCAAGCAGTGGTTTCGCCTCTACAAAGTGTGACTGAGGAGAAACGCGCCGGCCCCTGCAAGCTGAGAACACCTCTGGGGCCCATTCCTGAAATTTCTACCCCTCCAGGAGTTAAAGGAGAGGATGGTTGTTCCATCTCTGTTCCCTTCCCTGAATAATACTTGTGAACATCTTGTACATGGATAAGCGTGTTCCTTTCTTCCAGGAAGTTCTAGGAACCAAATCTGGTTTGGATTTGGAATGCTGTTCAACAGACTTGCAAACCGGTGTCCATGTCCTAAGTTTCTGTGATCCAGGCTTCCGTGGAAAGAACATTTCTCGGCAGAGAAAAGACCCTGCTTCCCCCACCCTGGAGACCTCTGCCTGGGATGGGAGGTGTCACCGGCTAACACATGGACCCGTCAAACTGCCAAGCTGGGGTCAAGGAATCACAGAACAGGCAGGACATCAGGCGTGGTCTGGCCACAGCACCCAGTGTGCAGACACAGCCTTCTCGGGGTCGCCACGCGGAAAACAGACTGAAGGGAACCCACTCATCCCTGGCCTCGCTGCCCAGGACGTCCCCAAGGGTTCTCCGGAGCACGTTTTGCAAATCCCTGTTTAGGCCAGCTCCCTCCACTGGGCCCTGCCTGGGTCTAAGCTTCTGCTGAGCCCCCAGCTGCAGCTTCCCCGTTCCCAGCCCCAGCCCCCCGGGGCAGGAGTCATGGGAGCCCCAGCCTGTTCCTCAAGACCAGGCTGCCCGGGCCCGGTTCGGGTCTGGTCCCTGGGCGTCTTCCTTGGCCCCAGGCATGACCCAGTGCGCTCTACTGACCATGAGTCAGTGGGACGTCTCTGGGTACCCAGAGAAAGATGGTCCACGGGGCCCTTTCCCATATTTTCTCGGTTCCCACAAGTGGCCCGGGATCCCAGACTCCCATTCCCATACATTCTCTGCATGTTCTAATCTCTCCCGAAAGCTTTCCAAGGTGCCCTGTGTTCCCCACAATCCCTCCCCATTTCTGGTCTTCGCAAACGTTTTCTGTAAAAGTCCGGATGCCAGATTTCAGCTTCACAAGCTTTGTCCCAACTACTCAGCTCTGTCTAGAAAACATCAATATGGAGTGGGGTGTCGCTGGATCCTCATCAGATTTATTCCAGAGCAGGTAGCCCGGTGCCGCCCTAACCCCAGCACCCGTCCCTCCTTCTCTCTCTCATTCTCCCCAGGGGTCCCGCTGCCCTTGCCGTCTCTCAAGACACGGCCCCTCCCCTCCAAATGCTCGCAGGCCAGGAGAAGGGCCCTGCTTCCTCTTATTCTGCTTTCAGACCACCACCCCCCTCCTCCCTAAGCCCCTCCAATTCTTTTTTTTTTTGAAATTTATTTATTTTATTTATTTTATTTTTGGCTGCATTGGGTCTTCGTTTCTGCGCGTGGGCTTTCTCTAGTTGTGGTGAGCGGAGGCTACTCTTCATTGCGGTGTGTGGGCTTCTCATCGCGGTGGCTTCTCTTGTTGCAGAGCACGGGCTCTAGGCGCGCGGGCTTCAGTAGTTGTGGTGCGCGGGCTCAGTAGTCGTGGCTCGCGGGCTCCAGAGCGCAGGCTCAGTACTTGTGGCGCACGGGCTTCGTTGCTCCGCGGCATGTGGGATCTTCCCGGACCGGGGCTCGAACCCGTGTCCCCTGCATTGGCAGGCGGATTCTTAACCACTGCGCCACCAGGAAAGCCCAGCCCCTCCGATTCTGATGCTTGTGTCCTCAGACCCTCTACCCCTTGCTTCTCCAAGTCGTGGTCCTCCCACACCTTTGAGTCTCTCCTTGGCTGTGGAGACGTGAGCTCTTGGCCAGCTCCTCCTCTCCATCACGCACTGTCCCGCCATCAGCCTCCAAGCTTCTTGGTTCCTTGATGTCTTCTTCCCCAGGGATCCTGACTCTGTCCTGTCTCAGCTGCCCACTCCCAGGGTCGAAGTCAGGATCCCCGCCCTGACCGCGAGCCACATCCTCTCCGTGATCTCAGACCAGCTTCCTACTCTCCAAAAGATACCACCCGTCCTTCCTGCTCTCTCCCTCCAGCGCTGGACTCCGCCAGTCCCCTCCTCCTGCCCTGCGGTCATCTCTCACCTGTGTCTGCACTCAGCTTTTATTTCTCTCTTCACTTCCTTGCTCACTTGCAAAAGCGCCAACTCCAACCCGGTCCGACCAGCTGGTACCTGAGCTGTGCCCTTGGAGCGGGTAGAGAAACGCACAAGGCTGAGCTGACGTGTCACTTGCTCTCGTGACCACCTCCTCCCAGAGGCCCTGGGTGCCCGGAGACCCTACTGCACGGCCTGGCTCCGTCCACCCCCCCACTGTCTTCTGCGACCCATTTATGCCTTTGCCTCACACTTCAAGCTTCCAGGACGCCCTCCCCTTTCACATTCCAGCTGATGGCTTTGCTACCTGATTCGCTGAGAAGAGAGGTACAGTGAGGAGAGGACTTCCGTCTGTTCCCACACCTGCATTTGAACCCACAATGCACCTCCCTCCCCGGGACCGTGCTGAACCTCCCTGGCTACTGGGCGCGTGCCCCTCTGCGGGCATCCTGCCCTCCTGCCCACCAGGGGTATGGCCGTTCCAGCCACTGTCCCCTCACTTCTTTACTGTCCATCGTCTGTCTCTATTGGGTGATTTCATTTAAAAGCAAGCAATACGATTCCACGCCCTCTGGCAGGAACTACCTTTTCTCTTCTCCTACCTTTTTCCAGCCAAATGCCTCAGGAGGCGTTGTTTCTACGGGACCCTCCCCTCCAGCTACGGTGGCCACTGAGCGCTCACTTGAGATGCGCCGTGTGTGTAGAACACACAGCGGGTTTCAAAGATTTAGTGCAAAACAGAGAGGGACAAACATCTCACTAAAAGCTCTTTATTACAGCTGAAGTGATCATATTTTGGTTATGCTGGATTAAATAAAATCTATCATCACCGTCCATTTCGCCTGTTCCTTGTTTCATTGTTTTAGTGTGGCTACTGGAGCATCTAAATTGCACACACGGCCCACATTTGTGCCCGGCACTGTTTCTGTTGGACGGAGCCGTCTCGAACGCTCCTCTGTCCTCTCTCGAGCACGTGTCTGTCACCTTTGTCCCCAGACCTCCAGCGAGACAGGTGTTGCCAGGGTCTGAGGCCGGCGGTCATTTTCCTGTCCTTGTGGCTGCGGCACCGCGTCGGTTTCTATGGGACCCCTTGTCGGTACCCAGGCTCAGATCAAAGCCGGGGGCTTGTCGGGAGGAGCTGGGACGTGGTGCCGGGGCACAGGCGCTGGGACGCTGGGGGGGCAGAGGAACGGGCCCTGGCAGCAGCCCCCACCTGCCCGACGCCCTGCCTGGGCTGCCGGTGGCGCGAAGCCGGCTCGACGCCAGCACCGGGCGCGCGGGACCCGCCCCGAGGGACTGTCATCCGGTGAGGGTCTCGGACCCTCCCGCACGCCGGACTGACCGTGGCTGGAGGCTCCTGCACGCTTCACCGCCCAGCATCGCTCAGAGAAGTGGGGGCCCCGCCGGGCAAGCGGGACATCCTGACGCCCCCTCTCTCTCCTTCTCTTCCAGGCTTTTCAGTGCAATCTTAGAGCAAGCGACCAAAGCCGACGGGGCCAACGCCCTGGGAGGGAAGGGAGCTGGATTCGACGTGAAGGCGCTCCGGGCGTTCCGCGTGCTGCGGCCCCTGCGGCTGGTGTCCGGGGTCCCGAGTAAGTAGCCTGGGCCTGTCGGCCACGTGACCTCCTCCCTGTCCCCCAGTCTCCCCCCAGCCTGAATTGCCGAGGAACCTGATTTCATACACACGGAGGGTTTTCTTGAATGGGTTCCTTTGCTCTAAAGGTCCCGCAGCTCTGTCGTGAGTCCACTGAAACCCACTGTGGCCCCCGCTCCGCGAACACCTGGGGAATCCAGAGCCTGATGGAGACGGCCGCACAGAGGACGGCCTCGCGGCCATCTGAGCAGCCCCGTGTCCGCCACCCGGGCCGGGGCCGGGGCTTTAAACACGCCCGCGGCGGAAGAGCACCGAGCCGCTCCACAGGCTCCCGGGGCGCGGGGGCCCGGGGCGTCCTCTCTGCTGTCTGTATTTTTCCGACGTTCAGGAGGTTCTGTTTGGCCACTTCTTCCAGCCCTCTCCTCCTTTCACGTCGCGTGGGGCATCTCCGGCCACAGAAGCCCTATTTTTTGGGCTCGCCGCCTGTCGGAGTGAGAACTGCTTTTCCCTGAGCGGGGAGGGCGCTGGCCTGAGCCGGGCAGACGGGCATGGGAGACAGGCCCGGGGACGGCGCCCCTTCTCCCTCTCCTGCAGCAGCCCCCCCATGGCAGAGGGCCCCCCCAGCCCTGGACACGGAAACTCGGGCTCCCAGAGTGTACACTCCCGAAAACCCCAGCCCGACCTGCTCCGGGGCTGCGTCCACTCTCAGAGCTGCTTCTGTTCGGCTGGCGCTCACTGAGCCTAATTCTGGACGCGGGTGCTGGGACGTGTCACCGTCCACTCGGTGACCAGGTCTGGGCCCTAACTCGAGGTGGAGGAGACCCCCGGAGCGGGCTACGGCCAGCCGAGCTTGGAGACGGGTCCGGGCCAGGAAGGTAGAGGGGCCTCTGCGCACCCACCTTTCCACCTGCACGGCCACCGACCAGGTGACGTTATCCTGCTCGGTGGGTGAAACCTCTCAGGGTGTAGAATTGTGGGGACGCGGGGGATCTCGTACCGACCTGTCCAGCGCTTTCCGTACCACGCAGGAGAGTGGAAGGAGCCTCCCGGAGTCACTGAATTAACCAGCGCAGAGCAGAGAGAACCAGGCCTCCTGAGTGAAACCAGCTCTCCCCGCGGCACCGCGTGGCCTCCTGTAAAGAATTGCGTGCGTCTTAGACGCTCACACGCGTGTCCTGCCTCTGCAGTTACCTTATAAGCCCCCTGAAGCCCAGAACTGTGCCCTGTATCGTCTCTGACTCCTGCGTGATGCTGGCCTGGTCTCTGCTCAGGGCGGGAACTCCCTGGGTGGACAAAGGCAGGAGTGGGTGGTCCCTGGGCAGCGGTGGCCTGTGTTAACTCCCAGCGCGTGTAGACCGTGGCCCCTCTGCTTGATAAGCAGATTCCCTCTGTTTGGCCTTAACCACTGGACGCTAAGAATGGCCACCGTGTACGTGACGGCTGAGACCCAGGGCCCGTTTGCAAAGCCTAAATTATTGGGGTTTTCGTGGTCAGTTAGCCATCACTGCATAGGCCAAACTCAAGGAATGAGAAGGCAGGGGGCGAATCAGCTCGAACAAGACTTTAAGGGGTTTAGTGTGACGGTGCAGCCAACGCGCCGGTGGCAGGGACGGTGAACTGAGCCCGCGCTTCGACCCAACACGCCTCCACGGGCACGACGGCGCGGACCCTGCCGCGCGTGCGCTTTTCAGGGCCCACAGCGTCAGAGCACCGTGCAGGGCCTGAGGACGCGTCGTGAAAACCAGGATGGTCCCTCCCCTGGAGGAGTTTGAAAATCTAATGAGAGCACACCGGGCAGCTTTTACTGCAGGAAAAAACCATCCCCAACTCGCGGTGTCTGAAAACCAGCAGCACACATCCTTGGCTCATGTTGCGTGAGGGCTCTGGGCCCGACCAGCTTCCGTGGTCACCTCATCCCAGAGCCCGGGTCGAGGGAGCGTCCAGCATGCGTGCCCACGGCCCTCACGGCTCTCGCCGAGGGGCACACGGTCAAACCACACGGGCACATTCTAGGCTTTTGCCCAACCTGGTTTATATCTTGGCTGCTCACATGCCAGTGGCCAAAGCAAGTCGCCCGGCTGCCGTGGCCCCAAAGACGGCGGGACACAGAAGTGTGCCGTCCATTCAGAGAAGCACGGGTGAGGGGTTGTGATCAAACGGTCCGCTATCCCCAAGAGGCGGAAGGGGCGGCATTAACAGGACTAGCTACGGTGATGACTCTGGTACAGAGGTTCGTAATCAGAGATGCAGGGGAGCTGGATCCCGTGGAGTAGCCGGGGCTCCTCCGCAGAGGAAGCTTCACGGACCGCGTGCCGTCCGCGTGCAGCACCGACGGCAGCTCTGCACCGCGGGGCTGGGCGTCGTTCCGTCGAGAGGGTGAAGACGGGACTCTGCCTCTCAGATGTAAGGCCCTGCTGCCCCGCCGTGGATTCAGGGAGATGTTCTGTCCGTGAAGCTGGTGCCCTGCAGCCCTGGGGCCTGCAGGTAGCTCTGGCGTTCTCAGACAGCTAGCAGCTGGGGCTCGTTTTCTGTGGGTCCCTGGTGAAAAGGGAAAAGCTCTCTGGGGGGCTTCAAGGCAGGGCTGAGCCAGCCTTTCTCACTGGGGTAGCGTCTCTGCGACCTTTTAAGTAGTGACGTGGGTAGACCCAGGTGGCTAAGTGCCCCGGGCTGGTCTGGTCGATCTCCTCGAAGACAGTGTCACCGACGTCTCCCGCTGCAGACCTGGACGGCGGCCTCCCTCCTCCGGTGCCATAGCCTTTGGTTCTCCCCGCCGCCCCACCGCTCCCGTCCCCTCCTCCTGTCTGGACCTGCCGCTGCCCGGCTCTCTCCCCCGTGGCAACACCGAAGCATCTCTTATTGAGGCCATCGGGGGTCTCCGTGGTGCCGAATCCAGTGGCCCGTCTCGGGGCCGCTTACCTGACTCTGCGGGATTCGATTCAGCGGGTGGTCCCGTATCCTGGAGCCGTATCGTCACCGGGCCTTGGGGACGCTGTTCTCTCCCAGCTCTGCCCTCGCTCCACTTGCTTTTCCTCGTGGGAGCCGCGGGCTGACTTCCGCTTGCCTTCTCCTCCTCCGTCCTCGGGCCTCCGCTCTCTCTCGGCCCCGGCCCCGGCCCCTGGTGGTCACGCCCGGTCCCCCGCGTGGCCCCTGATAGCGGCGCGCTGCAGCCGCCCGCACACAGCCCTCTGCCCTGAGGCCGCACTGGCGCTGCCGCCTCCATCCCTTCACGGGAGGCCTGGTCGGCGGCGCCCTGAGCTCACCACGTCCCCCAGAGCCTTTCCCGGCCGGGAAAGGTCAGCCTCATCCTTCTAGTGACTCGGGCACAAATCCTGGGCCGCCGCAGCGCCCACCACCCCTCACCAGGATGTCACCGCCGCCTCCTGGCAGGAGTCTCTGTTTTGCCCTTTGCCCTTTGCCCTTTGTCACAGCCGGGGCTCAACCCAGCAGCTCAACGTGGTCCTCTCAAACCACGTGCCACTGTTCCAGTTGCAACCCTCCGGGCTCCCCACCTCCTGAGAGACAGAGCCCCTCTGCAGCCTGCCCCCCCCCGCCCTCCTCGGCCCCCCACCAGCCCCGGCGACCTCCAGCTGCGCCGCCGCAGCCCGAGCCGCCTCACGCGGTGGGACCTCCGTCCGGGCGCCCTTGGCTCGGCTGGCCTCGCGGCCTCGACGTCCGCGGAAAGGGCACCTCCTCGGGGGCCCGTCCCGCCGCCCGTGTCCTCCGCCCCCTTCCCCCCTTTCTTTCTCCTACATCTCTCTCCACCCTCTCGCCCTCATTTATCTATTTGCCACCCCTGGCCTCGCGAGGACATAACCTCCACGAGGACAACAGGTGTTTTGTTCCGCTCACTGCTGTATCCTCAGCCTCTACGATTATCTGCAGAAACGCCAGGTCAATCTTTGTGGGGTGACTGGGCCCTCGTGGGCTCCACGTGGCCGCGCCGGAGCACCGGCCCACCCCTCAGGGACGCTGGTCCTGAAGGCCTTCCGTTCACGGGCGCCTCCTTTAGTGTCTGCGAAGGGCTTTTGTCTTCTCACTTATCTGGTCTTCATGACACCTGTGCACCGTGTAGCTGTGCACGTAGGTAGTACATGGTCAGGTGCTGCTTCTGTAGCAAACGGGCTAACTGGCTGGTTTGCGGGACCAGAAACTCCAAGCTCAAAAAGTTACTGTTATTGTCTGCGTCCAGATGTGTATTAAATGCCATTGAAATCTTAAGATCACAGATTATGGAGGGAGAGAGATGCCTGCGAGGGTACAAGCCCATGAGTCATTTATTAATTTTTTCCAACAAAACCCACTGAGTACCTACTTCATATAGGACTTTTCTAGCTGTCTCAGAAGATACAGAAATGAGTAAGACACTAAGTGTTCTCAAAAAGACTGAATTGTCGAGGGAAATAATGTTCATAGAAATGGTGGTAGAGGACAAAAATTGGAGATGTGCACAAAAAAGAAAAAGGTTGAGGACGACATGCTGAATTCTGTGACAGGTGTGCTTTGGGGGACTCTGTACTTTGGGGAGTGGGGATAGAGATCAGGACGTGCTTCTTGGAGGAGGAGGACATACCTCAGAGGGCAAGTGAGGAGGGGCCGCCAGGAAGGAGGAGAGAGGGTGGCTGAGGCCCTAGAGTTGTACCCAGGGAGGCTGGGGACCGGGGGGTGTGGGTCTCTCTGTGGGTGTAGAAACCAGCTGACGCTCTTGGTGAGACGCTGTGCGGCTAAGGTTCGATCACTTTGCTCCATCGAATTCCCACAGTGAAGGAAGTGAGTCTCCAGGGCTCGTGAGGCCCCACTGTCCCTCGGCAGAGGTGCAGACAAGCAGGCGTGTTGCACCACAGGGAAGCCACAGGGACGGTCAACATTACACGTAACATCCGTGTCCGTGCCAGGCCGGTGCCAGGCTCGCAGCCCATCCACCCCCATCCGCGTTTATTGATCACTTGCTGTGAGCCAGGCGCTGGGGACACAGACCAACAGGACACCACCTCCGTCTGCCAAGGTCCTGGATGCTTGAAAGGCTCCCAAGGATGTGAATTTTTGTGAGATGAGCTCGTTCTCAAGGAACTGTTATTTCTGGAGGCACACGGGTTAGAAATCAGCTTCTTGTCAAGCAGGGTTTGCTTCCCCACCGGGAAGTGAGGGGACCAGGTGTGGTGAGGTCAGGCTCTTTCCTCCTATTTTCCTTTGCTCAGACTAGAACTGTTTCTGGAAAACAGCACCAATCAGTCGATAAATATCTGTTGATTGAATGCTCCGTAGACAGCACTGGGAGGGACTTGAGCCGTGGTGGTTTCAGGCAAGAGCTCTTGAGTCAGACTGTCTGGCTTCTGCCCCTGGCTTCCTCTGTGACCCGGGGGAAGTTACTCAGCCTCTCTGTGCCTTTCTTTCCTCATCTGTAAAATGGGAATAATAATAGAACCTATCTCACACGTTACTAGGAAAACGAAGTGACCTAATGCATGCAAAGTGCCTCGCCCGTAGTATGTGCTCAGTTAAATGGTAGACAGTGGTACATCACATCACTTGACGTGAGGCATGTAAAATAGAAATATCTGACAAGCACTGTCAAGACAAAGCAGATATACTTTATTTTTTTAACATCTTTATTGGAGTATAATTGCTTTACAATGTTGTGTTAGTTTCTGCTGTATAACAAAGTGAATCAGCTGTACGTATACATATATCCCCATATCCCCTCCCTCTTAAACCTCCCTCCCACCCTCCCTATCGCACCCCGCTAGGTGGTCACAGAGCACCGGGCTGATCTCCCTGTGCTGTGCGGCTGCTTCCCACTAGCTGTCTATTTTACATCTGGTGGTGTATATATGTCCCTGCCACTCTCTCACTTCGTCCCAGCTTACCCTTCCCCCTCCCACATCCTCAAGTCCATTCTCTGCGTCTGCATCTTTGTTCCTGTCCTGCCCCTGGGTTCACCAGAACGATTTTTTTTTTAAGATTCCGTACAGATATACTTTAAACATAAAGAATATTCCACAGTTAAATAGCAAAGTTTACCAGAGGCTCACGCGCCAACAATGAAGTGGACTCAAGGGGCGAGTTTCCCAGGCACGGTGACGGGTCCAGACCTTTCCTGCGAAGGAGGGGCATTTGAGCTGAGCCTCGAGGTTGACGCAGAACGGTCAGGGCTGGAGATGAAAGGATATTTGGGGTGAAAACCTAGTTTTGGGGGGCCACCGATGCAGGCCAGCCCAGTCCAGCACGAGGTTTTGCATGGACACGTCCATCACAGAGGAGGAGGTGGTGAGAACCAGGGTCAGCAGGGAGCAGACGCGGTCGAGGGTTGTCTCGGATGCCACGCCAGTAAGTCATTTCCCCAAGCAGCGATGCCCTTTCCTCTCCGTTAGAAATATTCAAGAACTGCACTGCAGAGAGACAGCTAGATGTCTGGGAAACCTAAAGAATATCAGAACGGATGGCGCACCTTGAATTCCAGGGGGCTCATCCATCCACCCTGGACACAGCCAGCTGGGCAGAGCCAGGAGCAGAGCCAGACCAAAGAGTGTCCCCCCCGCTCCACCTGCACAGCCCCCAGTGGAGGCCGGCCCGGGCGTCCTGCTCTCACTAACCTCCCGCGGCAGGACCCTGACCCTCTTTTTATTGTTCTTGATAGAGCGGATTCTTGACTGTAAAATTCCTGCTACAAAATTTAAAACCTCGCCCGAGTGCCCAAGTACCCAGGTGAACCCTCCTGGTCCTGCGAGACAGTTTCTCCCCAGAATGGGCTCCCCTCCTGGGGCTTTTTAGTGGCTGTGAGGTTGGCCGCCCTGTTTGGAGAGACTGACAGTTAATCTTACCCACTGGAAGCAGATTCGAGCTGCTGGAAGCGACTTTCCCGAGTGTTTCCCCACTTCGGTGGTTCAGGAGCGGTCCTGCCGTCCTGCCTGATATGTGCTCTTTGGGAAGCTGGGCCACCGCGATATGCAGTCCTGCTCGCGGACCGTGCCCCGTGCCCGGTAGGGGGGCCTGCAGCGGAGCAGGGCCCTGGCACCAGAGATGGTCCCGGCAGGCAGCTCCGATCCGAGGACACCTCACCATTCCAGAGCTGACAAGGGAAAGTCCATCCGGAGCTGATACTCGGCAAATCAAATGACTCAGCCCTGAAACGTACAGATGTTGGAAACCGAGTCCCAGGGAAGAGCCCCGTTCAGAGCAGAGGCTTGAATCCACCTTGCTTCCTGCCCACCGGCCGCTTTTCCTGCTGCCGTGTCACCACCTCCCCGTCCTCCTGGTTCATGTGACTTAACGCCGTCAAGAGCCCACGTGACGCAGGCGGGGCTGGTGCACAAGCCAGAGGTGTGCGGCCCATCGGACAGCAGCCCGCTGTCACCCGTGCCCAGCCCGCTGCCCCAGGACAGGCCTGGCCCCCCTCTGCACCTCTGTTCCGCCTGCAGCCTGGAGGGCGTGGGCTGCGGAGCCCCCAAGTCTCCTTCCTGCCCACGGTCTCCCCTCCGCCCGCCAGTGCCCGCGCGGTGCCAGGCCGTCCCGCCTCCCCCTCCGCCCCTCCTCCTCCCCCATCTCCTTGGACTTGGTCCTGTTTCCCCCTCACTTTCTACTTTGCTTCCTCGGCCTTTTCCTTCCACCACTTCTTTCACAGAAAGAGGAAGTGATAAAACCTTACTCCTTCCATCATCTCATGGTGCGATTCCTAGTCAGGGTGTCTGGGTGGGAAGGGACTTCAGGCACCTGGCCCAGCCAGGCGTCCACCCTGCAGATGGTGGGGGGGGGGGGCGCTGCCTTGGATGAGCTGAGCGGCTCTCTCGCCGTCACACAGCCGCCTGGCACCGGGGACCCTGCACTGTCTGTAAGCAGGTGACGGCGCTCATGACGGACCCCCCCTTGGTGGTCTCGGAGCTTGCAGAGCCCCTCACATATGTGACTCCCAGCCGCCCTGAGGGGGACGCAAAGCCAGGGGGCGTGGGTGCCCCCCACCTCCCAGCCCCGCAGCCCACGGAGCCCTCGGGGACGCCGTGCGTAGCCTGGCCTCTTAACGTTCCAAACAGGTCCGCATCTGCGGGAAGAGGAGTCTGAAGTCGGCTCCCCGGGGCCGGCCCCGCCCCTCGGGAGCCGGGCAGAATTCAGGACGGGGTCCCGCACACCCCACCCGGGCCCCAGCGGCCCTCACGCGCATCCGGGCAGCTAGGAATCCACGCTCGCCCCTCGCACGCGGGAGTCCTGAGCCACAGCCGTGGCCCCCCTCCCATCCGGCAGCCCTTGCTCCTCCCCCTCCGGGTGCCTCCCAGGGGCCCAGGCTCGGGGGCCCGGCTCTGCCCCCGACCTTTCTGCTCCCTGCTCTGTGCTTTGCCTCAGTTTCTCTGCCTACCAAGTGGGATGATTGACGGGTATTCCATGGAAAGGGGGGAGATTTTACCTGTAAAGCCCCGTGAGCTTCTAGCAACAAAGAGTCTTGTAAACCCACCCCTTGACGAGAGGCTTTCTGGATGGTGAGGAGCCACAGTGACCGGGCCTGAGAAAAGAAACACAGCAAAGCAAGTTCGTTTAAACGGGGAGCACGTTCCAGAAGCTCCAGTCCTGCTGCCGTGGAGTTTGATGGACCAGTTGTTGAGTGTCAGTGACAGCACGTGACGAAACCAGGAAACACCCCATTGTTTGTGCTCTACCTGCGGCAGCTAAAAAATCATACTGAGCCAGAAACTTCTCCTGTTTACTGAGGTGCACAGACGCCCCCCCCAGGAGGAAAATGTCCCTTTTTGGTTTGAGAACAAAACGTAGGCGGTGATAAATGTCAGGGTTACCACCAGCTAAAGGCAATTTTGGACATCTGTGCCAGGCTCTCAGCTCCAAGAGCTTTATTGGCGGGTTAAATGGCCCAGTGGTCCAGGAAAGCGGGGACAGGAGCCCTACTTTACAGACAGGCAGGTATGGCCCTGAGTGCTTCTCCCAGAGCCGTGAAGGGAGAGGGGCTCAGGCTGTTTTCCAGGGCAGGGACACCCCCCTGTCAGACACAGCCCTCTGTCATTGGAGGAGACACAGCTTGACAGCAGGCGCCCGCCTGGCTCTCGAGACCAGAGACAGGCGGTACTTCAGGTGTTGGTTTATTTCTGTTTCAGTGGTCCCTGGACCCTGGCCATAGGGGCTGATGAGAAACGGTCCTCTCGCCCCTGCGGGCCTCGTGGTGAAGTGGGAGGCTTTCTGGACCTGCAGCGAGGACACCAGGGATCTGAGTCTGGCCAGACGCGTGACCTACCTTTTAACCTCCAACCCTCAGTTTTCGCATCTGGGGAAGGAGAGGGTTAAACTCTCTCAGCCCTTAAGTTCTCTGAGCAGTGTCATTCTGTGCTCCAGTGACAGAGGACCGCGGTAAGCCGAGAATCCCTTTGGAATCACCAGTTCCAGCCCGAGTCCCGGGCAGGGTGCGCCCCTCAGCGCCTCCCAGCAATCAGTCCGAAGGGGGCTCTTTCCCCAGCACTGACCCTGCCTCCAGGACTGCGGCCAGCGATGTAGGCCCCACAGGAGACAGAGCTGCTCAGACTCAGGAAGCCCCATTGCTGATTCTCCTTAGCGGCCGGCCCTTCCCTGGAAATGCCAGACACCAACAGCACGGTGACTGTCAGCCAATTGAAGATAATGGTCACAATAAAGGCCACTTAGGCTTTCACGTGACCCATGCTTTATAAACACCGGGAAGAAAAATGAGGGGAGAGGAAGCGAAGACACGGCGAGGTCAGCGTCCCATGAAGTGACTGGTACACAGGACACGAGCCCCAGCCGCCTGTGATGCTTGGTCCGTTCCCTCCCGCCGGCTTGTGACAGTGAGTGGCTGAGGGCGCCAACAGTGAGGTCCCACGCGCCTTAGGTTCAAATCCCCAGAGCCACCGCCCGTTAGCTGTGTGTGCCTCAGCGTCCTGATCTATAACGGGGGTTAAAATTGCACTCACCTTGTGCTGGTTTGTCAGGACTAAATACGTAAGTGCTTGCAGAGCGTTTAGAACTATGGTCAGCGTGTAAGATGCATTCAGCACATTTCAGCTACTGACATGTCTGGGTCAACTCCCTGTCTGCCGACCTCAGGCTCCAAGTTGGGCTGATTAGAGGAAGGGGAACTTCCACACTTGATTTTTTAAAATCCACTTTATTAAAGCAGAATTTATATTCACTAAAACGCACACATTTTAAGTGTACCGTCACAAAAGTAAGAGCCTTACTCTAGTATAATTTAACTTAACCCTCTACCCTATGTGAGCCTTACACAACTTATACAACTTATACAACTTATACAACTTATACAACTTCTACTTATACAACTCTTACAAACCCCACTCTGTTAACATTTCTTGCTTTAAACAGTCAATTGTCTTTTAAGTAAATTATGAGAAAAAGTAAAACGTAGCCTTTTATGCTTGCCTACTTATTTACCATTTCTGGGACTGTCTAATCCTTTCTGTAGATCCCAGTTTCCTTCTGGTGTCATTTCCCGTCACCCTGAAGGACATCCCCTGGCATTTCTGTAGCACAGGTCTGCTGCTGCTGAATTATCTCAGCTTTCATTATCTGAAAATATCTTTATCCTTTTCTTGAAGAATATTTTTGCTGCATATAGAATTCTTGGCTGAGAATTGTTTTTCCACTTTCTCTTGGCCTCCATTGTCTCCGATGAGAAGTCACCAGTTTTCTCATCATGGTTCCCTGTATATATGCTTCTTTTTTCTTGACTGTTTCTAGATTTTCTATCTTTGGTTTTCAGCTCTTGACTATTTTGTGCCTTGTTGTATATTTGTCCTGCTTAGAGTTTTCTGAGCTGCTCAGATTCATCCGTAAATTGGAGATCGTCATCAAGTTTGGGAAGTTTTGGGCCATTATTTCTTCAAATATATTTTTCCAACTCCAGTCTCATGCTTCTCTGTCTGGGACCCCAATTACACTTATGTTTGGCCATTTTCTATTATCTCATCGGTCCACAAGGCTTTGTTCAGTTTTCTTCAGTCTTTTTTCCTCAGTGTCCACAGATTAATTTCCATCAATTATTCTAACAGTTCATTACTTTATCCTCTGCCACTTCCATCTTCATCAAACCTATTCAGTGACTTTCATTTCAGTTACTTTTCAGTCATAGAATCTCCATTTGGCTCCTTTTTATAGTTTCCATCTATCTGTGGAATTCCCTATCTGCTCTCTCTTTAAGACCACATATACTCCTTTCATTCTTTTAATATATTTTCCTTTAACTCTTTGCACATTCTTTAGGCTGTTTTAAAATCCTTTTCTGCTAAGTCCAACATCTGAACAATCTCATTTTCAGTCCCTTTTGATTGTTTATTCTTGATTATGTGTCACATTTTCCTGTTTCTTTATGTATCTGGTGGTTTGTTCTGAATACTGGGATCATGACATATGTTGTAGAGACCTGGATTCATACACCTTCCCCGATTGAAGGGTTGACTCTTCAGCAGGCAGTTCAGTTACCTGCTGCCCCGCCATGAACTTGTGGTTCTACACTTGCTGATGAAGATTGATCAAAAGCCCAGGCCCCTCACCTCCCAGCTCGTTTCCCTTTCGGATCTTGTCAAAGCTCAGTGTCATCTTGTCAGGATAGGTCTAGAAGGCATCTTACTCCAGGGTAAGGTCCTGGCTCCTAAGATGTACCCTTTCTGGCATATCGGTTGTCTAGGGTCTTAATGAGATGTTAACTCGATCCCTCCACTCTGGCAGGGCCATGGACACACAGGGGACCCCTACACAAACTTCTGGGCCCCTGTATACCTAGCCATGCCAGATGCCCAGATTCTCAGACCAGTGGGGCTGGAGTGGTCTGTCTGCTCTTTGCGTTGCAATCAGGAAACCGTTTGCAGAGAACCAGGGTGATTATTGTGTTCACCTCTGAGGTTCAATTCTCTCAGGGATTACAGGCCTGAGCTACTTTATGTTCAGTTTTGGAAGACAGCTGCCGCTAATATTTTTGTCCAGTTTTTTTTGTTTTTTTGTTTGCGGTACGCGGGCCTCTCACTGTTGTGGCCTCTCCCGTTGCGGAGCACAGGCTCCGGACGCACAGGCTCAGCGGCCATGGCTCATGGGCCCAGCTGCTCCGCGGCATGCAGGATCCTCCCGGACCGGGGCACGAACCCGCGTCCCCTGCATCGGCAGGCGGACTCTCAACCACTGTGCCACCAGGGAAGCCCTGTCCAGTTTATGGTGAAAGGGTTCATCTGATACCAGTTCCTCCTTTTGGAAATGGAAGTGTACTTGACTTCTAAATCACAAAATGAATGACTAGTATGTTAGCAGGTGTAAGTTACCTATGTTACATAAGTTATACATGATATTATTTCTGAAGTAATATAATGCTACATTATATTCTACAAGTTATATATTAATTCATTTGTCACACATTTATTGAGGACTTATTGTGGATAAGGGACAGTAGTAGTTGGAGGAAGGAAAGGTACTAGAATCTTTCTTAAGATATTTAGAAAATAACAACCTAGCAAATTTTAGAGCCAGAGTGGGCTTTCTCATCCAATGTCCTCATTTTCAAGATGTTGAAACCTAGACCCAAGAAGGTGACATGACTGCCAAGGTCACACAGCTGTGAGTGGAGGAGAGGAAATAGCCTGGCATTTTTTTCCAGTAAATCTGAAATCTCTTTAAAACACTAAGCGTATGTTTGGAGACTTTCCCTAATAGAAAATTTGATCGGTGCCAAGGTCCCTATTGATCCCTTAGTGATTTGAGCCAAATTGGAAATAAGTCAGTCTAGAATCCTAAGAACATGCATAGAAAGGTTAATTCATGCTGTAGCATCACCGTAAGTTGTCAGCAATAAACAAGCTTGGTTCTTTGTTAAACTCTGCCTCAAGGACAGCCAGGAAGAGGAAAATGTGAGTTGCCTGGTATAATGGTATTTGTCTGGAAAAGCGTTAAAGAGCTATCATCAGGGCTGTCTTAGGGACTCATCCAACCTGATAACTCATAGTGAGTATATCTCATTTGCCACCAAAATCTTGGAGACACTTTGCAATTTTCCTAAAAGCCGCACCTTCCACACCTTTCTGAGAGCTGTGAGACTCAGCAGCAGCCATGACCAAACCATGACTCCCTCCTGTTTAACCCTATTATCAGGCACATCAGGCACACAGTGAGTCCCCAGAAACTTCACTCCTGACCCTGTCAGTCCCGTCCAGGGTCTGACACTGAGAGAATCTGACTGGCAGAGATTTCCCAACCCTTTAAAAGACGTCCATATATTCAAAGACCCAGTGACCTCGTTCTGGGCTGGGACAGTAGGAACACATGTAATGAGGGGACTTCTAGGGAGTTTCTTCCTTAGGAAGCACAGGTCCCTTTTGCTTTCTGAAAATGGCAGGTGAGGTAATTTGGATTAACTGTCGTGTTGAGGACGATTAGAAATCGCTGAGCAAAATATTCTGAATCTTCTCTTTTCTGAAACTCAGAAAAGGTGCCTAACAGGGCTTCCCTGGCGGCGCAGTGGTTGAGAGTCCGCCTGCCGATGCAGGGGACGCAGGTTCGAGCCCCGGTCTGGGAAGATCCCACGTGCCGTGGAGCGGCTGGGCCCGTGAGCCGTGGCCGCTGAGCCTGCGTGTCTGGAGCCTGTGCTCCGCAACGGGAGGGGCCGCAACGGTGAGAGGCCTGCGTAACGCAAAAAAAAAAGAAAGAAAGAAAGAAAAGGTGCCTAACAAAAACAAATATGAATCCTCTCTGGAGAAAGGTAACATCATCAAGTTCTCCAATTATTTTGAAAGACAATTTTGCAAAAATAGGGCCTAACCCACAATACAAAATAACTAGGTACACAAAGAGACAAGATAACATGAATGAAAAGGAGCAGAAACTATAGACAAGAGAAATAGACCCACAGGGAATCTAGATATTGGAATTATCAGACATAGACTTGAAAGTAACCATATTTACTATATTCAAAGAGATCAAAGACAAGGTCGATAATTTTCCAGAGAACCAGAAGATGTGGAAAAGAAGCAAATGTACATTTTAGAAATGAAGAATAGAATATCAAATATGAAAATGCAGTGTGAATTGGGAATTCCCTGGCAGCCCAGTGGATAGGATTCCAGGCTCTCATTTCCATGGCCTGGGTTCAGTCCCTGGCTGGGAAGTGAGATTCCACAAGTTGCACGGCTGAAAAGAAAAAAAATGCAGTGAATTGACTGAAAGATTTTGCACAGCTGAAAACCGAATTATTGAGCTGTGGCAAAAGGTCAGGGGGAATATTGAGAATAAAGTACAGAGAATCAAAAGAATGGAAAATACAGAAAAGAATGTAAAAGATTGGGGAATAAAGGCTGAATTTATGAAATGGGTTTTTTCTACATCTATTGATAGGCTCGGGATTTTGATTACTGATGTGGTGAATTACATTTTAACTTTTATTGAAGTATAATACAGGGGTTAACTTGCTGTAGGAGGGGGTAGTACCTGAAGGGTCATGAGTGGGGCTTCATAGAGCAGGTGATGTTCTATTTCTTGATCTCAGTGATGGATACGTGGCTTTGTTTTGTGATAAATCATACACCGTAACATCTTTTTTTTTTTTTTTTTTTTTTTGTGGTATGCGGGCCTCACTGTTGTGGCCTCTCCCGTTGTGGAGCACAGGCTCCGGACGCGCAGGCTCAGCGGCCATGGCTCACGGGCCCAGCCGCTCCACGGCATGTGGGATCTTCCCAGACCGGGGCACGAACCCGTGTCTCCTGCATCGGCAGGCGGATTCTCAACCACTGCGCCACCAGGGAAGCCCACATCTTTATTTTTTATACTCTTCTGGATGTATATTTCTCAATTGTTTTCCCCAGAATGTCTAAGACAGAAGAAAAAGTGCAGACCCAGGCATCAATGTCACTGGCAGGTGCCCAAAGAAGCCTGCATCCTAGTTTTCCTGCAGCAGAAAGAGACAGTTTGTCACCAGCAGGGAGGCAGCATATACAGGATGGCTGATCATGATCCAGTCACTTCCCATGGATCAGAGTTGCTGTGAGAGACTTACTTCTGAGAAGGACCGGGAGGCGCCATCCGGGGCCGGAGGGAAGAGGCCATGACCAGTACCGGCATCTGCCTGGTGCAGGGTCAGAGAGCCTGTGGCACATTTGCCGTTTCTGCTGGGACGGTGGCTGAGTGTGGAGGGCTTAGGGGTCAGTTGGCTTGGTTTCTAACTCCAGCTCCTGGACAAGTCATCGGTCTTACCCAAGCCTCGGCCCGTTTATCTTTGTCAAGATAGCTAGTGAATTCAATGACATGATGTGTAGAGCCCTTTGCCCGGTGCCCAGCTTATGCCGGGTCCTCAGGAAGTGGGAGCTGGTGTTTCCATCACTCTTGTTCACTTTGGATCCAAATTTTTAAATATTCTTCCTCTGAGTTCTTTCCAACTCGTATTGCTAATACAAACAATTAATTCAACGTGAAGGTTGGTATTTTAATTACTCTTATAGTTGGTAATCTGTTAGGCAGCAGAGTATCCACCACCCCCTTCCCAGGCCAAAACCCTCCTTTAGTGCTCACCAAAGCGCTTGTGGGGTGCAGAAATTTATTAAGATGGAAAGGTTAAATTAAAAATAAATGAAAAGCTCTAATGAATAAAGACATCTTAATAAGAACAGGCAAAAAAAAAAAAATAATGAAGCTTGAGACTGTAGGAGCCATCCAGGCCAGAGCTCTTCTCCCTACATCAGGCACCCTTGAACCTCCATGTGATGAGCTTACTCCTTAACCCAAGAGAAAACTACTGCCTTCCTAGTTCTAAACCTATTTTTCTCTTGAAAGCCACTAATACTGGGAGGCCATTAAAAGTGTCCATTGTTTCATTAGCCAAATGAAGCTACAAAACGTGATCTGTGAGATTCATTATGCCTCCGATATCTAGCCAGTACGAACTGGTCATCTCAACCTGGTGTTGATGGTGATGATGGTGATGATGATGCTGGTGATGATGATATTAAAGATGATGGTGATGCTGGTGATGCTGGTGGTGGTGATGATCTTAGTGATGCTGGTGATGATGGTGGTGGTGATGATATTAAAGATGATGATGTTAGTGATGCTGCTGGTGGTGATGATCTTAGTGATGATGATGATGAGGAGGAGGACGGTGATGGTAATGGTGGTGGTGGTGATGATGAAGATGACGGTGGTGATGCTGATGATGGTGATGATGATATTAAAGATGGTGATGATGGTGATGGTGACGATGGTGATGATGATGATGGTGATGGTGGTGATGATGGTGGTGATGATGATGCTGGTGATGATGATATTAAAGATGATGGTGATGCTGATGATGCTGGTGGTGGTGATGATCTTAGTTATGCTGGTGATGATGGTGGTGATGATGGTGGTGGTGATGATATTAAAGATGCTGGTGATGCTGGTGATGCTGGTGGTGGTGATGATCTTAGTGATGCTGGTGATGATGGTGGTGATGGTGGTGGTGATGATATTAAAGATGATGATGTTAGTGATGCTGGTGGTGGTGATGATCTTAGTGATGATGATGAGGAGGAGGAGGACGGTGATGGTAACGGTGGTGGTGGTGATGATGAAGATGATGATGGTGGTGATGCTGATGATGGTGATGATGATATTAAAGATGGTGATGATGGTGATGGTGACAATGGTGATGATGATGACGATGGTGATGGTGGTGATGATGGTGGTGATGGTGGTGATGATGCTGCTGGTGATGATGATATTAAAGATGATGGTGATGCTGATGATGCTGGTGGTGGTGATGATCTTAGTTATGCTGGTGATGATGGTGGTGGTGATGATATTAAAGATGCTGGTGATGCTGGTGATGCTGGTGGTGGTGATGATCTTAGTGATGCTGGTGATGATGCTGGTGATGATGGTGGTGATGATGATATTAAAGATGATGATGTTAGTGATGCCGGTGATGATGGTGGTGGTGATGACGTTAGTGATGAGGAGGAGGGGGAGGAGGACGGTGATGGTAACGGTGGTGGTGGTGATGATGAAGATGACGATGGTGGTGATGCTGATGGTGATGATGGTGTTGTTGTTGTTGACGGTGATGACTGTGATGATGATGAGAGTCGCAGCCACACATACTGACGCAACATGCATTTCTTGACTCCAGTCGGGCGTGACTGTGGAAGATGAGGTCCCAGAGGTGGCTAGTGAGTGAGAGTCAGAGGACGTTTATCTGATCGCCCTCCCTAGGAGAGGACTTGGCTCACAGAACTCAGAGGCTCCTGGTTTACTAGAGCGATGTTGGTGCACACAGAAAGCCGACCTCTCTGTGCTCACCGTCCGTTTGCTGTCATAGCCCCCCGCCACCTTCTCCACTCTGCTCTCCGGCCTGCGGGGCTGACCACTGGGCCACCTCAAAGGCTGCCTCCCCTCTGCCTTCCAGTTGGGTCCAGTCCGTGACGGGGTGTTCGCGTCCCCAGACCCTCCCTGCAGGCCGTCCACTGCTCCCCTCAAGCCCCGCCCCCGGCAGACTGCTCTCCTTCCCGCTCCTGGGAACCACCCGTTTCCTGCTGGAACCCGCTGTCCTGCTGCTTGTAACCTGTTTTCATTCTTTCTGCAGACAAGTTTTGAGCACCGACTGTGTTCAGCTCGAGCAGGAGGGGCTTTGAAGTCTGCCTTTTATGATGGAACCAGTGCAGGCTTCCAAGCAGGGCCATCTTAGGGAGAGCCGTGGGCCAGGGCTGCAGCATGTGTTGGGGTGGGTTGGAACTGGAACCAGGAAACCTGGTCACCAGGCCAGCTGGGAGACAGTGAGGACAGCAGCGGCTGCGCCGGGAGGGCAGCTACAACGGGCGCCGCGGGTGAAGCACTGTCTGCGTTTGCTGAGGAAGTTATAGCCAGGCGACCGCCAGGGGTGGGGCCTTGTGGGGAGCGGCTTTAGGGGGAGGCCGCGAGTTCAGGCCTGGGTTTCTGGAGTGTGAGGAGGTGGTGGGACCAGCCGGTGGAAGACCCAGGAAGCTTGTGGAGTGACAAGGCTTGAGTTCAAAAGAGAGAGCAAAAGGGTGTGGAACTGCAAACTCAGACTCACCTAAGGGTGGTGACTTGAGTCTTTAGGAGAGAGTGAAATGAATGGATTTCCTGAGAGAGAGAATTTAGAGAGGAAGCATTTAGAGAGAGAGACAGAGGATAGAAGAGAAACTGGAAAGGGGCAGAGAGAAGCTTCATGCCTGGCGGCTCACACGCCCCCTGCTCGGGGAGCTGCCTGCTGTGCCCCAAGGTCAAGGCCGCCTCTCCCTCCTCTGTGCACCCGCTGCTCCTTGGGCTTCATTCTTAGACCCACTGTCACCCGCTTCTGCGATTAGCTGTCTCCACGTTTGCCTCCCCTCTAGCTGACGCCTCTCCTGCGCAGGGACTGCGTCCTGTTCGGCTCTGTAATATTGCCCAGAGTAAAGGAGGTCCAGCGGGAGGGAGGGAAGACGGGAGGCAGAAAACCAGCTGTGCACTGGGAAGAGGTGACACTGTACAGCGTCACAGAGACAAGGAGGAGAGAATTTTGGAAAGAAGGGAGACCTCGGCGGCGTTGAGCCTGTCGAGGACAGCGATGTCAGCGGCAAAGGCGTGTGGGCCGGCCAGCGGGCGACCGTGAGCACCTCTGAGGCTGCGAGCTCGGTCCGTCCGCGTGGTGACCACGGCCCGCCATCAAGGGGGAAGGTTGCCATTGAGCCGCCCCACTGGGCACGCGGAGGCAGGACTCTGGGGGGGGCGTTTCCTGCTGCTGGAAGGAGAGCCGAGGGCTCCCCTTGGGGGCAGGCGCGGCCCTGCCTCGTGCTCAGCAGCGATGCCGCGTCGGGAAGAAGCAGAGTCAGACCTTGGTAGAGAGAGCTGTAGTCCACGTCCCCACGAGCGGGAGTGCTTTCTGTATCCGGGGCTCTACCGACCGCAGCTGACAAAGAGGGAGGGGACCCGGCTCCGGCTACAGCCCCATGACTGTCTAGGAGTGGCTGAGGCCCCCCGAGAGCAGAGGGGCCGGTGGGGCTGCAGCTGCGTGGGAAAGCGCTGCTGCGTCTGGCCCGGGGTCACCCCGTCTTTCCGGGTGTGAGGTTGCAGGGACTTCCCGTCCATCCGGGCTTCCTGGGTCCGCGGCACCCTCCTCGACGCCAGGACCCTCCTCGTTTGGGTCCCGTGGCTCCTCTCTCGACGGTGCAGGAGGGGCTCCACCTCCACCTTGCACTCGAGGACGGCCGGGCCGTCTTCGGGAGCGCCTTCCTCTGTGCTGCCCGAGTCGTTTTCTCGGAAAGTGACGTCGGCTTCCTCACAATTCACACAGAAGCGGTCGACTGGGTTCCCAAATCTTCCAGGTATTTCTTCTAAGAGGCGGAACAAAGCCCAGGGAAGCATGAGGCAGACAGACGGTGGGGGGCAGCCGGCCTTCTCCGTGGGGGGCACAAGCCCCTCTGCTGGACCCACCGCCGCCCACCCGGCCGGGTCCTCGTCACCTCATACTCGGCCTCCGGCTCACGTGTCACCGTCCCGAGGACGCCTTGCTCCGCCCCCGGGCCGCAGGGGGGCCTCCATGACACCCTGTCTCTTCCTCGAGAGCACTCAAGTGGTTTGAGATTCTGAACCGATTGCGGGGTTCTTTGATCCTTGTGTGGCCTCCTTTACAAGAAGGAGCACGTGACCCCGTGGAACACAGCTCAACAAATGACCGTGTGCGAGTGAAAATGCACGCATCGAGGCCGGTGGCCCGAGCGTCCACCTCCTGTTCTGGCCGGCTTAGCCCCCGTCGGTGAGAAGCTCGTACCCGCCACCATCCTGCCGAGCCCAGACTCACCCCCTCCAGCGATTCTCAGTATCACTCCCTTGTGGCTGTGACCAGGCCTCCTCGGTCACTTCTCAGGGCCTCCCTACCACTTGGCTGGAACCGTGGAGTCCGAATAATTGGGGCCTGAAATGTGCCTCCGTAGCCGCCGGCTAAGAAGCTCTAAGTCCACGCGGAATCTGAACAATGAGATCAGACAAAGTCCGCAAAGACCTCTGATTTGGGTCACCCTCCCGCTTTACACCAGGTGACTTGGAAGTTGAGTGCAAGCCCGGCTCTGCCTCAGACACACCTGCACACGCCGTTCAGCCCCACGAGTCTCAGTGTCCGCTTTTCTCGGGGTCCTGCTCATCGAGTCATTGCCACCCTCCTTCTTGCTTCTACCCCCGGGGCCCGAGCGGAGCAACCCATCACCAGGGCAGGGCTGGGCGAGATGCTCCTCGATGACACAGAAGAGCCTGCTCTGCCCTCAGCCGTGCATCCGTCATGAGCCAGCACCACCTGTAGCCAGCGTTTCCAGGCCAGTCTCAGCACTGCTGAAGGAAGACGCCAGGCCTGCTCTCCATAATTGATGGCTCCTCTCGATCTTCTAAGGGAAAGCACCATGATTTACGTACACAGACCCTCTAAGTCTCTCCTAACTTGGAATTCTCAAGCTGAGCACAGCAGGAGTGCAGACAGTGGTCCAGGCCTTACAGCAACGTGGAGGGAGAAGAGGAAAGGCCATGCGTGCCCGCCCAGCTTTTTCTCCGTCCTGCCCTGATCCCAGCATCTAGCGAAGCCGCTCCCCAGAGCCCCCTCTCCCTGGAAGACCTGGCAGCCGGGCTTCCCGGGCGGGAGGGTGTTTCATCCCCTAAGAGGAGGTCACCTGCACAAACTGCAAATGAGAGACCGGGTTTCCAGAACGACATCTTCCGGTGTTGTTCTCGCACGAGATACGCTGTCCTGTTGTCCCCTAAGAACACGTGTGTTTGTCTGGTCTCACGCCCTGAGGTAGGGCCCGGGACACAGACTCACCGCGGGTGTGGCCCTTAGTGACCTCGTGCCCACGGGACACCTTCCCGCAGCTGCTCTGCCAGGCTGGCCGGGACCCAGGGCTCCCGCGGGGACCCCGTCACCGGCCCGCCCGAGGAGAAGCCGTTGAGACGCAGGCCTCGAGAGCCCGTTGCGAGCGGGGGGCTGGAGAGGGGGCTCGGGCAGCGCCTGCTCACCCCAGCCTGGCTGCTGGGGCCGGCGGTGAGGGTGGCGGGCAGGGCCTCGGAGGCCGCGGGGCGCCCCCGGCAGCAGGATGAGCCCCCCGCCTGCCCCGCAGACGTCGTGACCGTGTACCGCTGCTTCACAGACGCGGATCGTGGAGGCCCAGAGCCCCAGGCCGGGGCCCACGGGAGGCGTTTAGCCCAGTCGTGCAGCCCCGGGCCTGGAGTCAGGCCTCGTGGCACCAAGCCCTGTGGCCACCCCTGCCAGCGACTGTGACGCCATGGGCGGGCCACTTAACCTCTCTAGAATGCGCGCTTCTCCTCTGTAAATACGGTTAATGGCAGTACCTACTCCCCAGCTGGTGCCGGGGGAATTGGGGTCGTGCACCTGCCCCCAGTAAGTCTCCATCACGCGTGGGTGAGGGCTGGGGGCTTCGGGGCCCCGAGGCTATCCACCCGCTGGCTGAATCCCCGCCAAGGCTCCTCCTGCAAGAGCTTCCCCGGGCGCTGCTCTCAGCCCTCCGCGGGTGGGGGGCTCACTACTCTTGGAGCTCCCTTCTCCACCTTAGGCCTGTCTCGCGGACCGCCTTTGTGTCGAACCTCAGTCTTCCTGCTCGGTCCTGGCTGCGCCCCGTGGTTCTGCGGAATCCTGCCAGCCCTTCTTGCCCAGAGCAGCAGGTTAAGTCCCGTGAGGGTCGTTGGCGGCCCCCTCCGCGCCTGGGCTCCTCCTCCTCCGCAAGTCTGTCCTTTCCCGACGACGCGCCCCGGTGTCTCCTGAAGATCCTTGAATGGAGTGGCCTCCTGAAGGCGGCCTGCACGCGGAGCCCCCGCCGCGTGCCGCGGGGCACAGACGAGAGGGCGTGAGGCCGGGGACAGCGTCCGCTGGGGGGACAGCCTGTGCTGACGTGGGGAGGCTCGGGGCCCGGTGGTGGCTGGAGAGCGGGGTGTGAGCCAGAGTCGGGGGCCGTCAGGCCGGATGAGGAGGCGGGGGACGGGGCATCGCAGGAGGACTTGCGTCAAGGGCACGACACTCCCTGCTGGAGCATCCCGAGAGCAGCGTGAACGCCAGAGGGCGGGGAGACCAGCGAACCGAGGAGCCGGGCCCGGGGGCCACAGCATCCAGAACATACCCCGAGGGGCTCACGGCGGTCCCCTCTGGGCGGCGGGATGACGGACGGGTTCTTCTTGTTCCCGCTCCCCTGTGTTTTCTAATTTCTCTATAAGAAGCAGTTCCCCTGTGTAATGAGCACGTATCATTTACCTAGTAAACGGTACTTATACTCGTCTAAAACACTTCAAAAGCACATTGGCAGGACCCGCTCACAGTGGGAGAGGGAGGAGCCTGGAGGCCCGGCTCTGGTCTCGGTGCTGAGCGGCGCGGTGAGGCCCCCGACCCCACGGGGATGGAGGGAGCAGGGCGTCCGTGGGCAATGCTGGCGGCCCCCAGCGCTGGACGGAAGCACGGGCTGCTTCGACCTCCTCTGGGCCTCCCCGCAGCCCGGCCTGCAGGCCCAGAAACTCGCCTGTCTGTTTGCAGAGCTGCCTCAGCGATAAAACGGCCAGAAGAGCCCAAGGTCCCCGCGTTCACAAAACTCAGCCTGACGCGGAAGGACGGGTGTAGACGTTTGAAAGCCACTTAACGAACATGTAATTCCAAAGGGAGACTCACGCTCCAAAGCAAAGGAACCGATTCTAAGAAGACGCGTAAGAAAGGCGACGTCTCCGCTCTGGGAGCCTGGGGAAGGGTCCCCGGGGGAGGGATGCCGCGGCTGTCGGCAGAAGGGAACGTTGCGGGGAATTACGGAAAAGCGTGCCAGGCCGAGGGAGCAGCGCCGACGGTGGCCCCGCGTCGAAGGGTGGCGTGTTTGAGTCTAAGAGAAACGCGGTTTGGCCAGGAGTCCAGAGAACGAGGGCCGGGGCGACAGGGTGGACCCACGCCCAGGGCCTTGCAGGGCAGGAGGAGGCCCCCCTGTTCTCTGCCACGTGGCACTGAAGGCCTGGCCGCGTTCCCCTCGTGGTCTGGGCGGCCGGCCGGGGACCGCCGTCTCCTCCCATGAGCAGCGCTTGGGGCGCTCGCCCCAGCAGACACCCCAAAAGTCGCCGTGCGGCTCGGTTGTCAGCCTTCTCCGTGGCTCCACACCCTTCACCCAATGTGTGTACAACCCGCTAATTAACGGAGTCATTTGGATCTGAAAGCATCTTGTTCTGCTGGGCGGTGGCACAGCCCACGCGTTATTAGTTCACAGGTGAAGTTATTCTAGCGCTTCTCTTATGTGGTGTCCTCTCCCCGGCTCAGCTTAGCGGCTGGGGCGCGTCCTCCGAATTAGACGTGTGCGCCCCACTCCTCCAGGTCACGAAGGCCCGGGGACCGCCTCGGGGCCTGGGGACAGGGTGACCAGCCTTCACTCACCGGCACCGCGGGCGGTGGGTGAGCAGGGGTGGCGTCCCCAGTGCGGGAGAGGTGGAAGGGTGTCTGTGGCTGGTGGGTGAGCGAGAGACACAAAAGGTGCCCCGCGGGGGGTGACTCAGAGGACGAGGTCCTGCTGTGCTGCGTCTGAGGCAGCCCCCCGCTGTGGGGAGGGGAGCCCGACCCTCCCCCACTTCCCTCCTGGGGCGTGGAGACAGCGCCCACCCGTTGACGGACGGCTTTCTGGGGCCTGGGGTAGACCTGGGGGCTTGCGGGTGGCCACCATTTACAATGACCGTGGGCAACATCTCCTTCGAACAAGGGACATTCTGGGCTGATATTTACGATTCCGCTTATAACTGAGGGGTCCGTCTCCCCAGAAGACAGTGGTGTAAGTCTGCAGACCCCCGGGGCGTGCAGACAAGACCCGCTGCGAAAGAATGTTTTTTATTCACCCTTTCCTTCCCCGGAAGGGATCTGGGTACTTGAAAAACAATTTACTGTGGTAATAGATGCAAACCAAAATGTGCCATTTAACCACTTTTAAGGGCACGGTTCAGCGGCGCGAAGCCAACGTCACCGCCATCCGTCTCTAGGACCGTTTCCATCTTCCCCAACTGAAGGGCCCTTAGAAGGACAGCATCTGCCTGTCCGTCCGTCTGGAGGTGGCTTCCAGGGAGGTTTGGGGTCAGGCCCCCCCGGATCGGGCCCCCCCGGGGTGTCGCTCTGACCGTGTGGCCTGGCGCCTCGGTTTCCTCACCGGAGGCTGGGGCGCGAGCGCCGTCGGCGGGGGGCACAGAGCCAGCTTTGCCGTTGCAGGCCTCCAGGTGGTTCTGAACTCCATCATCAAGGCCATGGTGCCCCTGCTACACATCGCCCTGCTTGTGCTCTTCGTCATCATCATCTACGCCATCATCGGGCTGGAGCTCTTCATGGGGAAGATGCACAAGACCTGCTACAACCAGGAGGGCGTCGCAGGTAAGGGGGGCACCGGCCACCCACGGCCGGCTGGGGAGGCCCCGCCGTCCAGCGCCTGTGTGTCCACGGCCAGGAGAGGCAAAAATGGTATTTTTTTTTTCTCTCGGTTCTAATTTTTGTTTCTACTAAAAGGAGTCTCTGTTAAAATAGCTAAACACAAGCTTTGTCCGGCACCGCTAAGCACCCTTTAAACGAGGCGCCAACACTGAATGTTTTAAGGGTCGGAGCTAACCTGGGGACGGTATGTCTCTGCCCGTTGTCCCCCGTGTAGCTTGTCACCAAAGTGCCCTCGAGGGGAGGCCTCGCCCTCAGCTGGTGGCTCTCCCATCACAGCCCTGGGTCCTCTGTCTCAGTGTCTCCGGTCTAGGAGGGGAGGACGGCCAGCAGGAAAACTCCTTTTCCTCCAGGAGGTGTGTCTGTACCTCAGGCATCCGCCGGCCCGTCCTCTCTGAGACCCTCTCTCTGCGTCCCTCCCATAAATCAGCTCATTCAACGAGCCGTGCTGCTTGCTGAGCTCTCGCCGGTAGGACTGTACTTTGGGCTTGACGGACGTGCAACAAACTGCTGTCTTCAGCTACTGAAGTCTCAGCTGGACCTTTTTTTTTTTTTTTTTTCTGGGGTACGCGGGCCTCTCACTGTCGTGGCCTCTCCCGTTGCGGAGCACAGGCTCCGGACGCGCAGGCTCAGCGGCCACGGCTCACAGGCCCAGCCGCTCCGCGACATGCGGGATCCTCCCGGACCGGGGCACGAACCCGCGTCCCCCGCATCAGCAGGCGGATTCTCAACCACTGCGCCACCAGGGAAGCCCCTCTCAGCTGGACCTTTAAGAAAACGTTTAAACAGAGATCGACATGGCTTTTAAACAAAGCAGTTGAACACACAAACTTGTTTAAGAAAAAATACCCCCGAAAGGGGTTATAGCCGTGTTCGATTTATGTGACTGTTTTTCAAACAACACGATCTTTCATCTTCGTTTCTGGCGCCTTAGGGCAGAAAGGGGAGCATCTGTCTGAAGCTGAAAGACCTTCTCCCCCCTCTCGTCCCAGCTTCACAGCCCTGCTCGGCACAGGCAGCCAATTAAACCTGACCCCCCACCCCGGGGGTGGGAGCAGCGTCCATACAAGAGGGAGTGAAGCGGGTTGATCACATTCAGAAACCCCAGTGGATCCCCTGATCTGAGTGATCTGGACGAACTGGCCGGGTGTTTGCATGTGGCCACAGTCGAAACAAAAACCCAGGACTATAAACCTATAGTCACAGACTCACGCAATTGTTTTTACTTCTTTGATGGCAAGTCTAAGAGGAGACCATCTTTTCACTGTAGGGAGAATTTCTTGGGTCATATGACATACAATAAACTGTCACGTTAAAAAAAGAAACTGTTTTAAAACGGAAGGAATTAGATCTTGACTTTAGTTAAAATTCTGAGATTTCCAGGCTTGCTTAAAGAAATGCCCAATAATGCAATGAATAATATTCTCCCCTTTAATTCAGATCCTTCCTTTCATTGGGCTCCATCTGTAGCTGCCCTGAAACAATAAATATATGTTAGTTGTGTGGCTTCCTTAGAGCTCATTCTAAGACCTGCTTCAGAGCCACCGTAGAACGTCTAAAATTTATGCCGTTGTACTGAAATGGCCAACGACCCGTTTGACCCAGACCCCTCAGGCCGGTGCGGGGCTGCCGGGTCCGAAGGGCCCCATCAGCCGGGCGGTGGGCGGTGCGGCGGCTCTCACCTGTGCACCGAGGTGTGGTGGGGAGATGCGGTGAGACTCTGCTCTGAGCAGCCGCGCCTCCACGCCTCTGTCCTCGCTGAGTGGGAGAGCTGCTCCCACACCGCCCCTGGTCTCTGCCATCGACGGGGAAGCAGTCAAAGTGGCTTTTCCGCGGTCGGCGGGATCGTACGGGGGCTGTGCCCGCACCGCCTGGAAGTCTCTGACTTTGTGGTCCTGCCTTCAGTGGCCTCAAACGGCCAGAAAACAGTGGGCGTGATGGACAGGGTGATGGGCTCCTCTGTGCCGGACGGGGTGGCAGGAGGAAAGGCTGCCGCAGGCCTGCGGAGACCTTCCGCGGCCTCCGTGCTCTCAAGAAACGGAGCAGAGCTGGCCTGGCGGAGCGGATGGCCAATCTGAGGACACACCGCTGTCCCCCCCTGAGGGTATAAGCAGACCAGGAGATGCGCCTAAGACACCTCCTGCTCCCTCCCAGAAAAAGCCCGGGTTATTTATGTGATGGGTTGACCTCCCTCCGCCCCGCCCCCCCACCAGGGTCGGAAGACAGTTGGCCCCCATCGTGGAAACACCATCAGCCCGGGGAACCAGGGTGCCTGAGGTCAGACCCCGGGGACGCGCTCCCGAGAGAGGAGCCCCGTCAGCCCCGCCGGGAAGGGACCTCTCTGCGCGTGGAGCCGGCCTCCCGCGGGAAGGATGCCCCGGACACGCTGCAGAGGCCATTCCTCCCAGCACCCTGCACTCAGGCACCCGCTCACTGCCTGCACCTGAACCGCATCTGATGGCCGTCCAGGGACCATCTCGTGTCATGGGGGCCCCTTCCATCTTCACACTGATCGACGCTGACAAAGGGGGACGTGTACGGGAATCCGGACGCGTTCAGCACAGCCGGAGAGTAGAGGACCAGCAGCCTGCGATCTTTGAAACCATTCCCCGTGCATTGTGGAGACATTTGCATCACCTTTGGAAAGGGTGTCTTTTTTTAATTTTAGACTTTGGAGTGAATTCCTATATTTTTCTGCAAATGTAGATTCTGCAAAAGCGCTTGAGAGTCCTGGTCTTGGTTTTTTTATGGAATGTACATCAGATTACTTTTACACTTTGGGATTATTTTGTGAACTTGTAGATTTCAGGGTACCTTGGCTTTTGAGCTGTGCTTCCTATCAGATCCATACCGGAAAGCACCGGAGCCGCCGGAGTACCACTGTTCTGCTTCCAGGCTGCCCCTTCCAGCCCCTGCAGACGTGGCCTCAGGAGAAGGGATCCCCCCCTCCCCTGGAGGCGTCCGCAAGGCGCCTTCCTTGTTCCTCAGCAGACACGTCACCATATGTCCGTCCTTTTTGTCTCTGGTTGTGCGGTCTGTTTGACTGCAGCCCGAGCCGGGTCACTCTGCACAGCTCTCCCCGGCACAATAGTTACCCTGAGACTGGCAGAGAATCGGTTGGCTGGAACCCAGAAGTGAAATCACTTTCAGTCTATTCGTTCCTTGAAGTGGGGCCCCGAAAGAGTACTTGGTTTTGTCTTTGGTGATTTCTTCTCCGAAGCCCTCGCTGGCGCTCTCCCAGATTTCGTGCTCTTGTTGGGTATTAACTGAACCTCCAAAATCTCTCCTCATCTGTGCCTCCATTCTTTTGCCACAGACTTTCCAGAATGACCCCACCTCTCTTCATTTCTGTTTTAAAATGGTGGGGGGGGGGCCGTATAGCTTCAGCTCTTTCTCCAACTTCGTGTTCCCATTTTCCTCTCTGGGAGCTCATGGCTCTGCTGAGAATCCAACACATCTTCACGTTCGAGCTGATTTCCCCTCACCCTCGAGTGCGTGTCGCCGGGACCCACTGACTTGTGTGTGCTCACGTTTTGCAGGTGTTCCCTTTAGTGCTTTTTATAGATACCTATTTTTACCAGCTACTTATTGCTCCTTAATTGTTCTCAAATCTTTTTTTTTATTGTTGTTCAAGACAGATTTTAAACTAGCAGAGTGGCACTTGATCCTGTAGACCATCTTTCTGAATCTCATCCTCTCTTTCATTAATGAGATCACGTCTCCTGGACGCCGTTTCCTTTTCAACATATATTTGTAAAGCCCCCAAATGTGTTTTCCTTCCTTGAGGACACTCAGGACTCCCTTTGGCAGCCTTCACCTTCTTCCGCATTTCTGCCTGTTTTCAGGAGTTGAGAGGCAGGGAAAGCTATCAGATTAGCAGTCATAGTGCGAAGATCAGCAGCACCTTTACTGCACTAGAAAAAGCCAGACCGGAGAAAAAGACACACAAGTTTCCCTCTGTTTTGTTCACCTTCTCTTTTGTCGCGTCTTTCATCATCCCACAGCACTTTGGTCACAGTGACTGAACACATCATTCTAGAAGGCGGGTCACTAGGCAAGTGGGACCCAACAGAATTTATGGTCTCTTTGGTTCCTGGCTTCCCAGTCCACCTACTCTCGATGTTTAGGTCCTTGTTATCCACTTTCTTATGTATTCCTTAGGTCTGAGATTCACTTTTCAGGTTCCATCCTTTTATAGCCTCCCATTACTTAATCTCACATCCCAATCTCCAGAGATTTCAAAATGTCAGAAGTCACAGAAAACTATGACTGGAGTTCCGTTACGTGAATGGAGGCCTCCTGGGGGTTAGACCCCAGGGTAGGAAACGACGGGGACACTGTCGTCCCCCGTACAGTTCAGGGACCAGGGAGTGCCTTGGTCATCACACAGGCACACAACCTGAAGCACCAGGCCAGGAACAAGCCAGAAGCCGAGCTGCTCTCAGTGCCCGCGCCCCCGGAAGCAGGCCAGCTGTCCATCGGCGGACAAGCAGTTAAACGCACAGTAATACGTACGGCCGTGCAAAAGAACAGACCTCGAAACACGATGCTACGTGAAAAAAGCCACCTCGCGTGTGATTCTGTCGATATGAGCTTCCTAGGCAGGCAGATCTGTAGACAGACAGCAGGTGTGACTGCCAGGGCTGGATGGGAGGAGGGCCTCCGGAATCTGGGGCAACGGAAGCGTTTCCAAATGCGTTGTGGCAGTGGCTGGAGAACTCTATAAATTTGCTAAAAATAACTGAGCTGTCCGTGTTCACTGATGAATTGTACGGCATGTAAATTATATTTCGGTGAAGCTGTTGAAAAGAGAGAGGGGGGACTTCCCTGGTGGCGCAGTGGTTAAGAATCCGCCTGCCAGTGCAGGGGACACGGGTTCGAGCCCTGGTCCGGGAAGATCCCACATTCCGCGGAGCAACTAAGCCCGTGCGCCACGACTACTGAGCCTGCGCTCTAGAGCCCACGAGCCACAACTACTGAGCCCGCGCGCCTAGAGCCTGTGCTCCACAACAAGAGAAGCCACCGCAATGAGAAGCCCACGCACCGCAACAAAGAGTAGCCCCCGCTCACCACAACTAGAGAAAGCCCGCGTGCAGCAACGAAGACCCAACGCAGCCAAAAATAAATAAATAAAATAAATTTATTTTTTAAAAAAAAGAAAAGAGAGAGAAGGGGGAAAGCTGAGAGGACACAAGTCAGCATGTGTCTCCAACCACTCATCTCAGTCCACCTCCCTAAGAGTCACCCCTTAGTTAAGGATTAACATGCCTCTGCTATCTTCCTCCTGAACAGCTGCAATTTGAAGCCACAAACTGAGAAACAGCCCAGCAACCCAGAGTCTCTGTACGGAGGTCCTCGCCCCATGATTGCTTGGGTACATTTGAAACCAGAGAGGACCCCGGTGGCCTGGAATCCCCAAACGAGGGATGACAAAGAAATTCTCTCTCTGGGGGCACATCGTCACTGAAGTCGGAGGCAGTCATCTGTGTGTTAGCACTAAGGTCCATTCTGTTTACTACTGTTTCTTCCTACAAGCATAAGACCATGTCCTTAATTTCACAAACTTCAGTGAATTCCACATCGTTACCTCCCGCAGCTGTGGGACCAGGACGCGCAGTATTTTACCAACATGGAGATTCTTAACTCAGCCAAGTCTTAGTTCAATTTACCAATGACCTCTGCACGACAAGTATCTTAACTCTCTGATTTCCCAGCAGCTGTTCCTGGCCCGGGCACAGCCTGCGGCCGTTCCTTGAAAAAGCCGAGAGTGCTCCGTACCTGGGAGGCGTCCTCCCCGCCACCCGCGCCACTCCGTCCTGATTAGAGGTCAAGACAGGCCTTCTCTTCTGAAAGGTCCTAGTGCTGGAGAGAAGGGCGGTCCGCAAGTTTGCACGCAACGTGCACAAAACACCGCGGTGGCGTTTGTGCTCAGGGGCTGCGATAGAGCTCTGCAGTAGGCACTTTTCCCACCGTCAGAATTTATTTTCCTTCCTTCATCAAGAAGGCGTCCACTGTAAAGTGACGTGCACCCCTGGTAAAGCATCATGTAATATGTCACGGACCCATGCGGAGTCAGAAAATATCACTGGGCGGGATCTCTGGCCGATTACGTGAAGGAACCTTCCAGTCAACAATGCCCTCGCCCTCAACTCTGGCATCCCAGCGGAAGTCTCTACAGATACTCAACCACCAAAAAAAGAAGACGAGGACTCACTGCCACGTTCCAGGGTGTTTTACGCTCAGAGTGGTTGCGTCATAGCTATTTTTTCATTGCCCATTTGACAGCCAGCAGCCCTCCTGTCTTTGAAATCAATGACCGATGTTAGCAAACAGTTTTACCACAGTTAGCCGAAAGCACTGACCTTCTAAGCTGATGACCACACAAAACGAACACCTAGTGCCTCTGTGTCGTCCGCTTCGTGTTCGGGGCATTGATGTAACTGTGTTCTGCATTGTTGCCGCTGGGGCCGTTTGCTGGCCCACCGGCCTCGCCCATCACTTTTCTCTCTAACTTCTCTCTTCTTTCTCTGCCCGCCCCTCTCCCGCCACCCCCTGCTTCCTTCTCTTCTCGCCCGGCCAATGGAGATGTCCCAGCAGAAGACGACCCCTCGCCCTGTGCCCTGGAGACGGGCCACGGGCGGCAGTGCCAGAACGGCACGGTGTGCAAGCCAGGCTGGGATGGGCCCAAGCACGGCATCACCAACTTCGACAACTTTGCGTTCGCCATGCTCACCGTGTTCCAGTGCATCACCATGGAGGGCTGGACCGACGTCCTCTACTGGGTACGTGCTGGGAACGGGCGGGGGCAGGGAGCCCGCAGACTGCCGGCTTCTCCTCGGCGTCCACCTTCTCTGTCTTCCCGTGATGTGGTCACACCATACCGGGGCGGAACGGCCGAAGAGGGCCTTTGATTTCTTCCAGGTCTTGCCTGAGAAACAAAGCCTGAGGCTCTCACCCTCGTGACTCTCTCTCTGCCCACCAGCCCAAGACAAGCGTCACCTTTCGTTTGTCCTCCGTAGTGAGAAACGCGGGCACGCAGCCCCGTGGGGACACAGCCGACCCTGACCCAAGGGTCCTCAGCTCCTGCTCCCTTGTAGGGCTCCTTCTTTTCCCCTCCGTGTCCTGCCTCTGACCCCAAAAGGGAGCTGAAGGGCACAGAGTTCAATTTCTAGGGCTAAAGAGAAAGCTCAGGCCTGGTCTTCTAAGAGGAAACCATTTTTATTGAATCGTGTAGCATCATGGCATGCTATCATGTTTTTATTTCTCGTGTTAATCTTACCCCGTTATATCAGAATAGTCTATCGGACAAATGCGTTGCCGTCCTTTTCACTGCTGACAAAACGCTCCGCTGGTTATGCGATGCTTATTCAGAAATGCCACTTCTCGAGTGCCAGCCAATCAGCAGTAAATCTCCTTTCACCTTAAAAATGCTCTTTTTATTATCCAGCAGCCAACACTACTTTGCCAGATTTTGAAGTGCCAGATTTTCATACAGCCTGCCCCATACGCAAACACATCAGACTTGATCTTTCTCCATTCTGGCAGAGTCAAGTCCACTGTTTGTAAAAAGTCCAGAAAATGTATTTCTTTGTAGTATCTCCTGCTTCCACGTGAGAACTGGCTTGCTAGAGCCCCGTGCTGTGCTCCAGCATTTGGGTGGAAAATGCTTGTTGCCAGGCTTGAAAATACCATCGCACCCAGAGTTTTGCAAATAGATGGATTTGGCCGTCCTGAAAACGGTCTAAGAGGCTGTCTGGGAGGGAGAGGGGTGTGGATGCCTTCCCAGCAAGCTGAGCTGCCAGACTGGTTAGAACTAGTGCCAGGAGAGGTATGGACCTCCTCCCGGACCAGGAGGAGGAGTCCTGGAACGGCTCGGAGATGCTTTGCGCGTTCTGGGCTTTGTAGCTTCTAAATTGTTTTTCAACAGTGCAAAAGCCCTCTTCCCCCAGTTTCTGGGGTAGAGTCGGCAGGCTGAGACCCAGCGCTGCTGTGAAAACGTGTGCATCTCTGTGCAGGACCAGCTGAAACTTGCCCTCGTGCCTTGAACCCCGCAGACAGTATTGAGCGTTCCTTGCTTGCTGGGGGCGCCCAGGTCCTCGGGACCCAGAGCACAGTAACGTCCAGCTCAGTGTACGCAAGCTGACTGGACCTAAGCTGAACAGCGGCAGTGCCGCTAGAGCCCCATAGAGTGGCCGCGCTGTGACGCTTTCAAAAAAGGCCAGGTGTCTAATCACTCCTCCCTCAAGCTGAGGTGGAACGCTGGAACCCATCTCCCCGGCTCTTCCTCAACAAGAACTTGGTTCTGAATAACTTGTGAGACAGAGGGCGTTGAGCTCACTCTACCTGCGCAAATTTAATTTCGTTTACTAAAGCAGATCGAATTCAAAAGCGGCCCTAACGGGTCCTTCTATCTCGGGTGGGTCCCTCTGGGCAGCCAAGGACAGAGACGTCCTTCTGCAAAGGGGCAGCACAGGACACAGGACTGTGTGGAACTGGGCTTTGGAGCCTCGTCACGTGAGCTTCAAACCCGCGCCTCAGGTTGCTATGGAAACGCCTCCCATAGCATCCAACCGAGGGCAGGGTGGCAGTGGGCGGGCGGGCGGGTGTGGGGTTAGGGGAATAGGTATAATTTACTTTGCTGATGCCCCTGATGTATTTTGGGGATCCTCCTTCATCCATCCCTCCCTCCCTCCCTCTCCCCCCACCAGCCAGATGTGGCCCGAGGCGGTGCTGTCACGGTGACAGCCAGCATGGGTTGCGTGGCAACCAGCAGTTTCCAGCAGCTGTGCTGTGCTTTTCCCCTGCGGGTGGTGGGTGGGTGAGGAGCTTGGGCCGGGAGTAGGGAGTGTCTGAGGCGGGGGACAGTCCCAGGCCCATGGGACAGCCTCGCCCTGACCTTCCCTAAATGGCCGAGCTGCGTGTGCGTGTGTGTATGTGTGGGCACACACGTGTTCACGCATGTGTACCTACGCGCGCACACGCGCGCGCACACACACACACACACACCCCGACACCAAAACGGAGCATCCTGGCGGGTGTTCTCGAGGAAAGCCCCTCCCAGCCCAAAGCGCCTGCCTGCATACTGTTCTGCTGGCTGTCACTTCTCTCGCCTCTCCTCCTCCTTCGTTCTTCCTTCCTCGCCTTCAGGATTTCTCCTCCAAAGCCCCAGACTCTCACACGTCCACGTGCTTTCGTGTAAAACACGGAACTTTCTAAGCGGGGAGGGGCCCACGCTGCCCCCACCCCCAGCCGTGGGACCCTACGCCGAGAGTCCGGCCCCAGCACCTGCGCCTGCAGAAGCTCCCGGGAGATTCCAGCTAGAGCTCAGCTCCCCTGCAGCCTGACGTTCCCAATCGCACGGTGCTGCTTTGGTGCCACCGGCCTGACCCTGGCTAGGGCGACGGCTTCTGTGGGGGGTGGGGCCAGGGTCCTCCGCTCGGAGGAACGCGTTCCCCCCACCCCGGGTCCTGGGGGCAGGTCTGCAGGACGTGGGGACGGGTAGCCACGGCCCCAGGTGTCGCAGAGACTGGACCCGCCGGCCGGGTGGGCATCCCCGGGGGGCTGACAGGCCACTGGGGCACCGAAGCGCTGCAGCTGGCTCGGGGTGGCCTTGAGCCTGAATCCATCGGCCCGTCCCACGCCCCCGACTTGGAAGGGTTCGTGCACGGCCGGCACGCGCGAGCCCGGCGGTGGTGCTCGGGCGATTCCTCTCAGCTGTTCACTCCGCCCGCCGGGACGGGCTCCCGGGCAGCCCCTGCGCTTGCCCTCCCCGCGGCCCGTTCCAGGAGTCTGCGGGGGACGGGGCGGGGGCACACGGGGACGGGGAGCCCAAGCCAGAGCTGGGCCTTGGGGGTGGGAGTTCCTCGGGAAATGGCTGCTTAAGCCAAAGCCTGGGGGCTTCCCTGGTGGCGCAGTGGTTGAGAATCCGCCTGCCGATGCAGGGGACGCGGGTTCGTGCCCCGGTCCGGGAGGATCCCACGTGCCGCGGAGCGGCTGGGCCCGTGAGCCGTGGCCGCTGAGCCCTCGCGTCCGGAGCCTGTGCTCCGCAACGTGAGAGGCCACAGCAGTGAGAGGGCTGTGTACCGCAAAAAAAAAAAGCCAAAGCCTGTCCACTCACTATCAGAATGTCCACACCTCTTAACAATAGCGGGGAAAGCGATGGAGTGAAAGGTGTGGGCTGCCTCTGGGAGCAGGTGTGAGAGAGGGAAGCCCCGTCGGACCGTCTCCCGCGGATGCCACGTCTCCAGGTCTCCTCTCCGGTGTGTTTTGCCCCACCCGGTGGCGCGTCACTCCAGGCTGCTTTCTTGCGAGTTTGGCGCTCGGGTTTCCTGAACCGAGACACTCTGTAGGTTCTCAGATGTGGCCCAAGAGCTGGAGTCCCTGTGAAATCTGAGCGCCCTCTCCACGTGTAGTCAGGTCCCAGCAGCACGTGCTAGGGTCCGCTCACCGCTGGCTTTCTACCCGCCTCGGCTGGCCCCTGCTCGTGGGGACAGCAGCGTGGCCCTGACCCGGGGGGAGGGCTCCCGGGGAGGGCGGCCGGCAAGGGGGCTCCTGCGGGGGGTCAGGCACCCAGTGCTTTAGGGATCTCGGGGCCTCACCACCTGTCCGTCAGGAGGATTCTGTGGCCTCTGCCCACGACGCCCTCTGACCTGGGGCCCCTGGGACGCTGCACCCTGTGGGGCACGGGACAGCCCTCTGGCCTGCGTCCTGGGGCCGCCGCCTCCACCGGCGCCCGGGCCCCCGCTTTCGTCTCCCCAGTTGGTTTTTCTCCATGACCAGCCCTCCCGCCCGTTTTTAAAAATTAGAAATTCAGCTTAAGACTAAGATTAGAAAGAATACTTCATGAGAAATCATATAAAGGAAAGATGCGTCTTCTGTCGCACCTGCCTTAGTTTTGGTCCGGCGGGAGACCTGGGGAGTGAAAGTCTATAAGGTTTCAAGTTGGCACAAGTGGGTCGTCAGCTCCGCACTCACCCGTGTGGGAGGACATTCCTTGTAAACACACGCGTGCACACACGTTCCCACGTACTCACCACGGCCACCGATCTCTGGTCTCGGTGCAGCTGAAATATCCCTGGTTTATGACGGAGGTCTTTTGCATCCAAGGAGAGATTCAGGCGTTTTACCCTATTTTCTCCCCCCTCCATCTGCACCTGTTTTCACTACAAATACGGGAAATGAGCCTCTGAAGGCATCTAGCGAGCAGAGCTGGCGGGGCTGAGTTCTACTGATGACCTAATAGCCATTCGAAATGAAAAGCTGAGGAAAAATCCTCCCGTAACCCAAAGACAGCATCCTCGGCTCTTCAGTGGGGATCAGGTAGAGAAGGGGTCAGGTCTCCTCAGGACCCTCTGGTCCCGAACCCTGAATCTGCCCGAGTTAGAGCGTTACCACTTAGCACCCACAGCACTTTATACGGAGGATCTGTCACCTAAACACTAAACCCGTGGTTTATAAACATATGAAGAAGGGGACTTTGCATCTCTCAAAGCTGTTATTTATTTACTTATTAGGTTTCATTTTATTCATTTCACTGGCCTTCGGCAAGTCCTTTTTCCTCAGTAATTCAAAATTGAACATTTAGTGAGCATTTACAAGGTCCCCAGGCCCGCGCAGAAACGTGGGTCCCGTGCAGGGCTCGGCGAGAGCAGGGAGAGCTTGTCAGAGGAGATGGGGTGTCGCTGGACTTGAGCTGCGTGGGGGGCAGGAGAGAAAGAAAAGCCAGCTTTATACCACTTTGCAGCCTGGAGAGCACTGTGCTTCGGGCTCCTAACAGACCCGAGAATCAGCCCGGCCACCCAGTGGTCTCACCAAGTGCCAGAGGCCCACCCGGGACAAGAGCGTCAGGTCACAGGCGTCCACGGGGCCTCCACTCCTTGCGGGGTCCCGGCCGAGTCCGGGAGGAGCTGGTTCGTTGGCCTCCTTGGTGGTGGGCCTGCTGGCGTCGCCCACAAGACCCGGGCCTTCCTGCTGCCGCAAGCAGGGGCGGGAGGTGTCGGGCGAGACTGTTTGCCAACCTGCTGCTCCCCCTGGGACGTGTCGGCGGACCCTGCGTCCCGCAGACAAGGTGACAAAGGTCAGGGCTTCATTCGGCCGTCGCCCAGGGCACCGGCTTTCCGGACAGAGCAGACCTTGCCCCCTGACCACAGTCCCGTAACATGCCGTGACTTCTGTGGGCCGCACCTCCTGCCTTTGACAGCAGGTGACAGCCTCCCGCGGCCCTCAAACCGCTCAGCCTCTGGGGACCCGCAGTGCCCAGATCTTAGAGGGGGAAGCGCCAGACGTGAAAGCTCCCGGGAAGCGGCTGGGATGGAGGGAGACCTCGGGGCAATGGGGCCGGAGCCATCGTTCCTCCTGAATTTTCTTCTCGGGGAAACATGTATGTGGGATTTGGAGGTTCGAGGCTGTGGTTCCCTCTAGGAATTAGATGTGGGGGGAGAGTAGGGCGTGTGTTCCAGCGAAGGCTGGGTCACCCTGTGAGGTCCCGGCCCTGGGGCCGAGGGGCTGCAGGTGGCAGGCCCTGGGGTGCCTCTCTGCACCCCTTCCCTGTAGGGGCCTGAGAAACGTCTGGCTTCGGTGCTCCCAGAAGACCTGTCCTTTTTCACCTCTAAATAACGGTGTCAGCAATCTGGGTCATTTTTTTAAAATTTGCCTTTATTGATGCTTCTCTTCTTAATAGCTCCATTCGGGCTGATTGAAGCCATCCATCTCCCTGCTCTGGCGCTGCCCTACTTCAGAGCTGCCTGCCCATGCACTGGTGCCCAGGCTGCCTGGAGCAGAGGCCCAGAGCAAACGGGGTCGTGGAGGGAGGTACAAGGCAGGGCCGGCAGGCCCAGAGGCCCCTCTGGCTGCTCATGGGCCGCAGGGCAGGGGGCCTAGGACCCCCAGGAGCTCACTCACCTCTCGTCTGTCCTCCACCCACCACCCTGCACCTGCAGACCCCCACGTTGACCCTCGGAGAGACCAGCCCGCAATCTCAGAGGAGACCAAAGAGTTGGACAAGGATAGGTGGAGGCCACGCGTCCCCTGGACGTGACCCTGGCTCTTCATGGGGTGTCTGCAGGTCCTGAGGTTATCTAGGGGTCTCAAGGTTACCACGAGGCTGGCTGTGGGGTGGGTAAGCGGGGGTCAGGAGGTCTGTAGCTCCATCCATTTGAGGTCCTAGTGCTGCTGGACGCCTCACCCCTTGCCTGTGGCCCAGAGGAAAGGACACTCAAACTAAATAGGGGCCCGGGAAGCCTCCGAGGCTCATGGGTTCCTTGAGTCATCAGAGATGTGTGGCCTGGAGGACTGCATTTTCCACGAGCTTAAATGTTCACAAAATGTAGGGCACGGGGAACCAGCCAGGGGACATCCCCCCCCAAGGAGGCTGCTGAGGCACCAGCCCTCCCTCCCCATCCCCATCCGCCCGGCTCTGGGGGCCGTTTCGCAAGGGTGGCCCTTGGCCCTGGGAGCGAGCCCGTCTCGGGATGGCCCTGTGTGGGTTCCTCGGCAGCCTTGGACCAGGAAGGAGGCTCCCGGCTCCCACAACGGGGCGGCCTCTGACTCCACGGATCTCGGGGCCCTGCCCTCCTCTCGCCGTTGTGCTGGGAGCTTCACGCGGCCGGCACCGTCCCAACACTTGCCAGTTCCTGGAACCCCTTCCTGTTGTAGGACCACGCGGCCGCAGGCGGCCTCACTGCCCCTACCCCCCTCCCCCCAGTGGCACCCCCGGGCCGCCTGATCCGGCCTCACCGGCCTCTGCAGCCTCTCCTGGAGGCCCATGGCTGTGCACACGCACCCCTGCAGCCGCATTCGCCCCCCGACGTCCACTGACCTGTCCCCCTACAGCAAGGGCCTCCTGTGGGTAGCGGGGCCGGCACAGAGGGGGCCCGTCCATCCACCCGGCCGGCCTCACTGAGCCCCCGCCTTATACGAGGCCCTGTTCTGGGCACTTGGGGGCACAGGCTACACCCAGCGCCCGTTCTCATGCTACTCGCACCCCAGCACGGAGGACAAACGATGCACAGTCGTGAGTAGATTATACACTTGGAAAGTGTACGTGCTGCGTGGAAAACAGCGGCCGCGTGGCGGCGAGGGTGTCCACACAGACTCGCGTGACGCCGGATTGAATTGTGACCTGGGAAAGTCGCGTGTTGGGAACCTTTTCCTTCCGTGGCTCAAAGCGGCGACCCCAAGGGCGGGACAGAGCTGTGCTCTCTGCCCCGTGGTCACGTTGGGGAGCTGCCTCCAGTGAGACACCGTAAGCCCGGGTAAACGAGAGCAGATTGGGAAAGAACGCGCCGGGGCAGCCCCGAAAACCAGCCAGTGCTTCTCGGAGCACACAGGCCGCCCCGTGGACCCGGGCGCAGGGAACCGCAGCCTCTGTCGTGCCGTTGCCCCGGAGGCTGGGGGCCGTGGACCTGCGGTTCTCAAAGCTCGGCTCGCGTCAGACTCACCGCAGGGCTGGCGAGAGGGTGGTCGCCGGGCGCCCCCACTGTGGACGTCGGGCCCACAGTGTGCAGTTCCAAACTCGTCCCCAGGCCCCCCGGCGAGGCCAGGGACGACACCTTGAGAACCACGGGTGCAGGTCGTTCGGGGAGCCCTGTGCACTTAGGGATTTGGGAACTCGGGGGCGCCGACCTCCCACGGGGCTCCACGGTGCTGTGAGCTGCAGGCGCAGGAGCTGTTCCCCGAGTCCCACCTGAACAGCCGTCCTCCCCGGCCCGAGGCCTGTGGTGCCGATAAGGCAGCACGGTCCGCCCTGAACTCCAGGCGCAGGGCTCAGCCCCCGAGGAGGGCACCTCCCCACGCATGCCTGAAGGTTCCAGCCCCCAGCTGGTCCCTGAGAGCTGAGGCCAGGGCGGCGGGCGCAGTGGCCACATAGGCCCAACTGAACGAAAACCGTCTCGTAGGGAGAGCCACTTTAGAGGTGACCCAGCTTCTTAGACAACTGAATAGGTAACATCGGAGGAAGAGTCTGTTCTAGAAAATAAAGGGATGGAGAGAGCCAGGCGAGACGCCCGCTGAGGCAGAGCCTGCCGAGGCCCTTCTTGCTCGGGTCAAGGTCACGGGCTGTTTGGGTAGAGATGGTGCCCGGTGGCAGTGGTCTCCCACGCCAGCCTCTGCTCACGTCCTCCCTGCCTCCCTGCCTACTTGCTCTGACCCACTTCTGCTTCTCTCTCTCCTAACTATCCTTCATCTTTCCAGATGCAGGACGCTATGGGCTACGAGTTACCCTGGGTGTATTTTGTCAGTCTGGTCATCTTTGGATCCTTTTTCGTTCTAAATCTGGTTCTTGGTGTGTTGAGCGGGTAAGCTGACCGTTTCTGTGTCCTCTTTACGACGCAGCTGAGCAAGGCCCCAGGTCCTGCTGTATCCGTCACCAGGCCCAGGAGAAACAGAAAGCGTCTCCGTTCGGCCAGCCATGCTGGCCGTCGGCTGGGCAGGCCATTTGGCCTCTGATGACCTAGAGGCCCCGGTCCCGGTGCTGCCTGGTCGGCGTCGGGCCCGGGGTGGGCAGGGCCGTGCTCGGCTGCTCTCGGAGCTGTACTAACTGTGATTCCGTTCTTCCAGGTCAATGATGCCGTGGGAAGGGACTGGCCCTGGATCTATTTTGTTACACTAATCATCATAGGGTCATTTTTTGTACTTAACTTGGTTCTCGGTGTCCTTAGCGGGTAAGCAGGACCAAGGAAAAAGGTCTTGATTTTTCCATTTATTTCACTTACTCTTTCTGCTTTTCCTGGCTTTGTTCTTTTTCTGACTCTGATGAACCTGGGACGTGGGGCCACCCCAGGAGCCTTGAAGTGAATGTCCTTGGCCTGGCTCGGCAGAGGTCAGAGGCACAAGGCCGAGCCCACTGGTTTGGGCCGCGGTGAGAGGTACCCAGGCCCACCTGCCTCCTGCCCCCCGTCCACCCCAGGCTGTCCAGGCGGGCAGGATGCTTCTCCAGGAAGCTCAGAGCAGCTGAGCCCCTTGGGTGGGAAGGGCTGGGCAGAGGAATTGGAGGACGATGCGTGGGCCGTGGGCTTCAGGCCGGCGTAGCAGCCTTGCAGACGGGTACCTGCCCTACCTCTCCAGCCCCAGTCCCGGACAGGCTGGCAGTGAAGGCTCAGGTCCCCTTTACCCAGTGTTGACCGGGCCAGGGTACCAGGAGTTTGAGCTAAAATGCAAGTAAACAAAACAGACTGAAGTGCTCGTTCTTTTTGGCTCTCATCACAGACGGGGCCGTCCATCTCTGTATCCCTTCTCTGAAAGGAAGGGCGCTCAGCTGTTTGAAGCCATCAATTGCTGAGCGCAGAGGAGATAGAATCCACTTGCCTTTAACTTTGTCCGCTTGGCTCCAAGTGCAAGGCCCACCTAATTTCAGCCTTTGCTCGGATGAAGTTAAAATGTGTCCGAGGCAGCCCGTGGAGGCCACCTCTGCACCTCGGGCCCGCTGGACGCCTCTTCGGCCCCCACTATCTTCTTCCCGAGCCCTCACCAGCCATGCAAGGCCATCGCCTGAAGGCTCCCAGGGACACTTTCTGCCTTTGCCACGTGGGGAGGGGCAGCTGCTTCGTAGCCTTTCCTCCGTCTCTGCGGACGTGATGTTGGGGAGAGTCGGGCGAGGGAGGAAGACTTCCCAGCCCCTCCTGCCGTGGCCCGAGGCCTCGCACGGGCGTCGGGGTCAGTCCTGGAAGTGGGGGAGGGACAGAGTCCTCCTCCATCCTCACCCCTCCCCGCGGGGGTGCTGTCAGGGGCTCCGTCACAACGGGCCTTTGCCGTCAGCGGCCGCACAGGGACTAGAAACTTCCGTCAGGGTGACGGTGACATGCAGGCCGGCAGACGCCCCGGTCAGCTGCCTGGAGGGTGGAAGGGTTTCCATTTTTGTGTCCAACACAAGAAAATGCCCTGTTTATGAGGTGTCGTCAGGAAGAGCGTTGAAAAGTCAACCTCATCGCCCGCTCAAGGCAGAAATTTGGATGCTCCAGGCAGAAGGGTCTTAAATGTTACTCGCCCACCTGACAAAACGGACATGGCGAGCCCCACTCCTCGGTCGCAGGGGCGGTAGAACGAGGTGCTGTCCGTCGAGTCCTCCGCGCACAGCAGGGCCGCCCTCACCGGGGTCCTTGGTCACTCGAAGGCGGTCAGAGCTGAGGTTCCCGAACAGGATCGTCGCGGGTTAGACCCGCTGCTTCCAGACACGAGGGGAGGGAGCCCGAGATGCCGTGTGGCTTGCAGGGGTCCCCTCGCTGGTCGGCGTCGGCACGAGGCCCAGCCCAGCTCCCGTCTTCCTGCCACCGACCCGTAGACGAACGTTGGATCAGCCGGACCTGTAACACGCCAGGGTTCTGAACCTTGAAAACGGCGGTTCCGTGTTCTCCCCGCAGAGACGAGGGGCGAGTCTGAGCAGTGAAGCCCCCCCAGGAGTCCGAGGCGGAGGCTGAGGGCTCGGCCGCGAGGCCCCCCTCGAGCGGATGGTCTGCCTGGCCATCCTCGGCTCCCCCGGCGGGTCAGAGTGGGCTCAGATGGCGGCAGCGCTGGGGGCTGCCAGGGCGATCTTGAAGGCCCAGTCTTGGTCCGGGCGAGAGCGGGTGTGTGCAGCCCACGGGATTCCAGAAACCCGGTCTGGTCTGGGCCTGTGAGCCCAGCCCTTGGTTGGTGCCCCGGGGCCCCTCCTCACACCCGCTCCTGCCCCGTGCCCCCTCCCCACGTTGCTGGGGCGCGTCTGCCAAGGCCCGCCCGGCCCCGGGCACCCTCTGCCCGGCGTGAGCAGCTCCCCTTCACGGCCTTTCCAGAAGGCCCAGAGCCAGGCTGCCGTGGGCCGCGCACGCATGGTGCCCGCCCCGTCTCGGCAAGTCGGGACGGCAGTGTGGTGGAGTTACCCTGGAGCTCGGCCGGACGCCTGTTCACGCGGCAGCCAGCCTGCCACAAGCATCCGGAAACCCCTCGGCGCTCACGGAAGGCCCGTCTCAGGGGTGGCGTCAGCGGTCAGGAGCTCGACGGCAGGCCCCGGGCTCGGCGCCGTCGGCGGACGCGCTCCTTTGCTGCCCACGACAGCCCCGCGAGCTGGGGCCAAGCGGGTGTCACCTCCACAGAGAAGAAGAGTGACGGTTACGTGCGGGAGCCTCCCCCAGTTCTCACCGGTGGGCCTGGAGGGTCCGAGATTAAACCCACGCAACGTGGACCCACGGCCTCTGTCCCCGTCCCCAGGCTCCACCGTGCCCAAGCCCATCGGCCTGGTTAATCCCGTGTCCTCGGGTGGCAGCCGCGACCTGGCAGGAGGCGGGCGGGAACCGCAGTAAGGACGGGGGGAGCAGCCCAGGGGTCCCAGAGGAAGCTGAGGAGCCCCAGCCCCGAGGGCTGCGGACAGGCCCTGAGCTGGGGGCCGGCGGCCCTGCAGATGTAACAGCCCTCGAGGGAGAACAGAGCTCCCCCAGCAGCACCGCAGCCTTGGAGCATTTGGGGCCGGGGGCCGACACCCTGCGTCCACCGGCCAGGGGTATTGTCATCGTCGCAGAGCCCAGCACGGTAACTGTCCTCACGAACGCCACCCTGCGGTCACCGAGGAAGCTCGGGTGTGCTTGGGGTCGTCTGCTCGGGAAGGCAGGGAGAGCGGCGCTCTGCGGAGCCTCCATTTTAAAGGCGGCATCCAGAGATTTTGGTCGTCAGAGGGACAGCCGTCCTTCGTCTGGAAACCCACTCCTGCTGAGCCTAGAGGCGTCCGTGTAAACGTGCCTCTCGTGGATTTTTTCGCACACGCTTCCACGGTCATCATCTCTTGATCCTCACGTGCCAAAGGACTGACGTTCGTCAGATAAGAACCAGATCATACGACCTCCCCCTCCAGAGATCTCAGCCTCTAGCCGTGAGAATTACAGTGACGGCAACCACGAGATTCTGGAAGCTGCACTAGAAGCTGCCATCGGGTGAGAGTCCCTGGACCCTGGACTCTGGTTACTTTTTGGTTTTAAGTGGTTGCAAACACGGAAGACGTGTGTCTTCAGGTGACACGGGACCCGGGACCTCTTAGAGGGTGGGCGCCCAGCCCTTGTTCCCCCGGGGAGATGGGGCAGAGGGCCTGGGGGTGGGCATTTTACAACCCGAAAGCATCCCCGATCACGGGGCACGGTTACGACGCTACCTCCGGGTCCCGAGGAAGCAGAAGTGCCCGGACACACTGCCTCGCGGCTGGAGCAGGGGAGATGCACGTGATTCCTGGAAGGCTTGTTCCACGAAGTGCCCACCAGCCCTGGATTCGTGAACGCCAGCCTCTGCCCTCGGGGGTGGGGGGGGGTTAGGTTCCTGTGAGGCTCTGGACACGACGCTGCCGGCAGCGCACAAGCGCGCCTGTGTGAAGTCGCCTCGTTCAAGGCACGGTGTCGATCCGTTCGCACCGAGCTCTCAACCCACAGCCCGTAACTCAGGCCTCCTGGAGTCCGCTCGTCGGACACACGGACTCGCCCGTGAGGCACCTCGCAGCCCTCGTGCCCTTGGGGTCACAGAGTGCACGGGGGCTCCATGCTCGGGGGCCGTTTTAATCTGAAGAATCACCAACAGAAAGCACAAAGCGCGGAAATGGCCCGTAGAGAGGCTCTTAATCACAGTACGAGCTGCACCACCAAGGAGGCGAGCGGCCCCTCGTCCAACCTCCGCCGGGAACGTGACGCCGGGCCCCGCCTTCCTGCGCGTCCGCAGTGACCGCCAGGGCTCGCGGTGTGGGTGGCGCGACGAAGAAGGCCTAGCGCGGAGGCGGGTCTGCAGATGCGGAGTCCGTGGGTGACGAGGACCAGCCACACCGGTCACCGCGGGGCCTGGAGCCCGGCCGCCGCGCCGACGGACCCTGCACGCGGCCGCCCTCCGCGAGCTGTGCCAGCGCGCGCCCCGCCCGGGCTCTCCACGGCGTTTGTGCTGTCGGCCGTGGCGCGCACAGGACGTGCTCCTGCCTCCGCGCAGACCCGCCGCGACTGACCGGGCAGCCGGCTCCAGCTCCTGGGCCCGGGCCGCGTGGGACGTCCAGCCAGGAGACCAGGAGGGCGGGGCGCTGCCACCCTGCACGTCCCTGCCGCGAGGAGCCCGGAGAGGGAGCCCCTCACGTCCTCCCGGCCCGGGCCAGGCTGTGCCCCACGCTGCGCGGGTTCCTGGCTCCGCTGCCGCACGAAGCCCCTCGCACCCCAGGAAGCCTCATTTCCTCTTCTCCCGGATGTCTGTCTCGGTTCGCAGAGGTCGCGGGTGGCAGGTGGCGAGCCTTCGCTCGGCCGAGCAGGTGCTGTGGCGCACGGCCCGGTCCGCTTTCCCGGCTCTGGTCGGGCCCCGGCTCCAGGAGAAGCACGGCCTCTGAGCTACTCAGCCACCCTTCCACCCGAACCCGCTGCTCGAGGCGTGGAGCTCTCAGGTGTGTGGAAGTGGAAGGGCAGTTGGGGGGCGCCTGGAGCTGCAGTCTGGGGGCTGCAGGGGAGCCCCGCTCCGTGAAGTGACTCTCCGGGTGGCGAACCGCAGCCCCGGGAGGCGTGGAGAGCTGGACACTCTCTCCGGGCCCATCCTCCGTGGCGGCAACGCCTCCACCCACACTGTCATCTGTCAGCGCAGCCCCTTTTCCCTGGGAAGGAAGGCGCGGTGCCGCCAGCGGCCGGGAAGCCCAGGAGAGAGCAAGTTCGGTCCGATTTGAACCGGAGTCAATCAAAGTGAAAAAGAAGATTCCGTCCCGACCCGAGCGTCGTCAAAGCAGCAGTCAAAGAGAACTCGTGGCTTGGGAGCCCACGGCTCCCGGTGAAAATGTCCCCCAGACCCCACCCGGCCGGACCCTCACCATAAAGGGTCGCGGCTGAGGTCTGTGCTCCTGCCGCGGCTGTGGTGAATGCAGATCCTGGACGGAGGGCGCAGGGGCTCCGGCGTTGAGCCTTCCTGCCCCGTGGCTTGTCGGCGTGTCCTTGCTTCCACGGGGCCCTCCCGTGGAGCGTCTGTCTCGTGCAAGGAATCCCCTTCAGGGGGACTCTGCAGCCTTCCACCCTGAAGTAGGCCTCAACTGCTGAGGGAAGGAGGAGTCACGTCTCTAGGAAGAAACCAAGAGTGTCAGTGCATCCCCCCAACACACACACACACACACCCCAGGATCCCCATTTCCCAGAGACTGGAGGTCAGAGGGAGGCTGCTCCTATCTATTTCGGAAGAAAAGGCACAGATTTGCTTTGAGAGTGAGAACCAGCCTCCCTGACTCCCTTCTTGGCTTCCAGGTCCCTCCTGGCTCAGAAAGCGAACTCAAGGTCAGAGAGAAAATAAGGACAGAATCATAGAAAATAGGAAAGAAACAGACACTCTCCAAAATTTTTCAATAAGCTCCTCTTCCAGCAAATCCCAGCTTAATTTTAGTTTCTACCCATCATTGCTCTAGACTGAACGCCTCATTTAACTTTTATATCATCTTGATTTTATGTATTTTTCCATTCTGATTAGATTTCCCTTTTCACCCAAAGGGCACCCCCCAGGGCATTTTCCTGTGTTTGGAATCCTCTTCTGTCTCCCTCCGTGTGGGAAAGGACATTCTCTAGATTAGAAACCCCTCCAGGCTTGCTGAACGGGGCAGAACGGAGCCTAGAAATGAGAATGGGGGGTGAGGAGGTGAGGTCTCCTGGGTCTGACATCAGTGGCGTCCTGGTAAACATTAACAACTGGCTCTTTGCAGGGAAAAGCCCTGGTTTGTAACATTTGACGGTGTCCGCGGTGTACGCGTCCCCACCGTGGGCGACGTTGAGCCGTTTTTGAGGAGGCATCGGGGTTGGTAGAGCCCGTGCGGGGAGTGCACTTCAGCTCGACCCCAAGTCCTGGGCTCCCGGGCCGTGGCGGGGGTCCCGCCGGGTTACTGCTCGGAAGGCCTTTCCAAGGTCGTTGGAGAATGTGTGTCGTGAAGAGGCAGAGCTTGCCGTCATGGCCCGGGAAGGAGGGAGGTGGATCTGGTCCACGCCACGCTCGCGCCCCGAGTCAGGCAGCGCCCTGCCCCGGTGGCTCCATCCTCTTTCGTGAGAGCAGATCAGACCCGGGACGGGGGGAGCGGTCTGTGCAGCGTGGGTGCGGCCGGCGGCTTCCCACGCGAAGCAATTAATGCTTGGTTCTTCTTGTCCCTCGCCCTCTCGCCAGAGAGTTTTCCAAAGAGAGGGAGAAGGCCAAGGCCCGGGGCGACTTCCAGAAGCTGCGGGAGAAGCAGCAGCTAGAGGAGGACCTGAAGGGCTACCTGGACTGGATCACGCAGGCGGAGGACATCGACCCTGAGAACGAGGACGAGGGCTTGGACGAGGAGAAACCCCGAAACAGTGAGCGGCCTCCCCATCTGGGGCTGGGGGCTGGGCGAGGCAGGGGGCGCGGCAAGAGGGCCGCACCGGTCTGGGGGGTGGCCGTCCTCCTCTGCTCTCAGAAATCAGTCCCACGTGTGTGGAGCAAAGCCTCCTAGTCCTCCTCGAGCCTCTGATCCTGGGACGGGGCAGACTTTGCGCAGTCGGGCTCTTTGTTTGAAATCCGACATCCTCCTCCCAGCTCCGGCTCCCTGGGTCGGGGGCGGGAGGCCTGCCCCAGGCTTATTCGGACGGGACCATCGCCCCCACCACCACCTGGAAAGCAGGCTCTCCCTCCCCCCCTTCCAAGGACCACTGCGCCTCCTCAGGGAAGAGAGCCAAAGGTTTCTCTCGAGGAGCTTATATTCCAAGATCTGGGAAGGTGCTAAAGGGGAAGGTTGGGGAGACCCGGCGGAAACGGGCAGAATAGCTTTTTCGGTTTTAGAAACTGACCCCGAGCCGTCTCTCCTCCTCCCGCGGGCCCCCTTCCTTGGGTTGCGCACATTCGAATCGGGATGTTTCTGAGCAAGGAACCGATCGGGTTAAATAGCCGAGATGCTTGCTGAGCGGGGTCAGAAAGACAAGGGCGGGCAGCTAGAAAGGCTCCCAGGCCCGGAGGGAGAAGAGAGCCCCGCTGAGGCGCCGGGGGCTGACGGGGAAGCGGGGTGTCCGTCGCTGTGTTCTGACAGAGGCCGGGAGGGCGCGGGTCGCGTGTGTGCACGTGTATCCCGACGCACGTGCGGATACGGTGGCCTGGTGCGTGGGCGTACATCCCGCCGGTGTGTTCGTGCCCCCGGCCGGGTTCCGCGTGTTCCTGCTCGTTGGCACCTGAGCTCTAAGTGGGAATCCTGGAGGGGGAGCAGGCGGACAGGGAAGGAAGACGACTTGGATGTGAGCAGAGAGCAGGCCCGCCTCCATCGTTTCAGAGATGGATTGAATACAGCCTTGCACAGCTTGCTTTCTGATAACTGCGCTCAAGGAATGACCGCAAAAGTAAAACACACACACAGCCAGGGACTGGTAACAGGGAGGCCTTCGCGCTCCACTGAGGAGCTTTTGCAAGTTGGACGACACGGCCTTAGATGGATTACAGCGGTGAGCGGCGGAGCTGCTGAGTGTCTTTCTTCCCGGGAAGACGCCGGCAGCGTCCGTTCCGCTGCTGACGGATGGTGGATGCGGCGTGGTCCGCGGCAGCCAGCGGTGTGCGAGTAGTGAGCTGGCCTGGGAGCCTCGTCCACACCTGCTGCGAAGCACAGGAGCCGGCCCTGGGCTCCGGTCTGCACCCTGGTCACGGCGGAGCCCAGCTCACGACGGACGGTGGGAGCGTGTCTCTTACACGTTCGTACAAACGTGTGTGTCCACTGCCCGCGCCGCACTCGGTGGCCGTCCGCAGAGGCACAGTCGTCCTGCTCTTTTCCGGGGACAGGTGTGCGCTTCCCTGTCCTGCCCCGATGGAGGATTCTTTGCTGCTGGAGCAGATCAAGTGGGCGAGGCCCACCTGCCCCCTCTTTCTGCCCAAGTTTTGGGGAGAGCACAGTGTACCGCCTGCCCCAGTGGACAGGGTCTCTGCCAGGGTTCTCGTGAGCCCTTGTGTGGGTGAGGTCAGTCTGAAGGCTGGCGTCCCTCCCCTGCACTCGTTCCTGGTGGCTGGAGGAGCCTGGGGTCTGCTTCTTGTCCTCAGAGGACAGAACGGAGCCTGCCGCCTTCCGTCGTGGAAATGGTGGTGGGCCGGAGCCAGGGGGAGGCGGCCAGGGACCGGGCATCTACAACAACAAGACAGAGGGTGAAATAGAAGCACGTGAGGAACTGAATGAGAGACGCTTGGCTATGGAGCCAGGAGGCTTGTCCAGAGGCCGGGGCTGCAGGGGAGTCCGGTCAAGAGCAGACTGGACGAGACGGGCTTGTTAAGGGACTGGTCACTTAATAGATTCACAGAACAGGTAGGCCCGTGGCTCAGAAACTATATTCTGATCTTCAGAACTTTGTAGTTTGCCCTTTGAAACAAATACAGGGGAAGAAATGCTGCTATTAATGATATGCGTTTCTACCAAAGTAGTGTCTTTGCCTTTGAAATTGCTAAAAGATTACAATACAGCGTATTTACCAGTTCTCTTCAGCTCAAAAATTAAGTCGTTTTTTGAGAAGAGAGGGAAAAGGGTGTTATCTCTCTTGACCGATGGCTCTGGCACTCGCGCTTGTGCCCCAGGCAGGAGGCCCATCGGCACTTCGGAAATGCCAGCTGCCGGGTGCTGGTGACACACGGTGGCTCCAGCGCGGACACAGTTCAGTGACACGTCATTACGTGGTAGCCGAGCACACCCACGGGGAGCCCAGTTATTCATTGTTCGAGGAAGAGCTGCAGACACTGAGGCCGAAGAAAGAACAGGGCTCGGGAGGGCCGCAGAGAGAGGGCATTGTTTGAGGTGTTTCTCTAAGTAATTAGAGTCAACGAGTTGACCAGTAAATTATATAAAAAATACATTACAGTGCACTCAGTTCATTCATCCTTCCACCCGCGCATCCACCCGTCAACCAGTTAAAGGTCCGTTGTGTGTCTGGTGCTGTTTCAGGCCCTGAGGGTGATATAGCGACACACAAAGTCCTCAAAAGCCCCTGCCCCTGGGCTTCCCTGGTGGCGCAGTGGTTGAGAGTCCGCCTGCCGATGCGGGGGATGCGGGTTCGTGCCCCGGTCCGGGAGGATCCCACGTGCCGCTGAGCGGTTGGGCCCGTGAGACGTGGCCGCCAAGCCTGCGTGTCCAGAGCCTGCGCTCCGCAACGGGAGAGGCCACAACGGTGAGAGGCCCGCGTACAGCAAAAAAAAAAAATCCCTGCCCTCGTGAACAGGAATGTCTTCTCTTCTTTCTTTCTCCTCCTCAAGATCAAAAAATGCATGGATTAAGTATCTGTGCATATGGGAATCTCTCTCTCATGTCATTAAGACCATTTCAAGGCAGCCCCAGTCCGCGAAGACAGACATTTGTGCAGATGAACCTGGAAAAGACAGACCGTGGAACCAAAACACTTGAGTTTCCACACAGATAAGCGGGTTAAGTAGTTATCCCGCGTATTCAGTTCTGTTCGCAGGAGCCCCTCTGCAATCACCTTTCGCCAGCAGAGCCGCGTGACCGCCGCCGCCGCCCTGCGGCATCTGGGGTTGCATGTTATTGACACACGGAGATTTGAGGGCCTCCGAGAGCAGCAGGTTTGCCCACGGAAGGGCCCTGTGGGGCTCGAGAGTGGAGATCTGAACATCACTGGTCTACACCGTCTACGTGTCAAGGGCACGTGCATCATTATTTGAGCTTTTCTTTTTTTTTTTTTTTTACAATTTAATTAGTACAATCGGTTTTCCTTGGACTTACTCGTGGGCATGGCTGCCACACGCCTGAAGTCCTGAGACAGCGTCCCACCAGCACCCGGTCAGACAGCGTGAGAAGGACACTAGCAACGTTTTTTTTTCCCGACTCCCTTCTTACTCTGGACCCAAAGTTATCGTGTTAGAGGCCGTCCTAACCCCACACCCTGCGGGGAGAGCAGACGCCTCTCCTGCCCCGCCCATCACCTTTAGCTCGTCCTAATGAAGCCCTAAAACGTCAGCGCTGGAAACCGCCACAGAGATCAGGTGGGGAGCAGCTCACCTGGGCTGCTGACGAGGTCCGTTGGGGCTCAGAGGCAGTGCAGAGATGAGCGGCCCGGGGGCCCTGCAGTGAGGCTGTTTCATGGATTCTTCTGGGCTCGTGGGAATGACTGCTCTGGGCGGGTGTCAGACACGCATGTTGTATGCGGACCCTCACCCGGGAATCGGGTCAGAACAAGGACCCCGGCGTGGGTGGTACCTCCACAGACAGCCCGTCCGCCGTGGAGCAGTCTGGCTGTTCTGCCGTCGGGCCCAGGACTTTGTAGACGCCAATGTCCCAGCCTCGGTGCAGTGGAGGGGCCCCCGAGGGCCACGTCGAGCGTACGGTGAGAAGCAGGTGTCCCGACCCAGCCCAGGCACGCCGTCCTAATGCTTCTTAAAGCAAAACCAGCTCTGGGGGAGCTTGCCAGCCGGCTGTAGAGACCGCAGCCATCTTCCTTGGATGGTGGGGTGGCTTCTGGAAGGAAGGAGGGTGTGAAAGCCGCACAGTAAAAGGGAAAGCTGGCAGCCAGCGGAGCAAGGGCGAGACCTTGTCGTTCACGCGCTGTCCTCGAGGGCGTCGTTCTCGCGCAGCTGGCGGAGCTGCTCTTTGGATCCGGAGGTTGGACGGTGCGCGAGGGTCGCAGCTGCAGGCTCTCCTGGGCTAGAGCGCCGAGGCGGACAGGGCGGGGCCGCGAGAGGGGACAGGACAGGGGCGGTCTCGTTTCATCCTCCCCGGGGTCATCTCCCGTGGGCGCTGGCGCCCCCTTTGTAGACGGGGAGCTGGGCTCAGAGAAGGTAACGTGTCCTGTCCCACAGCTCGTACGCTGCCCCCGCCCTCGGGGATGTGGGCCTCAGTCCAGTGCTGCCCGGACCCCTCCTCAGCCCCGCCCTTGGTGGTGCAGGGACCCCCCCCACCCTGCCTCTCCAGCCAGAAGCGGCTGGAAGAGGTCCCTCTGACCCCTTCGTCGTAGCAGCTGTAACACCCTCAGTCTAACGCGCAGAGGGGGGTGGATGGAGGGAAGGAGGGCTGGGCGGGGGGCGGAAAATCTGATCTTAAACGTTGCCCTAAAGGGCCCTGAGTGTGATTTTAAAAGCAGGGAGAGATGAGCTTCACGATTGTAAGGACTGTGTTTGGAGCGTGGAAGGGAGTCCTGGCGACATCTTGCTCAGGCAGAAGGAAGTCCGCTGAGGACAGAAGCCGCCCGCCTGGAGTGGTCTAAGGGCAGCTGTGCTTGGAAAGGGGGCACATCAAGGACACCACCCGTCGGAGTTTCCTTCGGTTCGGGACTCCTTGAACTTGGTTAGAGGAGGGTGTTGGTCAGCCAGGAGGCTGCAGGGAGGGGCGCTCCAGGGCAGCGACCAGCCCCCGTCCTGCCCTGGCGTGTGCACCCGGAGGAATGTGATGTAACCACCTTCAGTGCTGCGGCATCATGTGGCCGCAGGGTCACCTCTCACGGTCCCAGGATCCTGGCACGACGGGGGCGGGGGGGGTCTCCAACCAGCCACAGCCTCACCGTGGGGGCTCATGTCACCTCCCTGAGGCCACCAAACCCACTGGCAAATGGATCTGCCCACTCAGCCCGCCCAGGTAGCCACCCAATAAAGCGCTGCTGTGATTTTCTGGTAAAGCTTTGCAAACGAATGGACACAGTGGGGGGCTGAAGGTAGCTCCTCGGAGGCACTGAGGGGTGAATCGGCCTGCATTTCCCTCCGAGCCACCCCCTGACGACCAGGGCTCAGGCCGAAGCACCCTTGGCTCCACCCCCGCCCCTCCCTTCCACGTGGGCCCTGGGAGAGAAAAGCCCCTGCTGCGTCAGGACAGGGTTTCTGTGGTTTCTGTCAGAGGCTGTCCGTGGAGGAGAGGGTGACAGCTCCCGCCTCTGTCGCCCTGCTGATGTGGGGAGTTATCACCCGGGGGTGGAGGGGGATCGGCCAGGCTGCGGGCGGCCGTGCCAGTCAGGTGGGCTAAGTGCTGCAGTAGAAGGTCTCAGCCGCTTGGTAAGGTGAAGGGTGCTTCCTGCTCCTGGTTCCGTGCGCGTTGAGTTGGCAGGAGGGAAGTTCACCTCCCCCCGGCCTCAGAGGCTCCGCGGATCCCCTGCGTCTGGGCAGGGGAGGAGGGCAGGAGAGGGCCCCAGGGAGGGTGTAAAGGCCAGGCCTGGGAGGGTGGGCACCGCCTGCCGCTGGCCAGCACAGTTGACAGCCCCGTAGCTTCCAGGGCGGGGGCGGAGCCCGTCTAAGTGACGGGGCAAAGCAGCCGGGGGAGGGGGCGTGGTGGACACGAAGCCACGTCTCTGCTGCCCACAGGTCGGTAGCGGCTCTCGAGGCCAAAGGGGTGAGAAAGGAGCTGCAGATGTAAAGTGCAGGGTGAGTAAGGGGGAGGGGAGGGGGAAGGACTTCAGTTTCGGGCTTTGGGGTGAAACCGAAGGTCAAGCTGGAAGGGGTGCTGAGACTGGTCCCAAACGGCCTCGGGTGTGGACTTTTTCCTGTGGGTTCAGCAGAGCCACCAGGGGGAGAAGTTCACAGTGCCAAGGTCACCCGGCTCCTTTTGTGGACAGATGGTTGGGGGTCGGGGGCTGGAAGCAGGGCGACCCAGGGGTTCCAGGGGCTGACACAGCCTGAAGTGGGGGTCACGGCGAGAAAGATGGCCCCCCGCTGATAGCCGGCGTCCACAGGGAAGGGACCGGGGCCGGCGGGCCCAGGCGTCCTGGCGATGTGCGGCTCGGGCTGTCCTTGACCTTGGGATGCAGCAGAGCCCGCCCCCAAGGGAGCCCCAGGAGCTGCTTTGTCCCGTCTGCTTGGCCGTGAACGGGCCGCCTCTGTCCGTGACTTCACCCTGAAAGGCGCCCTGGGTAGAATCCCAGCGGCTCCCCCTCATCTGATCCCTGCCCTTCTGACTCAGCGGCTGGTGGAAAGATAAGAGCTGAGTGGCAGCCCCAGACACGGAGCTGTGAGGGCTCCGTCCTTCTGGGTCCCTTCATCAGATGGACGTGCCCGGGCCTCTGTGGCAGCTGCGGTGCCGCCAGGAGAGCTCCGTGCTTCCGTGGAACAGGAAGGGCCCCGTCGTCTTAAGCGGCGATCGTACGTGCTGTAACCCTGGGCTGCTGGTCACTTTGCGTTTGGGCCTCGCGGCTCAAGGGGCGGGGCTGGGGTTCGAGGGGCGGGGCTGGGGTTCGAGGGGCGGGGCTGGGGCCGGGTCGGAGGCAGCAGAGCGCCGCCCTCGCCCTCGAGGAGCTGCCCCGAGGTGGGCGGTCCCGCAGGGCGCGGATGGACTCTCACACAGGAGGCGAGGGACGGAGTGAGGCTGCGCCGAGTCAGTGGGGAGACGGGCAGCTGGCGGCGGGGGCCACGTTAGGGGTTGCTCCTGCCTTCGCGGGGCTGCTGTGACACATCTCCACAGACGGGGGCGTAGACAACGGACATCGGCTTCCCCGGCTCCGCAGGCCGGACGTCCGCGATCGGGGCCCAGCATGGCCACGTTCTCGGGAGGCCCCGTGCCCGGCTCGCGGACGGCCCGCGTCCTCCACGGACGCCTGCTAATGCTCTGGCCTCTTCTTCTAGGCACGAATCCCACTCAGAAGGGCGCCACCCTCATACCCTAATCGCCTCCCGAAGGCCCCACCTCCAAATACCATCGCCCTGGGATGAGGGTTTCAACACATGAATTTGGGGGGACGCACACGTTCAGTCCGTCGCAATGATCTTTCTGTACCCCTGTGCGAGGCCCGGATTCCTGCTGTAGCCAAGTGCGCGGCTTCGTCGGGATCAGAAACCACAGAATCCGGCCGCCGTGGGGTCACCCGGTCTGCCTCCCAGCCTCCGTGGGGAAACGCGTGGCCCCCTGTGGGTGCGGGGACGTGGGGGTGGGCGCTGGTTGTCATGGGTCTGCTTCCTGCAAGCCTGGCTCATTTCTGAAGACAGGCAAGGGCAGGCTTTCCCCCTGCTCGCGGCGCTTACAGATCCACTTCCCCTAAACAGACACGTAGGTTTCAACCCTGTCTCAGGACAGATCACACAACGTGCTCAGGTAGCCCAGCCGGAACCTGGCAGGCCCTCCCAGAAAAGACAGAGCAAGCAGTTTTGCTCGTGCCCAGACCCCCCGACCTGAAGCCTATATCTGGACTTCACTGCAAAGGCGTAAACTTCCCTCCTGCTGCCCCTGGTCTGGGTCCACACCGGGGTGGCGGTCAGCTCATCCTCTGTGCTGGCCCTTGAGACCCTGTTCTCAGAATGCGGTCCCCGAGTGGACCGCGTCCTGTAGAGGTCATCAAGGAAGGCGGGGGGTCTGTAGAATGTCCTGTTCCCAGTGACGTCCAGATAAGAAAGCCGTTTGCTCAGCTTCATGAAAATATACATTTTTTTTGCAATTTAGACTTAATTCATATGAGTCCATCAGACTGTCCAAACTTACCCCCTGCAGAGAGGTCTGCAGGGGAAACTCACTAGGCAGAGCTGTGATGAAAGGTTTATCCTCTCCAAAAATATACACTTGAATTTCGATAAGGTTCTTCACTGTTAGGCTTTTTTTTTACAAAATAGTAAGGATATTAAGATATTTTTAAACGTCTGGACAGAGGAGCTTTTGATGGTTCCTAAATACATGTTCTAAAAATGATTTGCCAAGCACAATGCTGGTTTTGACTAACAGACCCTAAGTCCTGTTCAGAGGGCTTCAGACTCTGCCGGATGCAGGCCCACAAGCCCCCCGGGACCAGAGGTCAAGAGAAAACAAAACCACAGGCCACAAGCTATTAAAGAATGATTACAGCTGTCCTGGAACCTGTCTGTGCCTCTGCTCCTGGGGTGAGATAATAGATCTGTTCTCAGCAACTTGCTGATGAGGTGAAAAGCCCTAATTAGGTGCTTGACAGGCTGGCCTTAAGGGGAAAAGCCTTTGTTTACCTTCCCAATTCCAAGCTTCAAATCAGCTGGCCCAACCCTTATATCTCATTTCAGTGACTCATGAGACAGGACAATGGCATCCAGTCTCAGGCCAGTCACTTATGCTAACAAAATTCTCTGAAAATAGCACATGCACCCACACCAGGCACATACACTCACACACGGGCAGGAAGAGATTGAGGACCCCTTTCCTGACAGGGACGTTCAGAATTAGAGTCTCGTTGTGTTTACTAATACTTGCTCCAGCCAGTGGGTCCAGCTAGGACAATGTCTGCTGTCTGATGTCTGCTACGTGCGGTAGAGACAGAGGGAAAGATCTCGGTGCTACCACCTGGGGGGTGAGCATCTTCTTGGTGCGAAAAGTACGGCCAGCGGTAGGGGGTCCCAGGCCCCTGGCCCGCGGCTCCTTCCGCGGCTGTGCGATGGACTGGGAAGCGGAAGCTGGTTGGTCGCTGACCCTCGGGCAGGGCATCCAAGGTTTTCACCAAGAAGGCCCCAAGCTTCAGTAAGACTTGTAGAGCTTCTTCTTGAGCCTCTTAGGTGGTATAAAATCATTTCCATGAATTATAATTTCCATAGTCCCTTAACGGATGGATTCTATCAGCTCGTTAAGTCGCCCTTGGCTGGAAGAGCTGGAAGCAGGGCAGCAGGAGGTGATATGGCCTCACCCTCCCCTCCTGCCTCGAGGCCAGGGCTTCCGGTCTGCACTATCGCGCTGTGTCTCTGTAGACCGAGTAGGGGCCCGAGAATGACAGCCCACCTGACCTCCAGGCCCTGCCCGGTAGCCGATGGGCAGTTTGCCTCTCTCCGTTTCCCTGCTTGTAAAAGGAGGGGTCGGATCAGACAGCTGCAGAGACACCTTCCAGCTCTGGGTTTTGTGGACGCACATTAGCTTTTGCTCTGGGTCTCCTGCAGGATGCCCTGAACCCTGGAAGCGAGGTACTCCTTCTGAAGACCCTCCCTCCCAGCGCCTGGTCCACCCCGCCCTCCTGCCTGGAGAGCTCGGCTCCGCCAGCTGCCTTAGGACCCGCCCCGCTCCCAGCCCCCCTCGGGCGCCCCTCCCCTTCTTCCCTCCCGCGCGCTCACGCCCCTCCTTTTTGCTCCCACAATTCCTATCCCACACCTGTGTCACGGCACTGATGTACGTGACCTGTTGTACCTCTTTATCCATCTTTATCCCCTGCTGGGTTGGGTTGTGCACCTGGAAAGGGAGGGAAGCTTTGCATCCCCCATCACTATCCGGAGCCTGGCAGATAGGCCCTCAGTGAACGTTGGTTGGCAAAGGGTGGCAATCAATGGAGAAAAGTGGGGTCCTGGCCTGGAAGTCTTTGAAATTCCGCCGTTGGGAACAGATGACCTGGACCTGCCTTGTGACCGTGTCAGGCTAAAACCAGACAGGACCAGACCTGGTCCCGCAGAGGCTACGTAATGAATCAGACACACGAATTAATTTTTCATCCTCCGTTTCTTGGCTGTCAGCGCTTCTCTCTGACTTCTGGGAGAAAACGGACTATTCCTCGATGTTCCTCTTCATGTACTCACCTCTTCTCCCCGTTCTTCTTCAGATACATCCAGAGACTTGCCGGGAGTATCCTCATTTTACTTTTCTCTCAGCGAGGACAGCTAGCCAGCTGTGCACGGCAGTCGGGAGAGGGTTGAGAGAGGACCCAGAATAACTTCCCAGCTGCTGCTTTAGGACCCGAAAGCTGAACACATTTAAGGCTTGAAAAGGTCAACTCCCTTCCAAGGGACAGGGGTTTGATTTCATCCCTTATGTGGTCTTCGGCTTAACGCTCACTTCATTCACTGGCAGAGGTGGAGATTTATGGGCTCGCTGAGACTTAATGAGATCTCAGCTGTAGCTCCTGGATGGAGAGGAAAGCAGCCATTTTGGTAATAAATAGAGAACAGCATCTAATTTGTAAATTCCTCTTTCTGTTGCTAGGTTTAATCAGATCAGTGAAACTGAAGGGAATTGTTGCTGACCAGAAGTGATTTTCCATGCCTTAATCTGGCCAGGAAGCATGACTCCTGATGGAGGTGGCCTGCTTCTCTGACAGTGGTAGGCGATGACACTTGTCATTAGACTAACCCAGTTGTTGCATCTTGAAAAATATGTTTAGCCCCAAATCTGTTTAAAACCAAACTGGAACTGAGGCCACATATCACTCTGCTACTAGTGTCACTGGTCCAGAGAACAAAAATTCTTTCCAAATGAGCTACAGACCTCTGTAGCAGTGCCACCCCCAGAGGGTCCACGGCCCATGAGATTTCATCCTGACCAAACAGAAGCATCCAGCGTAAGGCCACCGCCATGGTGGCCAGGTGTGGTCACAGCCTCTCTGGCATGGCAGAGAACAGGTGCAGAGGACGGAACACAGTCTCTGGCGGGTCCTGGCTTCAGTTTAGGGTTAAAAAGGAGAATGAAAGGGGCACAAAAGGTTGGGGGGGGGGCGGTTAGTGCAGCTCTCTTTTGTCCAGTCATGCTTCAATCTTTTTTTCATGAGTAATCACAGTTTTTACAGATTGTCTTCTCACAAGCTGTTAAGCATTTCCAGGTCAGGGACCCTGTCAGGGTAGGTCACTGTTAGCACACAGTAGGGACATCGTGAATATCCATGAAGGGCTGACAGCCTTGGAGGTGCTGCCCTGGAGGGAACGCGGTAACTGCAGCCGCCTTGGGGGTGTGCTGCCCTGGAGGGAACGCGGTAACTGCAGCCGCCTTGGGGAGCCGCCGAGAACACGTGCATCGTCACGCATCAGCGCTCAGGCTGCAGGTCACCTTTTAGATGCAAAACAAGTGGACCTGAGGTCCTTCTCTTGGACCCGCGTTTTGCTTTTTCATCCCCAGTAAATCCATCCAGCGTCTGGGCATTGCACGCACAGAGAATTATTACTGATGGAGCACCTCTGACCTGTATTACCTTTAATCCTCACTTCACCCTCCAAGATTGGTGTTATGGTCTCGGTTTTTTAGATGAGGAAGATGGGGTTCAGATGATTTTCCCAAGATGAAACAGCCGGTAGGAAGCTTAGCCTGGTCCCACACCGAAGCCTGTCTGGCTGTGAAGACCACCCACTTCCTCTTTTGCCAGGCAGCCCCTATGGCGCGAAACAGCTGGGGACAGGAAGGGGGTGGGTGGACGGGGGACCTGGTTCCTGGGCTCAGCTCTCCTCCTCAGAGCTCCGTGACCTCGCACAAACCCTTCCTTCCCTGGGCCTTAGGTCCCTAATACGTGAAAGCGATGCTGACATAAGCCCGGCTTTCTATAGACCCTTGCGCCCCCGCTGGCCCTGCCTTTCTTCGAGTGCCCTGCTCCAGCATCACGGGGGCTGGGCCAGGGAGAGAGTGTCCTCGTTTTGCAGACTCTGGTTCTCTCCCTCTCGGCCGGGCAGCCGGCGGCCAAAGGGGAAAGTGCCTGCCACGTGAGGACTTCGCATGGCCTCTCCCCGCCCCTGGCAGCTGACCTCTCCGGGCCAGTCTCTGCTCTTCTTTCCCAGAGCCAGCATCCTGATAAACGCCGTCTTTGCCTTGAAGGCATCCAGCGCCGGAAGGCATCACAGAGGCTCTCCCTGCTCATATTCTCAATGCTGTCCCCCACCCCCCACCCCGTCTCCTGTCTCCTCCCACACCCGGCCAGCCCTGCAGCCCCTCTGTCCTCACCCTGCTGACCTCCCATCTGCCGGGGGCTCGGTCTCCCGCAGGATCGGGAGAATAAAAAAAAAGGCCGCATCTCCTCTCTGCTTCCCCAGATCAGGCAAATGGCCTATCTTCACGCACCTTTTACACGCCATCAGCAAAGGATTTCTCCTGCGACGTGGCCACAGCGGAAGTAGTAGAGCCGCTTGGATCTGCCCAAGTCCCCCGGCCAGCCCCCTGCCCCGGCCCGCTTCATGGACCACACACGGCCCTTCTCGCGTGATAAGCCTGTTCCGCGTCCCACCCCGCCCCCGCCCCCTGGTGCCCCGTGACACCGTTTGAAAACCAGAACTTCTGTGTCCTTTCCTCCCCTCTGGGTCTCCTGGGCCACTGAGCCCGCAGCGGGAGCCTCATAGGAGCCAGGACCCCGAGGGGAGCGGGGTCGGGGCGGCAGGGCCCAGGCAACCCAGGATGGCCCCCCTTGAAGTCATTTCTGACGTGGGCATCGCACGTCCTGCCAGCGCCTCCGGGCCTGTGGCTGTGGAGACGGCGGTCCCTGGTCCCCGGGTTTCGAACCATCTCTCTCTTCTAAAGAAGAACAGTCAGCCTCTCCAGCAAGCCCAGGTCTCCCGAGAAACTCTGGAAGAGTTCTAATATTAAGACCTAGATAACGCCTTCGATGGGGTTCCGGGCTCAGAGGGCGGGTCTGGAGGGCAGCGCGGCTCGGTGGAAGGAGCGGAGGCATCGTCCCGTGGGAGCCCGTCGGGTGTCCTCTCGTGTGTGCTGTGGGGCGGGGTCCCCTCTGGCCCTCGTGGGTCGGCCGGCCGCGGGCCTTCCCGAGTCCGCACTGGAGAAGGAGGGCCTCGAGCAGGGCCGGATCCGGGAGGCGAGCGGGCGTCTCCCGGCCCCTGGAGGCAGCCGGGCCGTCGCGCGGGCAGACTCTTCGCCCTCCACCCCTCTCTTCGGTCCCTGTAGAACCCACCTGCCGAGCGGGCAGAAAAGACTTCCTGTGTTTGGAGTCGGAGACCAGGCCCCGTCACCACCACATCTAAACCAAACCTTCCCCGGTGTCTTCGTAGAACGTGGGCTCAGCCCTTCCCCGTCCCAGAACTTTACCTCGGCCGCCCCCGTGGACGTGGTCCTGACCGGGCTGGCCGGTGCAGGAGGGGAGCACGGCTCCCAGGGCTTTGCCCACAGCAGGGTCCTAGGGGGTCCTGCCGTGCCGCTGAGAGCGTCTCGAATGAGCCGTGGGCCAGCACACTGGCGGGAGAACCGGGGCCCGCGGAGTCGCCTGACAGCCGCCAGCGCCCAGCAGGCGGAGCCGGGAGATCAGTTACAATAAAGGGCCTCCTGCCGAAGGGGCAAGTCGGGGGGTGTTCTGACCGCTGCCCTGAGCTCCTCCAGGGATGTGGGACCGGGGAGGCACCGCGGGATCGGGAGCTGAAGGGAAAACGCCCTTCCCAGAGGCAGCCTGGAAGCTCGGCAACAATTCGCTCTCCTGCCGGGGGAGAGGCACGGCCGAGGCCTCCCGAAGAAGTGCTGCCCTCATCGGGACGGCGCGCGCCCTGTAGGGCCTCCTTGGGAAGCCTGACCTGAGCCAGATTAATCCTGAGGAGCAGAAGACGGAGCCCAAGAAGAAGGAGAAAGTGAGAGAGGATCCTAAGCCCTGTAGGCCCTGGTGAGCAGCACGGACAGGGCACAAGTGTGAGACCTGGACCGTTGGGGAGGGGCCTGGGATGGCCGAGGGTAGGCTTTCCGCGGGTGGAAAGGGGACCCGACCTCCAGCAGCAGCTATAGCTCTGTGACCCTGGGCAAGTCACTGACCCTCTCTGGACCTTCACGGTCTGCACTGTAAAAAGGAAGGGCTGGCCTGCCCTCTCCAGCCCTGCAACCCATGTAGGCCTCAGTGGGGAAACTGAGCCGCTGAGGAGGGAGATGACAGGCCCCAGGTCACAGAGCTCCAAAGTGGCAGAGCCAGGATCCAAACCCGGGCCCCCTGACTCCAGAGCCCAGGCTCCTACCCAGCTGCGCCCTGGGCAGGATTGTAAAGTGTGTGGCTTCTCCCAGGACCCTCACCACAGCCTCTGCCCTTCTCCCCCTCCCAGTGATCCCAGCGCATCCACAGGCCCCGTCCTCTCTCCTGATTGGGAAAGGGCTTTATGGATTCATCCAGTATAGCTGGGGTCTGAATCCCGGATCTCATGAGATGCTCTGCTCACTTTGAATAGGTGGCTTCATTCTCTAAGCCTCATGGTCTATGAAATGGGAACATGTAACGGGAACATGTGATGTCTACAAAGACACCGGGAAGGTTTGGTTTAGATGTGGTGGTGACGGGGCCTGGTCTCCGACTCCAAACACAGGAAGTCTTTTCTGCCCGCTCGGCAGGTGGCTTCTACAGGGACTGAAGAGAGGGGTGGAGGGCGAAGAGTCTGCCCGCGCGACGGCCCGGCTGCCTCCAGGGGCCGGGAGACGCCCGCTCGCCTCGACCGCTCACTGCCAGATCTATGAAATGGGAACGTGTAATGGGGACATATGATCTCTCACAGGGCTGTCCTGAGGCTTGAGTCAGATGATACGCGTCAGGTGCGCGGGGGGTCACTGGCAAAGCAGCAAGCGGCGGAAAACCGAGCTGTTACTACAATCCTGCGGGTAGAAATGACTGGCGTTCCTCTCACGCGTCCGGGACGAGAGAATTCAAGGCCCTAGAATAAAGGGGTGACCCGCAGACACCACTGGGCTGGGCCGGAGGGGGACTGGGGACACAGCCGAATATTCTCTGTGCCTTGCAGGTGACACCGCACAGGCGACCCTCCGCTAAAGCTGGCCTTGTGATCTAGAACAATGCCATCTCCAACCTAAAAGTAGTTTTGTGCCTAAGACAGTTGGGTTTCCAGAGGAATCCTGCACGGAAGGGCCACCATCAGCCCCATCACCCCTAACGAAGGTGGGCCGGGTGGGAAGGAAGGGGGGGCGTGTACCAAGCGCAGACCTTCGTCTGGTGCAGCCGCAGCCCCCCCTCCCTGGCACCCCCATCGTAGCCGAGGTGGCCCAGCTTGTTGGCGCCGTGATGGTGGAGAGAGATTTTCTGCTCGGGGGCGCTGGGTGTTCATGGCCTGCTGGGAGCACAGAGACCTGGCTTCCTTCTCCGGATGGTGGCTGCAGACCGAGGGCGGGTGTTTCTGCCTCCTCTGGTTTATGGCAATAAAATAATAATCATTATGATGGCACATCGAGCTTACACTGTGCCTTTCTAATAAGGCCACTTTGTTAGGCTTCTTAATATTTAATCCTGTTTCAGATTTGCTTTCCGATAGCTTAAATTCAACCAGGTTTTAATTGCTTCTGTGGAGGCAGCCCTGCCGGGCCCGGGCAGGCAGGGCTCTGCAGATGAGGCTCTGGGGGCGACGTGACCTTCAACCCAGATGGGCCCTGTGGCTGGGCACCATCTTGCTTTCTCTCTCCCCACCTCTTTCTGCTTTTGTCTACCATCTGCTTCTCCTCTCCTGCTCCATCTCTTTCTTTCCCTTAGAAGAGACCTTCAACTCATCCTGTAGTTCAGTTTATTCATGAGAGAGATGAAGAAAACGAGGCCCCCCCAAGCCGTCATGTGCCTTGCCGAGGGTTCGGAGGTACCCCGTGGTGAGGCCAAGGCTAGGACTAGCGTTGGCGTTTCCTAGACCTGGGTGCCAGGGAGGTTCCTGAGGGCCTCAGTCGGGCAGAGACGCATGGAGAGAGCTCCTTCACCCAGCAGCCTCAGACCGCCAGTGGCCGTGGGCTGGATCTCCCCAACTGCAGAGAAGACTCCAAGTTACTCTTTCTGCAGGAGAAAAGGAAACCAGAGGAAATGTGACACAGTTCCTCCCAAGAGTCTCCCGGGGCAGCAACCACACCCAGAATGTCCCCCGTCCTGCTACGGGGCTCAAGCCGTTCCTGTGGCGATGTCCTTCCTCACCGGTGCTCCCAGGAGCTCAGCCTGCAGGGTTATTTGAGCAGAGCTGTTCCAGAGGCTGCCTGATGGAGCTGGGAAGGCCTGGGCTCGAGGCCAGCTGGTCTCTGCTCCACCAGCTCTCAGCTGGGCAACGAACCTCAGCTCTGGGGGTGACCTCTCCCTGTCAGTGGGTTCATCCCGTTCACCTTGCCTGCCCCCAGAGGTGTGCGGGTCAGGTCCTGACAGCAAACAGAGCCTTGAGAACTGGGCGATTTAAGGAGAGGCTCATAAAGATGCAGGCGCCGGGGGTGACAGCCCCTAACGGGCCTTGACGGCGCTGTCCTGCTGGTGTCTCCCTTTGCAAAGGTCAGCCTCCCGGTCACCAGGTGAAGGAGCGGCTGAAGGTCAAACCCCAAAGCCACCCAGCACGTCGGAGCAGCCCTGAAGCCCCACGAAGACACCAAGTGTCTACTGTAACTGCACAGCCAGTACCACTGGGATCTGGAGAGGAGTCCAGAGAGTTCTAATGTGAAGTCTCTGGCCTCGAGAAAGCTATAACTGTGTCAGGGAGGCACATGTGAAATGCATGTGAAATAAGAGCAACCTAGCAGAAAAACAAATGGAAATTCTTTGGTAATATTAGCAAATATTTACGGCCCTGTCCATTTAACAGAGTTACTTTACAAATACTATTTCATCTAACCCTTCTCAGAAGGCCTTGGCATAACTAGTACGGTTGTCTTTTGTTTTGCAGATGAGGAAACCTGGGCTCAGGAGGGTTAAATAACTCACCCAGACATACCGGCGGCTGGGACTAGGGCTCGCATCCAGGTTGCTACTGGAAACCTCACAGACCCCGGAGTTCTGGGGGGCTCAGAGAGGGCACTCGGGGGGCAGCACGTCCTGGAGGCCGCCCCACTGGAACGGGGGAAGTGTGAACGGTTCAGGCGGGGGCAGCGCCCACGCCCTCCAAAAGGCTCGCGGGCCGAGGGGAGGCAGCCATAGGTGACACCCGCCAGCGACACGGTCCCGCTCCAGCGAAATGTCATTTACAGAAGTAGCGGCCACCTGGGTCTGGCCCGAGGCACGCGGCTCCCCAGCCCCTGGGATAGGTGAAGCAGAGGTGGACGGGGCCTCGTAGCAAAGCCCAGAGGCTGGGATGAAGGTGGCCGTGAGGCGGGCGGCCCCACCTGGGCGGCAGTTCTGCAGAAATCACGGCCACAGGGATGTGGGGGGATAGCGTCGCATCGGCGAGGGCCGCCGTAACCGAGTGCCGCGGACCGGGCAGCGTGAACGGCAGACGTTCATTTTCTCGCGGCTCTGGGGGCTGGAAGCTGGAGATCGAGCTGTCGGCGGGGCTGGGTCCTTCTGAGGCCCCGAGGGGAGACGGCTCTGGACCCCGGTCCTTGGCGTGGAGACGGCCTCTTCCCCACCCCCACCCCCGGGTGTATCCTCACCATCTTCCCGCCGGGCATGCCTGTGTCCAGGTTTCTCCTTCTGATAAGGGCACCCGTCATAAGGGATTAGGGCCCACCCTTGTGATGGCGTTTTAATTCAATCACCTCTTTAAAGAACCCCCAGCTCCAAACACAGCCACACTCTGGGGTTCCAGGGGTCAGGATTTCAACCTGTGAATTTTGAGGGGACACATGTGGCCCTAACAGACAGGATGGAGCCCGGTTACGGGGGTTTGGGGTTCCAGGTTGGAGTCAGCGAGGCAGGCAGTTAGGACCCCTTTTGCTTGTTAACCGTAACTTGGATTAGTACTTTTGGAAAAAGCATACTAATCAGACCACTTGTATGCAAAAAAGATGATAAAACGGGTGTCTGGCCGAGTAAGTGGCAAAGTCAGTTCTCTAGCTCCGTGAGTTCGTAGGAGGCTGGCGACTAGATCCTGCCGTCGGACCCACCCAGGATTGGCAGTTGGGCCGGGCCTGGAGAAACGCAATTTCAGGTTGGCTGAGGAACGCCCTCAGCTCCTCCGGCTCCTGACACCCCGGGGATGCCTGGCCCTGAGCCCCCAGGCCTCTTCCACCAAGAGCCGCCTGGAGCATTCCTCCACCCGATGGTGAGGCTCCCAGCTCCGTTCTGGGCACTGCTCTCAGCCACTCCTAGGAGAGGGCGGCCGCTCCTGCCGCCCCAGGCCGCGGACAAAGTCAGGCCGGCATGGTGACGGAAGGCTCCAGACTCGCGGGCCTGCCCACCTCCGCCCACGTCCGCCCCTCCATCTCTCACCTGGAGCTCTGGCCTGAGGCCGTCCTGGCAGTCCCTGAGGCAGACCTTTCTGCGGCTAGGGCGGTAGCTGGTGTGACGGGGGGTCCCCAGATGCAGTGAGTCAACCCGCGGGGGGCTCGCGAACCCCAGTGCTCCTGTGGACACCGGTCCCCACGACCCCTTGGGTCCTGTGCACTCCCAGCGTACGGTTCATGTCGTTTCCAGTCTGAGATCATCCTGTGTCAGAAGAGTGCCTTATTACAACCAACCCCCCGGGACCCACACGACTGCCGTCTAGCAGACCAGGGAAGCCGTCAGTGCCTGGGAGAAGAGAACGGTGCGCCTCCCTCGGGATGCAGAAACGTGGTCCCACTAAGCGCCGTTCAAGCAAGTTGCCCCCAAGAGTGGAAGTTTGGGGAGAGAATCCGTTCTTGGCAAGATGGAGTCTGTACAGCTCACCGGTGTTCCTAAAAATGTAATTATGTTTCCACCACCTGCAGTGGCAGCTGTTAATTACTCTTTCGTGAAAATCTCATTTTCTTTGGGAATCTGCTCAGCAGAAGCTGAGGAACAGGACGGCCCAGAGACCCAACGTTTGATCCACAATCCCTGGTAACGGTGAAGTTAGAAAGTCAGGAAACTAGCCTCCCCTCAGCATCCTTCCTGAGCCCACTCAACAGCACATTTCATTCCTCAGAGGCCGTGCTTTACAGGAAAGGTGCGCCCTGTGGCCCCCGGATTCTCTGCCGTCTTCCTGCCTCGGTTTCCAGCCCACCGGTCATCCGAGTGGCCGATGGGAGACTCAGACTTGCCGCCTCACCAAGAACAGGGCCCAGCATTAGCAATCCCAGCGTCGGCCAGCCTGGACTCTCAGTTTCCAGGATGGACCCAAGGCGAGATCTCTAGGGTAACAAGTCCCTGAACGAGTCGGCTGTGGTCTCCGTCTAACCCCTTAGAAACAGAAACACGGACCATCTTCTCCCCGTCAGGCGCCTGTGGGATAAACTATCACGAATTAATAGGAAGTAATATGTGGATGTAAACGGTGATTTAAAGCAAGGAACCTTTAAATGCACACCTTGACCCCAAAGAGCAGCTCCCCAGAGACTCCGCCCATCATCGAGGGCGTGATTGGAGGCTCTTCCGACCGCGTTCCACGCGGGCAGCTGCCACCTGTGGCCGCGTGACTCACCAGGCCTGGTCCAGTTCAGTTATAGAGGGAAAGGCTGTGTTTTTATCAAGCTCTTTCTACTATTTTTAAAGTGCGCGCATAGCTATTTCTGAAGTCAAACAAGATGGGACAGTATCACAGTGTCGATGCCAAAGCCAAAAGCTGGATGAGCTTCTGTGCAGCAGGTCGGTGACCTGGGCCTCCGCTGGCCAGGACTGTCCCCTCAGGCGTCTGTGTGGACACACAGACTTGGAGGCTGGCAGCCCGCTACCCCTCCCACCGCCAAGTAAAAGACCCCTCACCGTGAGACACTCCCTTGAGTGACCCTTGTCATTCTAAACCGACATGTATCTTTTTCTAGAAGGGAACTTTGCTAAGTCATCCATTTCAACTCTAACTCTCAGCCCTGCTTTCATATAGGAGTTTTGAGAAGTGAACAATGCTACTGGTTGTAAAGTTTCTGTTTATTCCAAGCTTTGTGTTGGTTGTTTTTGTTTTTGTTTGGTGTGCAAAGCATTGTTTTAAACTATTTTCTTTTTTTATTAAAGTACAGTTGCTTTACAATATCATATTAGTTTCAGGTATACAATATAGAGATTCAATATATGTATAGACTATATCCCACTTAAAGTTATTATAAAGTACTGGCTATATTCCCTGTGCTGTACAGTATATCCTTGTAGCTTATTTATCTTATACGTGGTAGTTTGTACCTGTTAGCCCTCTACCCCTGTCTGCCCTCCTCCTCCCTTCCCTCTCGCCACTGGTAACTACTAGTTTGTCCTCTGTATCTGTGAGTCTGCTTCTTTTTTGTCATAGTCACTAGTTTGCTCTATGTTCTAGATTCCACATATAGGTGATGGCATATGGTACTTGTCTTTCTCTGACATTTCACTGAGCATAACACCCTCCAGGTCCATCCACGTTGTTTCAAGCTTTGAATTGTGAAGATAAGTGTGCTTCGGAGACGGCTGTTTGCATCGGGTAAAAACAAGCCCGACCCTTTCCCCTAGTGACCACATCTTCGGGATTCCCACCAACAAGGAGGGATGAGCTGGGACCCTCCTGGGTACCCCTCTCCTCAAAATCAGTACCCACCCGCCAGTGTAGACGCTGCCGCGGGAGTGACCCCTTCTCCCCAGGATCCATTGTTTGTTTTGTGTCGTTAATTCATGTGATTTGGGGGTTGGGTCCTGTTTTGTTCTGTGTTCTTAGCTGTTTTGATGTATCGAGTTTTACTAGCTCTCAGTTTGTCTTTGGAGGTTAGCGGGACGTCCTCTGTGTGGTCGCCAAGTCCCCTGTTTCTTCCTTTGCCTGAGGCTGGCCCTGAGCTCTGTCCACGTCTTACTCCTGGTTTTCGACTCTGATACCTTGTCTGTGAAAGGAAGCGCCTGGCGGGCTTGCTTGATCAGAAGGAAGGGGAGTTTGCTTGGTCTAATCGCCCCCCAGAAACCCGTTGTGAGGTCCCCCGCGCCCCCGTGCGTGTAAATCATGTGCTGGTGCCCGCGGGGCAGGGCGGGAGCGTGCTTCTCCGGGTGTGCGTGCGAGCGTGTGCACGTGTGCGAGGGGAGGACAGCCTGTCCCTCCCAAAGCCACCACCTCGTTGTCCCTTCAAATGTGTAAAGTCGGCAGACGTGTGGTGGTGAAGCCCCTTAGAACGGGGGGGGGTTGGAAAGAAATAAGAAAAATAAAATACTGTCACAAAAGCTCTACATCTTATGGCAAAGAGCAGACGCAAATGGGAAAGCATGCGCAGCTTGTCCGAGGGTGGGGGGTCGAGGGTGGAGGAGGGACTCGGGTCAGTGTTCCCAGGCATCTCCTCCCACTGTCCCACTGAGAGTGTCCTGGGTGTCAAGGGTCACCCTAGACAAGCAGCGGGCACGTCAGTCGAGGACATGGGGCCGGGCTGGGCGCTGCCAGGGCCCCCCCTCCCGGCCGGGGGCTGCAGACTAACCCTTCTCTCCCCTCTTCCCTCCACGCCTTGCTCTGCACCCCTTCGACCCGACCCTGCAGTGAGCATGCCCACCAGTGAGACCGAGTCTGTCAACACTGAAAACGTGGCTGGAGGCGACATCGAGGGAGAGAGCTGCGGGGCCAGGCTGGCGTGAGTAGGCGCAGGGGGCGGAAGCGGGCAGGGAACCCGAGTCCTGGGTGGGGAGGGGAGCCCTGGGGGCAGTGCGGCCCCGGCTGGGAGCTGCTCTGCAATCCTGCGCTTCCCGGGCAGGGGTCTGACTTTTGGATTCTGAGCCCCTTTCCATCCCATCAGAGAAATATGTGTGTGTGTGTGTGTGTGTGTGTGTGTGTGTGTGTGTGTGTGTGTGTGTGTCGGGGGGCTTTGAAGTCTGTTTCTTCCCAGCCCCTCACCCCCTTTCACCGGAGCAGCTCTGTTAGATTCCCTGGGTCCTGCTAAGCACCCTTTCATCTCTGGAAGAAAAGCAGACAGGCAAGAAAATACACTGGGAGACGTGGGTCTTACCTGCAGCTATGAGTTATCCGCCCGGGGAAGGGAGCACAGGTGTCTGAAGTGCAGACTCAGCTAATAAAAGTGCACCTGTGCCGGCCCAGCGACCCTCCCCAGCACAAGCCCCAGCCCCTGGCTTCCTGAGCTGGCTGGGGCCCAGGACCGGGCCAGGCGTGCGGAGGGACAGCCCACGTGGGTTATGTCACCATCATGCATCCGTCTTAGCTCCTCTTAAAAACGGACACCAGCGGTCCCTGGGAGATGTCCCCCCACCCAGAAATGAAGGGAAAATGGTTTAACAGCTAAAAACGAGCCAACGGCTGGTTTCATTCCCAGTGTCTCAAAAAGCAGAGTCCACAGATTGAAGCCGTGCTCCTTGAGGGGTCGGGCTGACCTTGAGCGTGAGGCCTCCTGCGGCCTCCAGACTCCACAGTGGGAGGTGAGAGCTGCTCGTCCTGGTGCCTGGGGCACATGTAGGACTCACCCCCCCCCCCCCGCAACTGAAAGGGACGGCGGACGGAGGGCTCGCGGGAGGCCCAGCCCCAGGTGGCCGGGTGTCTGAGTCGCTCCATCGGTGGAACGGCTCCTATAGCTCCCCTCTCCCCGCCAAAATGCCTCCGTATCTGGGCCTCTTGAGAAGGTTTGGGTACATGTGCCCTGAGCCGGGCCAGCCTCCGGGCGAGGGGCCGGGTGGACGGGAGCAGGCCGTTTCCAGGGCACGTGGGCCTCGGCGGCCCTCACCCTGACAGCGGCACGGGGACGCTGCACTGCCGACTCCCAGCGTTGTTGGGAGGCACTTATTGTCAAAATGTTGTTAAAATACAGTGCTAATTACGTTCTGAAGCAGCGGGCTGAGCCTTTCCCCCTTCCCTCCTATTGGAACCATACAAACAAACGCTCGGGATTCTGGGCGTTGGCCCCCCGGGCGGCCACGCTAGCGAAGCTGGGCGGCAGGTCCCCAAGGGGTCGGAGGGAAGGTGACGAGGACCCCGCCCTCTGGCTCTGGGCCCACGTGACAGACCCGGAGAGGCCGGGGCGCTGGCGCTGTCACCGGAGAGTGCGTTTCGGGAGCTCGAGGCCCCGTTGGAAGCACAAGCCATTTCGCACAGAGGGAGGGGGCGTCTGGAGGACGTGCTCTGCAGGCGTCCAGGGCTCGGTGGGAACGGGCCGCACTGCCCGCGAATATCCGAATCTGTGCGCCTACTCTGTGCGGATAAAGCGCCTCGTCGCAGTGCCGGGACGGCAGTACGTCCTCAGCAAACTACCGCCTTTCCCCGCCCCGCCCCAGACGACGAACGACGGGAGAAACGGCCAGCGTTCCTGGTGCAGAAGCAGCGTGGACGGGCGGGGCTGAGGCTCAGGTGTGACGACCAGGGAGAGAGGCTATAGCGTCTCTGAAGCGGAGAGCGAGCGGCCCGTGCGGCGGGAGGAGGCCTGGCTGGAGACGGTTCCGACGGGGCGGGCCGGACAGGCGGGGACCGCTAAGCCGTGTTTTGCTGGGGAGGTGGCAGCCGGGCGGGGGAGGGGGTGCGAGGAGGGAGCTACCCTTCCAGTCTGAAGACAGGAGCGGTGCAGACTGCAGGCGCCAGCAGGGCTGCAGGGGGTGGAGGCCGGGACTCCGCTCTGGCCCACACGCCGCAGACGCCAGCGTAGACGCGGTGAATGTGGTCACGTGGCACCGGGGTCCTCCACGGGGGGCCGAAGGCTGGGAAGCCGACACACGCAGAAGGAGAAGAGCAAGGCACAGAGGAAACGGTGCCGGGGGAGCAGACGAGCCCAAGCCCGGGGGCCACCGGGAGAGGCTCATCAAGCCCGAGCTCTCCGTTCACACCCTCATCGGGCAGCAAGCCCGCTCGGAGCTGGGCCAAGGTGACACAGAGCCCGAGAGCAAGGTGACACCATCTCCCTGGAGCTCACAATCTGGTGTGAAAGTCACACTGAGCCGTCACTGTAGGTTGGGAAAAGCGTCCAGAAGGCGGAGTGACTGTAATGCAGGCTCGGTGATGGAGAGACGCGTGAGACTGGCAGGTTAGGAGAAGCTGCTTTGAAGAAGGAAAGTTTGAGCTGAGAACTGGAGGGGGTGCAGGAAGGAAGGATCTTCCAATCAGAGGCCACGGCGGGTTCCCAGGCCGCCGGGGGGATGAGGGAGAGAAGGCGGACGCGTCCAGGGCAGGCGTGCGTGGGAAGGGGCGGGGCCGGGTAGACCCCTGATGGCCTTGGTCTTTGTCACAAGACCGTGAGAAGTCACCGACCACAGCCGGTTGGTTTGGTGAGCTTCCCATCCTTGAGGATCCTCGGACATTAGGGAGAGTCTGTGCGGGAGCGAGAGGCCCCGAGCGGCGGGCGCTCGAGCGAAGCGGCTGCCGTAGCAGCTCTGGGGGTGATGCTGACGCGGCCCCGGCCAGGGTCACGTGCGGAGCTGGAAAAGGGATGCGTTCTCTGTGTGTCCTAATTGCAGGAGCTGGAGCCTCGGGGCAGGCGGGGCGGGAACGGGCCGCAGGGGACCCTCCCTCCTGACAAAGGCCGTGGACGGGGAAATGGCAGTGGCCCTGGAGCTGCTGGGCCTCGCCTTTCCTCAGAGCGGAGGCAGGACCGTCTTCAAGACGAGAAGCCCGTGAAGCAGACCAGCACTTACGGGACGACATTGCCTGAGACTAGGGCACAGCTGGCGTCAGAGAGGGAGACACGGACTCGCACAGAGAGAAGTGCCCGGCGCTCTGGGACGGACCGAAGGAGGGAAGAGAGCCGTGGACCTGGAGTCCCAGATCTGGGCCCGGGCGGGAACCTCAGGCTCGCCCCCGGGACGTGCGGGGCGGCCGCCGTTGGCTCCCGTGCTCTTGGCTCCTAGAGGGGCCTGGGAACCGCCTGCGGGGACCCCCTGCACCTCTTCTGTGTCTGCGGCTTCCGCAGGAGAGGCCCCGTGATGGCGGCAGGCTGCGCCTTGTAAAATGGCAGACCCCAATCCAGCCGGTGAGTGCGAGGTCCCTTTAGTCTCAGAGCGCACAGTTCTATAAAGAAGGTAGAGTCAGAAACAGGATCCGACGCAGAGGGCCGGTGACACCGATGGACGCGCATCGCGTCACAGAAGTGAGCTGGGGTCCCCGGGTAGCACAGGAGATTCGAGCCAGCGGGTCCCCAAGAGGCGGGCTGTGACGGGCCTCCAGGGTCCGGCCCCTCTGGCCGCACCAGCCGCGCGTGGAGTCGAGGACGTCGCCTCAGACGTGCGTCAGCCTAGATGGTACCTGCGGCGCCCTCTGACCGACGTTGGGGCGAAGCGGGAGGATTCGGGGAATCGCTGTGTCACACGGCAGGGAGCAAACGTACGGGCTTACAACTCTAAGAAGTGGAAAGGCTAAACATACAAGTAGCTCCCAAGAAGTTCAAATATTTGTCCAATAATGACAAATGCAAACCGAGTAACTGAGTGAAGCCAGAGGGAGTTCCGGGCGCGTCTCCCGTTTTAAACCTTCACGTCAGCAAAGACAACCGCGGTTTCCTGGGAGGTCGGTTGTGGAGGCCTGAGGGAAAGCGGCAGCTGGGCTGGACAAGCGTCAGGTCCACCCAGCGGGGCTGCTCTCGTGACCTCACCTGCGAGTCACACACTTGCTGCACCTGCTGCTCTTCAAGAATCCTCGGAAAACGCGGGGAGGAAACCCTACCTTGTAGAGCAGTAACTAAGGGGAGCCCGGATGCCTTCTGAGCAGGCTGGTCCCCAGCGGGGTCCGGAGCAGCCGGGCCCCTGGTGTCTGCGCACTCGCTGGGATCCGGGGGGCGGCACCCTCCACCCAGCCGGAAGGCAGGGCTGGGGCGGCGGACACGGCGCCCGCGGGCTCCCGGCTCCCACGCCCAGCGGCGGCAGGACCAGCTCTCCAAACCCCGAGCTGGTGGTCACCTCCCAGGACACGAAGCCTGCGGAGACCGGGTGCCTCTGGTTCCACGAAGCGCACTGACCCCTCCTACGTGGGGAGCGTGAGGCCCTGCGCTCTCCCATACCTGGGCTTTTCTTTGTGTCCAGACACATGCCCTCCGAGGGTTAACCTGGGGTGCTCCAGTAATAGAGAGCTTGGAAGGGGTGAGTGCCTTGGACCCAAGCGAGCCTGGAGTGATGCTACACCTGAACGCGGCGACAGCGATCGGGCTTCAGTGTGGCGTCCAGGCTCGCACACCAGGACACGTAACCACGGGGTAGAGGAAGTCCCACTCCACTTCCTCCGCCTCGGAACGTTCCAGAACACCCGGGAAGGAGCCACAGCCAGTGACCACGCTTACCCAGGACGTCATCCCAACAGGAGCTCTGGTCCTCCCGCGCCGCCTCCCAGAGTCGCTGCCCGGGAGACGTGGACTCTCAGACCTCGGTGCCCCACACGGGACTTCTTAAGAACCCACTTTTGCTGACGACCCGCCGGACTGAGAGGGAGACCTAGAGGGAGGGCGTGTGGTCTGCACCGAAGGGCCCCCGAGAGGCCTCTGGCAATCTCCGAGAGAAGGCGGGGCCGGGCCAGGCCCTGTGGCCGAGCGGCCAGGCTGATGACCCCGCCCGTGCTAGCTCGTGTCCCTCAGCCGGGGGTCAGCTGTCCACAAGCCTGGCTGGGCTAGAGGAGGGAGCCCCCGGCTCCCCGCCATCCAAGCCATCCAAGCGCAGCTGGAAGACATTTGTCTTTCCATTAAACTGTGGCCCTAAGTAAGACGCCACCCGTGGCCCCGGCCTCCGCCCACGTGCCGCGTAACATGTGATTAAATCCCTGCAGCCCTCGCCGGCATCTGTGGGTGGGGAAAGGTTATCGGCTGGCGGTTCGAAGCAGTAAAGCCTCTTGGCTCCGGTTCTCAGTGCCCCAGAGACATAATTATCTCACGCACGATGACTCTGCCACCTGTCACATCTTCTGCTTTATTTCTTTTAATAAAAAATAGCAAGAGGGGCTGTTTTCTTGCTTCGCAGCAGAGCTCACTCTGTGCTGAGCTGGGACCGGCGGATTTTGTCCCCTCTCCGTCTCTGACCGGCGCTCCGCACCCGCCTGCCGTCCGAGCGCAGCCCAGCCAGCGCACACTCCCCGGACACCAGGGCCTTCCCGACGTGTGGCCTTCCGCAGCGCCACCTCAGGCGCCTGCATGATCTCTCCCCCCAGCCCGGCTCCATCCAGCCTCCCACGGGCCGCGAGGCCTCCTGGAAGTTTCCACCTTTCGGTGCCCCCCCTGTCCCCCGAGATGCCCCTCGAGTCAGCCACCAGCCCACCCACCGGTGCTCCTGTCCACAAGTCCCCGGGGCTTTAGGGCTGCACGCCACCGCCAGCGTCCGGGGTCCGTGCTCAGCCCCGGGCTGTTTCCTTGGGCCCAGGCTCCACGCTCAGGCCAGGCGGAGAGGGGGCCGGGATCCCGTTCAGACAGCGCTGGGCCTCTGCCAGCCCGTTCCCGCCTGCAGTGTCCGAGGGCCGCGTCTGCAGGAGGGGCTCCTGTCCTCCACGACTGTCCTCAGGGCGCGGCCCCCGACCCGCTGCCCGACCCCAGCTAACGGTCCGAGAACACGGCACCCTCTGCAGCGGCCACGTCTCCACTTAGAAGATGCTAGATTCGTAGGTTTGTGGGCTGGTCCAGCCCTTGGTCTCCCCTTCAGACACGCAGACACCACGCAGACACGCAGACGTGCTGACCGCAGGGCTGCCTCTCCAAAGCTGCTCCGTCCAGCGCCCGTGTGGTCACCTGGGGACGTCTGAGAAAAGAGGCAAACGTGTGTGTCGTTTGGTAATGTCTCCTCTTTCCCTTTCAGCCACAGGATCTCCAAGTCGAAGTTCAGGTGAGTGAGATGCTCCTTTCCTGCTGGGCCGGGGGCTGAGGGAGGGTCTACTTTCCTTCCGCACGGCTCTCAGGAAGAGGCTCGTGGGTCAGAGCAGGCGAGCGGCTCCGGGCTTGGGCTTTGGCAGGAGAGTGATTTTGGTGGCACTGGCCCTAGGAGGTTGTGAGATGCTGTGTCCCCCGCCCCTGTGAGGTGAAGTCCGGTTGAAATAAGTGGCGCGCGGCCACTTGCTTCTGGTCTCGGCCATGTTTGTGGAAGGCGAGGGCACGCGGGTTCTGATGGTGCTGCTTCAGAACCTTCCTCGGCGCCCCGTCCTCGCCCCGTCCGCCCCTCCAGCCTCGCCGCCCGCACATCCCGCGGTTCCTGAACGTCCCCCATCCTCTCGCACGTCCGGGCTTTTGCGTGGAGCCCTCCGTCCACCCGAATCGCCGTGTCCCTGAGCCTCCCCCGGAGAGCTCGGGCTCCCGCTAAGAACCTCGCCGGTACCGCATCTCCACACCTTCTGCAGACTCCCCTCCCCGCCCCCCCAGCGCTTTGCTCGGGCCTCTGCCACTGCCCTCCCCCCACGGGTTCCTGTGTCGCCAGTCGGCTCCGTGAGCCTCCGAGGTGTTATTTGCAGGGAGCCGAGCCGGGCGCCCGGTGGGTAGCGGGCTGTCCACCGTGTGCGCTGGATGGACAGATATGTGAGTAGAGGTGGGAATTCCCTCCCACAAAGCCTGTACGAGCCAAAAAATATTGTGTTTAGGTTTCATTATTGATCTAAATGCTGCTTCCCCAGCCTCAACTCCTGTGGAGCAGGGGCATAAATAACATTAAATGTTAGTCCGGCCAAGCAGTGTAGCCCAAGGCTGCATCTTAAACTGTCCCTTCAGCTAAACGTTCAGTTCTCTTCTCTCCTCTGCCCAGCTCCTCTCCAGGGTGGAGAAGCAGGGCTGGGACTTCAAGACCCCGGGAGTACCCAGGCCTCAGTGAGGGCTGGTCCCGGGGTCCACCCCGAGACCCCTGCTCGCTCCTCTGAATCGGTCCTGCCGAGGGGCCACGAGTCCATCTGGTTGGGCCTCCGCCCACGGTGTCCGTGGGCCCCATGTTTCGTTGCCTCTGGTCTCTGGTCCCCAGGCTGTTTGAGCCCATGGACACCCCCAGGCCCTCCGTGGACAGGCTGCGGTAACTGGACGCACACCTACGTGCTGGCCACCTGTCCCGCTCTGTGCCTGCCTGGGTAGAGCTCTAGGCCAAAGGCTGGCATCCCCCAGGGCCCCGCAGACCCTGTGCTACACCCAGGAGAGGCACCTTCAGCCCTGATGTCCTGGCCTCCCCGTGACTATCTGGATGTTTCTTAGAGTTCGGCGCTCGGCCGGAGAATTAAATGAGGATGTGCTGGTGTGGGCCCCTCTCCTCTCCTGCTGTCACCCTCTGCTCGCATGTTCTGCTGGGGCTGGAAAATGCAGGCTTTCTCCCCTTCCACTTCCTCTGAAGCCAAGACCTCCTTCACATAAAAAACCTAGGGTCAAGTCTCCCAGGTCCAGCTCTTGTTACAGGAGAGAGAGCTCAAGAAATGTAAAAAACCCTTTGTCTCCATAACGCTCGGACCTTCCTGCTTTCTCTCCAGCCTCTGGAGAAGCGCCTGGCACTTAGTGGGGACTCAATAAATATAAGCGAAGGGACAAATGGATTGTCCTGGCCCCGAGTGACGTTAGGCTTGACGCAGACTGAAATGAAAGTTCTGTTTTACAGCCAAAGCTGAGAAAGCACTTTGTGCTTCTGGCAGTTCCAGAGCCCCCATGCAGGGAGAGACTAAAGGGGTATAAAAATACATTTGAAAATATTTCCAAAACCTCATTCTCATTACATGAAAATGGGTGACTCATAAATGAACAAATGAACGCGTGAGCGAATGAATGAACAAACGTGTCTGGGCAGTGGAAGAGAAATCGCAGACTTGCCTGGACTCGCCCAGCATGAGATGACCCAGGAGACGGGGGGCGTTCTGTATCCAGTGCTCTAGGGTGTAAGCTGTGCTCTCGAAGAAGAAGGGGCACGGGGTCCACCTGGACCCCTGGACTCTGCTCGGTTTTGAGACGTGGCTCAAACTGCCGGTACCGGATCCCCCTCTGGGAAGGGCTCCTCGCCCTGCAGCTACTACTCAAGATACAACAGAAATACGCAGAGAAGATTCTGTATTCATTCCCAAGAGGCTTATTACTAGTCAGTTGGCACCAGCAGTAAACCCATCTTCAGAGGAGGATACTGAGGCCGAAAGAGGCCCGGGGCCACGGGGCTTGGCCACGTCAGGACCCACGCCCAGGACCCGGGCTCTGCACCGTGTGATGAAGTCCTGCCCAGCTGTGTGTCTGGGGGCCGCAGCGAGGGGTCCGTGGCGCTCCAGGCACAGCGGTTGAGTAGAAACACAATGCCGGACGCTTCCACCCTTTGTAAAACTTTCTAGTAGCCCCATGTTGAGAAAGTGAAAAGGAGCAGGTGAAATTCACCTTAATATAGTCTACTTAAGCCACTGCGTCTAATACATTATTTCGATATGTAATTACTATAAAAATGAATGACATCTTTTATATTGATTTTTCTTTGAAATCCAGTGTGTCATTTACCCTCACTGCGCATATGCCCAGTTTGGACCGGCCACGTTTCGTGTGTGCAGAGGCCACAGGTGGCCAGTGGCTACACCGCGCTGGACCCCACAGGGTCAGAAGGCGGCTGCCTCATCCGCACCCTACAGTCAGGGGTGGCGTCTGCCTAGGGAATAACGAAGGCTGGCAGCGGATTGGAAATGCCATCAAAATCACCAGGGTCGACCCTGGGCAACCTCTGTCTGCTGCAGATGCAGGAACAGTGCCCTCACCCCTTCTGTCTGTCTGATCGTGGCAGCTGACACGGGTACAGGAGGCGCAGGAGAAAAACACAGTAACACCGGGGAAACGGAAAGAGAATTTCTGCAACTCAGAAGTAACCTCGTAAACAGTGAAGAGGCTGTTTTACTCCAGAAGAGAATCTGAAATTTGAGTGAAACACACACGCACACACACACACACACACACACACACACACAGTATTCTTGATCATTTCCTCAGCTTAACAATGACAAATAATAGAATCTGAGCCTCAAACTGGCCCATTTGCAAGACAGTGTCGCAAAGTCACGGGGTCTTTAAAGGAAATATTAGAGCAGAGGTTTTAGGGAAATTTTGGCAAATTAATGGACTTCTAATATTAGGGCAATATTAGGGCATTCCCTTGGTAAAAGCCAAGCCTCTACTTTGAGGAATAAGGAACTTTGCAACATTTGGGGCTCAGAATGGGACTTAAACAGTTACGGAACGATTACGAACGCCTTCTGCAGCTTGAAGGGATTAGTCAGACAACACGTTGGGGCTTTGGATCCGGACGTCACAACGGTCTGAAGTGAACCCCTCGGGGGTCTGAGGCTGGGAACCCGGTCTCGCCCATCTTCCGAGAAATGTGCCTCCGAGGCCCCTCTGCCTCTGCCATCCCGTAAGCAATACGGCGCACATGCCCAGATTTGCCCCGGTCGCTAATAACCCAGTTTTTGGTTACTCTTGTATAAAATAGTTAAATGTCAAGGATTTTCTGGGCTCCTTGTTCTCAGCCCTGCCCACTGGAAAGAGCCCCAAATGTCCACCATTTGGGTGTCGTCTCCTGTTCCAGATGCTCGTCCAAAGTTCTGTGGCCAGCAAACTCCTACAGGAGCACTGCCCCCACCTCACCCCGACCCCACCCGCGGGGTCCTCAGCCTCGTCCGCAAGGCAGAGTGAGTAGGTGTGTGTAAAGTTTGTCTCTGCTGCCCTACCTGCCTGCCGGCCCAGCGGTCCTGCCGTGAGCCCATCACAAAGGACAGGACGCAGCCCCTTCCCCTCAGGACCCTGCGATCTCAGTGGAGAAGCTGGAGTCACACGGTACAGACACTGACCCACAGGAAACGGTCCTCTGGGGAGGCTGGCTGGCACCCCACGGTGGGCCGGGATGCCCTCCTACGTGCCCCCGGGGCACCTCTGCTAAGCCCGCGTGGCGCGCGGCACCCTTGGGGTCCCTATCACCGACCCGAGTCTCCCGTCTGCGTGTTAAGCTGAATGTCTAGTCCTTGGCTCGGGGAAGATGTTTCAGTGAATGTGTCTTGAACGTGTAGCTAAGTGAGCAACGCGGACAGGAAGCGTGGCTGCAACTTGGCAGCTGGGACGTGTAGGAAAGCGCACCGCCGGGAAGCTGGGGCCCCCGCTGAGCCCTAAAGCAAGGAGGGACCCAGAGGGGAGGATCGGTGCGGGGAGGGCCGTGTCGGTGGAAAGGTAGGAGCCGGGCCGGCGCTGGGAAGGGGCCGGGCGGGGCCGGGCGAGCGGGTGGGGCGGGCGGGCGGGGCCGTCCGGTGGGGTCGCGGCGGCGCGCGGGTTTGAGGACATGCGAGAGCCGTGTCCGCGCCCGCCGCCCCCTCCAGGTCTGTGTCCCGGAAGTCCCACTTCTAGAGGGGACAGCCGTGCCAGTGACAGTGAAGGGAACGTGAATAGCAGGCAAATTCCTCCCCCCGTTTTATCATTTAATGTCTGTATTCTCCGTGCGTATGTAAACACAGAAATACATTTACGCGTTCTAATAAACCGTTGCGTTCATTGTACAGTAGGAAGCGTTGCCAGGAAACCAGTTGTCAAGCAAAGCTATATTTTGAAGGGTGGGAGGTGTGTAATTATCTTTAAATACTTTCTCTGGATGGTAATTACTCCGCCCCCGCCCCGGCCCGAACCCACGTGACTCTCCTGAGTGGGTGTCTCGGGCGCGCACGGTTCCACGGGTGCCGCCCCGTCCGCCACAGCCGCAGCTGCAGGGCCTCCAGCGGAGCAGCTCCAGACCCCGGGACAGGCCCGGGCATGTGGCACCCGCATCCACCAGCCCCAGGCTTGGGGAAGAGCGCGGTCAAGTTCTGGGCGTGAGACAGAGTTGGAGTCGGTTCCTCCAAACCGTGGCAGAAAGCAACCGTGATTCCTTTGGCCCCCGAATCACAATTAGTGGTGACTTTTGTAAATGAGGTTGTCTCTATTCGAAACATTCTTTGCAACTACAGTGTAACCTATTGCCAACTTAAAAAAATGCACAATGTGAGGGCTGTGAGTTAAGTCTTACTCGGGGCCAAATGAGGACTATAGCCCGGGAAACAGCATCTCGGAGAGCTCTGAGAGGCTGCTCCAAAGAGGCAGGAGGAAAGTCAGTACATATGTGATTTTTTTGAAGGGGGAGTACATACAATCCAGCATATATTTTTGCAGAAGGTTCTGCTAGTCTCGTGAAGGTTACAGCTGGTCACGAGGAGCAGACGTCACCACGAAGGATTTTAGTGCTTTTCTAGACATGGGGAGATGCAAGAATTGGGCTCATAAAATCTTCTCCTGAAAACACCTAACTGTCTGAAGACCTGCTCTGTTAGTTTTTCCCAGAGCACAGAGGGCCTCATTCCTGATCTCCGCCCTGAACTCCTTTCAGGGGGCGTTGAAGGTCAGCCGCTGCAGCGGCTCCTGATTTAATCCTTGTAGAGGTAGACGGCGAATGCCAATTCGTAGTTGACACTATTTAAGATTGGATATGAGTCTGTCCTGAAAACTCGTTTTCCGGGGGAAAAATAGTCTCACCAACTTTGTCTACAATATCACCAAACTCGATCGCAGGAGAGAAGCAGAATCCCGCCCTGGCGAGGGCGGGCGCCTGAGTGCCGTGGTCCAGCACCACCGGAGGCCACCCCCCGCTAGGGGCCACCTGGCCCCTGTCCCATCGCCTTGTGCCCCCTGTGCCCTCCGCCACCCCTGCTGTCACCCGGTGGTGTGTCTGGAGCATGGAAGCCTCCACAGTGCATTGAGAACCATCGTCTTCTGACCCCCAGGCCTTTCTTCTCCATGTAGCGACTCTCCCCCGAAGTAGCAGCAACCGTCCCCGCCAAGGTTTGCTGCTCCCTGGAGGTGGTGTCCCCGCCCCCTCAGCGACGGGGGTGAGGTCAGGTCAGAACACCACCCCCTTAATCCTTTCTTCCCTCCCTGCCCTGCAAGCCAAAGCCAGGTCCTCCTGCAGCTCGCAGGCAGCAAGGCCCCCTTAGATGTGACCCTCGCTTTCTGATCTCAGAACAGATTTCAACAACGCTGTGGCAGCAGGGTTTTCCACGGACCGTAGGTAACAAAAATAACAGAATAGAAATATAAATAAAGTCAAGCTCTCCAGAAGGCCATCTGGAGCGTGTGGAGGGTCCTAACAACAGAGCCTGGAGCCTGGGGACCTGGGGACCTGTGACTTCATGCAGATATGAGTGCAGGTATCCAGGACGACAGCCATCACCCCCCCCCCACCTTCTGTCCCAAAGCGGGGGCTCTGTCCTCAGCCGCCTGCTGGGTGCCCCTATGGACACGACCTGCAAGTACCGCAAGGCGTTTCCCGGCCGAGCCCCTCTCCGCAGGGCGCCCATGCTGGTGACAGGGCCTCCTCCACACGCCCCTCCACCCTTTCTCCCCTGCACTCGCGGTCAGGGTCAAAGGCCTGCTGACTCCGCCTCCAAAGTCCATGTCACCTCACTGTCCTCCTTCCGTGAGTAAAGCTGTTGCCTCCATCACCTCCAGCCCGACGGTGGGCCGCGGCACCCCTCTTACCGTCCCCCAGCTGGACGTTGGCCGTGTGGCTGCTCTCGTCGTGTTTGGTTTTCTGGAATCAGACCCCCTCTCGACGCAGGGCCCCCGCAGTCTCTCTGGCGCCCCTGTCCATCCCTCCTCACATGGCGTTAAACCGGTAGATGTTTGGTCCACGGGATTACCAACTATATCTGCATATTCTCTCGGTATCAGGAGAATGAAATTGGGGACAAGCTATAAACCCGCCCACCCCTGAGTTCTAAAATGTGAGCGTTTCCTTGGGATCGTCCGGCTTCACGGTTGTCAACCATGGTTACACATGAGAACCATCTGGGGAACCTACGGTATTTGGGGGTTATTTAAAAATTACTCAACCCCAGACAATCAGATTTTATTGGGTTGGGGCCCGGGGCCTGGTGTGTTTTTGCTGGTTTTTTTAAACTTTCCCCAGGTGGTTCTGTGCACAGCCAGGTTTGATGAAGGTCCCTAACCAGAGGCCATGGGGGCGAGTGGCTGTGGCCCGTGGATGAGCTCTCAGGGCCCACGTATGGCGTGGACTTGCCTGTAGAGGTGGGGGCAGTCTGCCCGTTGTTCTGAACAGAGGATGTAACCTCAAAGGACGCCACAGCCGCCCCTTCAAGGCGAGCACCTCTGGTCCAGATTCACCTCCCACTCTTCACGGACGAGGCGGCTAGGGGAGCGCCGGGCGGGCAGGGGGGGACGCCGCTGGCTCTGCCCTCACCCGGTGTCAGTCCAGACGCCCAACTCCAGGGTCCTTGGTTTTCTCCTGAAAGTCGGGACAACGCCTGCTTTGCAGACTTGTTTAAAGGATCTGGGAGAAGGCGTGAGAAGTGCCGATATGGTACCAGCCAGACGTGGGGTTCGCTAATGGTAACCACTGCTAGTCCTAGTAATACTAGTCTTACGACTTGCAATACTACTTCTAGTGATGCCGTTACTATGAACTTAAATAACTTCCCTTCAGCTTTAGGCCAGACCCTCTCACAAGGCTGGCCTTGCTCGGGGTCACAGGCCAGGGGGCCACGGTCCCAGAGGAGGAGGGACCCCCCCCCCAAAAGGCCACACCACCGGCCACGAGCCCGTGACCTTGGTGGGACATTCGTCTCTTCGGCCCTGGTGAGGTCGGGCCAGTTCGGGGGAGGGCGGTGGCCACCTTGGGCCATGTCGGCCGGGGACCTGAATTCACAGCTGCCTCCCGCCCCGCGCCCCTTCTCCGCCCCTTTGCAGCCGCTACTGGCGCCGGTGGAATCGCTTCTGCAGGAGGAAGTGCCGCGCGGCCGTGAAGTCGAGCATCTTCTACTGGCTTGTCATCTTCCTGGTTTTCCTCAACACGCTCACCATCGCCTCCGAGCACTATAATCAGCCCCACTGGCTCACGGAAGTTCAAGGTGAGAGGCCGCCCGGCCGGCCTGCGCTCCCCGGGCCGACTCGGCCCCGTCCCGGGGCGGGGAGGCGGGCCACGCCGGACGCACCAGGGCCTGGCAGCTCGCTCCACGCCGACGGGGCTCCCCTGGCCGGGCGACGCCCCCCGCCTGCCCCGGCCGTCACCGTGGGGTCCAGGAGACACGGTCACGAGCTGTGGCTTGTTGGGCCACTTTGGCGGCCGACCCTCCGCCCCCAGTGGGTTTTCAGTACCTAGGGCCTCCGGATGGCCTCCGGCTGTGCTGGCCAAATCCCGTGAGGGGCGGTGAGCACAGAGCCAGGGAGAGGACGAGTGTGGCCTGAGCACGGGGGACGTCCTCGATGGCAGTGGGTCCCACCCCACCCCCACCCCGCCGGGCCCCGGCAGGGTCTCCCAGGCCAGAGCCCCGGAACCGAGCCGGGCGTCAGGCGGACACGGCCTGGACCCGGGGAGCCTCCCGGAACCTAGACGGGGCCCGTCTCCCGGTGACAAGGGCAGACGAGGACCCCGGCTCCCGCTCTTGGCCGGTCAGTGCGGGCAGGTGGCTCCCCGTGGAGCCTCACTTCTCGTCTCTGGAGAATGGCCGTGGCCGCAGCCCCGCGGCCTGGCAGAGTCGCCGTGAGGGCCAGAGGACGCGGGGGGAGGGGCCATGCCGGGGGCTCGCCGTGGCCGTAACTAGAGCCCTTCCCGCCAAGCCCGCGCAGGGAGGGGTGTGTGTGGCGGGGTCGAGGCTTGGGGTCCCCCGCGGTGACCCGCCGCGCTCACCCCCGCTGCCCCCCCGCGGGTCCCTCCAGACACGGCCAACAAGGCCCTGCTGGCCCTGTTCACGGCGGAGATGCTGCTCAAGATGTACAGCCTGGGGCTGCAGGCCTACTTCGTGTCGCTCTTCAACCGCTTCGACTGCTTCATCGTGTGCGGCGGCATCCTGGAGACCATCCTGGTGGAGGCCAAGATCATGTCGCCCCTGGGCATCTCCGTGCTCAGATGCGTGCGCCTCCTGAGGATATTTAAGATCACGAGGTGCGTGGCCCGTCGTCCCCCCGGGGCCCCGGGGGAGGGGAGCCGCCGTGTCCCGGAGGCTCCGTGTCCTGGGCTCGCGTATTCGCCGGGCGGCGCGTGCATCCTTTAGAGGGTCCTGTGGCTGCCCGTACAGACGGTGCAGGGGTGGCAGCCGCGGGGCCTCCAGGGCCATCGGGGACCCAGGCTCCTCTGTCCCTGCTTCACCAGCCCCGGGCCTGCCCTCCACCGAGGTCGCAGGCGGCTCCCGGAGGCCGAGCCCTCACCTGTGGGCTCGAGGCGGGAGAAGGGGCTGTCGGCTCCTTCCCGGGCTCCCCCGGAATCTCACCTGTAGCTCAGTTCTGGGGGCCGCCCGGCAGCTAGAGAGGGAACCTGCTCTCATAGCTGGGCCTGTGCTGAGCGAGTGCGGCCCGAAAGGCAGGCGCGGGGCCTTGACACGCCCCCTCCACCCGCCGGCCGCCACCCACCCGAAGGCCGCGGCCCCCGAACTCCCCCGGGACGGGCAGCCACTCCAGGACGGCAAGTTTCCGCCTGTTGTGACCCATTCTGGCTGGTGAGATCAGCTTACTGGATCCCGACCGTCGTTTTTACTGAGAGATAATCCACATACTATGTGATTCCCTCTTTGAAGTGTACAGTTCAGGGGTTTTTGATGTATTTGCAGTTTCGCAGCCAACACCGTAGCCCCGTTTTAGCACGTTTCCATCCCCCAAGAGCAGACCCCACACCCACTCTTCCCTCCTCCACCCTCCCCTCCAGCACCCATCACCACCTTGCCTGTGTCTCTGCAGCCCTGCCTTCTCTGGACGGTTCATGTCCATACGGTCTGTGCTGTTTTGTGACCAGCCTCTGCCACCTGGCCTGATGGTGTCAGGTCTCCCCCATGCTGTCCAGATATCGGCACTTCGTTCCTTTTCCGTGGCTGGGCTGTATTCCGTTATACGGATATACATCACGTTTTGTTTATTTGTTCATCTGCTGGTGGACGTCTGGTTGATTTCTGCCTTTTGGTTCCTGTGAATAATCCGCTAGGAAGCATCGTGTTCAGGTTTTCGTGTGGACGTACGTTTTCACGTCTCTTGGATACAAGGAGCAGAATTTCTAGGTCACGTGGTAAGTCTGTAGTTAAGGTTCTCAGGAAGTGCCAAACTGTTTCCCAAAGAGACTGGACCCTTTTACGTTCCTACCGGTGATGTATATGGGTTCCAGTTTCTCCTCGTTCTCATTTTTAATGAAAGAATGAAATAGGGTGGAAAACGTCGGGGCGCCTGACACGAATTGTAAGCGCGTTTCCTAAAATTCCCCGCGACCGTATCTGGGTCGCAGTGTAACGCGTATGTCTCACCGTGGGTTGCGGTCTTCCTTGGAGGGGCACGTCAGAAGCCCCTGAAGGGGAGGGGTTCCAACTGTGCCCCCCAAAGGACAAGCCTCCCATCCTAGAGTCTGATGGGGGGAGACCAGGAGTCAGTGAGATCCTGCTGGGAAGTGGGGCTGGTATCGTCCGTGCCAGGCCCTGGACTTAACCGTCTCTTCTCAGAGCGCTCTGAACTTGCGGGGGGGTGGGGAAGGGGGGGCTGCAGGGCACCTGGAGGTGACTGTTCTCTTCCCAGTACCCTCAGCAGCCCCCCTGCCCCAAACACACCTGCTCCCGTGGGCTCGTTGAGGGTAGGCTGAGAAGAGGCCTTTAAAGAGTTGAGTTCAGTGCCAGGCATAGAAGATTCTTGGCAGCTGAGCGTTCGCTGTGACTCTGATTGTAACTGTTGTCATTATCAGGAGAAGGAAGAGGGAGGAAAGAGCTAATGGTGACACACACACACACACACACACACTGTGGCCGTATTTGTTCATCTACCACATACACACTGGCTGTCCAGCTCGGAGAGGCAGGAAGCGGGCTGCATGGTATGGGCTGAACCTGGGAGAAACGGACAGTCCATCTGGGGAGACGGAGTCCGCCCCTGGGAGACAATGAAAGGAAAATCTAAGACAGAATGAAATGAGCTGGCAAAACGGGCAGGGGCGACATCTGCTTTGGGCAGCTGGGGACAGGAGAGCATCCCTGGGGAAGCTTCAAGGTCGGAAGACAGACCCAAAGTACACGCAGGAGTTAAATCCCCACGCTGGATACTCCTGGGCAACACCTGCCTCGGCCCCGGCCCCGGAAGGAGCTCTTCCTGAATGTCTGAATATCTTGGCACCGCAGAAAATCCTCGGTTCAAAGTGAAAGTAGTAGAAACATCATGACAATCCTGGCTCATGTACATCAGCTCTTGCTCTGTGCCGGGTAGTCTGACCCCAGTGCTTGCCTGCGTCTGACCTGTAAATCTTCACCATCACCTACAAGGGAGGGTGCCGTTATCACTATTCCCATTTTCCAGATGAGAAGACTGAGGGAGTTCAGTCGCTTGCCCGGGGTCGCCAAGCTGCTCAGGGGTGAAGCTGGGATCACGAGGCTCTGTGCCCCGACCACGACCGTGGGCTGCAGGGCTGGGCTGATGGCTAAACTCTCTTGTCGGTCTCCAGAGACAAGACGTAAAGGATTTTGACTGATTCTGCTTGCTCCTCCTGGGTCTGCTAAAAGCTATTTTTCATTTGGAGTTTCAGGTGCCTCTTAAGCAATTCTCAAAAGTCCACATGCTTGGGGCTTTGTCTTTGTTTTTTAAATTCCTATAGAAAAGAATTTTGCTCCCAGATACTGTCATAGCATCTTGAAGAGACTTAACGTTCATTCTGTTTCTAATCAACAGTTTATCTGTTTCTAATCTGAAACTATGGCCAGGAAGCCATTTTTAAGTCTGTCTTTATCAGCGAGCTTCCTGAAGCCCCTCCACAAGAAGGATTAGTGGTATTTTCGGATCTCCATAAAGTCCATAAACAGAATAATTTCATGGTCTCATTGGAAGTTACTTTGGCAAAGGCCATCATCTTCCTGTTTTCCAGTCTCCAGATTGTCCTGGGGGCTTTTGGAAGACAACAAAGAGTCCAGGTGTGGGAGGGTCCCATGCCCCCTTCTGAACCTGGTCTCCGATACACTCCAGTGGCCAGAAAGTGCCTAAAATAGGGGCTGGGGGTGGGCGTGCTGGCCCCTGAGACAGGTCAGTCTGGTCCTGCCGTCAAACAAGTCTGTTTCTCCCTCTTCTTTGAAAACCTCCTGGAGGAAACTTTGCGGCACCCCACTACTATTTTTAACATCGTTTTCTGGACCAGTGAGGGTGATTCTCAAACCTAGATGACCTCCTCAGGAGAGCTCATTAAGGACCCATCACTCTAGAGATTTCAGCCAGCAACTCCTGGGGAGCTCCAAGCCGGTGGCCCAATGACCTCACTTTGAGAAGCTCTGGCCTGATTTTCTGCGGCTGCCCTTTGTCCTCTTTCTTGTCTAAAAATAGGAAGCTTCGTGTATAATTGGAAACTTGATTGTTCCGTCTCCGCTCTCTCCTCTAGACAGTAGCCCGACCCCGTTAAGGGGGTGCTTCTGATGGCTCTCGACTGAGAAAACGCGTAATGACAAAGACCTAATAGGAGTCCAGCGAAGTTTTAAAATTGATTTTAATTTTATGAATTTCTACACACCTGAACACGTTTGAGGCTCTTTACTTGGAGCGCTAGGATCCTTGGACCCACGGATCCCCTCCTGTAGTTCCAGGCTGCCCTCCTCCCACCCAGGGCCTGTGGTCTAAGGCCCGGGAACACCGACCTAGACCCCGCTTCTCAGCCGTGACCTCATGACCCTTCAGTACGTCCAGAGCAGCTCAACAGCGTGTGGCAGGTTGTTTGCTGTTACTAAGAGCTAAAATACCAACATTTGTGAATGGTTTCTTTCTTTACCTGCCAAGTACAAGTACATTCGGTATTGCTCTCGTAACACCCGCACTCTTGGTCACTTGCGTTCCCGAAGGCTTTAATGAACGAGCCAGAACCGGCTGGGTTTACAACTGATCCGCGGCCCCTGCGGGAAGAGAAGCCTTTGGTTTGTGATGACAATTGAGTTGCTGGCCCGCTTACATTTTTGTGGCACTTTGTCAAAATCTGAGCCTTAGGAAGAATACAGCGCGTATACAGCGCGTATACAGCGCGTACAGGCGTATCGTCCTTCCTGTGGGTCTCGTTTTTTTATAAAAAGACTGGGCGCCCTGCACCAGGCTGTCGGTTGATCACTGAGGATTCACAGCGCCATGGGTGGGGAGCTGCAGGGTGAGAAAGCCTGGGGACCTCTGGGAGAACAGAGAGGCACGCACGCGGCCAAGATCTTTGTCAGCTTTGGGTAAGTGAGCGTGGGCCTCCCAGCCGCGTGATGGTTGGGGCTCTTTCTCCTGCTTGGGGGCTCTCCGGGCTCTAAATGTCGTCCGCTTTCAGCATCTAGTTTGTCTGCTGTTTGTCAGCCCAGCCTGACCTTCACTCTATGAGGAGGAAGGAGAGCTGCAGTTTGGTTAGATCTGGACGCGGCTCCGATGTACTAATTCCGTCTCCTTTTTATACAGTTGGTCTTCGCGTGCACCACGGTCCCCGCAGCCCTTTTGCTCTTTTCCCTCCTGAGCCCTAAATGCTTCTCGTTCTTTTGCTGCCCCTCCCCCGCAGCTCCCTGCCCCGTCCCTGAGATGTGAGCTCAGACTGACTCAGCACGGACAGACTCACTGGGGAATCGTGACCACACAGGGGCCCACAGCCCCGAGGTGTGAGCCTTTTGCAAATCCTGCAGACTCTGAGTGTCTCCATGGAACTGCCAGTCTGGCCACGAGCATCAGACCCTCCCGGCCCCCTCCTCAGGGGCCCAGGAAGGCTCTGAGCTCCTCACGGGCCACTATTATAAAGGTAACTTTGGCATCCGCCCAGTTGCCGGGCGGGGGCCTGTGGAGAAGGCAGCTCAGACGCTAGAGCCCGCGGGCCGGCCGTCAGCGAGGAAGGTGCTTATTCTCGGGGGTTAAGGAGACGGGAGGACGACGTCTGGCTCCCTGTCTCAGCGCGACACAACCACAGGGCCGACTGGGGACTCTGAGAGGCTCACAGGAGCCCCGCCTAAGTCCCACGGTCAAGGCCAGGACACCCTGCAAATGCCCATTCAGCCTCTAGCGTCCGTCCAGGCTCCGGTGTGTCTTGTGGGACCAGGGCCCAACTGCCCCGTGGTGGTCCTTGGGCACCACCGTGTCCCGCGGCTGCGCGGGGAAGGGCTGAGCTTCTCCCTGAATGGACCCCTCCTGCTTCCCCAGGTTCTCTCCCGAGACCGTGTCCCCCGCCCACTCCTGCCCTCGGGACGGGGGTCGGCAGCCCCTACCACAGACTCAGCGCGGGGCATTTGCTTGGAAACACTCCGCCGCGACAGATGAGCGCCGCCAGCGCCGAGAGGCTTGGTTTTTGCTCCTCAGGACAAGGACAGTCGGGACGGGTATGAATTTAGTGATGACCGGAGAGGCGTGTGGGAGAGGGGCATTTGCAGAGCTCCAGAGCTGTGGGTACCGTTATCAGTAACATCTTTTCTCTGTGGCGGGCTCAGCGCTCCACTCTGTACCCAGAGCGCAGAGGGTGGCCCCGAGCTCTTTGAAGCAAAGGTTCCTGAGATGAAAGTTCCGGTTCACGCAAGGCTTGGGCTCTTTCCATCGTCAGGAGGCGGGAGAGTTCCACGGGCACCAAACCCAAGGCCGACGGGACAGGGAGCGGGATGCACGTCAAGTTCCCCGAGCAGGTGGCACTTAGACCAGGAGGCAGAGGGCAGGGGACAAAAGTGAGCCAAGCGAGGGACTTTGAGTCGCGATGAAAGTGACGGGAGAAAAAGCCCTCACTGGCGCCTGCTGGGGCGGGGGCGCAGATTCCGAGCCACAGGAGAGATGCAGAGAGACCATGACCCCAGGGGTGACCCGCTAGGGGAGGTGAGTCTCTCGAGCGGCCTGTGCCTCGGGGGCTGAGACCCCCAGTGCCGTGCACGTGGCCGCGCGTGGGGATCATTCCGGAGAGGCGGGGCTTGGTTTTTCTCAGTTTCTCTGCAAAGGCTCAAGACCTTGAGTCCTGTGTCCTGCAGGTGCCCACTTTTCTCCAAAGCGCTTTCTTTCTTGGCGCGAGTGTGTGTATTTCAGTCTTAATCAATTCGGGTGAAAGCCCCCTGCGACGGCGAATATACCGTCAACCCTCCAGTTCACCACCCGCCAACCTTCCAGGAGGGAGGGGGCTCCTGGGACGCGGGGCCACAGCGGTCACAGACGTCAGGACCCGACTGACATCGAGGAGGACAGGGGTGCAGGACCTGCAGGGCCTTCCCATCGCCCTGCCCGGAGGCTGCCACCTGGCGCCTGCAATGCTCTTGGGTATCAGGGTTGAGGAGAGCCCACCCTACTCCCCGCCGCGTGCCGTGGCGAGCCGGGCCCCACAGTGCAGCCGTCTCCTCGGAGCTCCGCAGTGTCCCCCCGGCGACCCCCGTGTCGGTCTTCCAGGGGGTGCACGTGGCGATGGACGGCCTTCCGAGCAGCGAGGGGGTCCCTCGTGACGCCAGGCCACCGGCACCAGCCCCGCTCAGTTGCTGCTGCCCCAGAGGCACAGAGCACGGGTGGCAGGCCACACGCGGGGACCTCCACCCTGTCCTGCCGGACGGGAAGCAGCACCCACCACCACGACCCGGTCCAAGGGCAGCATCTCCTCAGCCCAGGGGTGTCCGTGAGCAGGTGGGCTGGATCAGGAACTTGGGCGCAGTCTGTCTCGTGAACCAAGGCTGGCAGGCGCCCTCAGACCTGCGGCCACTTGTTCTGAGCCCCCCGGGGGGGACGCTGTCCCCAGGAGAGACTCGTGTTCACACGGCCCTCTGGAATCCTACCCAAGCGTCTAGAAGCCACAGCGACCCTACTTTCTATGTAGCAAACTGAGGCATCATAGACTTTTTTCTTTGCTCCTTTTTTTGAACCAAGGCACACAGCTGACCCTTGAACAGGAGTTTGAGCTGCGAGCGTTCACGTCCGTGCAGATTTTTTCGCGCTGCGGGTCTGTGCAGTCCGAGGTTGGTTGGATCTGGGGGGACACCGGCTGTCAGGGTATTCTCGGATTTTCGACCGCTGACGGTCGGTGCCCTGACCCCTGTGCTGTTCAGGGGTCCGCTGTAATTGACATATAACCTGATATTCGTCTCAGGCGAACAGCATAATGTTTCCGTGTTTGTGTACGTTAGGGAACGATCACCACGACAAGTCGAGCTAACACCCACCGCCACACACGATTTTTCTTTGCTCGTGACGAGAGCATTTTAAGATCTATTCTCTTGGCAACTTTGCAGCGTGAAATATGGTCTTGCTATAACTGCAGTCACCGTGCCGTACGCCACGTCCCCAGGACTTATTTGTTTCATAACTGGAGGTTTGTAGCTTTTGACCCCCGCACCCAGTTCGCCCACTTCCCCCCCAACCCCACGCCTCTGGGGACCAGTCTGTCCTCCTGACACGTAATAGTGTGACAAGTGGTCTGGTGGTGGGAGCTCAGGAACCCCCGGATCCAGGGAAGCCACAGGATCAGAAGTGATGTTGAGGGGAGGGCAAGAGCCATTCCTCACCTTTGAGCAAAGTGGGTTTGACTCGGAGGGTGAGGGTGAGACCCGCCCCCCAGCCCTGCTCCCCCCACACACGGGGCCTGTGTCCCACCCAGCCCCGTCCCCTTGCCTTCCCTCCATTAAGTACAAAGGTGTCACGTTGAAGATTTGTTCCTTCGTCCAGCAAAACACTCCCAGGCCCCCTCCTTTGGCTGTGCTCCCAGCACGAGCCCTGCTCTCTGGACCGTCCCCCGGAGGGGATGGGCTTGTGAGATGCAGGCTGGGGACGGGGCGGCTGCCAGGCGGGCATTGAGCGAGACCCGGGAGACTGAAGGCGTGAGCCCCGCGGACCCCAGGGCCGGGCCGGCCGGTGGCGGGGTGCGGGCGGGACGGTGCGGGGCCGGGCCGCAGCTTCGCAGGGGGTGGCAGGGGAGGCGCCGTCCACAGGGTCCGCGGGGCCTCGGGCGGGGCCTTCGAGAGCGTCCTGCTGCCCGGCCGGGGAGGGGTCGGGGGTCACAGGGCGCCAGGAGTTGCCCCCTGGTCGGGGATTCTGAGAGTAGGAGCGGGGCCGTGGGCGCCCGCCGGGTTTCTCGCTGTTAACGTGCCCTTTCCCCTGTGATCACGGACTGATCCGTGGAGAGATACGGGGGCCTGTGGACACCCTGGCCCCGGAGACCCTGCGCCCGTGGCCGTCTGCGTACCGAGTCGCTGACTCGTTCTGTCGTTCGTTCCCTCGTGCACTCGTTCATTCCTGCTCTCCGTGGGATCCCGTGTGTAAAGCAAGCCCCTCCCTCCTTGCTTTAACGTCAGTGGATTCGGTTTTGTTCAGTGTACTGTGACCTGTTCCTGTCGCCGAGGGCGCCGGCGGCAGGGCGTCCGCAGCTCCTCACCTGGGCGCTGGGGTGGGGCGGGGGCGGCACAGGGGAGACGCCGGCCTGGGTGGCAGGTGCCCGAGGGGCTGTAGCCCGGCTCCGAGGACGGGGCTGCGGCTGTGGGTGCGAGGCCGCCTGGAGGGCGGCTCGGTAGGCCTCCCCCGCCCAGCGTCCCCAGAAGCTCTCCAGCACCCCCGTGACGGGCGACGCGGCCGCGCTCCATCGCGGCCTTGTCGCCCTCAGTGCAGGCCCGCGGGCCCCTCCCGTCGCCCTGGGCCACACCCCACCCCGGGCAGACCGCCTCCCGCGCGGTGACCTCCTCCCTCGGGTCTGGGGCCTCCTTGGCCGGCGGCCCTGGCCCCGTGGCGGGCAGAGAGCCTGAACCTCAGCACTGGGCCGGTCTCTTTCCCTCACGTCCACGGGCCTCGGGAAAACGAAGGCACCAACTTTTGTGGCCATGAAGACTTCCCCAGAATATTCTGTGCAGTTTCGGGGCCGTGTGACCTTAGCCCCCAGGCGGACACTGTCCACCCACGTAGCACAGCGGGACGTTCTCATTACAAACACGCTCCGGAGTTTCAGTTCCTAAATACCGGCTTGCTGGCGGGGCCGGCCGCTCGCACAGCAGGGATTCGTGGTTCCGAGCGAGGCCTGGGAATCGGCATTTGGGAAATGGTTTCCCACCCCCCAGCCCCGGCTAGTCATCTCCAGACAGGTTTGGGAGCTTTCAGTGTAAGAGGGGAGGGCGTCCGAGCCCCACAGAGGTTCTCTAACTCCTTTGCTTAAACAGAACAGGTAGTACACTAGCCGACCGGGGCCAGGCAGCCCGTCACACACGCCAGGTTGCACAGAATCTGTTTGAGGCCAGAGACGCAGGGGATGGAAGGAAAACCTCTGGCCTCTGCCCTCAAGAACTCAAGCCTATTTGGGTGAGGCAAGGCTGCCACAAATGTGGGACAGGTGAGAGCCTTTCCACAGCACGGACCCAGCAATGTGTAGTAACATTCCGCGAGCAGAGGGCGCGTGGTGCGGGCGGGGTAGAGGCGGAGCAAGGCTGAGTCTGAAGGAGAAAGAGTCTAAGAGACGCTCATGTTTACACCCAAACTGGTGGCCCATCTGCTTCTGTCACGTGCGGAGCCGTTCTCCGGAGAGAGGTGCCCGGGTTGGGGTGCAGCTGCCAGGCTGCAGCGGGGCGTGGTTTGCAAGGCACTGGCTCGAGCAGCAGAAACAATTCCCTGTCTGCCTTGGTGAAAAGCTGGCAACATCTGAGTGGAGGAGATCCAGGTTGTGACCTGGAAGGCAGCTGGGTCGGGCTAGCGCTGCCGGGAAGTGAGACGCACTCGGCCAGCTGGGCGCGTGTCCCTTTTGCTGCAGTGCGTTCCTCACCCTGAACAGAGCCTGTCCAGGGTACCCAAGCCCTTTCCAGGCCCATTCGTGTCCCCCCACTTCCCCAAGAGAGGGCTTTTCCCCACCCGTCTCCACAGTGAAGGGCGTCCGCGCTCACAGCGGAGAGATGCAGGGCCCCGCCAGCCAAACGCTGTCCCCGTGGACTGGGTGTGCGTTTGCTGCAATCCAGGATCTCCTGAGCTGGCCTGCTTACCAGAATCCTCTGCGACCCTTGTTCAAAACAGATTTCTGGGCCCCAAACGACAGCTGTTGAATCAGAATCTCCAGAAGAGAGGCTTTTTAAACAAACCAACTCTTAGAACCGGGTGAATTTGGGAAGCCTCAGTAAACCACACACCCCCTCTTACCCACGGGTGACCCAGGCCACCCTCACCCGTGGCTGACCCGATTCATGACTGGGCTGGGCTGAGGCCCGCATTCTGGAAAAAAAAATTTTTTATGTGTTTTTTTGTCTAAAGATCAGTAGTGGTAACAATAATTACTAAACTTTATCACCTGTGTGCCAGCACTATACTGGGGTCTTTATTTGTTTATTTATTTATTTATTTTTGCGGTCCGCGGGTCTCTCACTGCTGCGGCCTCTCCCGTCGCGGAGCACAGGCTCCGGACGCGCAGGCTCAGCGGCCACGGCTCACGGGCCCAGCCGCTCCGCGGCACGTGGGATCCTCCCGGACCGGGGCACAAACCCGCGTCCCCCGCATCGGCAGGCGGACTCTCAACCGCTGCGCCACCAGGGAAGCCCCTGGGGTCTTTTTTTTTAAATGAAGAGCTGGAATTATATTTTTTTCTAGTTTTACTGAGAAATAATTGACATACATCAGTGTCTACATTTAAGGTGTACAGCATGATGGTTTGTTTTCTGTACATCGTGGAATGATGGCAACAGTAGATTTAGTTAACATGTGTCATCTCATAGAGACAGTGTGAAAAAAGAAAGAAATTATCCCTGTGATAAGAACGCTTAGGTTTTACTGTCCTAACGGCCGTCACATACAGCACACAGCAGTGGTGGCTACAGCATCACGCTGTACTCTACATTCCTAGTATTTATTTACCTATAACTGGAAGTTTGTACCTTTTGACGCCCTCCGTCCTGTTCCCCCACCACCACCCCCCGCCTCTAGTAACCACAAATCTGATCTCTTTTTCTGTGAGTTTGGTGGGGGGGTTTGTTTGTTTGTGTCTGGTTTTTTGGATTTTTTTAGATTCCACATATCAGGGAGGTCATATGGTACGTGTCTTTCTCTGTCTGACTTATTTCACTAAGCATAATGCCCTCCAAGTCCATCCATGCTGTTGCAAATGGCAAGAGTTTCTTCTTCTTTATGGCTAAATAATATCCCATCGTAGATAACGTACACCACATTTTTCTTTCTCCATTTCTCCGTTCACGGACGCTTAGGTTGCTTCCGTGTCTTGGTTATTATGAATAATGCTATAGTGAACGTATCCTTTGGATATGTTCCCAGAAGTAGAACTGCTGGAGCGTATGGTAGCTCTATTTTTAAGTATCTCGAGGAAGCTTCATTCTGTTTTCCACAGCAGCTGCACCGACTTACATTCCCAGCGACAACGCACAAGGGTTCCCTCTTCTCCACATTCTCACCAACACTTGTTATCTCTTGTCTTTCTGACGATGGGCATTCTAACAGGTGTGAGGTCACATCTCTTGGTTTTGATTAGCATTTCCCGAATGGTTAGCGATGTTGAGCATCTTTTCACGTGTCTGTTGGCCGTTTGTATGTCTTCTTTGGAGAAACGTCTATTCGGGTCTGGTTTTTAAAAATATTTATTTATTTTTATTTGGTTGCGCTGGGTCTTAGATACGGCATGCGAACTCTTAGTTGCGGCATGCATGTGGGACCTAGTTCCCCGACCAGGGCTCGAACCCAGGCCCCCTGCATGGGGAGCACGGAGTCTTAGCCACTGCGCCACCAGGGAAGTCCCTGTCTGTTTTTTTAATAGGATTATTTGGGGTGTTCTTTGTTTGTTTGTTTGTTTCGCTACTGAGTTGCATGAATTCTTGATATATTTTGGATATTAATCTCTTATCAGATATATGGTTTGCAGGTGTTTTCTTCCCATTTTGTAGGTCGTCTTTTCACTTTGTTGATGGTTTCCTTTGCTGTGCAGAAGCTTTTTAGTTTGATGTAGTCCCACTTGTTTATTTTTTATTTGGTTGCCGTTGGGGGGAGTGGCTTTTTAAAAACTGTTATCGCATGTAATCCTCCCAATAACATAATGAAGCGTGTGCTACCGCTGCCCCTATTTTTTCAGACGGTGGGGCACAGAAAAAAGGGAGGTTAAGCAACTCGCCCAAAGACACGTGCAGAGCTCGGTCGGAACCAGACTCGCGACCCGGGGCCCCTGAATTAACTCACTCACGCTCTAACTGTGAGCTGGCCAGCCAAGTCCCCCCACCACGCTGCCCCGAGGACGGGGCCAAGAGGAGGGCGTTGCAGCCGGCCCCAAAGCCCCTGGGGGTGGGGCAGTGGGGCAAGAGGTGATGGCGGCTAACCCCGCCCCCTGTCCCCAGGTACTGGAACTCCCTGAGCAACCTGGTGGCGTCCCTGCTGAACTCTGTGCGCTCCATCGCCTCCTTGCTGCTGCTTCTCTTCCTCTTCATCATCATCTTCTCCCTCCTGGGCATGCAGCTCTTCGGGGGGAAGTTCAACTTTGATGAGATGCAGACCCGGAGGAGTACGTTCGATAACTTCCCCCAGTCCCTCCTCACCGTGTTTCAGGTATGGACTCTTCTCTGCCGGGATTGTGCTCTGGGGGGAGGGCCAGGAGCCGGGGGGCGGGGGAGGCAGGAGCTTCCTGCCCACTCCCACGGGGCAGCCAGAGCCAGACAGGTCGGCCACAGGAGCCCAGGACAGTCTGTAGCTCTCCTACACCGACCCCCAGGAAATTCCACTGTTGGATGGACCACTGGGAAAAAAAAAAAGATCCAGTTAAGCGGCTTAAAAACTGTTTCTTAGCCGTGGAAACCTTTATGCAAATACATTCTACGTGGAAGCCCAAAATATCAACCAAGGACAGTGGATGGCCCTTGCTGGGGAGGGAGGGGGACGCGTGTCTTTCCTACCCTTCACGCTTGCCCCCAGGAAAAAACGACTACCATCGAGTTTGTGACTTCACGGATATGTTGGCTTAGGGCCAAGCGAAAGTAGCACTTACGTTTAAAAGTAGATCGATTTACAGAGTAAACTGGGTGGTATGTGGATGTTGCCAAAATCTTAGAGATGGTACCCAGAGTCCTCACGTTTGGAGAAAACCGGGGCACCTTGGGCCCCTTAGGGAACACGCTCGCCTTGACGACTTAACCCGCGGGTCAGCCACCGAGCACTGTACCTGGGCTGGGAGGCATTTTGCCCCGGAAGCTCTTTCAGCCAATCAGATAATTTGTGCCGCTGGCCACGCACCCTGTCTAAGGAGTGGGCTGGACTTGCAGGGGTCGCAGCTCAGAGCCCTGGGAGGAGAACGGGGGGCAGGACGTGGGGGAGGAAGAGAGAGATGTCAGCCGTTTCTGTCTCGCAGGGGGCTGGGCAGGGGAGTTTCGGGTTTGCTGCTGGTCTAACGCTGTGTCCCTTATTGGTGGGACTGTGTCATTCAGATCCTGACCGGGGAGGACTGGAATTCGGTGATGTATGATGGGATCATGGCTTATGGCGGCCCCTCTTTTCCAGGGATGTTAGTCTGTATTTACTTCATCATCCTCTTCATCTGTGGAAATTGTATCCTTTGCTCCTGCCTCCCCCCCCGCGCCCCCGCTGCCCCGGCTCTCAGCCTACAGCTCGATGCCAATACGTGTGCCCCGCAGGTCCTGACCTGGGGGGGACCCAGGGCCCTCCCCCCAGGGGAAGCAGGGAAGGGCAGGCTTGGGAGAATATGTCCAGCCCAGACCACCCCAGCGGTGCAGGTGTCTCGGGGGGAGCCTGGAGCCTGCGCCCAGGGGGGGATGCGAGTCGTCCCCCAGCCTCCGATTCCAGGAGCGCGTCCTCGCCGCGGTGCAGGCGAGCAGCCCCCGGCCCGGTGTTGTGCTTGCAGCCGCTCGCTCGGACCCCGATGTGCGCACTGGCTGCCCCAGCCCAGAGCCCCCGCCCGGGGAGGACAGAGCCTCCGCCCCGGAAGTGACGTTCACCTGTCGCCCTGCTCTCGGGCCGGGGTCCCTCCCTCTGAAGCCACTCTGTGCGATGTTAGCCGCAGGCAGAGTGGACAGGCCACAGGCAGGTTCCCGGCGCCCGGGCTGCTGGCACCCCTCTTCCCGTCCTGTCCCCGCGGGCTGTGTGCAGAGGGGCTCGGAAAGTAAATCACAGAAGATCTGGACCCAGAGGCCAGCGGGTGGCCTCGGGCACACCCAGGGCTGCCCACCTAGTGTTCTGGGAACGGGGTGGAAATAGCAGTGCCTCCGACCTAACGGGAGGGGCGAGGCGGAACAGGCTGGTGCGCGCCCAGCGCCCGTCCTCGCGGGGCCGCGGCCCTCGCTGCCCGGGCGAGCGGAGCCTCCCAGGGCCTGGGGTGGAAGGTGGGCCTGACCAGCGTTAGTCTCTCGGCCGGACGGGCTCCGATCCGGTTCTCTGACCCACAGAGCCTGCGCCCGAGTCCGGGGTGCGGGGAGAAGAAAGGGCAAACCCCGCTCCAGTTAGGAGCTCAGCGGCCCCTCCCAGGGTCACGGCGCGGGGCGGCAGGGCGAGGGGGCGCCTCCCAGGGTCACGGCGGGGGGGGCGGGGCGAGGGGGCCCCTCCCAGGGTCACGGCGGGGGGGGCGGGGCGAGGGGGCGCCCCTCCCAGGGTCACGGCGGGAGGGACGGGGCTAGGGGGCGCCTCCCGGCCGCGCGAAGGACCGCTCTGCGCCTGCGTCCCGCCGTGGTGCTGCTCGCGGTGCCGGGCACAGGCGCTCATCTCGAAACCGGACGTTAGAGAGCGAGGCCCGGCCGCCCCGGCCCGGCCCGGCCCCAGCCCCGCCTGCCAGCGGGCCTGCCCTCGGCCCCTCAGAAAACCCCGGGAAGCTAGTGGGGCGATGGGGCTCGGAGCCCCTCCCCGGGGGAGCTCTGCCCCCGCGTGTCCCGCCCCCTCCCGCCCCCTCCCGCTCCCTCCCGCCCCCGTGCCCATCCACAACCCCAAGTCCAAGGGTCATTTTCTTTAAGAATGGGCACAAACAGATATCCTACTGAATGTGTTCTTGGCCATTGCCGTGGACAATCTGGCTGACGCCGAGAGCCTCACCTCTGCCCAGAAGGAGGAGGAGGAAGAGAAGGAGAGGAAGAAGCTGGCCAGGTAACCACCGGCTTCCGCGGCCCAGCCTGGGGCGCCGCCCCCCCCCCCCCCCCCCCCCCGGCGCTCAGGAGATGCCCCGCCCTGCCTGGCCGTCCCTCCCGGAAGGGGGCTGGTCGGGGGCTCTCTGTGTGAGCTGAGCCTCTCCCCTAATTCCTGGGCATCGCTCTAAGCGGGGGCCACCGCGAATTTCATCTCTGGGAGGGTGTTGTGTTGCCCCACCTGTCCAGGGAGGTGGCGGGTTCTCTGTTGGGAAGGGAGGTCGTGAGCGGTGGTGGGGAGTAGAGGGGAGGGCGGGGGCGGCAGCCGCTCAGCGGAGCTCCGGCCCCAGCTGAAGGGCCGTGCGAGACAAGCCAGGGCCCCGCTCTGTCTTCGTCCTTGTCTGCGTGACTGTCACGGGCCACACCTCTGCTGAGTACTGAGCAGGGTTCCCCAGGATCCTTTCTCTGGGTTAGACGGGGACTGAGCCTCTGAGAGGCTGGACCCTTCAACTGAACTTCGGACAGAGCGGGTGGGGACAGAGCCAAGATGGGACAGAGCCGGGCAAGGACAGAGCCTGGCGGGGACAGAGGCTGGTGGGAACAGAGTCGGGATAGGACAGAGCGGGTGGGGACAGAGCCAAGATGGGACAGAGCCTGGTGGGGACAGAGCCGGGATGGGACAGAGCCGAGCAAGGCCCAGAGCCCCTGTGGCTGAGCCGCCTGGCAGGGGCCCCAACAGACCACAGGGCAGCTCCCTACCAATCTGTTCAACATCCCTTTCTTTTCCCGCCTGCCGACCGGCCAGGACTGCCAGCCCAGAGAAGAAACAAGAGGTGATGGAGAAGCCGGCCGTGGAGGAGACCAAGGAGGAGAAAATCGAGCTGAAATCCATCACTGCGGATGGAGAGTCCCCCCCTGCCACCAAGGTGAGGGGCCGAGGCCCAGGGGAGGCGGACACGGTCCTCCTGGGCCAGACACCAGGGGACGGGGGGGTAGGAAGGGGCTGGGGAGGGTGGACAGCGGAGCTGGGCGCAGAGAGAAGGAAGGCCAGCCTCTTCCGCCGGTGTCCTGAGGCACGTGCGCAAAGGAAGAAGGGTGTGTTTCCAGGTCGACAGCTCAGCCTAGACTAGGGGGCAGCTTCAAGGCTACCCGAAGCCTCTCAAGCTGTGGGCCTTGTCTAACTGGACCCTCCTTCTCTCCTTGGCTGCCTAGATCAGCATGGACGACCTCCAGCCCAACGAGAGTGAGGACAAGAGTTCCTACCCCAACCCGGAAACCACAGGTACCAGCCCACAGCCTGGCCTGGGGGTGGGGGCATCTGGGGGTGGACACCCAACGGTAAAGCCACGTGCTGGTCCCAGAGTTCCCCCACAAGCAGGGGCCCTGCCAGATCGCCCCGACTCGGCTGCAGCACTGCCGATTATCCTCTGGAGGGCAGGGTACTTTGCTCCTTGTTTCCTCATAATGACAACAGAAGATTGAATGCATCGTGTTTGAGCGATGCCTTCGGGTCTTTTGGAAGCTGGATTCCATATACATTTAAGGTTTATTATAGCCTATGTTGTAAAATCATCGTTAAGTTACATAACTTATTAGGATAACATACGTCACAGCATCTTTGCTCACTTAATAATAAATCCCAAATCTGTCCTGTCGGCACCCGGAAGGCGGTGGTGCTGAGCACAGCGTGGCCGCCACCGCTCACTGCTCCGCGGGTGTGTTCAGAGCGCTGCCGTCTGGTCCGTAAACTGACAGGCAGGCCCCCCGGAGCGGGTTTCACGTCGGGAGCCCGTCAGCGCCGCTCAGGAGCCACTTCCCTGCATCAGGGAACCACACCCTGTGTGAGCCCTGACGTGCCCTCCTTCTACAGAGAATTGCAGATGTTACCACGAGCTTCAAGCTCAAAGTCATGACACACCGTCGAGGCACCGTGGGTCTCGCTGACACCCCTCCCCGCGCAGGTTGGGCCGTGTCGGGTCACAGCCCTGTCGGGAGCCTGAGAACCTTCTGCGTGCGTGACCGCGCCCGGCCTCCTTTTCCCTTTCCCTCTGCGGTCTGTCTGCTGGGAAAGAGGATTTGGCTTCCTGGGGCTCGGACAGAAAGGAGGGCGGAAGGGTGTCCGTGTGCCGGGCACCAAACCTTCTGAAGCCTTAAAGCCCTTCTGGGTGGAAACTATTACAGAATTTCAAAGACAGACCAGAAATATCCACCGAATGCAGCGGGCGGGTCTTGTCTTGATCCTAAATGAGCAGATAAACTTTCCGGTGACATTTTGAGGTAATGGGGGAAAATTGAATGTGGACGGGGAGCTAACCGATTTTAGGTAGGTTTTGTTCATAGCGGGACCCCCTGCAGGAGGCGCCTGTTTCTAGTCCCCGCAAAGCAGCCCCGCTGCCCAGCAGTGGCCTTTCAGGCCTCCCCTCCTGGTTCAATCTCCAAAGCTCGCCGGTTGGTTGGAGCCTCCCAGTGTTGTATACACTACATTTTAGAAACATCACCTCACCCAGGAAGGAAAGCTTTGTGCCAAGATGGTGCTTTTATCTAATTGATTCATTTATTTGAGGGAACATACAGATGTGCTTAAGAGTCACTATGGGCTGAAAATTAATAAGTACACATGGAAAGGAAATGTGATGACACCAGGGAATGTGTGACTCAGTCCAGACGCTGTGGGAGAGGCCTGGGCTGCTGCAGGGACTCCAGGAGAGAGCAGTGCGGGGAGGTGGGGCGGTGGGGGGCTCACGGAGCAGGTGGTCCCGACTGGGTCTGCAGTCGGGGAGTTGGAGAGGAAAAGAAGTTACTTCTGGACCATCCTGTTTTCATGGACACAGAGCTGGACAAAACCAGGGGGACGTCCGTTCATTGATTTAATAACTGCTTATAAAGCACCTACTGTGTGCTGGGCCCTGGACCATGGGGGACGGAGAAGGCCACTGCTCTCGGGGGCCCCCATTGTAGTGGGAGGCAGACAAGGAGCACGAAAGCAAACCAACCAGAAAGGAAACATCAGGAAGATCATAAAACCAAGGGCCATATTGGAGGTGCCAAGTGGGCAGGGCTGCCCTGGCTGTGTGGTCACTAGGGCCCCTTTGAGGATGTGACCTCTGGGCTGAACCCTGAGTCAGAGGAACCAGGTGTGTGGAGATGACTGAGGGAAGAACTTTCTAGGTGGAGGCGCCAGCAAGCACAGTGCGGGGAGTGCGTCCCAGGCTTGCCCTGCAGCTTGGCCTTTTAGGGCGGCTGGACTCAGGGGCTCCACGGAGGCCCGGATGCTCCGTGAGGGCAAGGCCGTGGCGCTGCGTCCGGTGCGCTGTGGGCCCGAGGTGTCAGAAACAGTATTTTGACTTGACCCGGCCTTGAGCAGAATCACAGCGGTGAGCGTGGGGCCCCGGGCGGCAAGGCCCGGGGGTGGGCATTTCGCTCGGCCCGCCACGTTCTTCCTGCTGAGTTCTGGAAGCGCCATCTGGAAAGCGGCCGGGCCTTGCTTCCCCTGCTTCCCCAAGCCTGTGAGAGCTGCGACGAGAAAACAGCGGCGAGGGGCTCCACGGGCATCGGGCGTCTGGGCAGTTGGCTGCCCACCCCAGAAGGAGCTCCGCCTGACTTCCCCTAATCCGTCACCTCTCTCCTCATGCGTCGTACGCGCAAAGCATCACGTGCTGGCAACCTTCTGACCCTTTACAAGTTTGGTTTGTCCTTCCGCAGTCATTTCCTCTTAAACATTGCTCGCAGGACAGAAGAGCACACGCGATTCTCCACAAGGACCTTAGAGGCGCACACACCTGGCAAACGTGTTTTTCTATAAACACAGATGATTAAATAAACATTCAATGACCTGTTCTCAGATATTCCTGAATAAGAAAGTGTCGGGTCATTTAGAGCAAAACTGGAAAGAGCACAGAGCCAGGCGGGACCTGAGACCCTGCAGTTAAATCCCACGTATAGATGCCGTGATGTGAGCCCGTGCTGGCCTCACTGATTTTGCTTTAAGAGGAGACATTGCCCGGGCTAGTTAGGAAGCGCCAAGCCCCTCCTGGACACCGCCTTCCATTGTGTGCTGCTCTCCAGCTGAAAGCGTCCATTGGCTGCCGGCCAGCTCGCATTGCTCGAGGGAGCGAATCTGACCTGTGCCTGTGCTCTGCCCGTCCTCCAGAGAAGCCTTGGAGCCTTGGTTGCCTCTTGCTTGCTAAAGAACCGCCCTCTGTGCCAGGCTTCTTTGCTCCGCCCCACCCGGCTTCGTGGTCACCGGGAGGGTGCTCGGACCTGTGGCTGGTCCCCGAGGTCCACTGCCCAGAGCCGTCTCTCCACCGGACCTTCTGCACAGCCCCCTTCCTCGTAAAGCCCGTGTTGTTAAATCATCACCAGGAAATGAGGCTTCCACGTGCCAGGGGGTTTCTCTCTGCAGGGCTCTCAGCACATGAAGAGGTGGAGCCAGGTACGTGTAAAGTCACGCATCCGAGGCGTTTTTGTCCCAAGTGCCAGGTGGGCGTGGGAGGCCGGAGGTGCTGCTGGGATTCACAGGAAGGTCCTTGCTGGGCTCAGGGACTCAGGAAGGCCAGGTGGAGGTGCTGTCTGAGCCGGGGGTGCCCACAGCTCTGCAGAGGGGCTGGCGGGCAGGTCAAGCGGGGAGAGAGCCGAGCCACCTTCATGGAGCCCCCGGACACGGGCTTCAACGACAGCACTTCATCCTCGCACGGTTCTGGAGCCTGGAAGCCAGACATCGAGATGCCGGCAGGGCCGGGCTCCCTCCAGCGGCTCTGAGGAGGGTCCCCACTGTGCAGCCCAATGCAGCCCCTCCGAGCTCCTCGGCCGTCGCCGCCTCAGCCCCATCTCTGCCTCCGCCCTTCTTCCCTGTGTCTCCTCACAAGGACAACAGTCCCTGGAGCGAGGGCCCACCCTCGTCCACTGTGACAGCATCACAGCTGCTGACGTCTGCAGAGATGCATTTTCCAGATAAGGTCACATCCTGCGGCTCTGGGTGCACATGGATTTGGCGGGATGCTATTCAACCCAGTACACTGAGTGCTTAGAGGAGAGTCTGATATGAGTGGAAAGTCTGTTGGGAAATACCAGGCAAAGAGCAGACAGACCGAGGAAGATGCTAGACACGAATTTACAGTCTTGGAGTGTCTGTCATGGGTGGAGATTGTAATACAGCACCATTCTGAGGTGCATACGTGCTATTATCCCACCCACAGATGGGGAAACTGAGGCACAGAGACACTAACTTAAACAGCCAGAAGGAGACAGAGCCACAATTGGGATCAAGGCAGGTTCCTAACCTCCATCCCATTCTAAACACGTTTAATTAAGCACCTTGGACAAGAACAGCGTATGCACTTTCCTTCCATGGCCAGTGAGCTTGTCTGCCTGTGTCCCACATTCAGCGTGGCCGCTGGCCTGCAGAACAAAGTGCTTCTGTAACTGGTGTCAGCGTCTAGACCTTTGGACGGAGGGCCTGTTGCGGCAGGATTACGGCCCGACTGCCCCTACAGCACAGTGTCTTCTTGTAGTTTCAGGAATAGGGAGAATGTTGACTTTAAGCTCCTGGAAAATTCAAGGATGGGGTTGTTTGCTGGGGTGTCAGGTCAGCTGAGCCACGCCCTTTCCCCTGCCTGCAGTCCAGAAGGGCGAGGACACCTGGCTGTGCCCCAAGTGTCCTGGTGCCCCTGGTCACCTGTCGCTAGTGCCTGACACAACTAGGATGACCAACCACCCCGATTTGCAGGGTTTCCCGGGGCGCGGGAATTTCCATTTAAAAACAAGGACGGGGGGCTTCCCTGGTGGCGCAGTGGTGGAGAGTCTGCCTGCCGACGCGGGGGACGCGGGTTCGTGCCCCAGTCCGGGAGGATCCCACGTGCCGCCGAGCGACTGGGCCCGTGAGCCGCAAGTACTGAGCCTGCGCGTCTGGAGCCTGTGCTCCACAGCAAGAGAGGCCGCGACAGTGAGGGGCCCGCGCACCGCGATGAAGAGTGGCCCCCACTCGCCGCAACTAGAGAAAGCCCTCGCGCAGAAACGAAGACCCAGCACAGCCATAAAAAAATAAATAAAAATTTAAAAATAAATAAATAAATAAAAATGAAAACAAGGACAGGTTTTGAGTTGATCACCCTACTCTCAGCCCCCTCTTGTGTGCTGCCGGGGACTCTTCCTCTAGCAGAGGTGAGCTCCAGCCGTGTCCACAGGGAGAGAGCTGGGTGTCATGGCTGGTCCCCTTCGTTTCTAGAGAGGTGGACAATGTCTAATTCCGGTCCGTTGGAAGGCATCTGGAAGTAAGCCGCACCGTGGTAAAAGTAAGCGGGAGCCGTGGAGCTGTTTAGAGCGGTGCTTTTTTCTTGCAGGAGAAGAGGATGAGGAGGAGCCTGAGATGCCTGTGGGCCCCCGCCCCCGCCCCCTCTCTGAGCTGCACCTGAAGGAGAAGGCGGTGCCCATGCCAGAAGCCAGCGCCTTCTTCATCTTCAGCCCAAGCAACAGGTGTGTGGACGGGGCTTCGCTCTCTCTGTGACACGAGCCCGGCGGGTGTCAGTGCCCTCCAGCCTCTGGGTGGGCCTGGGACTCTCCCAGCTCCCCACAGCTTGTGTAAACAGGCACGGATTTAGGGAAGAGAGTCCTGGATTCTGAAGCAGAAGACCTGGGTTTGTTTTTCTCTCCATTTTGTGAAATGTGTAAACTCTTATTTCTATTCTGTTGGTGATTACATTTAACTTAACAAAGCCTAAAGTTGAACAAGATCCTAAACCTTCTCCTGCAAAGTAGAAGGAGTTAAAATAATTAGGCTACTTTACCTCCTCCCAGCCCTCTTACCTCACGTGTTATGGTTGATGAGTATTTTGGTCCCGATCTTTATTTCCAACACGACAAGTCAGACATGAGTACCGGTGTAGACAGTGTTATGTTTGGATTCACATACCACTTACTGTTTTATCTGTTCACCATTTTTTATGCATCTCAGTCCATCCTTGGGCAATCATTTTCTTTCCTCCTTAAAGTACATTCCTCAGAAGTTCTTTTATGGAAAATTCACTTGGCCTCTGTTTATCTGTAATCCTTTCCATTTCTTGTCCTTGAAAGGCAGTTTGGCTGTGTACACACTTCCAGGTCGACGGGTTTTAGCCTTCAGCGTGTTAGATGTGTTATTCCGCTGTGAAGTCGGAATTCCTACGATTGTTCCTTTGTCAGAATCTGCCCCTTGTCTCCAGTGGCTTTTAACATCATCTGCTGTCTCTGGGGTTGTGCACTTTTACCACCATGGATTTCTTTCCATTGATCCTGCTTGGAATATGTTATGTTTCTTAAACCTATGGATTTATATTTTTGTCAGTTCTTGAACGACGTTAAAGATTAGGAGAAGAATAGCGACTTCGTGGAAAGTTGCAGGGTAGAGTCTCTTTACACACTCGGCCTCGTCTTCCTTCTCTCCGGCTGGTCCGAGTGGACACAAGGTATACCTTCCCAGCGCACACATTCACACCTTCAGCCATTCATCTCCTAGCCTCTCGGTTGGAATTCTGGATCATTTCTTCAGCTACATCTTCCAATTTCTCAATTCTCCCTTCATCTCTACGTTACTGTGTGAACCGGTTTTCACATCAGCTTATATGTTTTCACTTCAGGCAGTCCCAGGTCTTGCTGGGTTTTGCAGCTCTATCTCCATCTGTGTCTGAGTTTCTTGTTCATTCATCATCTTTGTGGCCAAGTCCTTTATTCCATGAAACGTTTCAAATATAGCTGTTCTATAATGTGTATCTGATGTTCCCAGTATACACAGTCTTTGGGGAGGGGCCGCCTAAGTCAATTACTTGTAGTTTCTTCGATTCCCATCTTAGTGGCTTATCTTCTTGAGTGTTTAATGATCTTTGATTGTGACCTCAATACTTGATCTTAATCAGCAAGATTCCCATGGACCTAAATTAGGACTGGGAAGCTTTCTTCCAGATGCTCCTTGAGGGCATTGGCTCCGCCTAGGGGTCCCGGGCCCCTCTGCCCCACCTCCGACTGGCTCGAAGTTTCCTGACAGCAGTGCTGCCACTGGCCTCGTCAGGCGCCTCTACCCATCCCGGCTGCATGTCCCACAGACCCCAGCTCAGTGGCTTGGCTTGTTTGTTTGGGGAGGATCTCTGCAGACCTTTCCTAACTCTTGTGAAACCAGAATTGTCTGAAAAAGCTTGTCCTTTCCAGAATTTGGTGCTTCTGCATCAGTAAGGTCTCTCAGAGCATTTAGTCAACCACACGCCAGGAACAGAAGCCTGAAGGCCGGGTTCGAGCCCTGGCCACACACACACACACACACACACACACACACACACACACACACACACAGCGTCTGGGCAAGCCTGTCCTTCCTGGTGTCAGTGGTTTTTATCTATAAAATGAAGATGATAATCACACCCCTCTCCCCTCCTACTGTCAACATGAGACAGTATAAATGACGCCCTCGGCGTCCGAGGATCTACCGTGAGCGCTCGGGGGTCAGGTGTGTCGTTCTTCGTCATTGTGCCGAGGAGCGGGATTGACTTGCCGCCACGGGAGCGAGTCTCCGGGGAGCCTGGGCGCCCACGCTTCTGGGTGACTCCGTTACTCCCTGTACATAAACTTAGGAGGCGGATCTCACAAAGCCGTTTTTTTGGGGGGGTTTTTTGGGGGTTTTTTTTTTTGTGGTACGCGGGCCTCTCCTGCTGCGGAGCACAGGCTCCGGACGCGCAGGCTCAGCGGCCACGGCTCACGGGCCCAGCCGCCCCGCGGCACGTGGGATCCTCCCGGACCGGGGCACGAACCCGCATCCCCTGCGTCGGCAGGCAGACTCCCAACCACTGCGCCGCCAGGGAAGCCCAAAGCCGTTATTTTTAATGATGGGAAAGACGTCCCCAAACGAAAGCCGGTGGATGACGTCCAGTAGTGTGTGAGATGCAGGGGTCCCCGAAGGTCTCAGGCGCAGCCCCGAGGCCCTGTGGGTGGGCACGCGGCGTGGCGCGGGCGGCGGCACCGTTGCTCCCCTGCAGCAGGACGAGGCGGCCCCAGCCGTGTGACGGCCCCTCCCGCTCCCCCGCAGGTTCCGTCTCCAGTGCCATCGCATCGTCAACGACTCCATCTTCACCAACCTGATCCTCTTCTTCATCCTGCTCAGCAGCATCTCGCTGGCTGCCGAGGACCCCGTCCAGCACACCTCCTTCAGGAACCACGTAGGTACCTCGTCCCCTGCACCCCACCCCCGCCGTGTGGCCCCCAGCTTCTGTGGCCCAGCCCCGTCGTTCAGTCCAGAGTCCAGCCCACATCTCAGGGTCAGAGGCACAGCAGACATTTCCTTAAGAGATGAGAGCTGGGTGGAAACCCGTCTTAGGACCGTTGGCAGGAGGAGACCACGGACCCAGCGCCTCAGGCCAGCCTGACGGGCCACAGCAGACTCCACGGCCCGCGGTTGTTCCCCGGGGGTCCACCTCCCTGGAACTGAGCGGTTTACACCTTGCCGTGTCCTGGTCCCCGGGGCGCAGAGGCAGGCTGGTGCTCTGATGAGGCTGCCCTCGTATAGGAGGGCCTCAGTGACCCTCTGCAAAGTCTAAACTGAATTTGGAGACCACCCCAGGCTCTGGTGACCTACATCAAAGGCCGGAGTAAGACCTGCCATATCTCGAAGCCTCGAAACTTTATCAAATCCTAACCAGGTGGGCACGAAGGGAGGAGTCCACCACCTGCCAAGCCAGCCGGTGGTCCTGCAGCCTACGCGGTCCGGAGCTTTCTTACTGGGAAAGGCGCTGGCCCTTGCTCTGATCCGTCACCTGAGACGTAGTAAAGCATGAACCCCGGAGCCTGCCCCTAGCCTGGGGTGCACCCTTCCGCACCCTGAAGGGCACAGCAGCAGTGTAGGGTCCCACAAACGTGAGAGGCTAGCTCGTCACGCCAACGCGAATTAAGCGTTTTGCAATTTCACGCAAAGAGGAGCAAACCCTTTTGACAAGCATCCCAGCGGTCTGATCTGGGTTTGTAAGTAAACTGGTCTCATGAGAAAAGCACCCACCCAGACCCGGGACCAGTTGAGTCGGCGCTGGAAGCTCCCCTCACAGATCTGGGGACTTCAGGACCCAGTGCTGGGCCGGTGCCTCTGGCCCCCTAACCCGTTCTACTGTCTCCCCATGGAAAGGCTCCCTGCTTTGGGAGTGTGACCTCCCTGCTGGTGACCCCTCCTCCCGTCCCGCTTCTCCCATCCCTGCCCCATCCCCACCCTGTATCTCTTTGTTTTACAGATTCTGTTTTATTTTGACATTGTTTTCACTACCATTTTCACCATTGAAATTGCCCTGAAGGTAATGCGTGCCCCCTGCCCCGTCCTGTCCTGTCCTGTCCTGTCCGGCTGTCGCTGCTCTGCTGCTAACACACGCTCTGTTGTCCGGTCACTCGGGGCCACTAATCTGGTTGTGCTTATCTTTCAGATCCTAGGCAACGCAGACTATGTCTTCACTAGTATCTTTACGTTAGAAATTATCCTCAAGGTAACGCACGCAGCAAAGCCTCCCCTCTCTGCGCTCTGCCCCTTTTCTCTTGTTTCTTTCGCTCGTGTTTACTCTCCAGTCTCTGGAACTGGAGGATTTTGTGCCCCTCGCTCTGTGCCCTGTGCACAGTGTCGGACTGATGCTGGCCGGCCACCACGCGCCCCCCACCGCCTCTGGAAACCACGCCCGCCCCGGGCTAGAGCCGTCCTTTCCTCCTCCTGCCCAGAGGAGATGCCACACAAACGACAAGAGTGGGAAAGCTCAGGGGCCTCCAGGAGTCGCCCTGCCTGTGCCCTCGGGATGCCTGTTGCCAGCACAGGCCTGTGTGGTGGTGATCGCGGGGCCAAGGCCAGTGTCCCAACCGGGGGCTTTGGACAGACCCTGTAGACACCTCTGAGCCCTGGGTTACCCCCACGGCTCCGCTGCCTCGCCCCTTTTTGCCCCGGGCCTGCAGGAGGGAGCCGTGTCCTCCAGGGCTCAGTGTGGAGCCCAGAGCCCAGGGCTGAGGGGCTGGACCCCCAGGTCCGGACCCGCCCGCTCCAGCCCTGTGACCCCAGCACGGCAGAGCCCACGCCTGAGCAACTTCGGCTGACAGGCGTTTGCCCTAAGCTTTATTTTGCTATTTCTATGAACGTACAGTTAATACATTACTTACGTCTACTCTGTTAGGGTTTCCAAGTTTCCCAGGCCACCCGAGCTTCGGGGGTGAGTTCCAAGTCGAGGGGGCGTGCGTGGCTCCCGTTGTCTCCCAGAGCCTGGAGGTCACCCTCTCCGTGGCCGGCGGGGCTGCTCCCCTCGGTGCCTCCTCCGGGTCTGGGCTCCTCCCTCCCGGCCTCCTTCCGGCGAGGACGGCCCGTCACATCCACATGCAACCTGAGTGGTCACTTCTGCGTGCCTTCTTTTCTTTCGTCCAGACCCCCTGGTTCCAGCTAACCAGACGCTAACCAAGAGGAAACCAGGAGTGTTCCTGGGGTTCCCTCTCTGACCCCAGGGTGGTTGGGGGCGGGGGGAACCAGGGCCGCCCGGCTGCGTGGACGCTGTTCCCTGGACTCCAGACTCAGGGCAGCACACGAACACCGCACTCTGCCCCGGTCTCAGACCCTCCCCGGAGCTCCCGGGTGGCCCCCAGCGGTGCTCCGTTCCCTCCAAGGCTGCCGCCTCCTCCCAAGCACGGTCCTGGGGAGATCCGCCCACCCTCGCCCTCTGCCTCTGGCTTTCACGCCGACTGGCTGTGCCTCCAGGTGCAGCCTGGCCCGGGATACTGCCTGCGCGTCTTCGCCCGGGTGCCTCTGTCCCGCCCGTGGGCCCGGCGTCCTGCCCGGCGGAGGTGACCGTCGTGCCCGAGGGGTGTCCAGTGTCAGGGACAGTTGGAAGGCCTGGGCACGTTTGGCCTTGTGGGACCAGGACGGTTGGCCTGCATGATGCCAAGGCTGTCACCTAGAGGAGGAGGGCGGGGGGACCAGAACCCGCGAGTAGAGATTGCAGGAGGTAAGAGGAGTTCGATGAGCAGCATTGCTGCCCGGAGAGGAGCTGGATGGACGGAGGGACGTGCTGTCCTCCCAGCCCAGAGTCCAACCCTTTTCTCTCCCCAGCGAGGCTCTTCCTGGGCAAAGGTTAGGACTTTAGGAGCAGGGGCGGGGTGGGTGGCAGTCAGCAGACAGGGTAAAAGGGGGATCCTGCACTGGGTACCTGACTCCCTGGGTGTCACAGGGAACTTTCAAATAACTGCCCCATTTTCCCAGCATCCACCTGTCCTTTGTCCTATGGCCACCCTTCCTCTGGCCCTGCCTGGGTGGATGGCCTGCGCACACACACACACACACACACACACACACACACACACTCACACACACACACACACTCACCAGCCTTCGGGGCTCAGGGCTTCTCAGGTAACACAAACCGTGGAAGCACCCGGGCCCACACTCGGGGGCCCAGACCTCCACTAAGAGACAGGGCAGCAGCCCCTCCAGATGGCAGGCCTTTGGGACAGATCTCCAACTGCATTCCCCCGCAACCCTTCACATAATCCACCCACTTCTGGAAGCTCCTGCAGGACACAGGTGCCTGAGTCCCCTGTGACCCCCTCCTGCAGGACGTAAGTGGGAAGAATTAGGTTCCAAGAGCTGTTTTTGCCCATTTCCCCTGTGTTTGCTTTTGAATCGCTCCGCGGACAGGCTGCCTTGCGCGAGCTGTTTCCAAAGAGATAGATTGCACCCCAGGTGACCAGGGAGCTGCTCCCAAGCTCTAAGCCGTCAGCTCCAAATCTCCCCCTTTGGCTGTCGCTTCACGGCTGTGACCCTTCAGCTCTTCGCCTGGAAATCCACTGGCCCTTAGTTCCCGTCAAGGAAATCGGACCGGTGTTTGTGGGGCCTCAACAGCGGCTCTAGGCTGAGCTCCGAGGCGGGAGGTGACAGCAAAGCCAAGACAGTCATCACCCCTGACGTGGTCCCTTCTTAGTCTCCAAGGGGCTTTCACGTGGTTCTCCAGCAGGCGCCTCACCACGGCAGGGAAGGGGATGCTACTTTACAGAGGGGGACACTGGACATCCTCCCCATCACAGGAGGGACCCAGAATCCCAGTCCCAGCTCTCTGGCCGAGTCCAGCTCTCTGCAGAGAAGCTCGCCTGGCATGGAGCTTGCCGTCCGCAGGACAGTGACCTAAGGGCTTTACGTGTAATTCCCGAGGGCGCTTACAACCCTCCAGGGTAGAGGATGTCGTCGCCCCATTTCTCAGATGAGACTCAGGGAAGTTGAGTAACTTGCCCCGGGCACTCAAAGTGCAGAGGGTGGGATTCAAACTCAGGTGGCCTGGCTCCAGAGCTGTGCTCTTACTGTGGTGCCCACGGCCCCTCTGCACACACGACTCCAGGACCAGACAGTAGAATGGAGCTCAGAGTACTAGGCAGGGATCGTCAGCACTGCCTGCGGCTGGGAAGTGCACGGATGCGGGTTGCCAGCGTCCTTGGTAGAACTTGGGGCGTTAGGGTCTGCCCGAGAGTGGGGGATTGCCTGGGACTAAACCAGGAAAGTCCCGGGAAGCCAGGGTGGCTGGTCCCCACTGGGGGTCCCCCCAGAGGACCGTGTCCTAGGCGGGCCCTGAGGTGGAGCAAGCTTGGGGTGGGGGGGCGGGTCCTGAGCGTACAGGGGCGCAAGGGCTGCAGATGCAGGACTGAAGGGCCGCTGAGAGTCCTGGGCGGGGCGCCTTCAGTGGCTGTGGCGGCCGCGGCAGCAGAAGCCCCCGGCACCGGCACCGTGTCTCCTCCTATCCTGCCTGCCCCCCAGCCCTCCGTCACCTCCCTGCTCTTCGCCTGGGCCCGGCCGGAAGTGCCGTGTGGGGAGGGGTGGAGGGAGGGGTCTCTGGAGCCCGGGGGCTGCTCATGGCACGCTTCCCCATGTCCCCCCAGATGACCGCCTACGGGGCCTTCCTGCACAAGGGTTCCTTCTGCCGCAACTACTTCAACATCCTGGACCTGCTGGTGGTCAGCGTGTCCCTCATCTCCTTCGGCATCCAGTGAGTGGGGCCCCCTGGCCCCCGAGGGAGGCGTGGATGGGGGACGGGGTCAGAGAGGACAGCCGGGGGCCGGGGGTCGGGGGAGAGGACAGCTGGTGGCGGGGAGGCCTGCCTGTGGCCGCGGCGGAACTAGGCTGGGAGCGGGACGGGGCCTCGCCAGCGGCTGTGGCTTCTGGCGTCTGGGTCCTCAGTGGTGGGGCCCTTGGGGTACATTGACCCAAGCGAGGATCTGTTTCCTTGTCTGGGTCTCACCCAGCAGACGGTCCCGGCCCAGTTACGAGAGAGGAAGGTCTCCAGGGCACCCACCCACCGGCTCCGCGGGCACCCCCAGCCCGGGCCTGCCATGGCCACGGCCGCCCCTGACCCCACCCCCACCCCCACCCCTTCGTCTCCGGTGTCCAGTCTGAGCCCCTGATGACGGAGGAAGGCGGAGGAAGGGCTGGTCCTCACCCCGGGCTGCACAGGGCAAGCACCGGAGCGGCTTCCAAACAAGACCTTTGCCCGGACCCCTCCCACCCCCCCAAGCTTTGAGTTAATTGCTCCGGGCTACAGCCAGGGCCTGAGGGATTTAAAACGCTCTCCGGACAATTCCACCTGCAACCAAGGCTGTGACCCGTGCTCAGGTTTAAAAGGATCCCATTACTAGTTTCTCCCGAATTCCACCAGCTGATATTGCTACCTCTGTACTTAATTTCCAAAGCACCTTCCGTACACATTCCTCTCTGACCCTCACAGGACCCATGAGGCAGGCAGGGCCAGTGGTGTTATCACTGTTTCATAGACAGAAAACCTGAGGTCAGGGCCTGGGACTTGGCCCGGGTCACCCCAGTGGCAGAGCAGAGGCGCCTGGGGCTCCATCCCGAGGCTGTCCGCATGGTCGGCCTAGAAGGAGCGGAGGTGGAGGCGTTCAGAGTGAGACCCTTGGCTGGGATCATCGTTATTTTACCCCAGGCTGTGAGCCTGTGAGCCTGTGGGGCTAATCTGCCACCGCCACTGAATCGCTCTTAACCTGGAGCCAAGAATCCCCCCCTCAGTCTGGCCTTTCCACCCCTCCCATTGTCCCTGAGATGCTGGGATGGATCGGGCAGCCCTTTGAGTCCCTTGTGATCAGAGAGTCGTGAACCAGAGACGTAGGACTTTCCCCCATCCCACTCTCGAGCGGACGGCGTCCCGACACGGGAGGAGTGAGGTCAGCGCTTGCTGATGGGACCGCGTGTTTTAGGTCCCAAGGCGGGTAAAGGCTCTCCGCAGGCGGCTGGTGGGTGAGGCTGAGGGACACTTCAGAGAGCCCGCCAACACGCCGGGGTGAGGGGCCTGCGCGCCCCCCTGGAGGGCAGCAGTGGCCTTTGCTCCCCGGGGAGCCGGCTGGGCCCTGGCATCCCAGGCACACGGAGTCTGTGGTGTCAGGGCCGCTGCCCCTAGGCCTGGGTGTGCTGTGCACAGAGTGAGCCTGTTGGACGGCCACCTGGGACTTGGGTTTGCAGGTGGGCACCAGGCGTCTCCTCCACCCAAAGTCCCACCATTCGGGCAGCATTTCTTCAAGTTCATGATAATAAAAGCCAGCACGGATTCACATCACAACATGTGCCAGTTAGGCTGCTAGATGGTTCGTGTGCGTTTTCTCATTTGATCCTTGCAACGAGCTCGTGAGGTGATCACTGCCCCGTTTTACAGATGAAGAAGCTAGGGCTCAACAGAGTTAGGAAGTGTATCCTCAGCGGCCGGGCTTTGGTGGAGCTTTGCCTCGCCCTACGTGTCCTCGGCAAGGCAGTCAGCCCCTGAGTAGCACGTTATACTGCTAAGGGCTCATGGTAAATGCTTCTCCCATGATTTGCTCACCATCAAGAAAGTCCCCGGCTCCCCGGCCAGCTCTGGGTCCCTGCAGTGGGAGAAGGGAGTAGGAAGTGGTGCTGGGGCGAGAAAGTCCCCAGCAGACTCCCCAGTCCCCCCCTTTGGGCTGGGACTTCCTCCTCTGCTGCTGGACCAGGGGCAGAAGAGGCTCACCCCCGCCCGTCCTCTCTCCCAGGTCCAGTGCCATCAACGTGGTGAAGATCTTGCGAGTCCTGAGGGTGCTCAGGCCCCTGAGGGCCATCAACAGGGCCAAGGGGCTGAAGGTGAGCTGGGCGGGCCTGAGTGGGAGCCCCCAACACAGCAAGCCTCAGCCTGGGGGTCCACGTGAGGTGACGGGCAGGCGGGAGACAGGGACAGCAGTCAGGCTCCCGGGTCAGAGCCGGGACCCTCCTGCCAGCAGCTCAGCCCCACTTCCCATCCCGGATCCGTGATACACGGAGCCACAGCAGAGGCCCCCGTTCACAATCCCAACCTCTCAGCAAAGCTTTTGTAAAAGGAGACATGCACACTCCCCCGAGCCCCAGGTAGTGATGAGGGCCCTGAATTGCTGCCCCCTGAACATGGGAAGCCAGCGGGGCTTTGGTCCCTGTGGTCGCCTAGAGCCCAGTGGGACGTGGGTTTCCCCAGGCTCCATCACCCCGTGACCTAGGAGGATGCTTTGCCCCTTTGAGTCTCATTGCCCCGCTCGTGGCAAAGGGCTGCCCGCACCTCCTCTGAGAGGCTCGTGGCAAAGGGGGCCCGGCCAAGGTCCCAGACCCGACCCCCTCTGTGCACCTGCAGCACGTGGTGCAGTGCGTGTTCGTGGCCATCCGCACCATCGGGAACATCGTGATCGTCACCACGCTGCTCCAGTTCATGTTCGCCTGCATCGGGGTCCAGCTCTTCAAGGTAGGGTCTTGGCCGGATCTGTGGCCCTGCATCCTTCCCGCCCACCTGGGCGGGAGCCGGCAGAGGGGACACGGAGGGGACAGTGCTGGGTCACACTGGGGATGGATGCGGCCTCCCCACAGCCCCTCCCAGCTTCCAGACCTGAGGAGGACTGGTTCCCAGACCGGAGGAGGACTGACTAGTTCCCAGACCAGAGGAGGACTGACTGGTTCCCAGACCAGAAGGAGGACTGACTGGTTCCCAGACCAGAAGGAGGACTGACTGGTTCCCAGAGCAGGGGAGGACTAACTAGTTCCCAGAGCAGGGGAGGACTAACTAGTTCCCAGACCTGAGGAAGACTAACTAGTTCCCAGACCCAGGGAGGATTAACTAGTTCCCAGACCCGAGGAAGACTGAGCAGGGGAGGACTAACTAGTTCCCAGGCCCGAGGAAGACTAGTTCCCAGACCCAGGGAGGACTAACTAGTTCCCAGAGCAGGGGAGGACTAACTAGTTCCCAGACCCAAGGAAGACTAACTAGTTTCCAGAGCAGGGGAGGACTAACTAGTTCCTAGACCTGAGGAAGACTAGTTTCCAGAGCAGGGGAGGACTAACTAGTTCCCAGACCCGAGGAAGACTAACTAGTTCCCAGACCAGAGGAGGACTAACTAGTTCCCAGACCCAGGAAGGACTAACTAGTTCCCAGACCCAAGGAGGACTAGTTCCCAGACCCAAGGAAGACTAACTAGTTTCTAGAGCAGGGGAGGACTAACTAGTTCCCAGACCGGGGGAGGACTAACTAGTTCCCAGACCCAGGGAGGACTAACTAGTTCCCAGACCCAGGGAGGACTAGTTCCCAGACCCAAGGAAGACTAACTAGTTTCCAGAGCAGGGGAGGACTAACTAGTTCCCAGACCCAAGGAAGACTAACTAGTCCCCAGAGCAGGGGAGGACTAACTAGTTCCCAGACCCGAGGAGGACTAACTAGTCCCCAGGGCAGGGGAGGACTAACTAGTCCCCGGAACAGGGAGGACCAGTTCCCAGACCCGAGGCGGGCTAGTCCGCAGTCTGAGAGGAGCCGCGCGGAGGCAGGTGCTGCTCCGTCGCCGCCCGGCCCTCTCAGCCCCGGCCCTTGCTTGTAGAGAACAGCAGAGGGACTGCTCCCCCCGGCCCCCGTGTGAGCCCCCACCCAGCCCGCGGGGCTCCCGGTGACCACCCACCCGGTCGCTGCAGAGCCCCGGTTTGCCTGGGTGCTCGCCCTGCTCCTGGCGGGCCCTCGGCGACAGGGAGGCCGGGTCCCTGCTTCCTGCCCTTCTCGGCCTCAGCCCTTCTGCCCCTGAAGCTCCCCCCGCGCCGTGTCGTCGTGCCCTGACTTCCACCACCGAACTCAGCCCCCAGCCCTGCCCGTCCCCCCCGCCCGCCCCACCAGACCTGCCTGTGGGCCCAGCTTCGCCGTCGGGGCTTCCCTGCGGTCGGGTGCCTGCGGCCCAGGGCGCGTTTGTGCAGCGACCGCTCTGGCTTCCCGTCCGGCTCTGCTCTCCTTACACTCTCGTCCCGAGACCCCAGCGCGGAGCTGGCTACAGACACACCGCTAACTGGTTTCTGACGGGTCCCTCGACTGAGGAGCATGTCCGGTCACTTTGCTCTTCCACCTTCCAGGGCAAGCTCTACACCTGTTCGGACAGTTCCAAACAGACGGAGGCCGAGTGCAAGTGAGTGCGGCCGGGGTCAGCCGGGCTGGTTGACTGCAGGCGGTTGGTGACCCGTCCTGAGAGGAGGGGTGGCCTGTTCTTTCTCTGACAGCAGCGGTGGCTGCACTTTCACCCACGGGTTGTCTGGTCCTATTGACGTAACACATAAGATCATCTGTTCCGGAATATTCCAGCCCCGGCGTCTTCCCAGTGGCTAGAGCTACGGGTTTGAGCTTGGCCGGTTTCATCCCGCCCCCAAGCCGGGAGGCGCGGTGGGCAGGTTGAGGGGAGACAAGAGAGCCCAGAACGAGCCCTTTCTCCCCTCCCCAGGGGGAGCTACGTGACGTACAAGGACGGGGAGGTGGACCACCCCGTCGTCCAGCCGCGCAGCTGGGAGAACAGCAAGTTTGACTTCGACAACGTCCTGGCGGCTATGATGGCCCTCTTCACCGTCTCCACCTTCGAGGGGTGGCCAGAGTGAGTACGCGGACCGCGGGTTTCAGCCGCCGCGCCGCACCCTTCCCAGAGGCCACGCTTCTCGCCTCCCCAGGCCGCGGTTGCCGCCCCAGCACCACTCTGCTTTTCCTGGACTTCAGAGCTTCAACCCCAAACGAGCTCCTTTTAGCTCCCCTCCCCAACCTAGACTGAGCTGCAGTGAAGTCTGGCATCTGGGAGTGGAGGGGCCCCTGGGTCACCGTAGGACCGAAGGCCACCCCTCCCGGCAGGCACGGACGTGGGTGGAGATGGCGGAGGTGCCCGCTGGTTAGACTCTGCCCCGGTCTCCTCGGAGGGAGCTGTGTCTGATTTACAGAGGAAAGTTCCTGCACAGGCAGTGCTGCCAGGCCTGGAGCAGCCTGGCGGCCCGTAAGCTGTGTCCCCTCTACCAGGCCTGTCCAGGAGGGGCTCCGTGTATCTCTGTACAGACACCTGCTTCCCTCACGCCCCCGTGTGTATTCTGGTGACGTGATCATCTGAAAGTCAGGAAATTCTAGGTATTTCTAAGTCAGCAACAGCACGTGATCTTAGGTGAGAGGCACCATTATTAAATGGTAAAATACCAGTACTACCTAGAGAACAGCCAAGTACTGTGTGGAGTAACAGCGGCGGGAGAGGAAGGCAGGCCATCCGCGAAGAGAAGCAGCCCGCCGGGCACACAGCCCTGGCCCAGGTGGGCGGCGGACACAGGCCAGCTGAGTGTGAACCGGACCGTTGCCGGTGATCTGAGTGAGCCTGGCGCGGTTTTGTGTCAGGTGTTTCTATCCTAAGTGGATCCTCGTTCTCAGATTTACTCTATGTTCGCTGTAACACCCTCCGAGTCTCTGCCAGAGAAGCAGCAAAGCTGTTTCAATAGTTGCCAATATCTCCAGCATTTGAAATCAACGGCCATGACTCGTGTCACACTTAGTCGCAGGCAGTCTCAGAGCACCTTCACATACGTTAGCTCAACTACCCTGCCGGGCGGGAAAGTCTGGAATTATTGTCTCCACTTTGCAGGTAAGGAAGCTGAGGCTCAGAGAGGTTGACTGGTTTGCCCAAGTCCCACAGCCAGTAAGAGGCAGAGCTGGGGCTCGAACCCGGGCCCCCTGACTCTCAGCCTGGAGCTGTTTGCAGCTCCCCGGCCCCGGGGGCACGAGGAGCAGCGGTGTCATGGCCACCGCCCTCCGCGGGCTGTCGCCCCCAGGCTGCTGTACCGCTCCATCGACTCCCACACGGAGGACAAGGGCCCCATTTACAACCACCGCGTGGAGATCTCCGTCTTCTTCATCATCTACATCATCATCATCGCCTTCTTCATGATGAACATCTTCGTGGGCTTTGTCATCGTCACCTTCCAGGAGCAGGGGGAGCAGGAGTACAAGAACTGCGAGCTGGACAAGAACCAGGTGGGCCCCGGGGGCGCGAGGGGCCGGGGGGGGGCTGCAGCTCGGGGCCCCCCGGGGGAGGATGTGGTCAGGAGAGAGCCCCAGCCCCCCACCCCCTGTGCCTCCTGGAGGCCCAAGGGCAGGAGGAACGCAACCCTGCAGATCCAGCTTGCAGCCGCGCTCAGCCAACAGGGCCTGTTAACAGCTCCTCAGGGAGACGCGGTGGTGGGTCTGGGGGGTGCTGTGAAAGAGCCTCTCACCCGCACCTAGAAGCGGATGAGTCAGGAGGTGCCCAGGGTGGGGCGGCACCGTTGATAGAGAGGAAGGAAACCAGGACAGTGAGAGTGGAGGTTTGGGGAGGGGAGAGGACGGCTTAGAAACCACCGTTAGATGGTTTCCTGTAGAACCGAGAGGCCGTGCACGCAGAGGGCGGGAATGGCTCCAGCAGGAGGGACGCGGCCACGCCGGCCCTGCGCTGAGATCCGCGGCCGGGAGGGCAGGCTGGCTGTGCGGTCAGGAGGCCGGGAAGCGTCCACGGGAGATGCCACGCGTCCGTGGGGGACTCGAGCTCTGCTAGGGAAGGAGCACCCCCCGTCGGGCCCGCTGCACCCCTTGCAGCTCCGATGTCCACACCTTGGGTCTAGACTCAGCCATCTGGCCGCTGTGTGGACTTTGGATCGTAAGGAAGCCAGGAGAGAGGGATTGGCGAGTGTAGGCGAGAGGTGACGGTAGAGATGGAGAGAACAGAACCGGTCAGGCTTGGAGGCTGGGGTGAGAGAAGGGCCTGGTCCTGACTGGGCTCCGGGCACAGCGCAGAGATGGTCGGAGTGTAGTCGGCCCAGGATCCCACCCCCTGGCCGTGAGCTGTGACTTCTGGTCTGCGGACCCCGGCAGATAAGAAAGATGCACTTAGGACAGGAAAGGAACGTTGAGGAGAGACGGGCCCCCAGGAGAGTCTGTGGCCGGGAAACCATCCGAGAGAAGACAAACTATCAAACAGTCAGCAAGTATTTACCAGATGTGCCCCCGAGCATTTGCGGTGTACAGCAGGCATCGCCGAGATGGAGAGAAGGCGACACGGACCCCCTGACTACGTCCTGACGGGGACTAACTAGAGAGGGTCTCTCCCCGGTTCAGGGAGGGATAGAAAATCAAAAAACGTCCAAGTAGCAGCTCAGCCTCTAAACGAGCTAGAGCCATAGATGGTCTCTCTCTCTCCCAGAGGACCCACCCCCGGGGTGTGCGGCTTCCTCTGCACCCACCCACCCCCGCCATCCCCCCGTCATCCGGGTTTCTCACCCCTGTCTCCCCGACCCAGCGGCAGTGCGTGGAGTACGCCCTCAAGGCCCGGCCCCTGCGGAGGTACATCCCCAAGAACCAGCACCAGTACAAGGTGTGGTACGTGGTCAACTCCACCTACTTCGAGTACCTGATGTTCGTCCTCATCCTGCTCAACACCATCTGCCTGGCCATGCAGGTCGGTCCCGCGGGCCGGCCACGGGGCCTGCCGGTGGGCACACGGGGCGCGTGTCGCCGTCACGCTGGCCAAGGGGGCGGGGGGCGGCTGGAGGAACACAAGTGTCCCTTCTGGAGCGGGGAGGGTCCCAGGATCCTGGGTTGATGAGACGGAGGGAGGGGAGTGGAGCACAGGTGACCCTGGAGGGGCCGTGACCGGTAGTGGGCCGAGCTGGGTGGAGGCCGCTGAGGGCCAGGAGGCCGGCAGAGCTGCCCCCCGGTCGGGGCAGGAACGCAAGCCTCTGCGCAGCTGCGCTGGCAGTGGCTTAGAGGCGGGAGGGGTCCGCGGGGCTCCCTGGGTCCACGTGGCCCCCACGGGGCTGGTCGGCCCCCCGGGCCTCTCTGCTGAGGGGTGGCTGGGAGCAGGGAGCCCCAGGCTCATTTCATGGTCCCCCGGCCCCTCCAGCACTACGGTCAGAGCTGCCTGTTCAAAATCGCCATGAACGTCCTCAACATGCTCTTCACCGGCCTCTTCACGGTGGAGATGATTCTGAAGCTCATCGCCTTCAAGCCCAAGGTAGGCCTCTGAGACGGGCCTCTGGTCCACGGTGCTGGGCGGACAGGGCGGGGGGCAGTGGGTGCAGAGTCTCCGCGAGGGACCGTATCCTCCCGACGATAAACGCTCCAGCTCCGGAGCCCGCGGGCCTTGAGCCAGGCCAGCTCCTCGAAGCAGAATCTCAGCCCGCGGTCCGGGCCGTGGTCTGGACACGGGGAGCAGGGCCGTGCCTGCGCAAACCTCCTTGCAGGGTGTAGGCAGGATGGTCCTCGTCCCCCCACCGTGGCCCCGGCCCCCGGCACGTCCTCTAGAGGAGACTGGAAACCAAACCTCTCGAGGCCCAGCCCCCCAGACCCACCCGGGCTCTGTTCTCTCCCCGTTTCGCCCGCCGTGCAGATTAAGAGCCTGGATGTAGAAGCTGAGCCGGGGCCGCGTTTGCTCAGGGCTGGGTGTCTGTTTCCCCACCTCAGGGCTGCATCACCGCCCCCTGTACCTTCCAGTACGGGACGGACCTGCAAATGTCCCTGCTTTGCTACTTGTAAGCAGCTTCTAGAAAAAAGGCTGGGAGAGGAGATTAGAGCTGCTGGCTGAGTGAGGCAGGGCAGGGCAGGGCAGGTTGGCTCCCCGTCACTTGGATTATCTGTGCCCTCCCCAACCCACCTGCCCCTGGGCCTCAAGGACGGAGGGTGACCCGGTTCAAGCAGGCCTTCCATCTCCGGCCCTGTAGACAGGTCAGCATCGCCGGCGTCCACTGACCTGGGCTTCACGGGGGGCGGCTGCCCCGGAGGGGGTGTCCCAGTGGCTTGGAGGCTCCCAGCTGCTGCGCAGCTTTGGGGGGCGGTGAGAAGGAACGCGTTGTCTCCAAGAGGGTCGTGCAGGACAGCTTTCCAAACCTTCTCTTCCCCACTGTTACGAGTTTTTCCAGATGTAACACAGGTCAACGGGGGGTGAAAAGCAGGAGTCCCTGGCCCTGTATTCCATTTCCATTCAGATGTTCACCTGCCCCGGGACTAGCCGGGCCGGGAGGGGTGCCCCTTGGTTGTCGGATCCCTATTCAGCGCCAGGATCTGCGTCGTCTTCTCTGAATTTTAACATTCCACCAACAATTCTCAGTAACCCGCAGTGCTACACACACCTCGTCACGTAGAATCCTCAAGACGCCTCTCCAAGATAGGTATTAGCTCCTCGTCTTAGGGAAGAGGGGAGTGAAGCTCAGAGCAATTAAGTGTCGTATTAATTACACCATTATTAAGCCGCAGAACTGGGAATAGAAGCCGGTGTGTCTGACTTCGTAGTCGATGTAATTTCCGCCACACAGAGCTGTTAACAAGCACCTTCCCACACCAGGTGTTCTGCTGGGAACTTTCCAGAAAGAGGGAAACCACCTTTGAGGGGCTTCAAAGACAAGACAGACCGTATTCTTACCATGCCGAATCTTCCCCTCTCATTGAGGATGCCTGGGATGCTGGCTGATTTTCAGAGAATAAGACTCCTAGTGAATGTCATTTGGTGATAATAATGGTGTTTTCCTATCTCCTCCAGAGCAGCAACTCAACTCCGTCTCACTTTCCCTTCCAAGCCCTGTCCCATTCAGGGGCAGGGAAGACCATGGAATGTCCCCGGCCACCTTCTGTGGGGTCCCCTGTGGTCCTATTCCCAGCCACGCGGCACGGGAGCCGGCGGGCTCACAGCCCGCAGCAGCGCGCCCCGGGGAGGCTGGGAGGCCGGGCCGCACTGGGGCTGAGCTTCCGACTCAGACGACAGCCTCCAGGAGGGAAACTGGCATCATTTTCACCCCGTTTTGTGAGACATACAGTTTAAATATTTCAAAGCCTTGAGTCATTCCACGTTGGCTCAGACGTGTTTCACATGATGCCTGATGCCGGCTGCAGGGCCCTACAGGGGACTTCCTGAGTCAGGCTCCCGAGCGCAGGAGATGCACTGGGCAAACCTGCCCTAAGGAGTACGTGGCAGTGACACCCGCAGGGGCCTCTGCCTGGAAAACACTCTCCCTGAATCCTGCATACCCAGGAGCAAGCCCGTCTCCCGGGAAGCAGCCAGGTAGGGCGCTCTAAACCATGAAGCACCCAACTTCCTCCATCTCTAGTTTTCTGGTGTGAGACGATGGGGTGAAATAAGAGAAACTTTTCCAGAGAAGTAAGAGAGCCATCCTGGGGCCATCTGCATTTCACAAGTGCCAGGGTCTGTCTATGGTATGAACAACAAGGGACAAGGACCTTTCCTGGGAATACCCTGCAGGGGCTTCTGGCAGCAGAGGGGGGAGGGTCCCCGGCCAGACAAGCCTGTCCAGTTGGGAGGAGAGTGGGCTTCCTGGATTCTCGTTAGGAGGAGACTCCAAGAAAAGCATCCTCAAGATATCCAGGAAGAAAACCAAACCAGAAAATACTTGAGAGGACTCCCCTGGTGGCGCAGTGGTTAAGAATCCGCCTGCCAACGCAGGGGACACGGGTTCGAGCCTCGGTCCGGGAAGATCCCACATGCCACGGAGCAACTAAGCCCACAACCCACAACTACTGAGCCCGAGTGCCACAACTACTGAAGCCCGTGAGCCTAGAGCCCGTGCTCCGCAACAAGAGAAGCCACCACAACAAGAAGCCCGTGCACCGCAACGAAGAGTAGCCCCCGCTCGCCACAACTAGGGAAAAGCCCGTGCGCAGCAACGAAGACCCAACACAGCCAAAAATAGATAAATAAATAAAATTTTTTAAAAAGAAAGTACCTGAAGCTCTGGTGGAAATATCTAGCTGGATCTGGCCCTAGAACCGGTGCTCCTAACGTGATCGTGTGTTTGTGCCGCAAGTGAGTTTGCACCTGCGAGTGTGAGCTGAGGAAGGACAGTTAGGCAGCGAGGACGCAGGAGTTGACATGTGTCCTGACATCAGGTGTCTGAGGTTGGCCTGCTGGGCTTCCTACTCTGTCCCTTGGTCTCTGTGGTTGGTTGGCTGGTCGGCTGGTCGGTCTGAAGTTTGGCCTCGTTCTTCCGTCGTCCCCATGGAAACTGATGCTCTTGGTCTTCATTTCCATCTGTTCTGCTCGCCACCTCATGGAAAACACATTGACTCAAGTAGATCTCTGCTCTGCTCCTAAAATTCACATTCTGTCTGGAGAATGGGGCAGGTGACAGGAGTGTCTTGAACACCTAATGGCCAGAGGGAATTTCTCCCCGAGCGGAGGACTGCGCTGGACATTCCCGACGGTCCCTGGGCCCTACGGGGGGCTGTGCAGGACCAAGCTGGTCAGCGTGAAAAGGTTTCGGATAGAATCGCCTGAAGTTAACTAAATAGCTGGACTGTCCTCCTATCGTGAACAGAAATCTATCAGCAAAGACAGGAAAAAACTTTTAAGATACACTTTATGATACGCATTGAAAAATATCCAATGCCTAAGAATAAATCTAACCAAAAACCTCTAAGACCTTTACAGAAGATCTGTGAAGTTTCACATAGAGGAGTTAAAGAAAACTCAGTAAGTGGAGAAACATGCCATGTTCATGAATTGGGGAAGTCGGCGTTATAAAGATGTCATCTCTCTTCAGTACAATCCCAGTTAAAACTCCAGGTTGACCTTTAACCCAAGCCCTTCAGGGTCAATAGGGCGACCCTGGGGGTTTCAAGGCTCCAGTCCCTTTGGGCAGCTCGGCCGTGACTGTGGAGGTTCCAGGGCAGGGCCAGCCCCAGATGCTCCACGGTCAGCCCCGGGGGGTGGGGTGATCACGTGCCTGCAACTTGCTGTTGACCATGACCCCGCAGGTGATGAAGGGAGAAGGGGCCCAGGCTCCTGCTCAGAGAAGCAGCTCGGCCCGGGGAGGCGGGAAGGTTCCCGACTACCCCTCCTCCACCCGGGGACCCACCTGGGCCTTGGCAGGTGAGAAAGCAGGTTCAGAGATTCTTCGTCTTATTTAAATTAATTCAAATCTCTGTGTCCACGTGGCCGGCGGCTGCCATATTGGACCGCGGGGCTCTAGACACCGCTTCTCCGCAGGCCGTTCGCGGGGTCTGTGTCCCTCCATGCGTCCGCCTCACCCCAGCTGCTCTGGCTTCATGGACCCAGGTGGGTGACCTCAGGTGTGGGAGCCCTGTGGGAAGAGTAAGACGGGCTCCTGGCCCGGCGTCCCCCGTGTGGGTCCCCTCCCGGCCCCCCAGTCGTCCCCGGACCTCCCGGGTCCAGTAGCTGCAGATGGCAAGGCAGGCGGTTCAGTGGTCAGCGCCAAGCTGTGAGCTCTGCCAGAAAGTCTGAGCTGAGAGTGTGGATGGCCTTGGCCTTGCCGAGGACGAAGGCAGCCTTCCCCTCATCTCTGACTGTGCTTATGCGTGAGCGTCCCGGCCCCTGGTGCCCCCAGAATAAAGTCTCCTCTGCCATCCTTAGGACGGTTTTCTGTCTTGGGAAGGACTGTTGCCCGAGACACGGTACGGATTTCCGGGGTGAGCGGTCAAGGTAGGGAGGGTCATCACCAGCTGACTCCTTCCCTGGGCTGTGGCAGAGGGGCCAGGAGGGGGAGGCGGTGGTCAGGGAGCCTTCAGGGAGGCTGTCTCCAGCCAGGACTGCAGCCAATTCTTCCGTCTGTCCTCAGCTCTGTCCGCGTCCAGAACCTTCTTTCCTTGAAGACCCAGCATGTGCTTCCACGTCAGTAACAAACAGCCTTTCTCACATGAGCACAACCTCCAGCCAGCTTGGGGCTCCTCAGGGGCACCCCCGCCCCAGCAGATGGGGAGGGGCTTCCGGGGCCGGACCCGCTCTCTCTGGTGTTTCCTTGTCCCCGGTGAGCGAGCCGCTCCCGCTCCGGGAGAGGGGCCGGACGGGTGGAGAAGTAGTGTGAGCCCCCCAGCTGGTGACCGTCTGACAAGGGAAGGGACCCGTCTGCACAGCTGAGCCCTGCCTGCCTTCCCGCTCAAGCGGGGCTCGAGTTTAGGCTATGATTTTCCTTAACGTCCAAAATCAGCTCTGCCCTCTGTCCCCCTAAAGAAGGCCAGCGGGAGCCACACCAAAGGGTAGGTTCCGTCGGGGCCGCCCGGGCAGATGGGGCAAGAGGAACCAGGGCCGGGCTCTTCCAAGTGCCGGGAAGACCCCTTAGGCAGGAGCCGTCGAGCTGGGGTCCTGGGAGGGAGTCCTCCCTGAGCTACTGAGAGAACGTCAGGACCCTTTCCTTAGAGCCAGTAAAGGACCAGGAGATGGAGGAGAAAGTGTGGTGGCCGGCAGGAAAGGATGCCAGCCAGGGCCATTCCGTCTCCTGTCTGGAAAGCTGAAACTACTAGAAACTGGCTTTGTCTTTGCCAGATACTACATTGCAGCTAAAATCTGCTTTCTCTCCAGCTTTACCTCTGGATCCAGCCGTACCTCTCGCCCTAATTCCCCTCCTAACAGTTTTAAGTCAGGCGGACGTTTCTGCAAGGGGCAAAGATTTTTGTGAGGCTTTATTTCTTACAAAGCAAAGTTTACTTTGTTTCTTGCTTGATCACCCCCTGACCCCAGATCCCACCGACAGAAGAAATTCTGGAGACAGAGCAGGAAGCCCACCTCCCCCCTCAGCATCACCTCGAACGAGCCGGGAGGGCACGTAGGGCTGTGGTCCAGACACGCCCTGTTCTCTCCGCGTCCGTTCCTTGGTGGGGAGGGGAGGCTGGCTTAGCTGGGCCGGAGTGGGGTCGGGGCCACCTCAGTCTGGCCAGGCTGCTCGGACAGACACTGCAGAAAGCTCCTTCTCACCGCCTGGAGGCTGGGGCTCCCAGATAGGAGTACCAGCAGGGCCACGTTCAATGAAGGGCGCCCCGTCCGGCTCACAGCTGTGTCCTCGCAGGTGGAAGGGGCGAGGGAGCTCTGTGGGGTCCCCTGTTCAAGGACCTCAGACCCGCTCCTGAGGGCTCCACCCTCATGGCCTAATCACCTCCCAGAGGCCCCCAGTACCATTCCACTGGGCATTCGGGAAATCTGCAGGGGGCAGACCCCACGGTGTGCGGGCCGGGTCTGCCCCGGGGAGAGTGGCCCTGCTTGTCCTGAAAGAGCATTAATGGATCGTTCACTCGAGGAGCAAGTAGGTAACGTTTAGCAGAAACTGGGACCCGGTGGCCGGTTAGCGGCCAAGGTTCAGCGCAGCTCAGACTACCACTAAATATGAACGTCTCCTTCTGTTTCCTTCCGACATGGAAAGTTCAACTCTAAAAGCACCATGAGCCAGCAAGAATATTTCCTTTTCGGAAATTGCCCGGAAAGTTGGACATTCTTTCAGGCTGGCTGGTGGGCTTCAATCCCTTTAGAACCAAAGGTCCCTTTTGGCAATAAATACTTAGTATACTACTTCCTTAATTTTCCTTAAATAAAGTTCGGAGGAAATCTAAATCCTTATGTATAGGAAACTCACACCTATACACATAATGTCAATATATATATGTCTATAATTCCTAAGCTATAATGGGAAAAGTCTGTGTTTAGCTCCGCACCCCCTTTACTGGCGGTCTGCAGGTACTCGATGCCGGGTGGGCAGGGGGCGTGGCAGTCAGTACGATCCAAAGTAATCCCAGCCCTCGTGGAGAGGCCCCGTGTGCGGAGGGCAGGGCAGCCGTCGCGCGTTCCGTTATTTAATGTGGAGATGATTCACGCTGGGTGACGCGGCCGCGTGAGAGTCACCGCGAGGGGACGAGGCCCCTGCGCCTGTGGGCAGGGGTGTCCAGACCCGCCAGCCTGGGCCTGCGGGAGGGCAGGGGGAGGGCCGCTAGCAGGGCCGAGACCCCGACGACGGTGGCGGGGACAGTCCCGGCGAGGCTGCGCGAGCTGGGCCCGCCTCCCCTGGAGGCTGGCAGTCACTCTGTTTGACGCGGGAGGGGCCAGGCCTGGTGGCGCATCTCCGGAGCCGAGGGCGGCGCTCCTGTTCGCTCAGGCTTCTCTAAAGCGGGCGCAGGTGGAGGCTGCAGGGCCGCGCTGGGCCACGCCTGCTGGGGCTAAGGAGGGGCCGGCCTGTTAGGCGGCTTGCGTCGGGAAGGGCGGGGGGCGAGGATGGGACCGTCAGGTCGGGCTCGGGGGGCTCCCCCCGGGGCGTAGTCTGCGGGATGCGCCGAGAGAAGATGCCAGGTGGGCAGATGGCGCCTCGCTCCCACCGGGGCTGCCGTCCTCTGCACCCCCTCCCCCCTCCAGGGGCCCCCGGTGTCCCTTTGAAGCGGGTGCCTGCGGACGCTACCGTGTGTCAGACGGCCTTGCCCGCGCTCGAGGCGTATCCCCTCGAACCCTCGTCCTGGGCGATCCCGCAGCGGGGTCCTGCCGTGGACCCAGGTGCCCGCTGGGGTGGAGGAGACCCTCCCCAGGCCCCGGAGGAGCCCAGCCGACCCCCGGTCCCCTCACCCCCGTGGGAGGTGGCAGGTCAGGTCGGGCTCACGCTCCGCCCACACCTGTGCACTTCCAGGCGCCCAGAAGCACCCGTTACATCTCGGTGAGATAAATGAACGAGGGCCTTTGAAACCTTCCTGGGGAGAAAAAAGCTTAATTCCCGAGAAGAAACCAGAGCAGCTGTCCACTTCGAAGGGTGCACTCCTCTAACTCCTGGGAGTGCGGCCCCCCCCACCACCACCCGCCCAGGGTCTCCTTTTTGCCCCCCGCCCCTGTCTGCTGCTGCCCTCTGCCCCGCCCGCTCCGGGGCAGCCCCCGGGCTGTCTATGCTGGGGGGCTCCGGGGCTTCTGAAGGGGCGCGTCACAGGGTGGGAGCAGCCAGGGGCCGGGAGCAGCTGTGCACCAGCCATGCCGCCCCACTAGACGCCAGTAATTTCCTTGATGACCGTTAGATCTGAATGACATCCTGACGTCGCACAGTTTCTATGATCTCTGTGTGGCGGCAGAGTTACCCGTGTGACACACAGCTGCCGGCTGCCCCCACCGCCTCCCACAGCCCCCTGTCCCACGGCCCGGAACCAGGCCCCGCCTCCCAGCTCACGCCAGCGGGGCCCTTACTCGGCGGGGCCCCCGTCCCCAGCCAAGCACACGCCGTCTGCCCGCCCCATTTTAGGCCCTGCCTCCTCCAGGAGGCCCTTCTGCTTGCAGCAGCTCCACGTCCAGCCTCCACCCAGGCCCCCCCGCCCACCACGTCGATCTCTGGGGCCCCATGTGTCCCTGGAAGGGAACAGTCTTGGGGCAGAGACCTGGACAAAGTCCAGTCAGCTTCCCCACCAGGAAGAGCGTCCGGTCACCTCCTCTGTGTTCCTTGCCTTCTCTCTGCTGGACCCGTCAGCGGTAGATAAGGAAGCCGCGCAGGAGGGGCTGGAGAAGAGAAGGAAGCCGGCAATGGCAGTACAGTCCCAGGTGTGGAGACTCCTGTGGACCCCTCACCACCACCGTGTTTTAAAGCTGGTGTTGACTCTGCTCTGGGCGGGGAAGGGGCTGAGAGTCCAGAATTCAGGGGCCAGGGCGTGTGCCTGGACCTCCCAGCAGCAGCCCTGCTCTCGGGACCAGAGACAGGATGTGGGCCCACCTGGCAGCCCACTCCTCTCCTCCCAGCCCTCCAGCCAGAGCAGAAGGGGCCTGGGTCTCCCCGGGAGGAATAGTGGCTTCTAGGAACCTGGCAGTTAACTATCTGTGTGAACCTGAGTTTGACAGAATCTAGCCAGGACAGCTTGCTTATGGCCACCAATCTCAAAGCGATGCTGGATTTCATCCGAGAATCTCAGGACAGGCAGTCCTCACTAGGATTCAAGATGAGACCCACTGAAGGGAGCTTGGGATTCTGGAACCTTCACTTTCCCCTCCTCCTTCCACATTCCTGAGCCTTGCCTTCCCCGCTACCCCCAAAGCTGGCCCTGTGCGTCCGGCCCCCCTAGAAGGGGACGGCCCAGCTCCAGCAACCATGGCAGCCGCTGGAACTCGCTGGGCTTCCTACAGGTGCAGACACTTCACTTGTGTCATTCCTGCCCTAACCCACAGGTCGCCGTGTCATAGGGGGAAACTGAGGCACAGAGAGGTGCGGTTATCTGCTCAAGGTCACCCAGCCAGTAGGTGCCAGAGGGAGGGCTCGAACCCAGACACCCTGCCTCTGAGGGTCTCACGCCCTTCACCACTACACCCCCTCTTCCACCTCGGAGCAGCTGCAGGCGTGGAGGGAATCGGGGCACAGATAATCCAAGAGAGGAGAAGCCAAACTTCTCATGCAGGTGAAATGCATCGCGGATGCTGGGGCAGCAGCGTCCTTTCCGAATCACGTTGTGGTGAACCCGGGACTGATTTGGTCCACGTCTCTTCTGCCGTGGCAGCCAGTGAGGGGAGGGCCGTCGCCCTCCGGAGAAGGGGTTATTCCCAGCGGGCGCTCGCCTTTCAGCCCAGGGGGACACGCACGAGACCTCCTGAGGCTGGGGACCCACTCGCCCTGCAGGGTTGGAGATGGCGAGAGAAAGTCTTCCCCCAAAACGCCGTCCGCCCCTGCGTGGGCAACCCTGCCTGGCTCTGAGGATCTGGACGTTGAGAGGTTTGGTTCACCACTTCAGGGAGAGCCCAGAGCCCCTTCCGCTAACTCTGACTTCCACCAGAGAAAGAACGAGTGACAGGTGTGACCTGGAGGTCAGCCTGATGGCGAGAAAACAAGTCTATGGTTTTTTTTCCATTCTGCTTCCTCCATCGTACTCCCCAAACCCATGTCACCCGTGGTTTCCAGCAGTCGAGGAGATGGGTGGCAACAGGTGTGTGTGCATGTGTGTGACAGAGAGGACACGGCTCTTGCACTGAGCACAGGGGGCTACCTTCCTCCCAGGCCCCGCCCACCTGGGGAATTGGCCAGGTGTGTCCCTTGGCGACCTGTCGAGCCCCCTGGAGGGTGTCAGCGTGTTTCTGGGATGGGTGTGGACGGCTGGGAGGCGGCGCTGACAGCAGGGTCTGAAACCGTGTTCATGGTCCAGCTTGGAGGGTGGACGGGGCAGGAAGGGGGTGGATGGGGGAGGGGGAAGCTGCCTCTTAAAGGGACCCTGTCACCCCCCACCGTGTGTAAACCTCCTCCGGGCGGGAATGGGTGGGGCTCTGCGGCCAGTAGAGGCCTTGGCCCCGGGCCCACAGGACAGAGGGGCCGACCAAACGCGCCAGCAGCCCAGTCTGTGGAGGGCGAGGGGGCGGGAGAGGCCAGGCAACCCGGCGGAAGCCGCGGGCCGCAGAGCGCCGGGGCGGGCCTGGCCGTCCTGTGCACCCACACAGCGGAGCTCAAGAGTGCGGATGACACAGGCGATGCATGGGGTGGGTGAGGGTTGCAGGGTCCCTGGGGGCCGGGCTCCTGCCGGAGCTCGCCAGCTGTTAACCTCTCGTCTGCCTCGCCTCTGCCTGCCTTCTCCCTTTCTGTCTCTCCCCTCATCCACGCTGTGGACCGAGGCCAACTCACCCATCTGTTCCAGGTCCCTCTGGTGAACCAACAGACGCCAGCCCCTCCCCGCTCCTTGAGCGCCGAGACGCCCACCGACCTCTCTCCTCCTCTCGCCCCCAGACCCGAATAACGATTTGCCACTGCGTTTTCTAGGCTGGATGCCGGGCGTCCTGGACTCTCCTCTGGTTCCTGCTTCCTCCTTTCTCTTCCTGGACATCCCCTCCCTGTCCCTCCCCAAACAGCTCTACCCACAGAGATGGTTTTCCTCCCTAGAGATAGTCCCCCAGTGTTTTCCAAAACCTGATGTTAAAGCACACGCACATTTATCGTTTGTCCGGGGTCTTCACTCTTTGCCCTCAAAACCAGTGCTCTGCACGTGCCCTGTGACGCCGTGGGAGGAGCCTGGAGGGGGTCGGTTCTTTCCCGCTCACAGCACGTGACTCGAATGGGAGAGAGAAGCCTCTCGGTGCCCCCGAAGGCTCCGGGATATTCAGAAAAATACTCTGGGAAGCCAGCAGGGTTTCAGGCGACCCTCATCTCACCTACGCCCTGGCCAACCTCTGCTCCCCGCCGGGCTGTCCAGAGTCCACGGTGGCATTTCTGCTTTTTTTTTTTTGGCAGAAAAGCCTGGGAACCGAGAGGTCCCTTTCCCCGTGACCTGACCTCCACACTGAGAATAACAGCCCTGGGACAGCATGTCTTGTGATCCATCTGAGAGCGGGCACGGCTAGGAAGGGCGGGGCTGGAGGGGTCAGGGGGCTGGAGGGAGTTGGCAAGAAGTGGGAGAGCACAGACTCCTCTGAGACTCAGAAACAGAGAGCGAGAGTTGGCCACCCCAGGAGGGCCAGGGAGAGGGACCGGGGAGACTCTTAAGAGGCCAGCCCGATGCTTTCTTACCTCCTCACCAACCTCAGAAGTGCACCTCCTGGAAGCCCCAGCTCGTGGCTCAGAGGCCGGGGCATCCCTTGAAGAGCCAAAGGGGCAGATGTCCTTTCTTATGGAAAGACAAACGCCCTCGGTGCTGGGCCCTCCCCGCCGCACCCCTGGGGAGGACGGCTGTGTGGTTCCCGGGGCCCCTGAACAGCGTGACATGCGTGTGTCACAGGGCATTTTGCTCCCTTTCCCCTGCACTCTGCGAGGCAGTGGTCCCGACCCAAGAACCCGCCCTCTCTTTGCAGAGAGCCTGCCCGCCCAGGACTCCAAGAACCCTCACAGGAAGGGGACAGCCCTTGGTTGACCAGTTGTCCACGAACTTTGAAAAAGTCTTTCAAAAACATCCATCCGTTCCCTTCCCCAAATATGGTGTAAAACAAACAAAATCCATGTGTACAGGACAGAGGAGTGGAGTCGGCATCCTAATCGCTCCTCCTAGACACGACAGCCCCCAGACCCCCAGCCAGCCTGCAGGAAAGGCTGCGAGGCCCTCAGTCTCGCGGGGGAGGGTTTCAGCAGGGTCCCGAGTCAGAGTATGACGGCGCTGAGCATGGCGGTGCTTCAGAGACACCCCTGCCCCGAGAGCCGGTCTGGGGTCACCTCCCACGTTACCAAACCTTGGGACTGACCTGGCCCCCGTCCCCTTTCAGGGAGGAAAGCCTCTGTCCAGAGGCAGCGGGCCCGTGCAGGGCTGCCACGAGGGTGACCTCGTCCCAGATGCTGCTCTGATGCCACGGTCCCCTCGTTATCACGAGCTTCACACGGCTCCACCCCTGAGCCCAGAGGGCCTGGCTGCGCCTGGACCACACCGACGGCCGCTTGCTAATTCCCAGGCCGCCCCGCGAGGGCCCCGCCCCTGTTCCCTCCCCCACCCCACCCCCCACCCCCCCCCGCAGGCAGGCCTCCGAGGAGGTGCTGGAGGCCTGGGAGGGGCTGGGGAAGTAGGACCCGCGGCGAGGGGGGTGGGTCTGGAGGGGGCGGAGCCCCGCCCCGCTCGGACTCGGCAGCGACAGTGCGGCCCGACGGCGGTGCTCTGTTCTTGTCTGTCTGACCTTCCTTTTCACTCCCGTCCTGCCGCCCCGTGTAGGGCTACTTTAGTGACCCCTGGAATGTCTTTGACTGCCTCATCGTAATTGGCAGCGTAATTGACGTCATTCTCAGTGAGACGAATGTGAGTATGACTCTGCCCAGGACGCCTCCGTGTCCCTCCCTCTTTACCTCCTCCGGTTTATTTTTCGGTTTCCTGTTTTACCCCCGCCAGTCATGCTTTTCTCTCGCACCTGCCGCCGTCCTGGGGGACATGAGCCCCCGCACTGTCCCCAACTCTGCCGGGCCGGGCAGGGGGCGGCCGGGGCTCCTCCTCCTCCAGGACGCCCGCCCGGCCCCCCCACCCCGACTAACCCGGCTTTTGTCAGGCTCCGCGAGCACCAGGTGCCAGGTTTGCGCCTCCAGAACTGTGGAGTGGTAAGAGGGTCCAGTACGCCCACATAACCTCTTTCTTTTCTCATTTTTTTCTCTCCTCTCCTTTCTTTCATGCTTTTTTTTTTCATTTTCCTCTTCCTTTTGTTTTGTTTTTCTTTGTTGTTGGTTTTTCCTCCTCTCTCCCTCCCCTGGCCCCTCTGCCCCGTGCAGCACTATTTCTGTGATGCATGGAACACATTTGACGCCTTGATTGTTGTGGGTAGCATTGTTGATATAGCCATCACCGAGGTAAACGTAAGTACCGGCGTCCCGCCCTGCGACGCCGTGCCTGCCCCGCGCTCACCGCATCGCTCTCCTCCGCCTCCTCGTCGCTTCCCTCCAAGCTCCTTATTTCCGCTAAGTTACTCTTGTTTGTTCGTTTAAATTGGTTTAAAGGATTTTCGTTCTCATTGCTTTACTTCGCAATTTTTTTATTCTTTTTTTTTTTTTTTTAACGTTTGGAACGAGCTGGCCCCCCTTTCCTTCTGAGTTTTGATTGCCGCATCCTTTCCTTCCCCCTTTGCAACTGGCCTAGCATGACACACACTGTCTAGGAGGGTGCAGCCCTGGGATCCCGGAGTGAGACGGCGGAAGGGCGTCTACAACCGCTGGGCAGCTGCCGGGGCAGCCCCTTCCCACCCCCAGCATCCGGGGGATGAGCTCTCCCGAGGACCACGTGACGGCTCGCACTTGGCCGGCACTGTCAGCCCAGCATAGTCACGCTAAAACGGCCCCTCCACTGCGAGGCGGGGGAGAACAGCCCACACCACCCCTCTTTTCTGGAGAGGGCTCCTCCCCCACCCCCCCCCCAACTTGCCGTGGGAGCACCTGGCCCCAGGTGAACCTGCCCCAGAGGACCGGCCTGGCCCTGCCTGGCTCTCCCCCTCACCAGCCCCCGCCCCGGCTCCAAGACCTCCTGCACCCGCTCCCGGGAGCTGCCCCCTCCTAGACAGTCCCTGTAGCCCCTGCACACGCCCCTCTGCTCCCCGGCATGTTCACCCTTCTCTCTTTCTCTACAGGCAAGCCCTCTTGCGGTTGGTCTTTGACATGTGTGGTTTAGTTCTTTTGTCAGGATTTTTCCTTGGTTAAGAGACTTGGTAATGTTTGGGCAAATGTCGATGCACTGAACCATTGAGTAACAGCACGGAGCAGATGCTCTAGAGTTCTGATCTAAGGTGTCAGAAACACCCCACGACCGCCACCGTCCCCCCTCCTTGTCCTTACCCGCCCCGTCCACCCCGTAGCTGCCTGCCAGCCAGTTGAACTGATGTCATTTTATGTCCTGATTCCACTGATCAGAAGTCCTGTCCGCCCGCTTCAAGTGGGTGGACATTGGGAGGAGGCTGTTCTGCTTTCCCCGTGCCCCCCTGTCAACCTGGCCCCCCCGCTGCTCGCCCTGTAGCATAGATTCGACGGCCCCTCTGTCTCGGGGATCCCCCAGGGTCGTCTTTGTCTTGGTGTGTGTGTGTGTGTGTGTGTGTGTGTGTGTGTGTGTGTGTGTGTGTGTACATACGTGTGTACGCTCCCTTGACCTCTGCCAAATCATTGGAGCACAAGGAAACCAAGCTCCCCACTCAGACTCCATGCCTCCCCTCCCTTGGCACTGCCCCCCCCAGTGGCTGGATGGACCCCAAGTTGTATCCCAGGATCTGTCACGGCCCTGCCTACACGTATCCACCGGCCAGGGCCTGTGCTCGGACCGAGGGGCCCTCGGAGGAGACCAGGGACGGGCAGGGTGAGCCTGCGTCTGGAGGCTGGGTCCCCGTGGGGAGCCGTGCCAGGGGACTTGGGGCCGATGGCAGAGACCCGCAGGAAGGTGACAGCGGGCAGCGGGCAGCGGGCAGCTCCCTGGGTGCAGAGGGCCCACCTCGGTCCCGGGGTCCTCTGGGGCGCTCCCTGATGGCCAGGCCCACGCCGCTGCTCAGCCTGCCGTTTTCTCTCAAACTACTGCTGTTTTTAAAGAAAAACAAAGACAAAGGAAAAAAATTCTAGAGTATGAAGTTTCTACCCCAGAAAGTGACTGCTGGAATTGGGGGTGGTGCAGGACCCCAGGAACGGCGCGCGGCGTCACACGCAGACCCTCCACTTGTACAACAGCTTCCGTTCGCGATTCGCCTCGGCGCCCAGCTTGTGTGCCGTGAGCCTGAGCTGGACAGACGAGAGTGACCACCCCCGACTGCCGATGCACGGGGGGGGGGAGGGGGCGCGGGCCAGTGCCCTTTGCTGCCCCTCGGCTGGAGCCCAGGCCTCCCGGGGCGGCGGCCAGCGTTCTTGTCTGTTCAGCCCGTGACGCCCGGCTCGTAGCCTCCTCTCGCGGACTCCCGCCGGCCAGGGTTTGGTCAGCCCTTACATTCCGCGGCCTGTATCCTTAAATAACCGCAGGAGGTTTTCTGTTTTCTGGACGAGCAGTTATCGGCCCAGCCCCGCTTCCAGCTGGGAAGCCCCTCCAGTTCCTCCCGGGACCCTTTCCGCACGTGGAGATGCTCTTCCCTCCCCGGATTGAGGAGTTCGTGAAAAGTCCTGCAAAGGGTTTTGTCTGGAGGTACAAACGGGGACAGCGTGGGTGATGCAGAGCAGGGGAGGCGTCCAGAGACCCACCACTCGGCCCCGGCTGCTTGCCGCACCCTCCCACACATCCAGGAAGGACACCCGCGTCGTCGTCCCAGGCAGGGGCCGGAGGAGAAGGCTGGACCAGGATCAGATCAAGTGCTTGAGTCTCGCTTCTCCCCCTGCCCACCCGCCTATCCGAGGAGCATGATGCTTTACGGTGCTGGGTTTTGAAGCTCAACTAAGAGCATCCATTTAAAGACCGGCCGTAAACTGTACGGCACTGTTGGGACTTGCCTGGTGGCGCAGCGGTTGAGAGTCCGCCTGCCAATGCAGGGGACGCGGGTTCGATCCCCGGTCCGGGAAGATCCCACGTGCCGCGGAGCAACTAAGCCCGTGCGCCACAACTACTGAGCCCGCGTGCCACAACTACTGAGCCCGCACGCCTAGAGCCCGTGCTCCACAACAAGAGAAGCCACTGCAATGAGAAGCCCGTGCACCGCAACGAAGAGTAGCCCCCGCTCGCGGCACCTAGAGAAAGCCCGCGTGCAGCAAGAAGACCCAATGCAGACAAAAATAAATCAATAAATTTATTAAAAAAAAAAAAAAAACTGTACAGCGCTGTTAAAGGGGAGAGACCGTGGCAGCCAAGCAAAGGACGACCTTTCTGACCCCCCTGCTGACACACCAGCCAAGCACAGATGTCACAGCCCTCGTTCCCGGATGCACTCGAACTCTTGGTCGACGGGTCCAGCCGGATCAAAGCAAGCTCACTGCCTTGCCCACGACTCAAGCCAAGATGGGCCTGTCCCACAAGCACGGACATGGCCCTGCACCCCGACGGTAGCCAGGACCATGGGACCAGTTACAGGGACGACAGCGCTGCTTCTCAGAGGCAGGACCCTCCAGCGTATGGTCTGCCTTCCGGCCATAGGCAGGTTATGGGCCTGGATGCTCGCTGGGCCAAGGGCTCAGCTCCAGGCCTCCCCGAATTCTCTAGGCTTACTGTTGTCACAAGACCTCCTTTTGCAGACAGATGTTCCATTCCAGCCTCAGAGGGATCCCTGAGGCTCTCCACCTGTAACTCCTCATCTCTGACATTTAACCTACGGAGACCAGCTCTCGTTTCCCTCCCCAACTGCTGTGTGCCTCCCAGGCGCCTCCAGATATTCCCCACGTTCAAAGTCATCTCCCCTCAAACAGCTCCGTCCTCCTGCCTGTTCCAGGCTCTGGTGCCCCCCGCCTTGGGAAGTGGATTCCCCAGCGACCCCAGGAACCATTGTCCACTCCTTCCACCGTGGCTGGAGCCTCCCCTTCCGGTGCCGGGCACCTGGGATCCATTATGGAGCAAAGCCAAGCCCGTCCTTGGGAGCTGGTGTCCTAAGGCTGGAGATGTTCGGACACAGAGAATAAGGAAATGGTGCAGTACGTGGAGAGCCGAGAAGCCGCCGAGGGAGGGGGGCGGGGGAGCAGGGAGCCGTGGAGGCTGGTGCCGTCCTCTGTAAGACGAGCTGTGCCGAGGAGGGGAATTTGAAGAAAGCGAAGACCTGAAGGAAGTGAGCCGATGCCCTTGCGGATCCCGGGAGAGGATCCTTCGGGCAGGAAAAGCAGGGTGCGGTGGTCAGGGAGGGGAGCAGGTCTGGGCCTTCGCCTGAGCAGGAGGCGGGGACTCTGGCACCTTGGAGGAGAGGTGTCCGTGGTCCAGGGACCCCTTTGCTGTCTGCGGGAGTCAAGGGCAAAGCCCTCCACCATCCGGAAGGCGGCCGCGGCCATCCAGGTGGGAGGGGATGGAGTTGCAGCAGACGTGGTGGAAACGGTCAGATTCTCAGCCTGCCCTGCGAGCAGGGCACGCGGCCTCTCCCGACAGACTGGGTGTGGGCGCCAGAGAAGGAGGGCTCCCAGGAAGCCGTGGGGTCCCGGCCGAGCAGGGGAGGGTGGAGCTGGCGTCGGCAGGAGGGTGGGAGGCGAGGCCCGTTTGCACGAGGAGGACGCGGCTCGTGGGACGGCGCTCTCGACCGCCCAGCAGTGGCGTCGGGTGGGGTCAGCAGCGCAGCGACGGCATTCAAGGCCGGGGCAGGGGCACGGCTGAGGGAAGAGGAGAAACGGGGGGCTGAGCCGGGGCCTCCGTGCTCAGGGTCGCCTTGACCTCCGGCTCACTCTGGGAGATGCCCTTGGCTCCTCCGAGGTGACCGGGGGAGGCCCGGGGCCCCGCAGTCACGCTGGATTCTGCGTCCGTGGCCACGGCCCGGCCACCCCGCCCCCTCTGGACGCGCTGCCTTGTCCTCCGTCTGGGCAGAGTCACCGTCATGTCCCCTGGGAAGCCCCCTGCTCCTCCTTTATCCCTTGAGTCTGAAATGCTGTTTTCCAGAAGGAAAACCTAGTGACGTAACCCTGTGACGTCAGTGGAAGCTCCTGGGGTGTCAGAAGTGGCCCCCCTCGGCCCCCAGTCACCCCTCCACCCCCCTGCACGACAGGGAGTGCCGGGAGGCCCGGAGCCTTCCTCACGGACACGCGTGTCCCCGGTCGTGGACGGGGAGGCCACGGCACTGACAGCCGCGACCCGCCTGGGGGCTGGCCGTCCTCGAGTGCAGTGGCGGAGGCCTGAGGTGGACCCAGAGTGCCCCCCACCAGCTCCGCACCGGGCGCCTTCGGACAGTGACGCCCTCGCCGCTGGCAGGTCCACGTGCGGAGCGCCCGAGAGCCGCGGCCTCAAAATCGTCACCTGGAAACTCTCCGGAGAGGAGGCCCCGGGGACCCTCAGGTGGGAAGAGGACAGGCTGTGTGAGGGACAGGACGCGGCCGGGGGCCTCCGGGCAGGGTCAGCGCGAGGACTCTTGCGTGGACACCGAGAGGGCGTCAGTGCAGGGCAGCCGAGCAGGGCGGTGGGGTGAAGCGACACGGTCCTGGCTGGGGTCTCGTTAGGAGCTCGGCAGGGGTCGGGCGGAGCGTGCTGCCCTCGGGGGCGGGGGTGGGGGGGGGCGCCAGACCAGGGCCACCACACGTCACGTCCCTGGCAGGGGCCGAGCTTGCTCAGGGTTTGCCAAGGCCGTGCGGCTGACAGGTGGCGAGAGCGGGTTCCGAGTCCATCCCTGTGGGAGAACTGACGCCTGCATTTCCGTGAGCCCTTCGGCCAAACCGCGGGCAGGCTGGCAGGGGCCCTCCCCGCCTCGGGACCCCGGGCAGGGCGGCTCAGCCGAACTTCTCCGGGCCTGAGGACACCAGGGGCTGCTCGGACGCCTGGGCCCTGGGTCAGCGGGGCTTGGAGGGCAAGGGGGCAGGAGGAGTGGAGCAGCCCCCTTCCCTGCCCTCTGCACAGGAGGAGAAGGCGGGCGGAGGGGAGGAGGCGTGGGGACAGGGGGGGAGGTGGGACGACTGGGATGTGGTTCAGCCTCTAGAGCATCTGCGACGCACGTCGGGGCCTCGGGTGCCACCCCAGGTGCTGCTCACCTGTCTCCCGGGGCCGGTGGTCCTTTGACCACAGACCCGCGGGCGTGACTTCTAACGACCGCCCTCAGCGGCTCCCCGTAAAACTAGTGCAGCAGGTTTGGCTCCCACTCCGGCCTCGGGGCCTGGAGTGACTGGGAGGGAGACAGCATCCTGAGTCGGCGCCTCCCGCCACCCCGAGCCCGCGTGGGCCCACGCCTGGCTCCCCGCCTCCAGCGCGGCAGAGAGGGGCTGGAACGGGCATCAGTGTCTAGACGACGGTGGTCCGTGTGGCCTGGGCTGCTTCTGAGGTCTAGTAAGTCAACACCGGTGGTGTCAGGCCAAGCCGGGTGGAGCCGCCGCTGTGGCCCTTGCCACCTTCCTGTGCCCCCCTCCCACCCACCTGTTTCCCTCTGCTGGGCCCCCCCCCCGCTGCTCCGGGAGCCCCTCCGGTCCCTCGCCTTCTCAGCACCACCTCCACCCCCACGCCCCCGACAAACGAAGCCACCCAGGCGCCTTGTTCACCCGAGGGCAGTACCGACTCGGTACCGCCCGCCCCCAAAGAAACGCTGCCTTTAAAGGGACGAAGTTAAGACTCGACCTGGAGAGGGCATCTGGAGCGTGGTGTGAGTGAGGCCCGGCCACCGGCTGTCCTAAAGGGTAGTTTCTCCTCTGCTCGGAGAGGAAGTCGGCCCCGAGAGGTGAGCCGGGCCCCCGACCAGCCGCAGTCCAGCGGGACGCGGGGAGCCACTTCCAGAGCCCGGGCTCTGCCCGCAGAACAAGGTCCACGGGCTGGACAGCAGCTGCCGGGCGCGGGGTGTCCCGGAGCAGGAGGACCCTGGAGGAGGGTCCTGCACGCCTGACCCGAAAGGCCCCTGGAACCTGTTTCCAATGGTTCTCACCCGGCTGAGTTAGGCTGCCCGGTGCCCCGACAGCCAGGACCCGACGGGGCCCCTCTTGCCCTCCGCCTTCGGACCGAGAGCCCTCCGCCTTCCGTCCTCTAACTTTCTTTCCTTTCCGCCCTCATTCTCATCTCTTCTGTCCTCACACGACCGTCTGCTTTCCCCTAAATCGGAGGGCTGGGCCGAAGGACGCTGTCAGGACACACAGCCGTCCACCCAGGCCGCGGGTGTCACTCGTCCCCAGCTGAGCCAGCTGCCGGGGTGTTTGCCAGAGAGCATCTAAAGCGGAGGGACCTCGAATGTTCCCTGAGCTCGTGGAGGGAGTGAGGGAGCTCATTTCAGCAGGCGCCCAAGCACTGACAGGTGCCCCCCAAAGCACTCACTCTGTCTAATCCGCGTCCTGAGAGCTGGCAGCTCTCGCTGGTTGGTCTCCTTGAGTCTGTCTCTGTCTCTCCTTTTCTTCTCCATCCTCCGGGCTCACTGTGTCCGTCCACGTGTGTGTGTGTGTCTCTCCCTCTGTGTCCCTGTCCCTGTCTCTCTGTCTCTCCCCTCTGCTCTGCCCCCACATATGGGATTTTGTGAGCACTCCTGACAAGCTGATTTTACCCATTTATTTTTCATGAGTTCCTCTTGTGGGTTACCTGTTTGAATGACTGTCCCTCCCAAGGAAGATAAGACCACCCTGGCGATTTTGCCGTCAGTCCCGTGTAGCGTGAGCGCCGGCAGGTGACAGCACCTGAGGAGCCGTCGGGCTGCAGGTGAGCGGCTCCTGAGGCTGCAGCCACACTCCCCAGCACAGCTAACAGCACAGGCCGGCCACCGCAGTTCAGCACACAGAACACCTGCTGTGCACCTCTCCCCCAGTCCCCTTGGGGCCAAAGACCCCTCAAGGGAGGCTCAGAAGGGCATTTCTACCGAGTGCCTGTGACCACAGAGGTTCTCCTTTCCGGCCAGAATCTCCGTCCCCTTCTGGGTGGAATTTTCCTTTGGAGAAACAGATGTAAGCCCACGGGGGAGGGGGCTGCCTTTCCACCCTCTGCCCTCGCCTCTTCGGGGTGACCTTCGCTTGCGCCCTGCCCTCGTCTGTCCTTGTCTCCGCCCCCCTCGTAACCCCCATCTTCCTCCTCCCAGCTCTCTCCTCCTCAAACCCAATTCCATTCCTCCATTCGTGCCAGACCGAAATGGAAACTGGGCTTAAGAATTGCTTTTGACCATCGGTATTTCCTTCATTTGCCCTCAGATCTGTGGCACCGACCCTCCGCTATGTGTCTCCCAGTTGACACGTGCTTACTTAGACCTTGCGTCTCCCTCCCAAGAAAGCACTTCATTCAGCTCTAGAGAGCTAGCAGTTTACAACAGATTTTACTTTGACCTTGAAATTCCTTCTGTGCAGCCACCCCTGGCGGCTCTGACCATCAGCTCCTCGCAACCCCTCCACGTTCCCAGGGCCACACCTCAGTTCCCGGGATGAGCGCTTCTCCTGCTTGGGTAATGAGGAACCCCCTCCTGAACGCATGCCGGCTGGCTCCTGGCCACGAAAGCAGCGTCAGATGTCTCTAGAAGCCCTTGACTCCCGTATCCCCAGCTCTCTCTGTGTGTACCAGCCTCACATTTATCCTCCCACCCTAGGCTAACTGGGGTCTCGCCGACAAAGCCCCAACCCCCCAGACACCCCCTCCCCGCGACACTGTGACACGCTCACAGCTGAACTGGCGTCTTGTCTTGCAGATCAAATCGAGATGAGATTAGAGACAGTTGAAGTAGAGAAGCAGAGCTGGTGGGGGGGATGCAGGCGGAGGGGGGATGGCAGGTGGTTTGGGATGGAACTGATATCGGATCCACTCCCTGAGTTCTGGACAAGGGTTTTTTGCTCCTTGTTTTTTAAAGCGAGGCTTCTGTAGGAGGGTGGCCAGTAAAAGATTCACACGCCCCCGTGCTGTTGCTTTTGACTCGGTGCAGAGGGATGTGGAATTTCCGTGAGCAGATACGTAACCGTTGTCTCAGCAGCACCACTGGGATTGGGCCCTTGTCCAAGGTTCTGTTTGGACGCAGCCTTCCCTGCAGGCAGGCAGGTCATCTGCACCTTCCCAAGCCAGCCCGGCCAGGAGACGCAGCCACGGCGCACAGCTGCTCCTAAGTGCCCTCGAACCGCCGATCACAGAGAACACCCTGGAAGATAATCAGGCTGTCGAAATCTACCACCTGGCCCTACCTCCCCGCTAACCCTCGCCTCCCAGCTATGCAAGAAGGGGGGGCCGAGAAAGAGGAGAAGAAGGGAGAGGAAGCAGTCCCTTTCTTATGTGGTCAAGAGCGATTTCCAACAACCTCTCCGTTCTCCAGAGAGACAATGGGATGTCAACTGGGAAACGCCCCACCGATTCTGGCGTCCGTCCGTCCTGGAGAACCCTCTGTGCAGTCTCTGGAGCCCCTCAGTCCCCTCGGCTCCCACGGGTGGTCTAGAGAGAGCACCCCAACGAAAAGGAACAGTGAGGACTTTCTGGACACAAAGGCTTCACGCGCTGAGGTGGTGCTTCTCCTCCGGTCCTGAACTTGGGTCGGAAAGGCAGTTTTCCAGAGCCGCCCCAGGTCTCTGCCGGTTGAACCGTACAAGGTGACCCACATACATGTGCCCAGGTGAGGGCAGGGTCTGTCCTCGCTGCTGGCCCGGGGCCTCTCTGACAGCGCCCCACCTCTGCCCACACGGGGAGGGATAATCTCATCTCATTCCTACCAACTGCAAGAGCAAATTCAGTTCATTGCCCCGATACCCTCAGCCCTGGAAAACGACCAGATCATGAGAAAACAAATCGGAACGGGTGGCTGAGAAGCGGGCTGCCCGCTCCCGCTCGTGGACACGAGCCGGCGGCAGGCGGCGTGCGGGGCAGGTGACCCCCACTCCCTGCACCGAAAAGGTAACTCGGGGTCACCGGGAGCGCGTCCGGGGAAGCATCCGAGGGGGCGGCTCAAGCACCCGGGGCTCCCCATTAATCCTGCACTCGGCTCAGAAGGTAGGAGCCGTGCTCGGTGGTCCCTCAGGACATTCTGGGGGGTCCCAGCGTTCTGCAGACGCACTCGCCCGTCTCCGGGCCGCCCGGGCACCTGGGGGTGACCTTGGGCAGCGGTGCGTCAGCCGGTGGTTCTCTGTGGGCAGGGCTGTGCGACGGGCCCCTTCCTGCCCTCTGCTGTAGGAATCACTCTGGGTTGCCTTCTGGCTTTGTTACGGTGCGACCTTGTGAGCACAGCTGCTCACGTGAGGACAGGCGCACGCGAGCGGCTGACAGGTGACCCTGCCCCGGCACGTCCAAAGCGGCCTCTGAAGAGCAAAGCCTCAAGGCCCGAGAAGAAAACGAACCCGTGGGTCTCCACGTTCTCCCCAAGTGAGGATCGTTGGACGCTGGGTTCCCGGAGGCCCGTCCTTCCTCTCTCCACGGTCCTTCTTGTCACAGGGATGGATCGTGAGGGTTACTGGGGAGCTCCCTGGCGGCCCGGTGGTTAGGACGCGGCACTTCCACTGCCGAGGGCCCAGGTTCGATCCCTGGTCGGGGAACCAGGATCCCACAAGCTGCGCGGGGCGGCCAAGAAAACAGCGTTACCGAATTAACGCATAGTGTTAAAATAATACGATGTGCTCAAGGTGATTAGAAGAGACCTAAAGGTAAATCTTGGAGTAAAACATGACTTACATAAATGAGGTCTGAGATGGGAGCATAGAAGGCTAAAAACAAGAAAACAATAGTTAAGACATTTAAAAAGCCCAAATGAAGGATTCTGAACGTTTAAGCAGTAAAATAAGTAGTTTTAGTTGTTTCACGGTTGGGGGTTAATTCGCTCGGGCCAGGCGACCCAGGCGGGTCCCCTAAAACACCCCCGTTTTGGTCCCATTCGGGGTGGGGTTGACCCAGAAGACCTTCAGTCATCTACCCAGGGCTCTTGGAAGTAACGGGCAGCTTTGGTGGTTTTCAGGGTGCATCCGAGAGGGGAGCAAGGCTAGAGCCTGCTGGGCGCTCGGCCTAGAGCCCAGCACTAGAGCCTGTGGACTCACCTCTGTGCGGCCCTCACACCCCTCCCCCACTGAAGCCCGGGAAACATGGGGCTCCTCACAGGTTAACACCGGGGTGCAGGCCCCTGACCAGCCTGGAACTTCCTCCAAGCGTACGTGTGCGTGCGTGTGCGTGCGTGTACGTGTCTGTCTCCGTGTTCTCTCTTAGCCTGCTGGCCACATCCTAGACACCCCACCCCGTCCAGGCACGTGGGTGGACCTGGCAGCTGCAGCCCGTCGTGAAGCAGAGACAGATCTAGACCTCGTTGTGTGAACGACCAGAGAGGCGTCCTGGCCCTTCTCCTCCCTTCCCTCACCCTGTGTCTCCCCCAGTCCCCGAAAAGGACACCTCCCAACTTGCAATGGGAAGAAAAGGAATTTGCTGAGAAATCCGTTACCAAAGGAGTATTTTTCGGTCTGCGAGCAAATGTCTGGTTATGCACCTTTCAGTCCCTCAAAAACCCCATTACATGTTCTCCTTGTTTATACCTTGAAAACAGAAACACAGGGGCAACTCTCTGAAAGTGGAGGGTAAGAGTGAAGTGGTGAGACTTTCTAGAAGGAGTTGGCGGCTCAGGCGGCGGGGACCAGTCCATGCTGTGCTCTGTGTGCGGGGCTAAAGGGCAGGGCACCTTCCCGGGTGCAGCTCAGGGCTGCTGCGGGCTGCTCCTCCGAGGCCAGGCCCCTCGGCCCCTGCCCCCTAATGAGCCCAGAGTCAGACCCCTGAGAACGGCTTCTCGGGGTGTTAACAATAACGTCCTAAATTGTGTGCAGGGCTTTCACATTTAGTTATCTCAGGCCAGTGTCCAAGGTCCGCGCCCGGGGGCCTAGCAGGCCCTTCTCCCTCCTGAGCCTCAGCTTGAGGGCCAGCCCCACCACAGAGGGGGTAACCGAACCTCAGTCTTCCCCTGGACCTGGGGGGCCACCGCCCCTGAGCTCCTTTGCTCAAATGCACGTGGGCAAAGAGCAGCCCTGGGCACAGGCAAGGTCTCTCGCCTTCAGCCGGCAGCGCTGGGTAAGCATGTGCAGTGCCAGCCCCGGAGGCTACCTTAGGACACACGGCTGATGACAAACAAAACCTCCATCCTGAAAATCCAGAGCACCTCCGTGATAACAGGTGTGAGTTAGTAGTTAATCTGTGGCCAGAGATGATTCCGGGCAGGAGAACACCCAGGGTCCTCGCTGGGTGGGGGTCCGCTCTGGCGGCGCCCAGACTCTGCCAGGCCTGTGCCGTGTGCCCTCCTCTCGGCCCTCTTGCCCTCTCCTGCCACTGTGTTGCTCCTGTGTTACCAAGACCTAGAACGCCGGGCGTCTTTGTCGGAGACTCATTACAGCTTATCTCTGTCTGCCTTTCTTTAAAGCCAGCTGAACATACCCAATGCTCTCCCTTTATGGTAAGACCGAGCCTCCAGACCACGCTCTCAGCTTCTGTGACCCGCTCCAACATACCCACTGCCCCCACCCGACCCCCGGCATCTTGGAGCCCAGCCCCCGATGCATGCTGCCCGTGTGCCTGCCATGCACCTTGCCTGCCTGGTCTGTAGCTGTCGAGTGCTGTTGGTGTGACGTTTCCGTCCTTGAGCTTTCCTGGGGGTGGCAGTTCACCGTGACCTTGACTGTCTAGCGAGCCACTGGGAGAGAATCGGACCCGAGGGCCATTTCCTGTTAAACGTCCTGAGTGCTCGGCTGGCTGGGGTCCCCACCCTGAGTCTGACGTGGGGTTTGCACGGGGCACCCACGAGCGCCATGGCGAGGCCTCTGGGAAAGAGGAAGGAGAGGTGACGTAGCCGGAGACGGGGAGGTCCTCCTAGTCACCAGGCCGCCCTCCAGCTCCGAGCCAAGCCCCCAGTCAGCGGTTAAGCTGGGTTCATTACCCAGAGAGTGGCTGGATCTCCTATCACCTATCACCCCGACAGCGTTACCTGGGAGGGGCATTAAAACTAGGCCACGCCCGCTTCACCGCAGCACACCGTCTGGTGGGAGCCGCTTCTGCCCTAGGAATCTTTGGCTAAGGTGATAGAGAGGCCGACCGGTGTGACCTTGAAGTCTCCTTGGAACAGCTGTCTCCAAGAGGCTGCCGTCACAGACTTCACACGTGGGCCAAGCGTGAGATTTTAGGAGGGCCGCTGAGCGGGTTGCCCCCCCGAGCCCCAGCAGAGTCAGCAGACAGAGGCAAGGTCGGTGGGGATGTTTCCTGACAAAGCCCACGACCACAGCCGGCAGGGCTGAGCCTGGACGTGCTGCCCGTATGTCACCGGTCAGCGGAGCGTAAGGCACCTGCAGCGTCGGGAGGGCTCCGAACCCAGGGCGAACTCACACTGGAGGCTTGCGTTTTGCTTTTCAACGAGTCGGATGCAGATGCCTCTGCGGCGCCAGCCTCCCGGGCTCTTGGTGCCCAGCTGAGTTCCGTGTAGGCTGGCGCTGTCCTCTTCTGTCTCGCTTCCCAAGCACAGTGGGGCTGACGGCGTGTTCCAAGCCCTGAGCCGCCTCTGCCCTTTCTCTGGGGGAGCACCGCTTCCTTTTAAGGAGAGAAAGTAGAATTTCAAGTAGGTACACGGGTGATAGAAATGCAGACATGAAGGGCATCAAAGACTTCAAAATGCAGACAGGTGGGGCCCGGGGGCCAGACGGCCTGCTGCCAGGGCCCCCCCCCCGGCCGCCCCTGTGGCCCCCAGCCACCAGCCCGCCCCAGGGGAGCAGCTCTGGTTCAGAAGGAGAAGGATAGGTGCACCCCGCCCCGGGGAGAAGCAGGTTGTGCTGGCGCGTGTAAAACCTGCCCCCCTCGCGGGTCTCCCGTTCTGATCGGGGTGAGGGGAGAGGCCCCTGGAGGCCTGGCCACGGGGTCAGAACCAGGGGCCGCGAGGGCTCCAGCGCTGGTGGGATTTTTGTGGGCGTGGCCAGGCCGGATCTGACCTGGAGACGGTCAGACATGGAGCCCGAGGAGTGGGGGTTGGGAATCGGGGCCCACGTGGGCCCGGCCACTACCCAGAGCTGCCTCCGAGCAGGGGCCTGCAACAGGAGCAGTAACAGGAAGCCCAAAGGTCCGTTCTCTCCCGGCGCCCGCGGGGCTGGGGCTGCGCTGGCTCTGGGGAACCGGCCACGTCCCGGGGCCACCACCTCAGCTCCCTGGCCGGTGGGGGCAGGAGGAGGCGGCTCGGGGGGGTCAGTTTGCGCTCATTGTCCTCAGATCTGGAGGAGAGGGTGACAGGGCCGCGTGTCCGGCCCCTGACCCCCGGCCAGGCATGCGCCGGCCCCCGGCCCGCTCCCGGACGCCCCCGGGGAGCCCACCCGCCCTGAGCAGGGCCCCTCGGTCCTCTCCCAGCAGGGAGACCCGTCCCGGCCTCACGCCCCACTGCCTGGGCCTCCACCCCTCCCAGGCCTGTGCAGCCGGCGGGCCCAGGGCAGAGGGGGGCGGAGGGGCAGCTGGGGCCGCGGCCCGGGCACAGCCGTGGGGGGCGGTGGCACGCAGAGAGCTGAGGCTGGGCAGCCCCCGCCCCCCAGGACCTGCAGAGCGCCGGTGCCGCTAGGGACGCCGGACCCTCGGCCGAGCCAGGCAGGCGGCAGCAGGGGCACCGGGGCGGCTCTCGGCCTGGATTTCAGCGCAGACGGAATTTCTAGGGAATCACCTGCCGCCCCCCAGCCCGGGGGCTTAAGACCAGGGATGCTGGGGCAGAGGCTCGGGGCCGGGCCTACCCGTGGGCTCCGGGAGAGTCGAGCGCGGCCGGCCCCCGCCGCCCGCCTGCGTGTTAACTGCTGTGTTAACGGCCCCAGAACGCGGAGGAGAACTCCCGCATCTCCATCACCTTCTTCCGCCTCTTCCGGGTCATGCGTCTGGTCAAGCTGCTGAGCCGTGGGGAGGGCATCCGGACGCTGCTGTGGACGTTCATCAAGTCCTTCCAGGTACTCGCAGGCCCCGGCTGGGGCGACGCTCCAGCCGAGGGGAGGCTGCGCGCGTTCTGCTTTCTTCTCTCTTAGTGGGTCTGCCCCGAGAACTGACCGCACAAGGGGGCTTTGCGGTGGAAGAGGTTTGAAAGCCGCGGGCAGCGGTGGCCCGACGACCCCTACAGCTGTTCCCAGTTCGGCCGTCGTCGGCCCGGGGCTGGCACCCTCGCCCTGGCAGTGGTTCAGCAGGTTCTTCTGTCCGCACCTGCTTAGGGACTCGGCCGGACTCGCCGGGTGCCCCGCGTGGACCCAGGGCTGCCGACTGCGGGGCCAGCTCTCGGCCCCTAGCACTCGTGTCCTTGTGCGAAGGCAGAATGCCGGTGGCCCCGGCCTCAGCCGTGGGTGACCGGCCCGGCCCCACGTGCTCACCCACCGCTGACATTTCCTGGGCGCCACCGAAGGTGGACCCGAGCGCCCACCAGGCTGGACGGCCCGTAGTCCCGCGGTGCCACCTAGTGGTGTGCGGGCTGCATCCACCCCGTGAGCCGCGAGGCCTCCTCCCCGGGCGGAGGTGGGGGGTAGACCGGCCGCGGGCCAGGCACTGCCCAAGCATCTTGTGAGCCTTAAATCGGCCAGGCCCCCAAACCCCCTGACGTCATTACTCTTCTTCCCATTTTTCGGATGAGGACACTGAGGCTCAGAGAGGTTAAGGCCAGCCCAGCCCCCACAGCTACAGTGGCGAAGCGGGCTTGAGCCCAGGGTCTCGCTTTTGTCTAGCGCCCCTTCGCCCTGCCTTTCCTACACGTGGCGGAACGGCTTACAGCTGTGAGGGGGGGAGGGGCTGCTGGGTGTCCCCCAGGGCCCTCGGCCGCGCGAGGACAGGTGGGTGGCGGGAGGGTGTTTGGCTGTTTCTAGGTTGTTTGTACCAAGGGAGCGTCACGCCAAGTTCCGAGCTCAGAGCCCACCTTTCTGGGCGGACCTCCCCAGGTCTCAGGTGCTTGACACCCAGGTGAGGGGAGGGGTCGGCACCGGGCTCAGGCTCCTCCCATTTAGTGCCCAGAACGTCTGCGGGGCTCCTGGAAGTGCCCCCCCCAGCCAGGCAGCAGCGGGCGACTGAAGAGACGCCGCCCAGGGAGGGGTCCAGCCACCGGCCCCCGCCGACCTCACGGCATCTGTGTGCCCCTGCCAGGCCCTGCCCTACGTTGCCCTCCTGATCGTGATGCTGTTCTTCATCTACGCCGTGATCGGAATGCAGGTAGGACAGGCTCCCGGCCGTCTCCTCGGGCCCGGCCCCCAGCCCACACCCCTGACACCCGCCCCTCCTTCTGAGGCTGGAAAGGTCACCGGAACTGGAACTTTCCCCCCACCCCCGTGGTGTCCTGGGGGTGCACTGCTCTGAGACCCTCTCTCCCCGTTGCCCCGGCCCAGCTCCCACTCTATAGGGAAAAACCCCCCCAAGTTATGTGAAGGGCCTGTTTGTTAACTATGCCTCAATAAAGTGTTTTTTAAAGAGGAAAGAAAAATAGTCTCAAGAATCTGCAGCCACAAAAAAGAAAACAGAAAGAGGGAGGCCGGTGAGCCTTGTCCCTGCACAGATGCGGGTCGAGGTCTCAGCCTCCACCCGCTCTCAGCCCCCCTCCCGCTGGGCCCAGGGCCCCTCCCGAGGGCCAAGGGCACTCTTCCTGGATGCTTGTCCGGAGTGGGGTCCTGGGATCAGGGACTGGACGGGGCGGCAGGTACCCGCCCCCGCGAGGCCTTCCAGGTGGCAGAGGGGACTCTGTTCAGCTTATGGGCCAACCCGTCCAAGGTGAACTGTGACCCCTGAAGAGACCATTGAACGATGGGTGGGAACCAGGACCCCTCTGTCCGCAGCTCACGGGCCCCGTCCTCTCCCCCTGCCAGGTGTTCGGGAAAATCGCCCTGAATGACACGACGGAGATCAACAGGAACAACAACTTCCAGACCTTCCCGCAGGCCGTGCTGCTGCTGTTCAGGTGAGCGCACACAGGGACACCTGCTCGGTGCGGCCCTGGCCCGGGCGCACGACCAGAGCCGGGCTGGGGGCTGGGAAGCCCCCTGACCGGGAAGCCTCCCTTTCACTGTCGTGTATGATGACTGGCCGCGGCCCCTGCCGCTGACCCTGGAAGCCAGCGGGGATCAGAATTGAACTCCAAGAGTACCGTGGCTCAAAGCTGAGCCAGGCCTGCAGCACACGCGCTGTGTGACCTTGAGTGACCTCGAGCAAGACGGCAGATGACTCTGCGCCTCAGTTTCCTCCTAAGACAAGCCCAGCTGCCAGAGTTGGTGCCACTGTCTGTTTCAGTGGGTCTGTCCACGGCACTTAGTTCCCCCCTTGGCTGAGCCGGCGCCAGCCTTCACCCTCTGGGGAGGCTGCGGCCACAGGTACAGCAGGGGGAGGGGTGTGTCCCGCCCGACCCCGAGGGAAGGAGTCCGTGCGGCAGCCCCATGTCTTTCCTCCTCTGGGTCCCAGTGACCCCCCGGGCTGCCCCTCCCCAGCTCTTCTCACCATCCTGCTCATCGCAGCCTGGGCTCTGGGACCCCCACCTGGTGCAGGGCTGGTGGTGCTGAGAACTGTTTACCCTGGACCAGTTCATGCCTAGGGTCCATTCCAGCACCTGCACTCTCCATGCTCAGGTGCTGGGAGAGGCATTGAGGCCTTACCGTCCCCGGGGCTTCTTTCCGAAGATCCAGGGATCCTCCCATCAAATAACCCCACCTTCACTGTGCTCTGTGGAATCCTTTCCCCACATGCAAGGCCACAAATCATTATTGCTCAAAATGCGTTCAATCAGAATGGCAGTCCTCTTAAATATCAGTCCGACCTCGCCCTCCCTCAGATGGCAGCCGTGAGAACACGGGGCCGTCATAAACCACAGCCTCACGGCAACGTTTCCGCCTGAGCCACATTTAGGTATGGGATTTGGACACATGTGAGCCAGGGCCCATGGGTCTCCCCTCTCCTAAAGTCCTTGACAATAGGAGATAGTTTGTAGAAGAATAAGGAGGGAGAAAAGCCAAGAAAGAGGGCCATTTTGAGCCAGCGGTGCTGAGGAGGTCTTCAACAGAGGCAAGCTGATGGGGTTCAGTGCACAAAGGACCAGGTCCGGAGGAAAACACATCCCAAAGCAGGTGAGCCTGTGAAGGAGCGAGAGCGGCCACGGCCTCCCCAAGCTCAGGGTCCACAGGGGCCAGGCACCAGGACAGCTGGGGCCACAGCCACACTGCCTCCTTGGGGACCCGCGTTTGGAGAGCGTTGGCTGATGCCCACAAGCTGAAAACAGAGCCCTGCCACCACCGCCTGGGCTTTGGGGTCTAAGAAGTAGAGCAGGGCCCCAAGGGAACCCACCCTTTAAGAGAAGCTACCTGTCCACTCCACCTGGCAGCACGTCTTGTCCTGTCTTCCATGGTCCCCAGAGAGGCTCCTGCAACGAGAACTTGATCCACAGAGTTGTGTACTGGGCTCTCGATCACAAAGAACAGTAACAGTCACTCCAAAGTACTGGGGGAAAACCGATGTCAAAAAAGAAGTCACCACTCTCCCCTAATAGATGAATGAACACATCAGGAGGAAAAGAATAGGGAGAGGGAAAGTATTTGAAAATAAGCATAATTTGTGTCTTCAGAGAGATTATAGAACCTGGCACATCTGTCAGATCAGAAAGGAGTGGGAGGAGGAGGAGAAGTCATTATTAATAAGAACAAATTAACGAGAGAATTAATTAAATTTAATTGAAGAGAGAACTCAGAAAATATACAATTGTTAAAATATTTATTTATTTATTTTGGGCTGCACTGGGTCTTCACTGCCGCGCGCGGGCTTTCTCTAGCCGCGGCGAGCGGGGGCTGTTCTTCGTTGTGGTACGCAGGCTCTAGAGCGCAGGCTCAGTAGTTGTGACGCACGAGCTTAGTTGCTCTGCGGCACGTGGGATCTTCCCAGACCAGGGCTCGAGCCCATGTTCCCTGCATTGGCAGGCGGATTCTCAACCACTGCGCCACCAAGGAAGTCCCAGTTGTTGCACTATTTTTTAAAGAGACATAGCTCAAGAAGGAATTAATGATCTGAAAGACCAAGCCAGGAATTGTCTCAGTGTACAGCCAAAAGGACAAAGAGATTGATATAAAAGTTAGCACATGGAGTATAGAGCCAGAAAATCCTTTCCTTATGATACAAATTGAGACAAAAAAGAACTGAAGGAATGGAGAGAAGGAAATACAGGAATGAGCAAAGAAAATTTCAAATGAAGATACATGCCTTCAGATTGAAAGGCCTAGTAAGTGCAGAACAGGTTAATCCCAAAGACCCATAGCTAGACGCATGATGAAGTTTCAGAAAACCAAGAGTAAAGGAAATATCCTAAAAGATTCCAAAGAGGAAAAGTCAATTACTTTCAACAGTAATTCTAACTGTCATTAGAATTCTCATCATCATCTACGGTATAACAGAAGACAAAAGAGTAATATATTTAGGATTAGGAGGGAAATGTATTACTGAACCTAGACTCCTATATTGCAGCCCAATCAGCATCCAAGTAACAAAGCAAAATAAAGATGTTTCCAGAAGTGTAAGAACCCAGGAAGTTTACCACATAAACCTTCTCTGAAACGATTACACAAGGATGTATTTCCACACAATGAAAGATTAATCTAAGAAGTCGAGTGGGCAGAGAAATGCTGTGAGTAAAGAACCACTGAAGTTCATAGTTCTGAGCTGTCAGCAAAGAAATTATAAAGCTCATGTTAATTCTAAATAATTGTTAAGGGAAAATATCTAAAACCTTGAATGCAATTTGGAAGTAAAATCCCATATTATCTCAACAAGGCAGGAATGATGAGAAACATGAAAGTGTGTGAAGATTCTTCTCCTGTTTAGAGAGAATAAATAGATACTGTTCAACTCTATGCGTGGGGAGGGGGATGTGCATATAAACAGATGTTAAATATTTAAAAGTCAACCATTAGGAAAACAAATGAGATACTACATTCTAGACCACTAGAAGAAGAAAAAAGAAAACCTTAGCAATTCAGCAAAAGGAAGGAAAGATGAAAGAAGGCAGGAAAGAAAGAAAATTAAAACAAAGTGACAGGAAAGAAAACAAAGATACTAATAATCACTAAAAGTTAAAATCTTCTATTAAAAGATACTCTAATCTTGGCTTTAAGAAATCTAGCCGTAGCCTGTTTATAATAGACGGAGTAAAATAAAATGACCTAAAGAGAACAAAAATAAAGAAACAGAAAAAATACCAGACAATGCTTACCTAAGAAGTAGGTATAGTAATAGCAACATCAGAAGAAATAAAATTCCAGGTGAAAGGCATTAAACAGGACAAAGAAGGATATTTGACATTGATAAAAGATATAATCCATCGAGAATATATAACAATCATTAAAGCACATAAGCCTAACAATATAGTTTGGAAATATGTCAGTCAGACACGGATAGAACAATAAGGAGAAAATTCACACACACACACTCACACAAAGTGTGAGACTTTGGTACAGCGTGTAGAAAATGACAGATCATACCTGTGTATGTATAACTGAATCACTCTGCTGTGCACCTGAAACAAACACAACATTGTTAATCAACTATACCCCAATATAAAATAAAAAGTTTAAAAAAAAATCTAAACTATAGGAAACTACCAAAAAAGAAAAAGAGAAAGAAAGTGACAGGTTAGACAGAATGAAATAGAAGAAAGGGCAAAGAACATCTAAATAGCACAATTAACAAACTTCATCTAATAAATTTATACTCAATAAATGGCAAAAAACAAAGTTCTTTTTAAGCCCCAGAAGGATTCATAAAAATTAGGCAAGATTTAAGTCACAAAGAAGAATTCAATAAATTCTAAAACTTCTCTGACTTCAATACATAAAAAATTAGGAATTAACCATAAAACCAATAGTCCCTCCAAAATCTGTTCACTTAAATGTTTAGAGCCACTCTTCTAAATAACTCACAACTGAGGCTACAAACTACTCAGAAATGAGAATGTGAACACACTAGATCTTCCTTTTTTTTTTTTTTTTTTTTATGAGACCGCCTCACCTGGGCCTGAGATTGTTTGGTTTATTTATTTATTTATTTATTTATTTAAATATTTATTTATTTATTTTTGGCTGCTTTGAGTCTTAGTTGCGGCACGTGGGATCTTTCGTTGTGGCACACGGGCTTCTCTCTAGTTGTGGCGTGCAGGCTCCAGGGCGCGTGGGCTCTGTAGTTGTGATGCGGGTTCCAGAGCACGTGGGCTCTGTAGTTTGTGGCACGCAGGCTCTAGTTGAGGTGTGTGAGCTCAGTAGTTGTGGCACACGGGCTTAGCTGCCCTGTGGCATGTAGGATCTTAGTTCCCTGACCAGGGGTTGAACCCATGTGCCCTGCATTGCAAGGCAGATTTTTTACCACTGGACCACCAGGGAAGTCCCATGCTATATCTTAAATTTATGAGATGCACCAGTAAGCCAAAGGACAATTCAGAGCCAAAATTAACTTTTTTTTTTTTTTTTTTTTTTTTTGCGGTATGCGGGCCTCTCACTGTTGTGGCCTCTCCCGTTGCGGAGCACAGGCTCCGGACGCGCAGGCTCAGCGGCCACGGCTCACGGGCCCAGCCGCTCCGCAGCACGTGGGATCTTCCCGGACCGGGGCACGAACCCGCGTCCCGTGCATCGGCAGGCGGACTCTCAACCACTGCGCCACCAGGGAAGCCCTGTGGGTGTGTTTAATGCCACCGAACTGTACACTAAACATGGTTAAGACAGTCAGTTTTATGTTGTGTGTATTTTACCACAATTTTAAAAAGAAAATATGTAAATAAAACACCTTTTAGAAAGTCGATTGCTATGTGACTATACAAGAGAAACCACAGAATAATGAGAGTTCAGCAGATCTTCTATATATAAAGTCAATAGTATTCTCTCCACGTCTGTTGCAAACAGAAAATATAACTTTTTAAAGGTACTATTTATAATAGCAACATTTTATTTGTTTATCTTAAGTAACCTACCTAGAAAAAAATCTAACGAAAGATGTATATAGGGAAATTACAAACTTTTATTAAAAGACATTTTAAAAGGCCTAAATAAATGGAGAGGTGGATCGGGTTCATGGTTAGGAGACTTAACAGCAAAAAGATGTCAAATTCCTCTAGTTAATCTATATGTTGATGCAATTCCAATAAGAGTCTCAGTGGGATTATTCATAGAACTTAACAAGCTGATTCTAATGTGTCTGCGGCATCGAAAAGGAAAAGGAAAGGGAAAAGCCAAGACAGCTTTGCAGGACAGCAGGCTGGAAGCACTGACTCTGTGTGTGTGAGATCAAGACTTGCTGTAAACCTGGAGTGATTCAGACGGCGTGGTACACTGAAGTCAAGACAGATGAATAAACCTGTAGAACAGAAAGAAGAGGCTGGCACAAGACTCATACTCATATGGAAATGCGATTTATGTCAGAAGAGCTATTTCACATAGGTAGGTAAAGGTGGACCGTTCAATAAATTGCATTAAGAAAATTGGTTATCTAGACAGAAAAAGATAAAGCATATTTCTGCCTCGTATGGAGCCCCCATATAAATTCCATATTAATGGGTTATTATGAAATTATTATGAAAAACAAAACTTGGGCCTTTTAGAACATATTGGAGAATATTTTTATGAGCTAGAATAGGGAAGGATATTTTAGACAAGTTGCGAAAAGCACAAAACAGAAGAAAAATTATGATTTGACCACATTAAAATGTAAAACTTGGATTCATCACAGTACACTATCAATAAAGCTAGAAACGAGCCACAGACTGGACTGTTTACAATGTGTATAAGTGACAGAGGATTAATATAAAGACCCTACAAGTGAACAAGAAGACAGATAGCCCATGAGGCAGACGGGCAAAAACATGAACCTGAGATTCAGCAGGTGAAATGAAATTTCTCAGACTAGTCATCATTTTAAAACAACAGTGAGTTATCATTTCACACCCATCATATGAGCAACCTTTTTTATTTATTTACTTATTTATTTTTGGCTGCGTTGGGTTTTTGTTTCTGCGCGCGGGCTTTCTCTCTAGTTGCGGCGAGCGGGGGCTACTCTTCATTGTGGTGCACGGGCTTCTCATTGCGGTGGCCTCTCTTGTTGCAGAGCACGGGTTCTAGGCGCGTGGGCTTCAGTAGTTGTGGCTCGCGGGCTAAAGCGCAGGCTCAGTAGTTGTGGCGCACGGGCTTAGTTGCTCTGGGTGTCTGGGATCTTCCCGGATCAGGGCTCTAACCCACGTCCCCTGGATCGGCAGGTGGATTCTTAACCACTGCGCCACCAGGGAAGTCCGAGCGACATTTTTTTAAATTCACTTATTAGTGAATTTGACTCGTCAAAATTCAGAATAGAAAAGTGCTTGGGCGGGGGGGGGGCGGGGGATGGGGGGGGACTGGTAAAAGGGCACAAACTGTCAGCCATAAGGTGATGAGGTCTGAGGTCTAACCTATAACATGGTGACCATAGTTGATGACACTGATCGTATCACTGAAACTTGCTAAGACAGTAGAACTTAAATGTTCTAGCCAAAAAAAAAGAAAAGAAAAACTGTTGAAACCCTGTGAGGGGATGGATGTGATCATCAGGGGGAAGAATCCTTTCACACTGTGCACGTCAATCAGATCATCAGGACCCGCCCTCTAGCTCTGCAGCTTTGTTGGTCGATTCCGCCTCAGTAAAGCTGAGGAAAGAGCTGCCGAGTGTAGGGCAGTGACGCCAGGAGCGCCAACCGGGCAGAGACACTTGGAGAACGAGCAGCGCCCACCACGGTGAGGACACACCTGCCGTCCGCCGGCAACTCCAGCCCGAAGCAGGCGTCTGACGGCCCTGTGTGGTGACTGCAGGCTCCTTCGTGACAGCAAGACAGCAAAGAAAGGAAAAGCCTTAACGGGGCGGTGGGGTTTTTAATGGTATACGCATAGAGGATCTGCTACAAAGGATGAGTGAGCCAGAGCTAAAATGTGTCCAAATGGCTAAATCTCAAAAGTTAACATGGATTTGCAAAAGGAGGGACTTTGCAGAAAAGGTGCAGTTTGTTATCTTTCACAGAAAATGTTCAGACATTCAAAACAATGCTGTATGCCTTCCTATGTAGTGGATGTGTCGGCGCTGGGGGGCTGACAGACCCCAGACTCAGTTTAGCGGTTCCCCCCCCCGGGGAGGAGAGGGAGGGGCCTTGTGAGCCGCTCTGGGACGTGGTCTCTCGCCAGATGCGCCACCGGGGAGGCGTGGCAGGACATCATGCTGGCCTGCATGCCAGGCAAGAAGTGCGCCCCCGAGTCGGAACCGGGCAGCAGCGCCGAGGGGGAGACGCCCTGCGGCAGCAGCTTCGCCGTCTTCTACTTCATCAGCTTCTACATGCTCTGCGCCTTCCTGGTGAGCCGGGCGGGACCCGCGGCCTTGGGTGACAAACGTGGGGTCCGGGGCCAGCCACGCCCCGCGTCTCTGCAGCTCATATTCAGGGGTGCCCCATCGGGGAGGCCGGCCTAGAGGGCTGTGTCCCTGGGGTGGTCCAGCCGCACCGGAGGGAGGGGGTGAAGCCGGACCGGAGCGAGCTCAGCCAGCACCCTTCCCGTCCGCTCTCAGCTCTTGTCGTGGCGGCGGCGTCCCCGAGGACAGGAGGCCACGTAAACATTTCTGGCAGTTTGATGAGGAGCGAGGGGAGGGTGGTGGACAGTCACCCGCAGCCCTGGCAGCCCCGCCTGGCAGCTGGGCGTGAGGGAAGCTGCCAGCCCACAGGTGGGGTTCACCTGCACAAGCCCAAGGGGAGCTGGCTCAGGTCCTCGTCCAAGAGAGCCATGTTCCGGGTCCGGCGTCTTCGGTGGTGCCGCTCGGCCGGTCTTCAGAACTACCGGCTCCTGCCGTGCGCGGCCTGCTACCCACGTGTGCTGGAGGGGCCTCCGAGGGCATCTCCCCGCGCTCTCCGTTCTCCACAGATCATCAACCTCTTCGTAGCTGTCATCATGGACAATTTTGACTACCTGACCAGGGACTGGTCCATCCTGGGTCCCCACCACCTGGACGAGTTCAAGAGGATCTGGGCGGAGTACGACCCCGAAGCCAAGTAAGTCCCCAGAGGGAAACCCAGTGCCCAGAGCAGCAAGGGGACCACGTGACCACACCGGGGGAGGAGGGTCAAGACGGGTTAGCGCCGGGTGGGCCCACAGCAAACACTGAACTGTGCAGGACACAAGGGTCAAGGGTCAGGGCCAGCGACAGGAGGGCTCTGGCTGAGTCAAGAACACGCCTGCTGTTTTCAGCTGAACAGGACAGGAGGGCCTGGTGTTGGAACAACCAGGAGGTACTCGAGTCGGGATCTCCGGAGCCAGGCAGGTCCTGCCTGCCTTTCTACCACAGGTCCATCAATCCAGCCACCACGTTTGGCTGACACTCTGCAAATACCCTTGGGTCAGACGGTTAGTTCATGGAAGCGGAGTAATATTGAGAATCTCGTTGCCTACTAAAATCCCTTCCACCGTGAACATAGCACTGATGGAAAATTGCTCCTTAAAAACCTAAACACGGGGGCTTCCCTGGCGGCGCGGTGGTTGAGAGTCCGCCTGCCGATGCCCAGCTCACGGCTGGGCCCGTGAGCCGTGGCCGCTGAGCCTGCGCGTCCGGAGCCTGTGCTCCGCAACGGGAGAGGCCACAGCAGTGAGAGGCCCGCGTACCGCAAAAAAAAAAAAATCCTAAACACATGTATGTACTGGTTTTGGAGTCTTGCCATGCAATTCCGCAACTCAGCACCAGTTTCATCACTCGGGTCCAGCCGTGGAGAGGTCCTTCTGCAGGGGGATCCCCCGCCCTGGGTGCGTGAGTCCTGGGCCGCTGGCCGAGGCCACTGCGCTGACCTCCCCCCACTCCTGCCTCTTCTAGGGGTCGCATCAAACACCTGGACGTGGTGACCTTGCTCCGGAGGATTCAGCCCCCGCTGGGCTTTGGGAAGCTGTGCCCTCACCGCGTGGCTTGCAAAGTAAGAGATGAGCTGAGCTCATGGGAGACACGACATGGGAGGGAAGACGCCTCTTGTGACCTTGGTCAGGACGTCAAAGCTCTGCGGGGATGAGGACAGTATTTTAGGAGCCTAAAGAAAGGAGCCAGAGCCAGAATAGGCGTCAGGGGCCCTTCGCACAGTGCGTTCTCAGACTCTGAAGGAAACGCGGGGTGAGACACGCACACGCGTTTCGAGGCCCCCCCCACTTCAGCATCCTCCTGCCTCAGGGGTTCTGCGGGAGGGTCCTTCGGGAACCGGCTGCTGTGATGACCAGCCCCACGCCCCCCCGCAGCGCCTGGTCTCCATGAACATGCCCCTGAACAGCGACGGGACGGTCATGTTCAACGCCACCCTGTTTGCCCTGGTCCGGACGGCCCTGAGGATCAAAACGGAAGGTAAGGTCATCCGGGGACCCCGGGAGAGCCACCGGGAGACCCAGTGGACCTGCCGGAGCCCAGCTCGGCTCCTGCGGGCTGTCAGAGCCTCAGCCCGGCAGTGACTGTCACCTCGGGGGACATTAGCGGTGCCAGGCCTGCTCGTGTGCCCTTTGCTCCTTGAGTGGCCTCCTTGCCTGTAGTTTTTAGAGCTCATCCTGGGTGTCACCTCAGAGTCCTTGGGTGTAGTTCAGAGAGCGGGAGAGGAGCGTTACCTGAAATGGGGCTGAGCTCCATCACAGTGGGATTTCACTGGCTGCAAGCGGGTCTCAAGTGTTCAACTCTCCTTGCGAGATAAACTCCTGTGTCGGTCGGGAAGGGGTCGGAGTGGCCGCGGTGACTGGGGCTGAGGTCGGCCCTCGCCCGCCTGCACGCAGGCGCTCAGCCAGCCGGTAGGTGGGGGTCGGGGGCCCCGCGCTCCTCGTACGGGGCTCCCTCACCGGGGGCGGGGCGTGCTGCCCCGTGTTGCCTGGCGGGAGGGACCGTCATCCAGGTTGTACGACAGGGACCTGCGGCCAGCAGCTTGGCCTCGATGACCCGCTGTCCTGAACCGCCCTGCAGAGGCTACAGGTGCACCTGACGAGCTGCAGCTGCTCCCCCAAAGCTCCCAGCCGCCGCCTGCGATTTGCGGAGCTGGAGCTTGTTTGCGACGCTGAGTGCCAGCCCCAGCCCCGAACCCGGAACGTGCATCCGGCGGCAGCGGGGGGGATTCACGTGAGCAAAGTCTGAGACCCACGGGCACAGTAATTAGAGAAAACTCAGGCGGGACGGGCCGTGTCGCCTTTCCCTTCTGACGTTTGGATCTCAGAGCCTCAGGAGGCTGGAGCCCTGGGCGGGGCGACAGGGGACTGGACCCTGATGTCGTGTGACGGTCAGGGAGTCTCTCTCTGCCTCAGTTTCTTCATTTGTAAAACGAGAAAGGTGGGGTCTTGTGGAACTCAGTTCAGTGGACAAGCCAAGAGGTGCCTTCTCTCAGCTAAATCCTTTCAGAAAATAACAGAAACATCCTAGATGAAGGAAAAGAACGGGGCCAGCAAGATGCGTGTCAAAATAATGAGCTAACGTTAAAAAAAAAATTGTAAAAGTTCAAGTTCTGCTGCTGAACGAAAAAGAAACTAAGGCTGAAGAATGTGCCCTCAGTAGCCGAGGCCGTAACTCAACCTGAAACAGGTGTAAACAGGCCTATTTCTGCCGACACAAGGATGCAACACGCGTTTTGTGTCCGCGTGCGTGTGACTAGGGGAAACGTGGAAGGAAGTTTGCTAACGTGTCAGCCTTGATTGTCGTGAGCCATGGAATCAGCCGTGACTTCTCTTCACTTCCGTTACCTTCTTCCTTTACTTTTGTTACTTTCCAAATTTTCCACATTGGCTGTGGTTACAATCCCACCCAGGAGGGAAGGTTTTCTTTCTCGAGGAGGGAAGATAGAAAGACTCCCGGAAGGAACGTGTTGTGGTCCTTAACGTTTCGATGTAAAGTGAGGATGTGAATTTTCATCCCGGGGAGGAACGAGAAGCACTGACGCTGGAGCCAGGACTCGGCACCGTCAAGGCGCTCGTCAGAGCAAACCAAGCCCCAGACAAAGAATCTTCAACCTTAGAGCCGGACGCGCACAGCCCATCCTGAGGAAACACTCTCCCGAGGCCAGGGGAGAAGCCAGCCGCGCGCCGACTAGTCAAGCCAAGAATTAAGGGAAACTTCAAGCACAGACATTTGTCCGCTGAGCAGCGCCGCCCCTGTAGCTCAGAATTCTGCATTGTTCAGGTTAAATTCTGCTGGATGGGTAGATCTCACGTTCGGTGTTCTTACCACCGTAAAATACAATTGAAAAGTGAAAAAAGGGCAACTTCCCTGACGGTCCAGTGGTTAAGACTCCGCGCTTCCACTGCAGGGGGCACAGGTTCGATCCCTGGTCGGGGAACTGAGATCCCGCACGCCGCGCAACGCTGCCAAAGAAAAAAAGGAATAGTTCTCAAAGGGCCCACAACGTCAACTCGGGGCAAACCTTCATCAGAGACAAGCACGCTCCCCGCCTGCAACAAACGTGTTAAACTCTTAAGTCTGGGAGACAAAGGTGAGTTCTTAGAAGCAACTACAAAGAAGCTGGAGAAAGCATCTAAATTTGGGAGACGAAGTCCCACATGGTCCTTACCCTTCAGACTGTGAGCTGGGATGTTTGGAGAGAAATTAGCACCTGCTCCAGAGAACCAGAAGTGTCCCAAGCCCCATCAACCCAGGATACAGAAGGAAGATGTCCTGAAACACTTAGATGACATGAAGCAAGGGTTATGAAGTTCGAGGTTACATAGATCACGGTGAGAATGAATGAAGGCTTGGAGAAAAGTGACAGAGCCTTTTGGAAGATGTGTCATTGCGCAGGTCTGTCGTAACAAATTATCACAAACCGGGGGCTTCAAACAACAGAAATTCATTCTCTCACAGTCAGGAGGCCAGAAGTCTGAAGGCGAGGGGCCAGCGGTCAGGGGGCTGCGTTCCTCCGGAGGCGCCCAGGGGGTCTGCCCTGGCGGCTGGCGGTGCGGGCAGTGCTGGGCCCCCCAGGCACGTAGCTGGGTCTCTCCGGTCCCTGAGTCCGTCTCCCCCGCCCCCGCTGTCTTCTCCGAGCATCCTCTCCTCTTACGAGGACACCAGTCACATTGGATGCGCGTCGTCCCCTCCCCCAATGAGCACGACCTCATCTCAGCTAACACACCTGTGAAGATTTCTACGTACAGGCCGCCTAAGGTTCCAGGTGGGTGTGAACGTGGGGGCACCGTGGCGCCCGGCGCGGAAGACGAGTGGATCTGAGCATCGTGTCAGTCAGGGCTCCTGCTGCACGTGTCGGGACCCGCCGGCCACCTCCCCGGCGCTGTGCCCGCCCGCTGCCGTGTCACCACCCCCCAGCACCTCCCACTCGGAAGGTCTGGAGTCCAGCCGTGGGGCCTCCAGGCCAAAATCAGCCTGTTGACCTGGACGTGTCCGCTCCCGGGGCTCGGGGAAGAGTCCGCCTGCGGCTGGCTCAGGCTGTCGGCAGACTCGCTCGCCGCAGGCGCAGGACCAGCTCTCGGCTGTGGCCCCTCGGCCCCCGAGCTCCGCACGCAGCCCTGCACCTGCCCTGCTCCCCGCCACGGAGGACTCGCCCGTCTTTGGCCCCCGTCATGAATTTACTTTTGTTTGTCTCTTGCTTTGTATGATTTTTTATTGAGTCATACCTGACGTGTAACATTACGTTTGTTTCAGATGAACAGCATAACGATCCCGTCTTTGTATTTACTGCAAAACGGTCACCACAAGTCTGGTTAACATCCAAGACCTCGCAGTTACCATTTTTTTCTTGTGATGAGAACTTTTAAGACCCACTCTCTTAGCAACCTGCACGTCTACAGTGCAGTGTTGTTAACTGTGCTCCCCATGCTGTACTTTACATCCGCAGGACATATTTATTCTATAACTGGGAGTTTGCCCCTGAGAACCCTCTCCCTGTGAAGAGCTAATCCACTCCTGGGGTTAGCTCAGGCCCCACTGGACAGCCTGTACACACACACACACACACACACACACACACACACACACACGTGCCGTATATAACATAACCCGACCGCAGGGTAAGGCCCCGAGTTCACGGGCCCGGGGGCCGTGCAGGGCGCGTGCTTGGCGGTGGCAGGAGAGAGCTGGGGGCGTGTTAGACCCAGCCCCCCAGTCCTCTCTTACGGCTGGGGGCCTCAGCTTTCCTCTCCCAGGGCTGTAAGGCCGGTCCCCTAGAGGCGCACAGAGAGGCACCTAATTAAGCCTGTTTTGCCAGTGGAGAAAGGAGACCCAGAGACGCCCCCAACCTCAGGACCCCCTGTCCTCTGGTCTCTGCTTCCACGCCAAGGTTTTGCCACCTCCTCCCAGCAGGAGACTCAGCAAAGGGCTTTGACACAGAGACCCCCGAGCATGGACGCTCCACGTGGGTCTGCAGGGGGGACCACACTTCCTTCCGGCCGCCCACGTTTCCCTGGCGGCCCAGCGGGAGCCCCTGTGGCCATCCAGCTGGATCCAGCCCCAGCAGTCTCGTGGGCCTCAGGGACCCCCTCACGGAGAAGGAGGAACCGCGAGTGGGTGCAGGGCTGCTCTGGCGGCCGAGCAGCAGGTGGGGAGGAAGGGGAGAGAGGCCAGGAGGGGACGGAAGTGGACAGCAGGAACCCCGGCGGGGAAGATAACGGGGCCGACGGGCCAGAGCCACTGCGGGCAGAGCCCGCGGGCCGCGGCCACCACGCCCACGGAAGGACCAGCCCACGGGAGGCCCTCGGGGGCAGCTGGTCAGTCGGCCTTGCGTCTCCCTCCCCACAGGGAACCTGGAACAGGCCAACGAGGAGCTGCGGGCCATCATCAAGAAGATCTGGAAGCGGACCAGCATGAAGCTGCTGGACCAGGTGGTGCCGCCGGCGGGAGGTCAGTCGCCCCACCCCGGGCCCACGCGGGTCCTGGGTCCGGGCCGCGGGGGGCCTGCGCTTCCGGGCTGGAGCCTGGCCCAAGCCTGAGGTCACAGAGGAGGCCAAGCCGGGCCCCCCGCCGCCGGGGGGTTGGCAGAACCTCAAGGAAGCTCAGCAGAGCCGAGCTTTGTTCCCCACAAGCTGCCGGGCCGGGTGCTCCAGGATGACGGGGTCCTGGAGCAGGAGCCCCCGCGACGCCCCTGCCTGTTCCTCCCGGGCAGAGCGTTTGTCGGCTCTGTCAACTGCCCTCCGCGTACAGTTGCCAAAGTATGAGTACAACACTTTGACTCTAATACGAAATGTGTTAAAATCAAATGTTACGCAATCAGTAAACACTCAGGGACAACCCAGGGGCCCGAGTTTCTAGTTAACTGACCAAACGCTCGTCTGCACCCACGGTTATGAATAAGGCTGGGTTTAAAGGAAACAAACAGTGTTGCCACTGTTGACCTTTTGCGTTTGTCTTTTCGAAGTAAGGGCTTACGGAATCTCTTTAAATAAGTACAGACACCTCTGGGGCGCACACGTGGGGTAAGTGCAGGCTGATCACGGGGTCCAGCACAGTGGGGGTCACATGCACGGAGCGGCGCCGTCAGGGATACAGTTTTCTGAAACGTGAACCCTTCCTGCTCAGGTTGAAACAGAGCAAAGTGGTCTTCCACGCACTTACCAGGGAAACTCTGGAACATCATAGCCGCGCAGGTCCCACGCGGACCCAAGTTAGGGTCTCAGCTCAGGTGGTTATAAGCGGGAGGTCCCCCCACACACGTCTGACACGACCTTGGCAGGGTGCAAAGGTAGAACTCACTGTGCTTTTCGGGACACATCCAGAGCCACGTCATTCACGCCAGCGGCATCCCCAGAGCGTGGTGACAATCGCGGTGACACCGAGAAAGTCCCATGCATTCCCAAAACACTCCTTAAAAGGGGGTGCTACCCCTGACGAGACCCACCCCCGGAAGGAAGGCAGGCCTGGGGACGGGGACCACCCAGCCTGGCGTCACACGCGCCGTGTTCCTTAATCCTCATCACGGTTCTGTGACGCCTGCTCTGGGAGCTGGTTCTCAGCTGCTGAGTAGCTGACCCCAGGCCGGTGGTGAGGGCCCTGCGGATTCGGGACCCAGATCCAAGGGGGCCACACTTCCCACCAGAGCCAGTCTTCCCCGATTCACGGCAGACAGGGCTCGGGCATCCCCTCCACGTGGGGCTGGGGCCCCTGCCGGCTGGACGGCAGGCAAGCAGCTGTGGGTTTAGCTATTCTCACGAGACAGCTAGGAGCAGGAGCGCCGTCACAGCGCCCACATGCAACCCAGCAGCCTTCTCCAGGCCTTCCGCCCCGTCCTCCCCCAAGAACCGGAAGATGGGGCAGGGGGGCTCCTCGGGGGGCATGAACTGCTCCCCTCGGGGCCCCACTCACTTCTCACCAGCCACTTCGCTCCCAAGACGGAGGCTCATCCTGTCTTGTGTCACTTGGGGACCAGCCCCGCCACGGGGTTAGAAAGCCCCGACCAAGATGGGAGGCCTGCGCCCCTCCCACCAACCCCTCCCGCCAACCCTTAAGCAGCACGCTAGCCCCTCGGGGCCTGGGCGGTTATCAGTGGGCACCTGGAGCCTCGGAATCCAAAAAAGAGTTAGTCAACAAGGTCAGTTAAGTAAAAAAACGCAAGGTAGGAAATAATTCTGACAATAGGCTACTTTTTCTGTGAAAAAAGAGGGGGTAGGAATATATTTGCTTGTTTGCAGGAAGCATTTGCATAAAGAATCTCTGGGGAAATAAGAAACGAACGAGAAAGTTTATCTGATAGGAGGTGGGGGGAGAGACTCTTCACTGTACACACACCTTTTTGTATATTTTTGTCTTTTTGAATGACGTGCATGGAGAGCCTCTTCCAAAAAATTTAACTGAGAAAACTTAAGAAGGCGTGGATGCTGAAAAAAGGTTCCTGAAGCCTGGCCAGGCCCCCCTGTTTACACCCTGTTCACCCTGTCCTCCTTTTGCTCTCAGATGATGAGGTCACGGTGGGCAAGTTTTACGCTACTTTCCTGATCCAAGAGTACTTCCGGAAATTCAAGAAGCGCAAAGAGCAGGGCCTGGTGGGCAAGCCCTCCCAGAGGAACGCCCTGTCCCTACAGGTGAGGGGTCCTCGCCCCCCGGGGGGCCTGGCACCCTCCTCTCGCCTCTGCCAGGTCCGGGGCTCGCACGGGCTGGCTGAAGGCGGTCCCTTCCTGAGGGCCCTGAGCCTTCCCCAAGGTGGATGCTGCAGGGGTGACCCTCCCCTCCTGTGGCCTCGCAGCCCGCAGAGCTCGGGGAGTGGGCGGGGGGGGGTCTGCTGACGCCCCCGAAACAGCCCCTCCCAACGTGCCTTCATCCCCCGTGGACCTCTGGAGGCTGGCCCGCTGCGGGGAGAAGCACGGGGGCGGGTGGGTGGCAGCTGGCGCACCAGGGCCCTCACGCATCATTCCCCCGGGGCTCCAGGCTGGTCTGCGCACCCTGCATGACCTCGGGCCCGAGATCCGCCGGGCCATCTCCGGAGACCTGACCGCCGAGGAGGAGCTGGACAAGGCCATGAAGGAGGCTGTGTCCGCGGCCTCGGAAGACGACATCTTCAGGGTAGGGGGGTGCCCCGGCCGCGGCCTTCAGCCTCCGTAGAGCTGGGTTTGGAGCAGAAGGGTGGGCTGGCGTCCTGAATCCAGGGAGGAAGCACTGAGTCTTAGGCAGAATCCCAGCTCCCCGCCCCCAGCCCCTCCCCACAGCCCTCTCCCATCCCTCCACCTCATCCAAGCCTAGTCCTTCTCAAGCCGGGCTCCCCGGACCCGGCAGCTCCCAGAGCATCACTGGCCCTTGGAGAAGGTGGGAGGAAGCTGTTTTCCTAAGGAAATGTTTTTTAGGAGACGTTTCTACATTACACATTGCAAAGCGCTGGCCTTTGGACCACATCGAATCCACAGACCTATTTTGTTTGCCAACATTTGAGAATCTGGCACATTCAAATAAAAATCTGGACTTCTAGCCTCTCCTGAAAAAACCAGAAGATGTGCAGCATCAGGCAGCAGAGGTCTGGAAGCCAGTGGCGATCTTGACTTAGACCGTGAGGTCTCCAGGCCCCAAAGCCCCCTCCGGCCTCCTCTCTCCCCTCCTGGATACCGAGGCTGCCATCAGTTTTATATATTTTTTTAAATTTTTTAAAATTTATTTAATTTATTTTTCATCTATTTTATAAATTTATTTATTTATTTATTTTTGGCTGCATCAGGTCTTCGTTGCTGCGCGCGGGCTTTCTCTAGTTGCAGTGAGCGGGGGCTGCTCTTTGTTGCGGTGCGCGGGCTTCTCACTGCGGTGGCCTCTCTCATTGCAGAGCACGGGCTCTAGGCGTGCGGGCTTCGGTAGTTGTGGCGCGAGGGCTCAGTAGTCGTGTCTCACGGGCTCTAGAGCGCAAGCTCAGTAGTTGTGGAGCACAGGCTTAGTTGCTCCGCGGCATGTGGGATCTTCCCAGACCAGGGCTCGAACCCGTGTCCCCTGCACTGGCAGGCAGATTCCTAACCACTGCGCCACCAGGGAAGCCTCTGCCATCAGTTTTAACAGTGAAAACTAGTGCCCGCTGGAATTCTGGGGCCCTTGCACCCAGCTCTCTTCATGAACCCCCAAGGTATTTGGCTAAAAATCCTATAGCAAGTGAGACGCTACCGCCCAGAACTGCGCTAGGGCCTCTCACCCCGCCTCCCGGCCCCAGCAGGCTCCCAGGTGGTGGAAACATGGGGGTGAGAGGAGCCCGTCACCCTGAGGCTGTCCTGTCCTCACCACCCTCCTCCTTGACACTGTGAAATGTCCGTCACTGAATGGCCTCGGGGACACAGTAGCATGTCAGTGTGACCCCAAGAGACCCTCAGCCTTGCAGGTAGCTACTTGCCCACCTGCCCGGACAAGGGGGGAAGTCGGGGGAAAACACTGGCTTCTGATTTGAAATGTAAGACTCTCCCAGGGGAAAGGCCAGAGTGTAATTGGTGTCGTAACTAAGTCCTTCTTATTCTCAGAACCGTTTGGCCAACGTAGTTCCTAGCTCAGTGAGCCAGTTGGATTCCTTTTTTTAAATCCCATTAGAACCTTCGGGCCCCTTTTTCCACCCCTCGGCCCTCACATGGCCCACTGCTGCAGTGAAGGGTCTGCACCCCCGACTCGGCCACGTGTTGCCCGGCAGGGCGGGGCCCCCACACACCCCTCCGTCTCGCCTGCAGAGAGCCGGCGGCCTTTTCGGCAACCACGTGGGCTACTCCCCCAGCGACAGCCGGAGCGCCTTCCCCCAGACCTTCACCACCCAGCGTCCTCTGCACATCAGCAAGGCGGGCGCCAGCCAGGGCGACGCGGAGTCGCCCTCCCACGAGAAACTGGTGGACTCCACCTTCACCCCCAGCAGCTACTCGTCCATGGGTTCCAACGCCAACATCAACAACGCCAACAACACCGCCCTGGGCCGCTGCCCCTGCCCTGCCGGCCAGCCCGGTGCTGTCAGCGTCAGCACCGTGGAGGGCCGCGGGCCCCCCTTGTCCCCCGCTGTCCCGGTGCAGGGGGCCTCGTGGAGGCTCAGCTCCAAGAGGTGAGCAACGGGGTGCACGGGAGGGGCTTGGGGAGGAGCATTTGACCCCTCAGCCCTCCAGCCGGGGTGGAGGCTGCTGCCCAGACCCCAGCCGGGGGGCTGCCAACGCAGCCTCCCGGGTCCTGCAGCCACGCTCGGGAGGCCCCGTGGCACCACTGGCCGGCAGGTGTCCCGAGGCGCGCGCCTCTGGACGGGGCCTCCTCTGCTTCCTCTCCCGGAGCAGAGGGGCCCTGGCCCCGATGTCCGAGATGTTTGCGTCCTGGAGACACCACCGTCTCCGTCCCCTGGGCCTTTCTCACGTCTCTGCCCAAACCTGGCCTTGGGCCCCCAGGGGATGGGGCAGGCCCACCCCTCTTCTTCGTGCCCTTCTCGTCCCCGGGAGGGGGCATTCTGGAGGCAGGCGGCCCTTTGCTGGGCGCTTGCCTGCTCTGACCCCGCGCGGGATCATTCCTGGCGGTCCTGACGGCGTCTCCTGGCTCCTCTCCCTTTCTTTTCTCCCACCCGCTGCTCCCTGGTGCCCCAGGACCCACTGCCATGACGTGCTGGCGCGGTCGGCGCACACTTCCATGCTCTGGGCCTTGGGAAGTGCCTCATTTATGTCAGCAGCCCCGGGCTCCCAGGCCCGGGAGGATCTGAACGCTTCACCCTTAGCTGAGCTGCCCCTCCGAGCGGGACAGCAGCCCCCAGCAGCCCTGTTTCTGGGGCAGACCTCCTTTCCTCCCCTCCAGCTCAGATCCAGAAGTGATCTTTTCTAAATCCCTGGGCAAGTGTCCTGAGCTGCGTTCATCCCAGAGGCCAGCTCCCGGCCTCCCGGTGTTCACGTCCCTTCATCACGCCCGCGTCAGCCGAGGTTCCAGCCTAGGCCGTGTCCCGCCCCTCCCACGCCAGCAGGAGCATTCAGCATCTCCTGTGTCATTCAACTGGGGGGAGGGCACCATCGGTCAGGGCCCCCAGAGATCCGCCCGGACCCTCCCCGAGTGGCTCACAGGCCCAGGGTCAAAGCTGGACACTGACCCAGCACTCAGATCTGAGAGGATACGCTGGAATATCTCCCAGAGGCCCTGGGAGTCCGAGCATAAAGTGGGCCCAGCACTCAGGACCTATAGGAAGAAAGGTGGCGGGAGACACCAAGCAGGACACAGACAGGGAAGGGAGGACGGAGACCAGAGCTGAAGACCACATGGCCAAGTGAGCAGGAGGCCAGGGCCTGGAGGGGAAGCAGCTCAGGCTGAGGCACATTCCGGTGTAGAAGGTCTCCAGCTCGGGGGGACTCACTCAGGCTCGCGGGGCTCAGACTCACTCCCCACTGCTCAGAAGAACGAACGCCTTTGTGAGGCCTCTCCTCAGATCCCCTTGGATCCTAACCCAGAGGCCCTTCCCTGCCATGGAACCCTTATGGTAACACTTCGCGGCTCCATCAGTGGTCGTGTGTGTGTGTGTGTGTGTGTGTGTGTGTGTGTGTGTGTGTGTGTGATGCCTCCCCTGCCGGGGGGAGGGGAGGGGTTGGCGGTCGCTGACTTTTGTCTCTACCCCGGACACTTCAGGTGCCCCTCCCGGGACAGCCAGATAGCCATGGTGTGTCAGGACGAGGCCCCTCGGGATGAGACGTGTGACCTGAGGATGGATGAGGACGCTGAGTACGGCAGCGAGCCCAGCCTGATCTCCACGGAGATGTGAGCTTTGCCCTCCCTGGCTGCCCAAGAAGGGGAGGGGAGGGGGTGACGGGTGGGTCCCTGGAATCCTCCTCTGGCAGCTGCAAAGCAGAGGAAGCCCCCCACCCTCATACACACGGTCAGGGCCTGGTTGGCTTGGCACTTCCTTATGACATGATGCTTTCAGGAAAACTGCTAAACGTTGTTTCCTAGGCTTTCTTGACACGTGTACATATTGACAAATATTCATGAAACTGCCTATAATAAAGCTGCCAGCAGAGGGCGCTGTTGCCAGCCGTAGCTGAGATTTCCATCACAGCCGGAATTTTTTAAGAGAAGGGTTTTTTAACCGCAGATCCAGACCCATTAGGAAGCTGTGACATTTGCTTAGTCAGTTACAATCAACACTTTTAAAAGAAATCATAGCACAGAATAGGATAGAAAAGGACACTAGGAAATAGCGTATTCAAAGTCACAAAGGTAGTAGTATTTTGTGAAGCATTTGTTGCCAAGTCCCATAAAATTATTGTATTTGTGACTGTGAGTTGCGTTCACAAAGGTGAACCTGTGTTAGAAGATTTCCTGAGAGGAACAGTTTATCGCAAGGAAGGACCATCCCTTTCAGCTTTCGCTGTTCAGAGGATGCAGATTAACACATGGCAACATACCGAGAAGTCAAGAAAAGCCTCTGTTCCCACCATCTGGGCTCTTGGTGCGTGCCTGGTGCTTGCAGGCCCTCTGCTAGACGGTGGACGAACCGGCCTCGGCAACCAAGGGAGGTCACAGGCTCGTTAAGGAGCTAAGAGGATCTCAGAGGAGGAAAATAAAGATTTCCTAAGTAGCTGCTCACAGAGTGGTGCAAACAGCGAGAGTACAGACGTTCAGAGAAGGTCAAGGTCGGAGAGAGGCACCAGGCACGAGGTCACACAGAAGCTGGGCCTTCAAGAGTGGTTACGGTCTGGATAAGAAGAAAATGTAATAAGAAGGGTGACCAAGCTGAACATGAGAGGCAAGCATGGTGGGTTTTATCCAGAACCTTCCCTGCATGTCTGCAAATGCTTGCAGACAGCACACCAGAAGCACAGGCTCTGTCCTCAACGTCGTCTGTGACACGAAGGGCTTAGAACACGAGCGGGCGCTCGGGTGCAGACAGCTCCACTAGGGGTTGCAAAATCAACTTAGGGGCTACAATGGCTTTTTTCAGTGAAATAGCCCAGGCCAAGGCAGAACAGAGGCTCTCAGGTGCAGCGGATTCAGGGAAGGTAATCATGGAGCCGAGACCAGCCCTTGGGCACGTCTGTCGTGTGCCCTGGGCCAGGAGGAGCCGTTTCTCACTGAGTCCCCGTTAGAAGGCCCAGGAGCAGTTGACTCACTAGACACCCCCAAGGGCCCGCAGCTGCCCCTCACCGGTGACCGCACGCGTACGCGCGCTCCTGCTGACCGAGAGTGGGCGGGCCCGGAGAGTGAGGGCGCACGCGCGCGCACGCGCGCACTCCTGCTGCCCGAGGGTGGGCGGGCCCGGAGAGTGAGGGCGCACGCGCGCATACGCGCACGCACTCCTGCTGGCCGAGGGTGGGCGGGCCCGGAGAGTGAGGGCGCATGCGCGTGGCGTCGCGCGTGGCCTCGCGCTGGGAGTGGCCGTGGTAGACGGCGTCTGCCTGTGAGCACGCCATTGCGGAGAGGAGCTGCAGGCCCAGAATCTGTTTCCAGCTTTCTCAGCAGCGGAGGTCCCCCGTCTCGAATCACGAGTGCGGGAGGACACACACGGGCACAGGCGGAAGGGGCCGGGAACGTCTGTGGCAGCAGAGAGCGCGGCCTTTAGAGAGCACGGGGTGGGGGGCCCCCCTCACTAAGGGAGAAAGCAGGCTGCCCGGAGGTGACAGTGTCCAGTGTGCTCTGCTCCAGGCTCTCCTACCAGGACGACGAGAATCGGCAGCTGGCGCCGCCCGGGGAGGACAGGAGAGACATCCGTCTCTCTCCGAAGAGGGGCTTCCTGCGCTCCGCCTCCCTAGGTAACCTCAGACCCTCTCTCTAAAGGTGGCCGCCCCCCCGTGACGGTGGCCAGGCACACAGGGGTGACTGAGAAACGTCGCCTCGCGGGGCTCAAGTGGCCCACGGCTGGGCCGGCCCCGGGCTGGACGTGTGCTAATGCAGCATCTCAGCGAGGGGCCCGGGGTGGGGGGAGGGGGCATTCTTGCCCCTCCCTCCGTGTGAGCCGTCGGGGCCGTGTCATCTTTTTTTCTCTCTCTCTCTCTTTTTTTTTTTTTTTTTTTAATATTTATTTATTTATTTGGTTGTGCCGGGTCTCACCGGCTCCTTAGTTGCAGCATGCAGGCACCTTAGTTGTGGCAGGCATGTGGGATCTAGTTCCCTGACCAGGGATCGAAGCCGGGCCCCTTGCATTGGGAGCGCAGAGTCTTATCCAGGGAAGTCCCCCGTGTCATCTTCTGTGCTGACCCATCACTTGCTCCGCAGGTCGAAGGGCCTCCTTCCACCTTGAGTGTCTGAAGCGACAGAAGAATCCAGGGGGAGACATCTCTCAGAAGACAGTCCTGCCCCTGCATCTCGTTCACCATCAGGTAGCCCCCACTTTGGGACAGGCCACAGGCCGCCACCTAGCAGGCTAGACAACCCCGTGATGATCGCGCAGCAAACCCCCCAGATGCCCGTCAGCCTTCCCGTCCAGACTGTGTCCCCACGCCTGGCCCTGACAGCCCCCAGGGAGGGGGCTCTTCCCACACGAGGACCGTGCTCTCCCGGGCGGGAGGTCCTGAGGAGCAGGAGCCCCTCTGGAGGCTGGAAGGACCAGCTGCTCCGGGTTGGCCTGAGCATTCTCCTCCCAGTGGCCAGATGTTCCCTTCCCAGGAATGGCTACACGACAGGCAGGTGCGGTCACACCTAGAGCCATGAGACACCTGGACATTTAGCTGCACAAAAGCCCACCCACTGGAATATGGAAATGACCAGAGAGTGTTCCAGCAGCATGGGCAGGGACAGGGGTGACGTCGGGAAGGCGGGTCCAGGCAGGTTCAGTAGTTGAACCAGCCCTTGGCCTGGGTGATGCCAAAGGATGGCGAAATCCAAGACCCCAGCATCAAGCTGCTCTTAGAAACCCTAGAACGGATGGAGATTCCCAACAGCTAAACCATTAGGGTCCCAGCTAGGTTCTCCACACCTTCTGACCTCCGTGATTACGCTCCCTTACCACGGGCCTCGGCTGTAAATGACTCTTTTATCCCCGAAGGCATTCAGTGCCAATCAAAGCTTACAGTCGGCGTAAGTCAGCCAGCACGGCTCTGCCAGGACGACGGTGTTTCTGCTCCAGGAAATGCACGATGCTGCTCAGCGTGCGTGCCAACGCACGAATACGCGTGGTCTCCGCAGGGCTTTCTGGAATGTCGAGCAGCGCCTTACACTTCCCTCAGATCCCCAGGGACCCAGGACCCCAGACTGGGGGCCCTCGAGAGCAGTGGGCTGGGAGGCCAGCAGGCTGGGGGACACCGTGTGTGCGTCTCTGAGAGATTTCTAGAAGCTGATCTCCCCCATCTCTGCTTATCGTGCTGGAAGGAAAACCTCCCTCAGTTTACAGCCTCCCCTGATGCTTCTGAGCTGCCCTCTGCCCCTCGGGCTGAGCCTCCCCACCAGGCGGTGTTGCTTCCTTGGACCCGTCCCGTCGGAGCAGGTGGAGAGGATCCGTGGCTCACGGGGGACGGGGCCAGGCCTAGAGAAAGGGTGACCTGGATCCCACTGGCCCTTGGCTTTCTGAGCTTAGAGGAGAAAGACCCCTGCAGACCGATGGTCACAGAGGCTATTTAGGGCAGTTGAGAGCGGCTCCAGGTCCGGGTGCCTGAGCGAGAGGGTGTGTGCACCGGGCAGTAGGACGCGGCCGAGGCCCCCTGACCCGCACTCTCGTGTCGTGTCCACAGGCGCTGGCGGTGGCGGGCCTGAGCCCCCTCCTGCAGAGAAGCCATCCCCCTGGCGCCCTCCCCCTGCCACATGCCACGGCCCCTGCCACGCCCGGCCCAGCCTGGCCCCCGCGGCCTGTGCCCACCCTGCGGCTAGAGAGGGCCGAGTCCAGCGACAAGCTCACCAGCAGCTTCCCGTCCGTCCACTGCGGCCCCTGGGCCGGGGAGCCCACGCCCTGCGGGGCCAGCGGCGGCATCCGGAGGGCGCGGCCCGCGTCCCTCACCGTGCCCAGCCCGGCGGGGCCCCGGGGCCGGCCCTTCCACGGCAGCGCCAGCAGCCTGGTGGAGGCGGTGAGTAGGCCGGGCCACGCAGCCCGGGCAGGGGCCCCACGCGCAGAATGGAGGGGCCTTGGGGAGTGTCAGGTCTCCCGGCCAGAAAGACCCTCGGTCAGGTCTCAAGTCCGCGTGAGCGCCCAGCCCGGCCGAGGAAGGGCGGTCACACTGGCCGGGGAGCGGGGGAGCCGTGCGGGGGGCCGTGAGGGCACGTGGGGTGGGGGGAGCGGGCGAGGCAGGCGGGGAGCAGGCGGGGGCTGGGGTGTGTTCCAGGCTCATCGGCCGCCAGGAAGTGGGCAGGCACTTCGGGACAGAGCGGGCAGGGGCCGGGGGTGTCCTGCACATACGCGCACGTGCGCGCGCACACACACACACGCATCGTCCCCGGGATCCTCACCCCCAGAAAAGCAGCCAGCGGCACTGGGCCAGGCGTCACCAGAGGAGACTGACGGTTTCCTGGAAAGAGTCACGTGGGCGTCCTGGGGCGCCGGGTGGGTGGGAGGGAAGGGCCAGGGCCCCTGTGGCCTCCGTGCGCCCAGGTTGCCTGCGTCTGATGACGGTGCCCCCGCCCCGCCGTCTCTCCTCGGGCCCGCAGGCCCCTAAAGCCCGCAGGGCGCTCCGTCCCACTCCTGCCCGGCGCGCAGGCACACACGCGTGTACTCACGCGATGCGCGCGCACACACACTCTCCTCCCGAAGTGACCAGTCAGAAGCCCCTGCGCCGGCCCCGAAGGGCAGAGCCGGGCTCAGGAGTAACGCCGCCCCGGCCCCTCTCCCGCAGGTCTTGATCTCAGAAGGACTGGGGCAGTTTGCTCAGGATCCCAGGTTCCTCGAGGCCGCCACCCAGGAGCTGGCCGACGCCTGCGACATGACCATCGAGGAGATGGAGAGCGCGGCCGACAACATCCTCCGCGGCGGTGCCCGGCAGAGCCCCAACGGTACCCTGCTCCCGTGTGCAAACTGCAGGGACCCGGGGCCAGACCGAGAGCGGGGCGCGGAGGACGCGGCCTGGGCGCCCGGCCCCGAGCCCCGCCAGGGCGGAGAGGAGCCCCGGGACAGCAGGGCCTTCGCCAGCAGCCTGTAGCAGTCGGGCCGGAGGTGCCGGGTTTTTATTTGTCTCCATGTTCCTAATGGGTCCGTTTCAGAAGTGCCTCACTGTTCTCGTGACCTGGAGTTAACCGGAACAGCGTCTTCATTCATTTCATAGGGACAAGACCGAGTCGGCGGCCAGGAGAGAAGCAGCCGCGGTCCGTGTCCCGCGGGGAGCGGTGGGGGAGGGCACGGCACCAGGGAGGGGCCCCCCGCGGCCGCCTGGCTCCCTCGCCCACAGGACCCTACGCCAAACGGGTGTCTTTCAGCTCTGCTTGTCAAGAACTCATTTTGCACATATTCTGTATGAGCCTCACTCTGTCCCCGTAGAGCCAGGGCCCTGTGCCTTCACGGAAGGAAGGGGGCCCCGGCCGGGCCCTGGGGAGGGGAGGGCGCTTCAGCTCCAAGCCGAGGCTGGCCACCGCCCCCTGCGCCACCCGCGTCTGGACCCCCTTCCCAGCCGGCCGTGGTCACAGCCGCGCCGCGCCGTCGGCAAAGGGGGAGCGCGCCCGCCCGCCGGGACGAGACCGGTGGTGCTGAGCGTCTGTCCAGCGCTCTTTTGTTTGGGGATTTGACCTTTTTCTTCACAGCATGTTGCAGTTTTCATTTAGGGGGTTTTGGTTTTTTATACTTTTGTTTTCCCAGGGGGAGGGCAGGGAGAAGAGTGTTTACGAAGTTTTGCAGCCGCCCATCTTAACCGTTTTCACTTTTGCAAATGTTAATCGGGTTCAGTTTTGTTGTATTAATTTAACGGTTGTGGTTTCCCTTTCCACGGAGGATTCCACAGAGCCGCCGTGGGAGAGTTTTACCAGCCGTGGTGTATGCCCAATAGTTTGTTATCATTTCCTTAGGTAGTGACAAGATTTCTTCGGTTTGGTTTCATAATTTAAAGGTGATCAAGCAACGCACTTGGCAGGGTCTTGCACAGATGTGTGTAGTAGCGCGTGCCCGAGAGAGGAAGCAGCACGGGGTCTCTGCGAGTGTGCGTGCCGTGTGTACGGTGGGTTGTGTGTGTGCGGGCGTGGGCTGGGTCTGCAGCCACGCCGCGCCCGGGCCGCCAGTCTGTCCTCAGTTCCCCTTGGGGCTTGAGGGTGGGGAGCTCTGAATCTGGGGCCGTTTGAAAGCAAAAGCAAACCACTGTCTCTGCTTCTGAAACGGGAATCAGTAACTGCATTTTCTGTCCCACAAGATATGCAAAAACAATGCAATAATATTCATTTTAAAAATACAGTTGTGAGTTGTGTTGGCATTAAAACTGTGTTTAAAAAACCACACAGAAATTTAAGGGAGAAACTCAGAAGGCGTTTTGCTTCGATTTGTTCCGTGTAATGTTTTACTGCATTGATGGTGTTTCTGCTGAAGAGACCGTTATACTTGAATTCAGGTCAGTCTCAGTATTTTACAAATATTTTTTTAAAACTGAATTGCAGTTGTGCCAAGCGAATATAATGAATTAAGTTTGGTTTTGGATTCACTTCTTGTATATTTGCTGCATGTAAGTAAATCATTTTGTATTTGGAGTGCGACAAGCTTCACCTTTGAGCTCTTAAGTGCTTTTCTACGTGTGGCTGGGGAGAAAGGGGACAGCTTTTCTCGTCATCTGTGTGGCAAGTGCCGGCACTTACCCGTGTGGGTCCCGACGCAGGCTCGGGCATCACTGTTGTGCATATCTTGCGTTCGGGTAATAGGTGCATCCGTGTCTTGCTTTGAGAGACCAGGACCCGTCTTTTTCCAGCGTCGCTCTGTCTGCTCTGCCCTGGTTTTCAGAGTTGGAATTTCTCCAGGGAGAGCCCTGCACCGTGAGGGGCCGTGAGGCGCCCCGAGCAGCCTCTCTCGTCACCTCTTCCCCCCTGGGAAAGGTGGCTGACCTTACCCTTCACCACCCCCCGCCCTGGCACAAGCATTCCTTAGGGAAGTGCCCACTGCCCGGGAGGGTGGAGGGGAGGGGGTTCCTCAGCCAGGTAGCAGGTGCTGTCCTGTCCGTCCCGCTCGCTTCTCCACCTTTCCCTCATTCTGGAGCGGGATCTCCTCCAGACCACCCCTCGCGGTAGGGCAGCCACGGAGGGACGAGGACTGGGGGCAGGCGGCCCGTGGGGAGCGCGTGGTGAGGGCAGGGCCGGAGGCGTTGTGGAGGCGCCTCTCTGCCCCTGCATCCGCCTGGACATCTCCCGGGTGTAAGTCCTTCGAACAGATTCCAACAGTGACCGATTCGGGGGAAGCAGGACCCAACCTCTCAGCCGGACCTTCCCGCTGAGGCTCTTCCGGCCCCGGGCTCGCTCAGCCCTTCTCGGCTCTGACGTACATGAGCAGCTTAGAAGTCAAAGCCGGGCAGTGCCCGCTGCGCCGCGAAGACGCGTTTTCCCGTGGTGGGCTGATGTTCACGCCCCGGGGGAGCACGTACAAGGGCTGCCCCCTCTTCCTCCAAGCCCAGCCCTTCCGGTCTCTGGGCTCCTTCTTGGTGCCATCGAGGTCTTGCAGGAGTTACAGTCAGGTCCTTTGTCCCGTTTCCCGAAATGTCTGCCGCGGCTGCTAGGATCTTAGTTCTGCTGGAGAGCGGAGGGAGCCCTTTGGGGTTGATAGCTGGCTCTTGTTGTGCATTTGGCCCCTGGATAGAACTGCGGACTCTTAGCTGACCTCCCACACGCTGGCACACACTCGGCCTTCTCGTGCGGTCTTCTGTTTCCCTTTTGGGCTTTTCGTCTGTCACCAAATCTCGGCGACCGGCTCGTGCTGGGCTTATGCCAGCTACTCCCAGGGCTCCACCAAGTGCATCCCCCCCTCCCCGTGCACACTGCGGGTGTGCTTCTCCTTTGCCGTCAGCTCTGTCTCTGTCGGAAAGGCCCATCCAGGGGGGGGTCTTCCTGGGCCAGAGCTCAGGACCCGCTAGGGTGGGACGGAAACGCGACGCCCATCCTCCCTCCCGAGCCTCATCCGTAGCGTGGTCTCCGCCTCTGCACCCAAAACAGAATCTTGCCGTGACCTTGGAAAGCAGAACCTTTGTGTCTTCTGAAACCCATGAGCAGCAGGAGGAAAGCCGTGATGGCCAAGGACCTGAGGGGCTTGAGGGGTTCAGGCTCAGGCTTTGGCGGAGCTGGTTTGTGTTTGTCCCCTGATGGGCCAGCCTCTTGTTTCCACCTTAATTTTACAGTTACTCACGTGCTTGGCTTGATTCCCAGCTGTTTCCTTTCCACCCTCCTCCTAGAAGGTTCTTTTTGGTCTTGGGTTAAAATGCAGACGTTTCCCCCAGATTTTGTCTTGATCCGTGAATTTTTCTCTGCTTTGCTTCAGAAGCGCTTCGTTCGGTCTCTTCCCGCATCTTCTCAGTCTGACGGGACCCGAGGGTCTGCCTTACCCGCCTTTACCCTCCTCCGTGCCGCGGCTTCCGAGCTCCAGGGCCTGGTCCTGGGCTGCCCCGCACTTCCTCCTGGCCGTCCTCCCGTCACACCGTCTCCCCATCGCTTAGCTGAGGGCACTACACCCTGCAAGGCCAATGTAATGTCTTTCTGAGGAAGAAGAGCCCCTGCAAGGGGGGAGCTTGGAGGTCGTCGAGGGGGCGAGGGCTGCTTTCCAGGGGCCGGTGGGTAGTATGTGCCCCCCACGCCATAGGCCAAGAAACAGAACGGAACTTAGACCACAGCACAGGGAGGAGGCCGGGGGGTTGAAGCCTGCAGCCTCGCCGCACCATCGTCACAGGCGTTGCTAAGGACGGGGGTGGCATTTCCACACCCAGCGAGACCTGGAAAGACGGGCGTGTCGCTGTCCAAGGGCAGGGCGACTGGGTGTCGACCCTCTAAGCCACTGGTCAGTCGAACCAGAGCCCAGGCCAGGTCTGTTTTTTTAAAGACCAGGCTCTGGTCTGCGGAAAGTGCCAGCACGGAACCGAAGGGAAACGGGGGCGAAAGGGGGCATGTTTTGACCCCCTGTGTCTTGCTCCCGTTGTGTGGAAGGAAGCGTCCGGTGTGACCGCCCGCCGTGGCCGGGACAGTGGAGAGGCGGAGGCCTCGAGATCGACCGTAGAAGAAGAGAAAACCAAAAGTGTTCTGGTGCCGTTTTCCCAGCCAGACCATTGTCTCTGGCCGTTAGGGGCGTCTGCCGCCCTGTCCCCCTCTCTGCGGCCACTCCGCCCACGTGTGGGCCACGGGCTCCAGTGGGACGACAGGCGGGCTGGGCGGCACCCCGAGGTCACCATGAAGCCAGCGCCAGCTTTCCTGGCAGCTGCGCCCGCATCAGGGCGGGCCTCCCTCCCTTTCCCCAGCCCCCCCGTTTCCCCTCTTCCCCGGGTTCAGTGAGAGGAGGCCCGTGAGCAGATTCTGACATAGCTGCTTTGTCAGTTTCTGGTTTTAACTTTATTTATTTATTTATTTTTGTTTCCAACGAAGCCCTGCTTTGTGAGGCCAGGCAGCAAACCAGCAGGTAAATGTGTTTCTGCCAGGGCTCCGCGTCGCGGGGGAGAGACCTGCACCCTGTACGAGCGCGCGCCGACACGTGCTCTTGTACACGCGCCCGCACCCCGACAGGGCGGGCGCACCCCGACGGGGCGGGCGCTGGCCCTCGCGCTGGGATCAGGACCCCCGGCTTTGCCCCCCTCTCAGAAGGCTGAGTGCTGGCTGGAGAGAGAAGCAGAGGTGCTCCGCCGGTGGAGATGTGCCGTCCGACTGCATTCTACTAACTATGAACTAAATACCATTTCTCTTCATGGAGAACACGCCACCACTCTGAAAGTCAGGATGTTTTCTTGCCATGAGTTTAGGAGGTCTGGTCCACAGCAGGCGGGGGGCGAAGGCCCTGCGGCTCCCTGGTGTCTTAGAACGGCCTCCCCTGGGCTCTCCGAAGGGGAACTGGCGATCGCAGCGGAATACATCGCACGTGCCGTTGGGCTGAGTTGGGCAAATCACTGAACCCTGAGAGCACTGGGAGGTGGGATCGTCCGTGGGCGTTCCCTTTCTCCCCTAAATCTGGGACGCCCAGATGGGGACTAGAGAGCGGAACAAGGGTTTGCATGTCACCTCAGCCGAGTCCACAGCCTCCCGTGGGTGGGGCGGCCTTGCTGCCGGCGCCTCCCTTTTGCGGGGCATCCAGGCACCCAGGGTTCAGGATAAGCAGTGTGACTTGGACGCGGCTCCTGGAAAGGAAGTGTGACACTCAGTCCACGTGAATCAGACGTTTACGACAGTTCACCGCCTGGGGGGACCCGTGAGTGAGAAAACGCTTCCCTGAGCTCCCATCAGAGCCGCTCTGGGGTCAGGGGCTGTCAGTTTCAGGGGCGGGCCATGTCGGTTTCAGGGCACTCGGCGCCCTCGGGCTTGTGGGCTGGCATGAGGGAGAAGGGGGCCCGGCCTCGGTCGCCACCAGCTGCCCTGGCTCCTGAGGGCGTGGCCTGCGAGGCCCCAAAGCCCAGAGCAGGGGGCGCGGGAGGCCCTGTCCCTAGACGGGTCACTGGGTTCCAGGCCCCCGTCCCCCAAGATGTCCCACGGTGGAGACACCATGCCGAGGCTTGAAAGGGAAAAACAGAACTCGGGACTCGGGTAGACGGTGTGGAAACAAACGACCCAGCACCAAGGTCTCCTTCAGAAGGCGGCCCTGAAGACGCAGACGCCAAGGCCCCTTACGGCCTGCACGTCAAGGGCATTTCACCCACCCTCAGAGTCTGGCCTTGACCCCCCTGCCCGCCCCCCTCCACTGTTCTCCCAGAGCCTTGAGGGAATAAGGTCTGGCTCTGGAGGCCGGCATGTCCAAGGCACGAGCAGGTCCGGACTAGTCTGTGATGTAGCAGCAAGAACCACCGTGGAAAACACACGTCCACTAAGAATCAGGGTGACGGGCCCCCCACTGGCTGGTGAGGTGCCAGAGTGTCTATCGCTGTCACAATTTCCCTGTTTTACTTTGACGCCCCGAGCTACCAAGCCAAGGTCCTCCGTGCGGGAGGTACGGACGCAGCCCCTCCACCCCCCTCGCCTCTCGTCGCGGCTCGGACCCCCTTCGTCCTCCGACCCACCCAATCATGCTCGTTTTCAGAGGTCGGTGCCCCCGCCGTCGCCCCTGCGCCCATCCCCTCCCCACCCCCTGCGTCCCCTACACCTCCCTCTGGGCCCTGCGGCTTCACAGCCTCATGTTGTAAATACTGTTGTACAGTTTGTAATCATCCAATCACCCCAAGTCAGCGGCCTCGCCTGGGTCCCTTCTCACCTCGAGAAAGGCCAGGGAATCGAGAAGAGCTTCAGGGCCATCTCCGTGTGAGACGCTATGTATATTCCTGTAAGATTGCATTTTTAATCTAAGGAATGATGTTATTTAAAAAACAAACCAAAAAAAAACAAAAAACAAGAATTGCAAATAAATTTCTTAACAATGTCTACGTTGGTTCGGTCCGGTCACATCCCTCTCTCCTTCTCGTCCCGTTTCCTAGACTCGCAGAAACGCCCTTAACTCGCAGACTGCGCTCTCATCCTCCGAAGGGGAGGACACAGCCAGGGGAGCGCGGGGAACCTGCCCCCCGGGAACCTGCCCCCGGGGATGGTCTCCGACCTCAGTTCAGCAACTCATCTCATCACCCAGGTCTTCCTTTCAGTGAAAAGGTTAACAGGAAAACGGTCAAAGGTTGACAAGGGACACAGTAGGAGAAATTAAATGGACGATCCACCGAAGACAAGAGCGGCCCCCCCCCCAACAATCGGGAAAGGCACAAAGTCGGTTTTGAATAAATGAAGGAGAGGGAGGGGGGAAGGAGGGGGAGAGAAGTCGGGGGATGAGAGCACGTATGTGAAAGTACTTTGGAGACTTTCCTGGCAGTCCAGTGGTTAGGACTCCACGCCTTCACTATCGAGGACACAGGTTCAGTCCGAGGTCAGGGAACTAAGACCCCGCAAGCCTCACGGCGCAAACAAAATATTAAAAAAAGAAAAGAATAAAAAAAAATCCTTTGAAGGCTATACATAGATTTGAGTCCGTTCCGGGAATTCCGGGTCATCCCCGCCCTCCCTCCTCCTCTGCTGGAGCCCCTGGGCCCCAAGCCCGCCCCCCAGCCCGGAGAGGCTGCTCGTGCAGCTTGCGGAGCAGGAGCCGGGACCTCGGGCGTGGTCAGCGGTGAGGCACCACTCGTGAGCAGCAGTGACCGCGCGTCAAAGTTTGAGGCTGATCCTTTCAATCAGCCGGGACAGACCGGAGACTTGCCCTGTGATGCATCTGGTCTGCTTGCGTTCTGCACGCTTCCTCAAGTGGGACGGAGGGAGCCAGGCGTCGCCCTGGGAGCGGCCCTCACGCACGGCCGGCCTCTGCGACGCTGCGCTGTGGCTCGCTGCTCAGGTCTGCCCCTGCCCACTCCCTCCTTCCTCCCCACGACGGGTGTGATCGTTGGTCTGCCTGCCCAGAGAAGTCGCTATGAGTTGGGCCCGTGACGAGGGGGCAGGACGGCCGCGTGGTGGCGAGTCGGTGGACACACCTGACGCTCTCCCGGGCTTGCTTTTTCCCGCCTGCCTCCTGTGTATCTCCGTTTGCACGCGGCTTGCCTGGTAGGTGGGCTCCGCAGGCTCTCAAGCCCCTGCTCTCCGAGGCCCATCTGGACCCGTCCGCCCAAAAGTCAGGCCGCGGGAAATGGGGCTGGAAGACCCTCGGCTGCCCATGAGCGAGTGAGGGGCTCAGTCCGGCCTTCGCGGAGCCCCACCGTGAACGTTAACAGACACCTTTCCAGCTAATAATAAAAGGCACCTACGCTTTTCATTGGCTGCAGCTCCTCGTACATAATTTCCTTTCTAATGCAGTCATCAGGTGAAAAAACTCCCTTGGAGCCGTGGCCCCATTTGGAAGCACCGAATGCAGCCAGCGCCGGGCAGGGTGCTGCTGGGACGGTCCCCACTTCCGGGATGGTGTGCAGGCCCCTCCCCCAAGCAGAGGTGCCCTCTGTCCTTCGGAAGTCCCATGGGCTAGGAGCTCACACAGACGCTGAGTGGCCCGGGGGGGTACCGAGCCAGCTGCCAGCCCCAGGGCCACACTTTTCCCCCTGCTTTATGGCCCTGGGCTGGACCCTGTGGCACTTCTCCCTTGCTGGATGCCTTGAGGTCCGGGTTTGTCAAAAGACAGGACAGATGTACTGGAAGGGCCCGGGAGGCCGTGGGCAAACACGGGAATTCCTCCCAATGGGCCACTGCTGAGTGCAGCAGCCAGTGCTGGGGGTATGGGGCCGGCAGCGGCCGCCTCGGGGGCCCCGCGAGCCGGCTCCCTGCCCCCTCTGGCCGGCCTCTCCATCCCCGCAGATGGCTCGCCCCTGTGCAGCCACACCGTCCTCCACGTCCAGGCTCCCTCGGCCCTCGTGGCAGGAGCTGCCCTCCGGTACTTCCATAAACCCAGAGTCCTCTTTCAACCCCTGTAAGTCGCTAACCACCTCTGACTCGTTCACCAGCCTTTGTGTTATAACCTCTCCCTGTTCAAACGACCAGAGTGGGTTCCGCCCCTGACTGAACATCCTCGCAACCCCCGCGGGGCCCTTGCTCGACGCTCTGCCTGGAATAGTCCTCACGTGCGTGCGTAACTGCTCAGACGTGGCTACGCTGACCACTCCGCGCCCAGTCCTTCCTGTGGTTAAGCTGAAGCCCTGAGAAACCTCCATCTTTTCTTTGAAACAAGAGGCACAGACCTGACCACTGGGCACCATCGCCTGCAACCACATGAGCCCAGGACGGCGGGGCCGGGGGGGGGGGGGGGGGGCGGGGAGAGGCCTGCTTGTGACACAAGCCAGACCCTGATTCCAGCTCTGTGAACCTGACTGAGAGGCGTGTCACCACTGCCTACAAGCTCCAGAAACAGGCCCAGATTCTCTGAGACCACGTGCTTATACTCTCATGGTCCAAAAGAGTACTCCTTGAGTCCCTGGTACGTACCCGACACCGTTCTGGGCGCTGGGCAGACAGCAATGCTTGGCTCTGATTCTGCCCTATGATGCCCCACCCGTCCCAGGAGTAACCCTCCTTCTAACAACACCAAGAATGCGCTGGGTGAAGCCTCACCCACAGGCTGTAGTCTCCCCACAGCCCAGCTGAGGTTCTAAGGGGGGCTGCACAGGGCCTGCACACAGTCTGCACAAAGACGCCCAGCCTGGGGTGGGAGTCGGGGTGCATCTGGAGGCTTTGTGCCTGGGGGCAGGGGTGGGCTGGGCTGTGAGCCCAGCAAGGTCACGTATCCGTGACAGTATGTGCGACGGAAGGTGCTGGGCCCTCAGGTCCTGTCTTGCTGGGCCCAGCGCAGAGCCAGTGGGTCATTCAAGATGCTGAGCTGGCCTGTGCAGGGGCTCCCTTATCCAGGGAGAAGGGGCAAAGGCAGCAGTGGCCTCGGTCCCTGGCACAGGCCGCTTAGGCTGGGGCTGGGCCAGCTGCCGGAGAGAGCAAAGGAGAATCATCTCCTGGGATGGAAGAGAAGCACGCCTCCACAGACGCACGAAAGCTGAGACCACCCAGCTTCCGGGGGCTCCTGTACCAGGTGGGGCCCTGGTGTCAGTGCGCTCGTTTTCTATGCCATGCAACAAATTTCCACAAACTTAGCAGCTTACAACAACACGCTTGCATTATCCCCCAGTTTCTGTGGGTCAGGAGCCCGGGCTGAGTCCACCGCCAGCTCCTGAGACTGCCGTCCGGGGCACCCTGGGCTGTGTTCCCACCTGGGGGCTTGACTGGGGAAGAAGCCACTTCCAAGTTCATTTAAGTTGTGAGCAGAATTCGATTCCTTTGCGGTGATAGGACTGATGCCGAAAGCTCAGCTTCTCTGCACGAGTGCCACATCGGATCTCAGAGAAAGAGTTTTGGGTGAAGCAGAAAAGAACAGCTTCATTGCTTTGCCGGGCAAAGGGGGACACGGTGGACTCCTGCCTCGAAAACTGTGTCCCAACCCCAGAGGATGTGATGAGGGGTTTTATAACAGTGGTTCGTGGCTGGGGTTGCTGACAAGATGAGGGTGTGGGCAGGGTCTCAGGTGGTCAGTCTCCTCATCTTGGCGAGCTTCCCTGGTCCCGTTAGTCTCGCCTCAGGTGGTTTCCTGGCTGCTCCTCCCTTGATGAGCAACTCTTCGAATCTGCCCTTTGGAACCCAGGGAAGGTCATGGAGGCTAGAACCTTGCCTACAAGAGATGGGGGCCCATAGGGCCTCTCTCGGTTTCAGGACTGAGGTCCCCGTTTTGCTGCTGGCCATCAGCTGGGGGCCCCTCTCACCTCGAAGAGGATGCCTGCACTTCCTTGCCGTGCTCCTCCCCCCAAAGTCCCTCCCTTCAAAGCCAGTAAGGGAGGGCTTCCCTGGTGGCGCAGTGGTTGAGAGTCTGCCTGCCAATGCAGGGGACGCGGGTTCGAGCCCTGGTCCGGGAAGGTCCCACATGCCACGGAGCAGCTGGGCCCGTGGGCCACAACTACTGAGCCTGCGCTCTGGAGCCTGTGAGCCACAACTACTGAGCCTGTGAGCCACAACTACTGAAGCCCGCACGCCTAGAGCCCATGCTCTGCAACAGAAGAAGCCACCACAACGAGAAGCCTGTGCACTGCAACGAAGAGTGACCCCCGCTCGCCTCAGCTGGAGAAAGCCCGCGCACAGCAATGAAAACCCAACACAGCCAAAAATAAATAAAAATAAAAATAATTAATTAAAATTAAAAAAAAAAAAAAAAAAGCCAGTAAGGGAGAGTCTTCTATCTCACAGGCGTGACATCTGGTGGGTTAGAAGCAACTCATGGTTCCTGCCTGAGCTCAAAAGGGAGGGATTACACAAAGGCTGGGACATCAGGGCGGAAGGTCTCTGGAGGCCACCTGATCTGCACAGTCAGCCTCAGAACCGAGGCTACACGAGGGGGAAATCCCAACCACGTCCACCTAAGTGATGTGGGAGCATCACGCTGGCAGGGAGGGCACAGGCGGGGCTGCGGCCCCACCCTCTGCATTTCCGGCGCATCCCGGGGGCCCACCAACCTCCTTGGACCTTTGCAGCTCTCAGCTCCTCCGAGCTATTGGAAGACGCTGGAAGAGCAAGGCGGGAAGCTCTGCGTCGTGGGCCCTGGGGAGGATCTTGGACCTGTCACCACGTGCCCCCACTCACCCCCACCCCCAGTTAAACAACCCGAGCCTGGCTACGGGCAGAGGACGTGAGCACACAGATTTATTTTGCGGGGGAGGAAAGCCAGGGTTGGCGGGAGGAAGCCCCACAAGGACACAGATCGGAAGGAGCCAGACCCCCCAGCGTCAGCCGGGCCAGGAGGTGGCGCCGGGTAGGCCCTTGAGCAAGTAGTGGTGGATGCTGTAGAAGAAGCCGGAGCAGAAGAGGATGATCACGATGGAAACGGTGCTGAGTGTGTAGATCGACACCCGCTTCTCTGTGGAGCCGCGGATGAGGCAGAAGAAGGGCCCGGGGCAGCTGGCAGTGCTGCAGCGGACGGCGGCCTGGCTGACCGGGGGCAGGCGCAGGTACCTGAGCAGGAACAGGAACACGCACTGCGCGCCCACCTGCAGCAGGAAGTACGGCAGGTACACAGCAGCAGCTTCTCCTGGGAGAAGCTGGGCACGGCCGTCTTCGGAGAGGGCACCTGCTCCCGGATGCCCACCACGGAGCCCTCCTCCACGTCCCCTGCCACCGGCCCCACCGACCTGGCCTTGATCTGCTTGTGCCGGACCTGGGCCGTGAAGAACCCCATGAGGAAGAAGAGCACCAGGAAGATGAAGAAGAAGAAATACCACAGCCCCACGGCCAGGCTGCTGACATTACTCTCAAAGCACTCGGCCAAGCGGCGGCAGGGGATGCTGCCATGGCACCAGAAGTCCTCGTGGATGAGGGCCCGGGGCATGGAGACCACGCACACCACCACTTCGTACACAGCGACGAAGCCGAAACACAGCTGCGGCCCCACCTAGTGGCCAGACTTGTCGCCAGTCACCGAGTGCAGCACAGAGATCAGGGCGGCCACCGCCACCCCAGCCATCACCTCGGACGCTCAGGGTCGGGAGGGCCCCGGCCGGCCTCGGGACGGGAGGGGAGAGAAAACGAGAGCAAAGGGGCAGGACGTGAGAGCACGTGCCGGGCGCCCAGGCACATCCCGGGAGTCCGCTCGAGTCGGACCACCACCAGCAGTGGCTTCACATCGTGACCACCGGTACCTGCACTCTTCCCTGGACGTGGTCCTGCCTCTCTCCACCCTCAGCCCAGGACAAAGGCTGCCCGCCTGGGGACACACCCAGCTGCTTATTATTCCACATGTAACTCTCATCTCTGCTTTGATAAGCCTCTGGAGGCCAGGAAATCACCCTGCTCACGTTTGCAATGCCCGTGTTGTCCAGCACAGACCATCGCTCACAAGGACGAACTAGACTTGATACAGCGATGAGGGAAGGAAGGAACGAAAAAGTGACTTCAGCAACTCTGGGTGTGTCTGGCTGTTCTGAAAGCCCCATGGCAATCTATACTTTGTATCTTTGCCAGGAAATTTCCTAAGACTGGAGCCAGAAGGAGTAGAGCACTCCTTTTACTTTCCTGCACCCTACCTCAGCTCCATCCACAACTCTCTGCAGGGTACCTATCAGCAGAATTTATCTATAATAATAACAAGGAAAAAAAATTTAAAAATAAAAATAACAAGGGACTTCCCTGGAGGTCCAGTGGTTAAGACACCATGCTTCCACTTCAAGGGGCCCGGGTTCGATCCCTGGTCGGGAGTAAGATACCACAAGCCACGTGGTGTGGCAGAAAAAGAAAAATTGATATAATAGTAATAAAACACAGACCACCTACGGACCGCCTACCGTTGGCCTATATAAGTGCCGGAGGTTTAGACACATCACCTTAACAGAAGAGGAAAATGCTTCACATCTTTATCAACTTAACTTGGGTAACTGTCAGGGTTTGTCCTCTTACATATGTTCATATAAACGACAGTGACCAGTTATTTAACTTGAAGTTTAGAGTATTTAACAAATGCCTTGGGTGTTTTTTCAATTGTGGTAAAATATACGTAACACAAAATTTACCATTTTGACCATTTTTACTGGCATTATGTGCATTCTCATTGTTGTGTAACCCTCACCACCACCCATCTCCAGAACTTCCTCATCTTCCCAAACAGAAGCTCTGTCCCCGTTAGACACTAGCTCCCCACCCCCTCCCCCCGCCCGTGGTAACCAACATCTACTTTCTGTCCCTATGAATTTGGCTATTCTAAGGACCTCCTTGAAGAAGAAAGATATAGTATCTGTCCTTTTGTGTCTGGCTTATGTCACTTAGCAAAGTGTCCTCAGGTGCATCCACATTGTAGCGTGTGTCATAATTTCCTTTTTCGAGGCTGAATAACGTTCCCATGTTCGGGTGGACCATACTGTGTTCATCTATTCATTCGTCCATGGACACCTGGGTTGCTTCGACCTTTGGGCTCTTGTGAATAACACTGCCATGAATGCAGGTGTGTAAATATGTTTGAGCCCTGCAATCAACTCTTGCAAGTACAGACCCAGAAGTAGAACTGCTGAATAATGCAGTTCTTTTTAATTTCTTTCTTTTTTTTGGCCATGCTGTGCAGCTTGTAGGATCTTAGTTCCCCAACCAGGGAGTGAACCGGGATCCTCGGCAGTGAAAGCACTGAGTCCTAACCACTGGACCGCCAGGGAATTCCCCAATTTTACATTTTTATCAGCAGTGTACAAGGATTCCAATTTCTCCACATCCTTGCCAACACTTGTCATTTTCTGGGTTTTTTTTAATGCTCTGTATTTTTATTGAAAAATTGTCACAGATAATGCTGAAGAGTCTATTTTTAAATTTATTTTATTTATTTTTGGCTGCATTGGGTCTTTGCTGCTGTGTGTGGGCTTTCTCTAGCTGAGGAGAGCGGGCACTACACTTCGTTGTGGTCTGTGGGCTTCTCATTGCGGTGGCTTCTCGTTGCGGAGCATGGGCTCTAGGCACACAGGCTTCAGTAGTTGTGGCGCACAGGCTCAGAAGTTGTGGCACACAGGCTCAGAAGTTGTGGCTCGCAGGGTCTAGAGTGCAGGCTCAGTAGTCGTGGTGCACAGACTCAGTAGTTGTGGCACACAGGCTCAGTAGTTGTGGCTCGTGGGCTCTAGAGCGCAGGCTCAGTAGTTGTGGTGCACAGGCTTAGTTGCTCTGCAGCATGTGGGATCTTCCCCGACCAGGGATCGAACCCCTGTCCCCTGCATTAGCAGGCAGATTCCTAACCACTGCGCAACCAGGGAAGCCCTGAAGAGTCTCTTTAAAAGGCACCTAAGACTTAGCAATGTTTCGAAGTCACCCCCCATATCAGGTCCCAGGCAAGGAGCCCACACGTGGGAAGCATGAGAGGCATCTGCCGAGGCGCTGGCACTGCTGGGGGACGGTGGTCGGGGGGTGGAGGTGAAGGGGCCAGCAGGGAGCACGTGGGGTGCTGCGCTGAGCCGACAGTCAGGCACTCACGGTCTCCCTTGATCCTTAGAGCAATCTCATGAGACGAACAGTCTCACTTTCCAGCTTCGAAAAGGGAGGCTCAGAACATTAACTCCCTCCAGGCAGACAGCCCAGCGCAGGGAGGCGCCGGAACCAGGACTGGGGAACCCAGAGCCCGGCCTTGGGACAAGCTCAGGGGAAGAAAGAGGACCCCATGTGGCCATACCTCACCTGCTGCTCCCGGGGGAAAAGTAAAGGCCGGGCTCCAGGCCCAGACCTCCTGGCCCCTCTTCCCTCGGGACGGCTTTGTGGCCTCAAATAAAGAGCCGAAGTCCAGCAACACGTGCCGACCGGTGACTAGGCCCACGGCAGAAGCTGACCTTCTGCAGGGACGGAGCCCGGCGGGACCACCTGCACCCCTGCTTCTGCGGCCACAGCGCCGAGGCCCCACCTGGCCTCCCCCTCCCCAGCGCCGGAGCCCATGGGACCCTCCTTCCCCCCAACCGCCCCGCTCCTGGGAATCTGCCCCCAGCTGCCCACTGGCCCCCACGGTGCCCACGAATCCCCGCGCTCGGAAAAGCAGGTGGAGGCGCCCTCAGGTCAGGACTCCTGGAGTTTAGAAGGGGGCGTGGGGTGGAGGGCCTGCTCTGGAAGTTGAGCTTCCACCAGCTCCTGGGTCCAGATGCCCCACGGGCTGAGCCTGGAGGGTCGACAAGGAGGGTCCGGAAGCTCCTCACCCCCATCGACCTCCAGGCCCCCCAGTCTCGTCTCACTGAAGCGCGGCACACAGGGCGCGACACACAGGGCGCGGCACACAGGGCGCGCGGCACACGGAGCGTGGGGCACACGGAGCGCGGCGCACAGGGCGCGCGGCGCACAGGGCGCGGGGCGCACAGGGCGCGGGGCACAGGGCGCGGGGCACACAGAGCGCGGGGCACACAGAGCGCGGCGCACACAGAGCGCGGGGCACACAGAGCGCGGCGCACAGGGCGCAGGGCACACAGAGCGCGGCGCACAGGGCGCAGGGCACACAGGGCGCGGCGCACAGGGCGCAGGGCACACAGGGCGCGGCGCACAGAGCGCGCGGCACACAGAGCGCAGCGAGAACCGCGCTCCTTCCCTCTGAGCCCAGGTCGCAGCCCCGCTGGCCTCCCCCGGCCTCGTGGACCAGCCCTCTCTCCCTGCATCCTCGGCTTCTGCCTCTGCAGAAGCCCCTCACGGCGCCCCCGTCCCCCGTCAACGCACTCTTCCCCCAGCCGAGCCCCCGCACGGAGAGCGCTGGCGTCTGGCGACTGCTCGGGCCGTCCCCACCGCTCACCTCTGGTCCCCTCCCCCCCTCCCAAGCAGCGAGTCAGTCTCCGTCTCCACTAGAAGACTGGTGTGCTTGCTTTGACCGAGCGACGAGAAGCGACGAGAATGACTAATTCACTGTCTTCTTTCGCCGGAAGTCCCGGCACTACACACTCAATTGCGGCGATCCCATTAGACTAGCTTCATGGCGTATTTATCTTCCTGTCCTGATACTTTCAATTCTAATTGTGTCTTTATGGTTTGATACCATAGGTCATATTGTAAGGTACCATAAGTTCTTTGGAGCTAAAATGTACAAAGAGGCAAGAAAAAAACCACCTGGATCAATTTGTGTTCAATCCAAAGAGTAATTTCAAAGGGAAGATTATGTCAATTCTGGTCAAAAATATGAGGAAAAAATGGTATGCAGTGATTCAGCTCTAAAGCCTCGGTGCCGGCGTGAAGTGGATCTCACCCAACGCTCATCGAGTGTGTGAATGGAAAACACAGCACCAAGGGAGGAAACACCACAAAACCTTGTATGGTCAATAAACACAGCACGCCGGCCGCCGGCCGCTGCAAACGGGGACGGACAGGCCCTGGAACGGTGGAGAGGCAGGCCGACTTGCTTCTTCTTTACTCATTTCACTATACGACGTGAATAAAAACTGGAGTGGGGTATGGCCCAGAGCGCTACACTCTGGTGTTTAACTCGGTGGAAGGTGCGGTTTGGTGATCTAGTGCTGGAAACCAAACCATTTCAAAACTGAGTGACTCAGAACAGCGCTGACATTTATTTCTAACAACTCTCTGCATCAAAAGCCTGGGCAGGGCCAGCTGGCTGTTGTTCTGTCCCGACTGGGGTCAGCAGGGGTCAGCTGGGGTCAGCAGGGCCGAGCGGGATGGTCACGCGCGTGGCACGTGCCCGGCCCCCGCCTAGCCTCTCCCTGCACGTCCTCGCCAGCCTCAGGGCCATCTCCAGCCTCGCTCCTGCCGGGCAGTGGGCTCCTCGCACAGTATCACAGGGGGAACCACTGTGAGGGGGCCCTCGGCAGCCACACAATGTCACCTCTGTCACCTGGGACTCGAGGGGACGGAAACAGCCCCACCTGCTGACGAGAGGAGAGGCAGGGTCTCCTTGCAGAAATCCCGCAGGACGGGGACACAGCTGCGGTGGTCTTGGGACAACAGTCTGCCGTGGGAACGATGTTTTGTTCCCAGGGCCGCCCTGGCCCGGCGCCCCTGCTTCCCGGGCAGCTGCCGGGGAGATGCCAAGGACGGTGGCACAGAAGCCCCGCGTGCTCGCTTAATCATCTCGGTTGAAGTGACTGCCAGCGTCGCGGCGGGTGCCGGGGTAATGAGCTGGGGAAGGCGGGACCTCCACGAGGGGCCCCACGAGGCGCCGCGGACCCGACCTGCCCACCGTGGGCCCTGGACCTTGACCCCCGTGCCCCCCGCAGGAGCCCCTCCTGACCCATCTCCCTCTCTCTCTCTCTCTTTCTCTATCATATTACTTGGAGGTTCTACTTCTTTCACTTGGAATTTACTAAAGATGATTTTTTAGTGCAGTTAATCTTTGTGGTAAAATATACATCACATAAAATTCACCATTTTGACCATTTTTAAGCGTACAGTTCAACGGCATTTAGTACATTCGTGTGTTGTGCAACCAACGCCACCATCCGTCTCCAGACCTTTCTCATCCTCCCAAACGAACCGTCTACACCCACTAAATGCTAACGCCCCATCTCCTCCCGACCCCAGCCCCTGGCAGCCACCCTTTACCTTCTGTTTTAATACATCTGACTACCCTAGGAAGCTCGCATAAGAGGGATAAGACAGTATCTGTCCTTCAGCGACCGGCGTATTTCACCGAGCAGCACGTCCTCGAGGTTCACCCGTGTTGTGGCAGGTGTCTGAATTTCCTTCTTTTTAACGGCTGAATACTATTCCACTGTGTGGATGGACCACCCTGTGTTTACCCATTTACCCACCAACAGAGCCTTGGGTGGCCGCTACCTTTGGGCCGTTGTGAGAGTAGCGCTGCTATGAACACAGGTGTAAAAATATTAAAAATGGTTTTTTTAAAGGATAATTAATTCAACCACTGTTTCCTGAGCACCTACTATGTGCCAGACGCCGGGCTACGTGCTGGGGCCACGACCGCATAGAAGGCCCTGGACGTGGTCAGCCGTCTCCCAGAGCCTCCTGCCCGCAGGGGAGACAGGATACGGATGATTCCAACACGGGGTCAACCGTTAGGATGGGAGGAATGGGGACCCGCGAGCACACAGGCCGGGCGCCCAGCCCGATCTCCAGAGAAGGCATTCTCAGTGGGGTCACTCGGAACCTAAGACCTGAAAGTGAGCCTGGGGGACCCTGTCCTGTGCTGGTCCTGGTGGTGATCTGGCTGCAGCAGTGCCCCGAGATGGGCATCGACCCTCCCGGGAGCTGGGCAGCCCTAGGACCATGACGTACGTGTGAGCCCCGACTGGGAACCCTCAAAGCTGCTCAGCAACAGGAAACAATCACACTCAGGACACTAGACCATCAGACAGATACAAGACCGGCCAAGTAGCATCACTGGGTAAACAGAGGCTCTGCAGGGAAGACGCACCACACGCCCCAACCTTCCTGGGGCTGAAGGTCCAGGAGTGGCTTGGCCACCGCAGCCCTGACAGACAGGATGTTCCCTAGAGATTTTGCAACACAGAAGGTCTGGGTTCCTGGTGTCTTTTAGCCTAAAAACGGTATGAAAAGCCTCTGCTTCTGGGAGGCCCTTACCTGAAGAGTCCCCGCTGTGCAGACTTCTCACGATGAGGAGCCTCAGGTTTGACTCCACAAGGAACAAGGATGCCCCAGGTACCAGGTCTGAGTGCAGTGACTAGAACCTTGACTTCATATGTCCTGTCCACACCTCGTTGGCTGGTTCCAACCTGAGAAAGAACAAAGGAAAAGGAAGGAAGGGACGGAAGGAAGGAGGAACCTCAGCTGGGACCCCGCACGCGAGCCGACGCTGGGGTGACGCAACGTCTGGGGGCACGTTCATGCAGATGCCAGGGCTCGTGGCGTCTCCCGGAGCCGCGCCCAGGTCGGCCCTGCGCTCGGTGACTCCAAGTGCCAGCGTCACAACCCCGAACCAGGAGACTGGAGCACTCAGCCAGCGAGCGTCCCCACGGCCAGCCTCGAACCCAGGCCGAGCAGAGAAGGAAGAGGGGCCAGAGGGGCCATGAGACGGAGGGCAAGAGGAGGTTCTAGGGACTGAGGCTCCCAGGAGGTCCAAGAGAGGGGCGTGGGTGGTACGAGGGAGCGGGAAGCACTCTGCAAATCCAAACCACAGTGAGGTGCCCCCTCACCCCTGCGAGAACGGCCACCATCACAAAGACCACAAATAATAAATGCTGGAGAGGGTGTGGAGAAAAGGGGACCCTCCCGCACTGTTGGTGGGATTGTATATTGGTGCAGCCACTATGGAGAACAGCATGGAGGTTCCTCAGAAAATTAAAAATAGAACTAACATATAATCCAGCAGTTCCACTTCTGGGTGTTTATCCCAAGAAAATGAAAATACTAATTCGAAAAGTTACATGCACCCCAATGTTCACGGCAGCACTATTTACAGTAGCCAAGACGTGAAGCAACCTAAGTGTCCATCAACAGATGAACGGATATAGAAAATGTGATACATATATATATATATATATATACAATGGACTACTCCTCGGCCATAAAAAAGAATGAAATTTTACCATTTGCAAAAACATGAATAGACCTGGAGGACCTTATGCTAAAGTGAAATAAGTTAGAGAAAGACAAATACCGTATGTTATCACTTATGTGTGGAATTTAAAAGATAAAAAAAATGAATGAATATAACAACACATGAAACCAAGCAGGACCCTGTGGGGCTTTCTCAGGGACAAACCCCTCCACCCGTGTCCCCTGCTTCTTGTCTATAGAGAAGCCTTAGCCTCTTAGGCCTTCCCTGCATTCCAAAGAACAAATTTAATCAGAGAAGTGAGAAAACGCAGGAACAAAGAATAGTGCTCAAGCAAGACAAAATAATAATAGTTTAGCCATTAAACAAAGTCATGGACCTTTAGTTCCTTCTCAGGGGCTGTAGAGGATATTCTGAGTCATATCCTTGAGCTGTTTTGCAGATACTGAAACCCGCACCAGGCAGGAGAAGTTAACTGTCTGCTGCCCACAAGCACGTAGACCCCAAACCAGTTGGAACCAGAAGGTTGATGATGCCGACTCCTGATGACCTCACCACCAGCCAATCAGAGGAGTGTCCATGAGCTGATCACGGCTCCTGCACCCCTCACCTCTAAGGTTGCCTTTAAAAACCCTTCCCTTGGGGCTTCCCTGGTGGCGCAGTGGTTGAGAGTCCGCCTGCTGATGCAGGGGACGTGGGTTCGGGCCCCGGTCCTGGAGGATCCCACGTGCCGCGGAGCGGCTGGGCCCGTGAGCCATGGCCGCTGAGCCTGCGCGTCCGGAGCCTGTGCTCCGCAGCGGGAGAGGCCACGGCAGTGAGAGGCCCGCGTACCGCCAAATAAATACATAAAAATAAAATAAAAATAAAAACCCTTCCCTGAAAGCCAAAGGGGAGTTTGGGTCTTTTGAGCCTGAGCTGCCCATTCTCCTTGCTTGGCAGCACGTTGGACGCCTGCAGTAAACGCTGGACTTTGCTTCACCACACCCCACAAGAGCCCAGCAGATTGACTTTCCTGCACTCGACAAGGACTCAGGTTTGGTTCAGGAACAAAGAGACTCACAGATACAGTGAAGAAACCAGTGGTTACCAGGGGGAGAGGAAAGTGGGGAGGGGCAAGGTAGGGGGAGGGGATGAAGAGGTACAAACGACTATGTATAAAGCAGGTAAAAAGCTCCAAGGATATATTGTACGGCACAGGGAAATATAGTCACCACGTTGTAATAACTTTAAATTGAGTATAATCTATTAAAATATTGAAACACTATGTTGTACACCTGCAACTAACATAATATTGTAAATCAACTACACCTCAGTAAAAAAAAAAAAAAAAAAAAAACCTGGTTATTTATATTTAATTCTTGTGCAAGCAAACCACAGCTAGGTGGCCTTGGGGCAATCACTTAACCTCTGCAGACTTGTTTGCGGGTCTATAAAATCCCCACGTCACAGGTGGTCGTGGAGCCCTGCCAGGCCGGCCTGGGGTCTGCACTCAGCAAACACGGTTTCCCCCCTCCCCTCCCACCTGGGCCTCAGATTTCCCGAGCTCATCTGTCAAGCTGCCCTGTGCAAACGCAGAACTGAGGTCCTAGGGGCCTGAGATGAGCCCGTGAGGCTGAGAGCACAGAACGCAGGTGCTGGGGGGCCGAGCTCCAGCCGGCCCTGCCCTGAGGGTCACCCTGCCCCCTCCAGCCAGCGCCCCAGCACTTGCTTTCCGAGGGTGACTGAGGCATCATCTTCAAGTCTGCCCCATGGGACCCCTACTTCCTGACACCCACATCCTCCCTGAGATCTGACTTCTGTCTCCCACCCCGCTCAGGCGGCGCTTTCACAGCTCACCTGGAGTCTCCCATGTTCTCCATCCCAGGTCTTTCTTTGTCTGGCGCCTCAGGCAGGGGTGGGCTCACGACTGACAAATGTTCATGAAATTAAGTCTCTCTTCTCAGCTGGTCACCAGGGCAGCCAGGTGATTGGACTCAGCAGGGGTTATAGGGAGACAAACTTGGCGGTGGTTACACAGCTTGTACCCTTTAAATGGGTACATCGTACGGTATGTGAATATATCTCTACAAAGCTGTCCAAAATAAGCAAAAGAAATAATACAAAACCTGACCTCATGGCCTCCTGATGTGATGTCTTATGAAATAGACAGCATTCCCTGGGCATTGCTCTTGCCAAAACGTCTACCCTGTATCAAATCGAGCCTTTGGACCTCGCTCCCAGTCTACAGGAAGTACAGGGAATAGAAAAAATCATGCAGAGAGACACCACCAGGGAACTGCCAGGCAAATAGAAAAATGTGGAATATTCAATGTCATTGAAAAAACAAAAACGGCAAAGGAAATATTCTAGATTTAAAAAGACATGACAGGGACTTCCCTGGTGGCCCAGTGGTAGAGAATCTGCCTTCCAATACAGGGGACCAGGGTTCGATCCCTGGTTGGGGAACACAGACTACAGGGCCCACGCACCCTGGAGCTCGTGCGCCACAACTAGAGAGGAAAAAAAAAAAAAAAAAAAACCCTGCACGCCACAACTAGAGAGAAGCCCGTGCGCCGCAAGAGAGATCCCACATGCCTCAACGAAGATCCCGCATGCTACAGCTAAGACCTGACACAGCCAAATAAATAAATAAATTTTTTTTTAAAAAGACATGACATAACCTCATGCAGTGTGTAAAACTTAAGTGAGCCCTACTTTAAGAAAAGCAACTGTGAAAACATTTGGGGCACAATTGGGGGAATTTGAATACGAACTGAACTTTAGGGGGCTCATGTTAATTTTCTTCGATGTAATAAAGGCATTTTGTTTAGGTAAGCTGTCCTTCCTCTTAGGGGATGCTTGCTGAAATATTTTGGGGTCAAGTATCATGATATCTACAACTTTCAAATGTTTCTGAGACGCACATACCCACGTGCACAGACACAGGGAATGCAAACATGACAAGGGGTTCGTAACGACTGAACTGAGGGGGTGGGCACGTGGGTTTCGTTGTACTATTTTCACGTTTGAAATGTTATAACAGAGTTCCTTCATTTCTTCCTTTCTGTGTCCACTACCACCACCCTAAATATCAATAGCTCATTATCTCTTAGGTGGACTGAGGCACATGAGACATGTAACCAGGTACCCATCCTTCTCTAGGGTGTTTTGCCTTGTCTCTCCTAACCATGAGCCATTCAGCCTGTGCTAGGTGCCCCCAGCGGCCTGTGGACACTGCTCTTAACATGGGTTAATGGATGGATAGATAGATGACGGATGGATGGATGGGTGGATGGATGGGTGGATAGAGAGATGACGGATGGATGGATGGGTGGATGGATGGATGGATGGATGGATGTGTGGTGGATGGATGGATGGGTGGATGGATGGATGAATAGCTAGATGGGTGGATGGGTGGATGGATAGAGAGATGATGGATGGATGAGTGGATGAACAAAAAAGCCAGTGACTAAACAGGTCCTCTGGCACTCAGGCCCCGCTCCCGCGATCCACCTCACATGCGCTGCCAATGAGTCTGCTGAGTCAGAATTGTGCTGGTGCCACCCCCTTGCTCAGCACACCCCAAAGCCTTCTCACAGCCCAGGGATGTAAGCAGCCTGACCCTCCTGCTACCACTCCTCTACAATCCAGTCCCCCTGGCTGCAGGCCCAGGAAGACTCTATGCCTCTCCTTTCAATGATTCCTTTGCCTAAAACGCCCTCCTCTCCTGTGCACCCTCTTTTCTCAACGACAGCCATTTCATCAAAATCCTTTCAGATTCCAACAGATGGGACCTCCCTCATCCCCCCTTCTGACACCACTTTGACTGTGAAATGGTCTATATTTTAAAATTTTAACCTTAGCAGCTAACAACAGAGTTCTTTAAAAGTTATTTAACATCTACATTTTAGGAAAATATGTTAATGAGCTTGATTCCTTGGGTTTCCAAGGGGTTTCAAGCTATAGCCATGAAAGTAACGTGGCTTACTTTCTCAAGGTCATCAAACTCCTGACAAGACAGAATTCCATTTCTTGCCAACAAAACTGTCCTAAGCACTTACGTTCCTTCTCTAGATCTTGTCTTAATTTTTAAATTCCACAAAACAAATTATCTTAAAAATCTGAACACTCATTACAAAAGTAATTCGATTTTTAAACACATTTTAAATTATACAAATCTATTATCATTTGACTCTTTACATCATTCAAAACAAATCACAAGACTAATATCAAATCCTCTTAAATGTTTCAAATTAATATCACAAGTATAACACATCAGATCCTCTAACATGACATTCTCCTAAATATTTCAAATGCCGGAATTCCCTGGTGGCCCAGCGGTTAAGAATCCACCTGCCAATGCAAGGGACACGGGTTCGATCCCTGGTCCGGGAAGATCCCACATGCCGTGGAGCAACTAAGTCCATGCACCACAACTACTTATACTGCTCTCTAGAGCCTGTGAGCCACAACTACTGAGGCCGCGTGCTGCAACTACTGAAGCCCATGTGCCTAGAGCCCACGCTCTGCAACAAGAGAAGCCACTGCAATGAGAAGCCCGTGCACTGCAACGAAGAGTAGCCTCCACTCACCGCAAATAGAGAAAGCCTGTGCTCAGCAATGAAGACCCAACACAGCCAAATAAATAAATTAAATTAAAAACATTTCAAATGCCTTAAGAAACAAATAATACATTCAAATTACCATGATGATTTCACATTTTTTTCTCTAAACCTAGTACAAAGTAGTAACACCATGGATTTGGTGCACGTTTTCTTATGCCTCTGCTTATTTCTATACCTTTAGAGCAGTGTGTCTACACTTACCACTGTAAGGAGATGAGAATTACCATTACTCTAGAATCATCCTGCCTGCTCAAGGCTGCCAAAATTAGAAGGAAAGATAATAGGACGCCCAGTTACATTTGAGTCTCAGGTAATTATTTAGTATAAGTATGCCCCAACTATTGCACTGGCAAACACTTGTCCTAATAAATTATTAACTGAAATTTTCTATCTGAAATTCCATTGTAACTGGGCGTTCTGTATTTTGTCTGGCAATTCTATTCATAACCCTTCCCAGGCAATCCTGGATCCCTGTCCTCTGCATGCAACCACTGGTCTGATCTTTTTTTTTTTGCCACCGTAAATCAGTTTTGCCTGCTATCAACTATTCCACTTTATAAATTGGAATCATAAAGTGTATGCTCTTTTGTGAAAGATTTCTTTCCCCAACATAGCATTTGTGATATTCATTCATGCTCTTGTGTCTAATAATAGTTTGCACATTTTATAAATATACCACTATTATCTATTCTCCTATTGATGTATACCTGGGCTGTTTCCAGTTTGGGGCTATTATAAATAAAGCTTCTATGAACTTGTTTATACAAGTCTTTTTGTGGACGTATACTTTTTATCTCTCTTGGGTAAACACCTAAGAACGGAATAGCTAGATCACAGAGTAGTTGTAGGTTTAGTTTTCTAAGAAAATGCTAGAACTCTTTCTAAAATAACTACAAAATTTTACATTCCCACCAACAATGTATGAAAATTCTGGTTGTACCAGATCTTTGCCAACATTTGGCATTGTCAGAGTTCTTAACTTCAGCCATTCTGGTAGGTGCGTAGCTCTACGTTTCATTGTGGATTTAATTTGCATTTCCCTAATGAATAATGATGATAAGCCCCTTTTCTTGTGCCTACTGGCTACACATATACATTAATTTATAAAGTGTCTATTGTCTATTTGTTAAAATTGAGTTGTTTGTCTCTTTACTATTGAATTAAGGATTTCTTTATATATTCTGAATATCAGTTCTTTGTCAGATGTTTGTCTTGCAAAATATTTTTTCCCTATGTCTATGTCTTGTCTTCTCATTTTTTTAACAGTGTGTTTGATGAACAGAAGTTTTTAATTTTTATGAAGTCTAATTTATCACTTATTCTTTCATGGTTATTACTTTCTGTGTCTAAGAAAACTTAATCTATTCCCAAGTCACATAGATAGTCTCCTATGTTTTTTTCTGGGGGCTTTAGAATTTTAGCTTTTATCCTTAGACCTGTGGTCCATCTTGAATTAATTTCTGTGAATGGTGTGAGGCAGAGATAAAGGTTCATTTTTTTCTGTAAGGATACCTGGCTGTTCCAGTACTCTTTGTTTAAAAAAACAAAAAGAAACAAACAAACAAGCAAAACTGTCCTTTTCTCATTGAATTGCTCTGGCACCTCATCAAAAACCAAGTGCCCACATAACTGTGCCTTTCCTTCTGGAAGCTCCTTTTGCTCCACTGATTTATTTGTTGATCCTTATGCCAATACCACCCAGTTTTGATTACTGGATCTTTAGAAAAAGCCTGGGGAATTCCCTGGTGGTCCAGTGGTTAGGATTCTGGGCTTTCAGTGCCGGGGCCCTGGGTTGAATCCCTGGCCGGGGAACTAAGATCTGGCAAGCTGTGCGGCACGGCCGAAAATTTAAAAATAAAAATTAAAAAATTGTATTGTTAACATATGTTCCCCAACTCTATTCTTTTCCAAGGCAGCTTAGTCCTTTGCGTTTCCACGTAAAGTTTAGAATCAGCTTGTCAATTCCCATGAAAAAGCCTGGAGGCTTTTGATTGAGAAATATTCTGCAAACATTTTTACACTCTGCTGCCTTCTCAGTGACCACACCGCCTAGTAGCCGCGCCACAGAGGTCTGCACCCCCCCACCGCCTCCCTCACCTTCACCGGCATCACTTCTCACTCTTTTGATTCGTCTTTGCTCAATTTCTCCCAACATTATTTCTGCTGCACCATCTACATCCCTCTCCTCTCTTCCTTCAAGTTTCAACGTTCCCTTTTTAAAAACATGACCATTATTCCTGGATGTGAAGACTCCCCGCTCTGGGAACCCCAGTCCAAGAGGACAGAACTTCAAAGGCCTTTACGAGGCTCACAGCCCCCTTCCCGGCTCTCTCCCTGAGCTCTGCCCCGGGCTCACTGTTACCTCAAGGCAGCAATTTACTCCATAGAGCCTCAGTTTACTTAACATTAAGTGAAAAGATCAGACTAAATCCATGGTGTGGTTTTGCTGTGGTGATGGTCTGGTTTGGTTTGGTTAGGTTAATTCCAAAACTCCTTCAAGAATCTCATGAAGTTTATGAACTCTTTATCCAGGGAAAAGCACATTCACCAATAAACATTTGGCAAATCATTTCCAAGAGTTTACAAACTTCCTACAGACTATCCACGGACTTCAGTTTAACAATCCCTGGGGCTAAATGCCTTTTTATTTTTCCAATGGCTCTCTCTGGTTCTAAATCTTCTTAGAAATGGAAACAGAAAAGTAGCAATTTCCATCCTTGCTAAAACATACCCCCAAGAATGGTGCTGACATTCCTCACCACATATTCTGATGGCCAGGATTCTGGAAAATCCCTGTGCTATGAAGATAAGCGATTTAGGCAAGAAAGCCCCATATAGCTGTTTATTTGCCTCCCGGAAATGAAAGCTAATCATTTGTAGAATCTGATGGACCTCTCCCCTCAGGTAATCTCTCTCCATCTTTCAATTTGTTCCATAAAATGTTTAGCAATTTGGAAATTCAGCTTTTGCTAAATTTCGTTGGGGCTGTTGTGCTGAATTTAAATAGACACGTTGTAAATAAAATCATGTTGAAATCTTTTAAAATTAAACAATTAAATTGAACAAGTTGAGTAAAGTAGGAATTCTATAAAAACATCGTTGTAAAATCTTTCAAAAGTATAACTTTTTCTAGCTCTATCACTGAAACTGATCCACAGGAAAATCACCAATTCAGACTCATGGAACAATTTGGTAATGCTGACCTTAAAAATAAAACGGTTATTTTTCCTGCTAAAATGGGTTTATTCAGGAATAGCAAAGGACTTGTAATTTGGAAGAAGGAAGCTATAGCAAAAGCCATAGGCAAATCCAATGGAGGAGAGGAATGAAACATTTATAAAGAAAAAGGAGGCAGTTGGGACGGGTTGTTTGAACAAAAGTCCTCTGAAGAAAAGTGAGAGTCCAAGGTGATGATGCATCGGCCCTCACTGGCTGAGCTGCCAGGTGATTTCATATAGGGGATGCAATGCACGTCTTTTCCTGTTGGGGGCTGTGACTGATGATTCTTTCCCATAATTGACCTCAAGTGGTACCTGCGTGAGAGCTCTCCCTTCCGTCCTCCCAACTCTATTTTAGTGAGGTTTCCCTTTACTTATTTTCACGATATGCAGCCCTAGGACCCTGAATGGGGTCTCTAATACACCACTAAAAGAAACAAAGCTTGGTGAAAGGTAGCTAATTCCGTACCTTGTTGCCCGAAATACCTTATTCCTGGAAAGCAAGATGCTTTCCAACCATCTGGTGGCACTGAGAACACAAGGACAAACTCAAAGGATTGTCAACTGGCCGAGATGTTACGATCTGAACACTAAAGAGGAAATAATCATTATATTTCATTGGAACAAATCTGAGAAAAATCATGAGCCTGTAATGGTATTCCAGAAGGGGGAAAACATCAAATGTACTAGAAGGAAGTTTCAAGTCATGAAAAAGATGATTATGTAGGATATATTCATGATGATCATGTTATTGATATTAATTGTATTGAAATATAGTCGACAATATTGTAACAACTTTGTGGTGACGGATGGTAACCGCTCTTCCTGTGGTGACCATAACGTATAAAAATGGAGACTCACTACGTTGCACACCTGAAACTAATACAATATTGTAAATCAACTATATTTCAATTAAAAAGGGGGACTTTAGCTTACAATGGTGATGCTTTCCACTGGCTGAAATACAGTAACTGTGGCACAAAGCAGCACCGTACCCTGAGAACCGTGTAGAGTCTGCCGCAATTAGGACAGGCTACACCTTAGAATCACCTGGGAAACGAAAAAACACTTATGAGCAGACCCCCCCCGCCCAGACCAACTGAATCAGTGTGGAGAGGGCGGGGCAGCACCCTGTGATCCTAACACGTCCCCGAGGGATTTCAAAGGCACGCCCCCTTTCCAAGGGGCGCAGCTGCATAGGCCGCTGGGAGCCTGGGAGCAGGGCCGGCAAACTGGGGCCTTGTTCCAAATCTGGCCACCAGAGGAGCTGAGATGGTTTTTACACTTCTAAGTGGTTGGGGGAAGATATCCAAAAAAAGAGGAATAATACCTTTGGGACACATGAAAAGTACATGAAATTCAAACATCATTCTCCGTAAGTAACATTTTCTTGGAACATAGCCACAATCCTGCGTTTACCTAGTGTCTCTGGCGGCTTTGGGGGTGTAGGGCAGAGTCAAATATATGGCTGCAAAGCCCAAAACATCTACTCTCGGACCCTTTGCAGAAAGGGCTTGCTGACCCCAGCTTGAAGGGAGCGGGTCTCCAGAGCCCAGCGCCCCTGTGTTGTCTTCCAAGAACTTACCCATCTGGGAAGGTGCCAGAGGTCGAGGGTCAGGTGCGGGGAGATCCTCCTCCTTTCCCACCTCTTCTTCCTACCTGCCCTTCTCTCACTTTCAAAAGAGAGGGAGGCCTCTCACCAGCCCCGGGGCATAAAAGCCTCCTAAGCAAAGGAACAATTCCAAATACCCGGGGGTAGTCAGACTCCGATGACACATTTTCCAGTCAGGAGGGTTCCAAATATTGCTTTACCAAAACTGAAAAGGACTCCATCAAGTTTCCAGCTGCCAAATCATTAAAAATATTTGGTGACAGAGATCTTGGCCGGCACGTAGCCGTGGAGAAGCTGTGGACGGACGTCTGAGGTGAGACGGCTTAAAAATGGCGGAAGAGTAAGACGCGGAGATCACCTTCCTCCCCACAGAGACATCAGAAATACATCTACACGTGGAACTTCTCCTATAGAACACCCACCGAACGCTGGCAGAAGACCTCAGACCTCCCAAAAGGCAACAAACTCCCCACGTACCTGGGTAGGGCAAAAGAAAAAAGTATAAACAGAGACAAAAGAATAGGGCCGGGACCTGCACCAGCGGGAGGGAGCCGTGAAGGAGGAAAGGTTCCCACACACTAGAAGCCCCTTCGCGGGCGGAGACTGCGGGTGGCGGAGGGGGAAGCTCCGGAGCCGCGGAGGAGAGCGCAGCCACAGGGTGCGGAGGGCAAAGCGGAGAGATTCCTGCACCAGACGATCGGTGCCGACCGGCACTCACCAGCCCGAGAGGCTCGTCTGCTCACCCGCCGGGGCGGGCGGGGCTGGGAGCTGAAGCTCGGGCTACGGAAGCCGGGAGAGGACTGGCGGCGTGAACACAGCCTGAAGGGGTTAGCGCGCCACGGCTGGCCGGGAGGGAGTCTGGGAGAAGTCTGAGGCTGCCGAAGAGGCAGGTGACCTTTTCTTCCCTCTTTGATTCCTGGGCGCGAGGAGAGGGGATTAAGCGCGCCGCTTAAAGGAGCCCCAGAAACGGGCGCGGAGCTACCGAAGAGACAGGAGACTTTTTCTTGCCTCTTTGCTTCCTCGGGCGCGAGGAGAGGGGATTAAGAGCACCGCGTAAAGGAGCTCCAGAAATGGGTGCGAGCCGCGGCTGTCGGCACGGACAGTAGAGACGGGTGTGGGACGCTAAGGTTGCTGCTGCCGCCACCAAGAGGCATGTGTGTGAGCACAGGTCACTCTCCACACCAGCCCTCCCAGGAGCCCGTGCAGCCCGCCACTGCCGGGGTCCCGGGATCCAGGGACAGCTTCCCCAGGAGAGCGCGCGGCGCGCCTCGGGCCGGTGCAGCGTCACGCCGGCCTCTGCCGCCGCGGACTCGCCCCGCCCCCATGCCACTCCCTCCCCCCAGCCTGAGTGAGCCGGAGCCCCCCAATCAGCTGCTCCTTTAACCCCGTCCTGTCTGAGCAAAGGGCTGAGGCCCTCAGACGACCTACACGCAGAGGCGGGACCAAGTCCAAAGCTGAACCCCAGGAGCTGTGCGAACAGAGAGGAGAGGGGGAGGTCTCTCCCAGCAGCCTCAGAAGCGGCGGATTAAAGCTCCACAATCAACTTGAAGTGCCCTGCATTTGTGGAAAACCTGAATAGACAACTAATCATCCCAAGTTGAGGAGGTGGACTTTGGGAGCAAGATATACTATTATTTTCCCCTTTTTTTCTTTTTGTGAGTGTGTATGTGTGTGCTGCTGTGTGAGATTTTGTCTGTATAGCTTTGCTTTCACCATTTGTCCTAGGGTTAGACCGACCCGTTTTTCTGTTTTTTTTTTTAAATATAAATTTTTCTTCTTAATAATTATTTTTTATTTTAATAACTATACTTTATTCTACTTTGTCTTCTCCCTTTCTTTCTTCCTTTCTTCCTTCCTTTCTTCCCTCCTTCCCTCCCTTCTTCCTTCCTTCCCTTCTTTCCTCCCTTCCTTCCTCCCTTCCTCTCTTCCTTCCTCCCTTTCCTCCTCTCCACCTTCCTTCCTTCCTTTCTTGCTTTCGTCCTTCCTTCATTTCTTCCTTCCTTTCTTCCTTCCTTCCCTCCCTCCCTCCTTCCTTCCTCCCTTTTCTTTCCTTTCTATTTTTTCTCCCTTTTATTTTGAGCCGTGTGGATTAAAGGCTCTTGGCGCCCCAGCCAGGTACCAGGCCTGTGTCTCTGAGGTGGGAGAACCAACCTCAAGACACTAGTCCACAAGAGACCTCCCAGCTCCACGTAATATCAGATGGCGAAAATCTCCCAGAGATCTCCATCTCAACACCAAGACCCAGCTTCACTCAAGGACCAGCAACGAACAGTGCTGGATACCCTATTCCCAACAAAGAGCAAGACAGGTCTACAGCCCCATCCATTAGCAGAGAGGCTGCCTAAAATCATAATAAGGCTACCAACATCCCCAAACACACCACCAGACGTGGACCTGCCCACCAGAAAGACAAGATCCAGCCTCATCCACCAGAACAGAGGCACTAGACCCCCAACCAGGGAACCTACTCAACCCACTGAACCAACCTTAGCCACTGGGGACAGCCACCAAAAACAACGGGAACTACGAACCTGCAGAGTGCAAAAGGGAGACCCCAAACACAGTAAGATAAGCGAAATGAGAAGACAGAAAAACACACAACAGATGAAGGAGCAAGATGAAAAGACACCAGACCTAACAAATGAAGAGGAAATAGGCAGTCTACCTGAAAAAGAATTCAGAATAATGATAGTAAAGATGATTCAAAATCTTGGAAATAGAATAGACAAATTGCAAGAAACAGTTAACAAGGACCTAGAAGAAATAAAGAGGAAGCAAGCAACGATGAGCAACACAATAAATGAAATGAAAAATACTCTAGGTGGGATCAATAGCAGAATAACTGAGGCAGAAGGACGGATAAGTGACCTGGAAGATAAAATAGTGGAAATAACTAATGCAGAGCAGAAGAAAGAAAAAAGAATGAAAAGAACTGAGGACAGTCTCAGAGACCTCTGGGACAACATTAAACGCACCAACATTCGAATTATAGGGGTCCCAGAAGAAGAAGAAAAAAAGAAAGGGACTGAGAAAATATTTGAAGAGATTATAGTTGAAAACTTCCCTAATATAGGAAAGGAAATAGTCAATCAAGTCCAGGAAGCACAGAGAGTCCAATACAGGATAAACCCAAAGAGAAACACGCCAAGACACATAATAATCAAACTGTCAAAAATTAAATACAAAGAAAACATATTAAAAGCAGCAAGGGAAAAACAACAAATAACACACAAGGGAATCCCCATAAGGTTAACATCTGATCTTTCAGCAGAAACTCTACAAGCCAGAAGGGAGTGACAGGACATATTTAAAGTGATGAAGGAAAAAAACCTACAACCAAGATTACTCTACCCAGCAAGGATCTCATTCAGATTTGATGGAGAAATTAAAACCTTTACAGATAAGCAAAAGCTGAGAGAGTTCAGCACCACCAAACCAGCTCTACAACAAATCCTAAAGGAACTTCTCTAGGCAAGAAACACAAGAGAAGGAAAAGACCTACAAGAACAACCCGAAACAATTAAGTAAATGGTAATAGGAACATACATATCGATAATTACCTTAAATGTAAATGGATTAAATGCTCCCACCAAAAGACACAGACTGGCTTAATGGATACAAAAACAAGACCCATATATATGCTGTCTATAAGAGACCCACTTCAAACCTAGGGACACATACAGACTGAAAGTAAGGGGATGGAAAAAGATATTCCATGCAAATGGAAATCAGAAGAAAGCTGGAGTAGCAATTCTCATATCAGACAAAATAGACTTTAAAATAAAGTCTATTACAAGAGACAAAGAAGGACACTACATAATGATCAAGGGATCGATCTATGAAGAAAATATAACAATTGTAAATATTTATGCACCCAACATAGGAGCACCTCAATACATAAGGCAAATACTAACAGCCTTAAAAGGGGAAATCGACAGTAACACAATTATAGTAGGGGACTTTAACACCCCACTTTCACCAATGGACAGATCATCCAAAATGAAAATAAATAAGGAAACACAAGCTTTAAATGATACATTACACAAGATGGACTTAATTGATATTTATAGGACATTCCATCCAAAAACAACAGAATACACATTTTTCTCAAGTGCTCATGGAACATTCTCCAGGATCGATCATATATTGGGTCACAAATCTAGCCTTGGCAAATTTAAGAAAATTGAAATTGTATCAAGTATCTTTTCCGACCACAATGCTATGAGACTAGATATCAATTACAGGAAAAGATCTGTAAAAAATACAAACACATGGAGGCTAAACAATACACTACTTAATAACGAAGTGATCACTGAAGAAATCAAAGAGGAAATCAAAAAATACTTAGAAACAAATGACAATGGAGACACGACGACCCAAAACCTATGGGATACAGCAAAAGCAGTTCTAAGAGGGAAGTTTATAGCAATACAATCATACCTTAAGAAACAGAAAACAGCTTGAATAAACAACCTAACTTTACACTTAAAGCAATTAGAGAAAGAAGAACAAAAAAACCCCAAATTTAGCAGAAGGAAAGAAATCATAAAGATCAGATCAGAAATAAATGAAAAAGAAGTGAAGGAAACAATAGCAAAGATCAATAAAACTAAAAGCTGGTTCTTTGAGAAGATAAATAAAATTGATAAACCATTAACCAGACTCATCAAGAATAAAAGGGAGAAGACTCAAATCAATAGAATTAGAAATGAAAAAGGAGATGTAACAACTGACACTGCAGAAATACAAAAGATTATTAGAGATTACTACAAGCAACTGTATGGCAATAAAATGGACAACCTGGAAGAAATGGACAAATTCTTAGAAATGCACAACCCGCCGAGACTGAACCAGGAAGAAATAGAAAATATGAACAGACCAATCACAAGCACTGAAATTGAAACTGTGATTAAAAATCTTCCAACAAACAAAAGCCCAGGACCAGATGGCTTCACAGGCGAATTCTATCAAACATTTAGAGAAGAGCTAACACCTATCCTTCTCAAACTCTTCCAAAAGATAGCAGAGGGAGGAACACTCCCAAACTCATTCTATGAGGCCACCATCACCCTGATACCAAAACCAGACAAAGACGTCACAAAGAAAGAAAACTACAGGCCAATATCACTGATGAACATAGATGCAAAAATCCTCAATAAAATATTAGCAAACAGAATCCAACAGCACATTAAAAGGATCATACACCATGATCAAGTGGGGTTTATTCCAGGAATGCAAGGATTCTTCAATATACGCAAATCAATCAACGTGATACACCATATCAACAAACTGAAAGAGAAAAACCATATGATCATCTCAATAGATGCAGAGAAAGCTTTTGACAAAATTCAACACTCATTTATGATAAAAACCCTGCAGAAAGTAGGCATACAGGGAACTTTCCTCAACATAATAAAGGCCATATATGACAAACCCACAGCTAGCATCGTTCTCAATGGTGAAAAACTGAAACCATTTCCACTAAGATCAGGAACAAGACAAGGTTGCCCACTCTCACCACTCTTATTCAACATAGTTTTGGAAGTTCTAGCCACAGCAATCAGAGAAGAAAAAAAATAAAAGGAATCCAAATAGGAAAAGAAGAAGTAAAGCTGTCACTGTTTGCAGATGACATGATACTATACATAGAGAATCCTAAGGATGCTACCAGAAAACTGCTAGAGCTAATCAATGAATTTGGTAAAGTTGCAGGATACAAAATTAATGCACAGAAATCTCTGGCATTCTTATACACTAATGATGAAAAATCTGAGAGTGAAATTAAGAAAACACTCCCATTTACCATTGCAACAAAAAGAATAAAATATCTAGGAATAAACCTATCTAAGGAGACAAAAGACTTGTATGCAGAAAACTATAAGACACTGATGAAAGAAATTAAAGATGATACAAATAGGTGGAGAAATATACCATGTTCTTGGATTGGAAGAATCAACATTGTGAAAATGACTCTACTACCCAAAGCAATCTACAGATTCAATGCTATCCCTATCAAATTACCACTGGCATTTTTTACAGAACTAGAACAAAACATTTCACAATTTGTATGGAAACACAAAAGACCCCGAATAGCCAAAGCAATCTTGAGAACGAAAAATGGAGCTGGAGGAATTAGGCTCCCTGACTTCAGACTCTACTACAAGGCTACAGTAATCAAGACAGTATGGTACTGGCACAAAAACAGAAATATAGATCAATGGAACAGGATAGAAAGCCCAGAGATAAACCCACACACAGATGGTCACCTTATCTTTGATAAAGGAGGGAAGGATATACAGTGGAGAAAAGACAGCCTCTTCAATAAGTGGTGCTGGGAAAACTGGACAGCTACATGTAAAAGTATGAAATTAGAATAATCCCTAACACCACACACAAAAATAAACTCAAAATGGGTTAAAGACCTAAATGTAAGGCCAGACACTATCAAACTCTTAGAGGAAAACATAGGCAGAACACTCTACGACATAAATCACAGCAAGATCCTTTTTGACCCACCTCCTAGAGAAATGGAAATCAAAACAAAAATAAACAAATGGGACCTAATAAAACTTAAAAGCTTTTGCACAGCAAAAGATACTATAAACAAGACCAAAAGACAACCCTCAGAATGGGAGAAAATATTTGCAAATGAAGCAACTGACAAAGGATTAATATCCAAAATTTATAAGCAACTCATGCAGCTCAATAACAAAAAAACAAACAACCCAATCCAAAAATGGGCAGAAGAACTAAATAGACATTTCTCCAAAGAAGATATACAGATTGCTAACAAACACATGAAAGAATGCTCAACATCATTAATCATTAGAGAAATGCAAATCAAAACTACAATGAGATATCATCTCACACCGGTCAGATTGGCCATCATCAAAAACTCTAGAAACAATAAATGCTGGAGAGGGTGTGGAGAAAAGGGAACCCTCTTGCACTGCTGGTGGGAATGTAAGTTGATACAGCCACTATGGAGAACAGTATGGAGGTTCCTTAAAAAACTACAAATAGAACTACCATACGACCCAGCAATCCCACTACTGGGCATATACCCTGAGAAAACCATAATTCAAAAAGACTCATGTACAAAAATGTTCATTGCAGCTCTATTTACAATAGCCAGGACATGGAAGCAACCTAAGTGTCCATCAACAGATGAATGGATAAAGAAGATGTGGCACATATATACAATGGAATATTACTCAGCCATAAAAAGAAATGAAACTGAGTTATTTATAATGAGGTGGATGGACCTGGAGTCTGTCATACAGAGTGAAGTAAGTCAGAAGGAGAAAAACAAATACCGTATGCTAACACATATATATGGACTCTAAGGGAAAAAAATGTCATGAAGATATTAGTGGTAGGACAGGAATAAAACACAGACTTACTAGAGCATGGACTTGAGGATATGGGGAGGGGGAAGGGTGGGCTGTGATGAAGTGGGAGAGTGGCAGGGAGGTATATACACTACCAAATGTAAATTAGATAGCTAGTGGGAAGCTGCCGCATAGCACAGGGAGATCACCTCTGTGTTTTGTGACCACCCAGAGGGGTGGGATAGGGAGGGTGGGAGAGAGGGTGATGCAAGAGGGAAGAGATATGGGAACATATGTATATGTATAACTGATTCACTTTGTTGTAAAGGAAAAACTAAAACACTATTGTAAAACAGTTATACTCCAATAAAGATGTTTTAAAAAAAAATATATTTGGTGACAGATGGCTACGTGGTTTTAGGCACATAACTCAGAAGGCGTTCAAAGAATTGAGTAACATGGTTATGACAGAGCTAGTGACATAATTATGTAAACAAGGTTTTTTGAGTTTTACAGCTGAAATATTTAAAATGCTGAATGTCCCATTCTGTGAATAAGCAGTTTTTGTCCACAGATACATGAACCCAGCCGGAGGAAAAGCCATGCATCTCATTAAGAAGTGAAGCTCAAATAACAGTTTGTTATTATGTTTAATGAGGACTTACCAAAACTTGCGTTATAGTTGCATTATCTTGATCACTGACTCCTGATCATCGTCATCGTGAAATGACGGGCTGGCTTCTTCCTGGCTGTTGACCAGAACTTTCTCAGCTCTTGGCCGCCTGGGCCTTTCCATGGGCAGCGCACAGCAACCGGGAAAGGGCTGAGCAGCCCCAAGTCCGGGTCTTCCGTAGCCTCATCTTGTCAGTGACACACCCCATTGTCTTTTGTGTCATCCTACTCATATTCTATTGCTGGAAACAGGTCACTAGGCCCAGCGCACACCCAGGGGAGGCAGATACAGAAGAAGGCAGATACCAGGAGGCGCGATGGGGTGGGGGACATCTCAGAAGCTGCCTACTCAAAATGTCAAATTTTAGTAATTGTAGCCTCTACGTCTCTTTACACTTAGGATGAAAATTTTCAGGTGTCATCTTAAAAACGTATGGAAGGATGCAGAGTTTTCCAAAATTCTTTTACAATAAACAAGTAAAAGTGTTTGGAGACGAAGGAGCTCCAGGCCTAATGCAGCTGGGTCCTGTCGGGCAGAGGAGGGGGGTCACACGGTCGCCAGGGGTCTGCCAACAGCGGGCAAAGGGCAAAGGGTGAGGGGGTGCTTTGGATAGCGAGAAGATCCACCTCCCCAGACCTGGGAAGCCTGCCTACATTACAAGGGCTAAGCGCGTCTGGGTCCGCGGGTGTCGGGGGCCAGCAGAGGCGGTCAGTTGTCAGGGAAGGAAATGCAGACGACGCTGGGTTTAGGATGAAGGAAGGAAAAGAATGAAAAGTGCATTTCCGGGAGGCACACTTGTCAGCAGCGTGTAGGATAAAACGGGAGGGCAAGGTCTGGGACAGGGGGTGGCAGGGACCCAAGAAGGGGGCCGCCCAGGGGACTGGGGGTCTTGGAAGGCCAGGGAGGAGGGACTTAGTCCGCAGGCTCCAAAGGCAGGCTCCTCTGGACGGGAGACTAATTAGAGGTGATCAGCCAGGCGGACTCTCAGCAGACGCGGGGCAGGTCCCTGGCGAACGCGCAGGCTCAGCGCTGGGGGCACAGACGGCCGAGGGCAAGGGAGGCCCAGAGCCCGCGCAGGTGCGTGGGGACCCGCGCTCCCACCTCCTCGGGGGGCCAGCGTCGTCGGAGCGCGGAGTTGTCCCGACCTCGAGAAGGAGGAGGGAAAGCCAAGAAGGCAAAATCTGGGTAAGAGGGTGAGGATACAGAGAGACAGGGACTGAGAAAAAGGACTTCCTTTGACGGAGAAGAAAAAGAAGAGAGTAAGACCGGGGTCGAGAGCTCGAGTAAGGTATTAAAATAGAGTTTTACAGCCTGACGGTAAGAGCAGGGATGAAATACAGCAGCGAGCTGAGCGGGAGCGCAGGAAACGCTGGCCCGGGGTTCGCGGCGCAGGCCAGGCTGAAGCAGCGCGGGGAGGAGCGTGGGGAGGGGCGCGGGGAGGGGCGCGCACCTGGGACGCACGTCGGGGAGGGACGCACGTCGGGGAGGGACCCGCGGAAGGACTGTCCTGGCCCGAGCCCTCCCCCCTGCGCGGCCCGCCCGGGGCAGGGCTGGAAGCCGGAAGCGGCCGCGTGGGCGCTAACTCGGGATTCACCCGAGGGGAAGCCAGGGGCGCGCCCTTGCCGCGCCCCCAGCCCGGGCGCGAGCCCTCCGCGAAGGCCGGGGCCATGGGAGCTCCGCGCCGCCCGCCGCGCGCGTCCCAGGGGTCCCCGCCGGTGCCGTCGCCACTGCTTCTCCTCCTGCTCCTGTGCGCCCCGGGACTGGGTCGCGCCTCCCCGAGGCTCTTGGACCACCCGGCGCCCGTGTGCACCCAGCAGGTGAGAACCCGACGCATCCCCGGGGGACGGGGGCCGAGGGCCGGGGGCGCGGGGCTGCCGAGTGACGGGAGGTCCACGCAGGGTCTCGGGGGCTCCGAGGCTTGGGCACAGAGCGGGCCGCCGTGGGGAGGACTCCCGGAGCGGCGGGAGTTGCCACGCGGACCCGGGAAGACACGGAGTTTGCTGGGAAAGATCGCGCGGCGGCGGTTGCACAACCTGGGCCGGCGTCCCAGCGGGAGGGGTGGCGCCTCCGCGGGAGGCCCACACTTGGGGAGGGCCTCGGAGGAGGCGCGGCCGGCCGGAGGCGGGGCGCGCTGGTGGGGAGGGGCCTACGGAGGGCGAGGCGGGGGCGGACCCGGTTCCAGCCCGGCTCCTCCTCCGCCGGAGCCCGCGCCTCGGGGACCCCGCGGCCGTAGCGCCTGGCGCACGGGCCCCGGGGCGGCGGGGGCAGCTTCCGGGGAGCGTTGTGAGGGCAGAGCGGTGACCCCTCCGGCGCGAGCCCTGGGGACCGCGCGGACCCTCAGGACGCCGCCCCTGCGGCCGCCACCGCCCGGGTCTGGGGTCCCGCTGGTCTGTTTCCGCCGGGCAGCTGCGCCGCTGTGCCCACAGGAAACGACACACCCACCGCCGGGTAGTGGCCTTGGGGTGGAGGCCTGGCTTAAGGAAAAAGAGACACAGACACTGTTGCCGAGAGAGAGACACACGCGCGCGCGCGCTCGGTCCTCTCCCCTCCGCTCCTCTTGTTTTCCTCGGCCCACTCCCCTCCACCACTGGCGCTAAGAAATAACCCTCAGTATCTGAGTCAGAGGATGTGAAACAACCGAAGCGGTATTTCTCCTGACCTAATTTTGTCGAGGATTCACCGCAAGACGGTGGAGGAGGGTCAGCGACTATTTAGCAGAAACTTTTCTTTTAACGTGAATGATTTGGGGACCGTCCTTGTGACTCCCACTCCTGGGCAAAGCGTGGGACCCGCTCAGCAGGTCCTTCCCTTGGACTCGGTTCATTTCTCAATGGCCACTTGCCAGGCGCCTGCAACATACAAGGTCCTGAAACGACAGAGCCGCGCTCCCTGATGACCGAGCGGTGGTGAGTCACCCAGGAGCCCGGAGCGAGTGCTCTCTGTGCAGCCAGTGAGCGCACAGGGTTCCGGGGAGACAGACTGCTGCCGCCCAGGGTGTTGTTCTTTGTGGCAGAGAAGACACTTGGGCGGCCCTCCCAGACAGAGGTCTGGAGCGTTCCAGGAGGTGGAAAGTGCTGAGCCAAGGCCCGTGGGTGGGCAGGATGAGGACTGGGGGGCCTGAGTGGCAGGATAGTGAGAAGCGTCGGGAAATGCGCGAGGGGCTCTCCCCTGAGCTGTGCTAAGAGGGCTTGACCTCAGTTGCTCAGCGGGAGCAGGGTCTCGGCCTGACGGGGGTGTGGGGTTAGCAGAGAGGGATCCCCTGGCAGATTCGTCTGCACCCCCGGGCTCTGCCTTCCCCCCCGCACCCCCACCGTACACCTGGCCACAGACACACGTCCCCCACAGCCCGCGGCTGCCCTGAAGAGAGAGGAGCAACGCCCTCCAGATCTCTCTCCCTCCGCTGGCGCTTCAGTGGATAGAGCACCACGTAGTGTCAGGGGAAGCCCGCACTTGACCCCGGAGGACCTGGGTTTGCATCCTGACTTCACCACCTACAGCCCAGTGCTGCAAGCGCGGGCCGTGGGGGCTGACAGATGGTTGTGGACCGAAAAGACAAAGGGGAGGGTGAGCAGATGAACGAGGAAGCAGTGACAGGCAGAGACCTGGAACCAGCCAAGCAAGGTTGGTTCTGATCGCTTGGATTTAGCGCCTCAAAACCCAGGGGACTCCGAGTCTCCCCCCATCCGATCCTTACTGGAGAAACTGTGTTTCCCTGGGGGACCCTTCCCACCTGGGCCCCTCAGCTTCCCATGACCATGACCGCCCGCCCAGAAGAAAGCCCACAACTTGGAGCTGGTCGGCGGGAGTGTTAACGCAGAAGTTTCTAGAAAGGATGTGTGTTCCTTACACATTCTTCTTTTCCCCAAGCACTTGCAGCTCTGACTGGGGGTGGAACAGCCGTGGGTTTAACCCCATCTTCTGGTCGCCAGAGCTTTCGACCGTGCCCCTCCCCGAGAGTCAAGTTGTGTTGTATGGGCACCGGGCAGTCAGGGCTGCGGTCAGTGCTGGCAGCGTCACCGCAGAGTTCACGGGCTCCTCTGCCGGCTGCCAGCCTCTGTCTGAGATGGGACAGGTCGCACGTAGCATCAGCAGCAGGAGGCGACACGGCTGAGTCAGGCCTGGGCCTTGGGTGGAGCTTCTCTCTCAGCCGCCCTGCAGCCCCGGCCAGTCCCTCCACCGCTGTGACCCGGTGTTCCCGGCCATTCAGGGATGAGTCGCCTCACGGGGTTGTGGGGAGAGCACGTACCACGCTGGGCGGTGCGCTGGGTGCGCTGGGGCACCAACGGTGACCTGCGGCTTCGTGCGGCCTCTGTGCCGGGGGTGACAGGCGGGCCTTCATTCAGAGCTCGCAACGGGCTGCCGGGCCGGCACCATTCACCTGTCTCGGAGGCGTTAGGCAGCCGGCCAAGGTGGCCCAAAGCAGAGCTGCGTGTGACCGCGCGGCCCGCTTCTTTCTGCCGGGCTCTTGCTGATGTCCGTGGAACTGTCTGAGTCCTTCCTTCTAATCTTCACCACCGCGGATGGAGAGGGTGGGCCCACCTGTTGTGAGCGCCCCTTCCTATGTGGAGGCCGCGTGGCCGTGATTAAGAGCGGAGTTCTGGAGCAAAACTGCACAGGTTTGAGTGTCAGCTCTGTGGAGCCTTGGGCCACTTAGCTGACCCCCCGTGCCTCCTTTTTTTCATGAATAAAAAGGGGATGATGGTACTGACCTCATAGGACTGTTGTTAAGATTAAATGAGACGTGCGTACAAAGCGTTAGCTTGATGCCTGGCACGGAAGGAGAGCTCGGTGAAGGCTGCCATCATCTTCGTCATCGTGGGCATCCATCCCCTCTTGGGTTTCTGCAGGAGGCCCTGACATAGTGCTGTTCACAAGCTCATAAATAATGTTCTGATCCTACTGCCTTTTTAAATGGGCATTTGAAACAAAGAAATGAGGGGTGATTTGTTGGAGGGGAATAAAGCAGGATCTGTCCTGGTGGTATCCAGAGAAGATCCTGAATGCATTTTTTTACACGATTGAAAACATTACATTAATGTAAATTCCTTATAGAAATTAAATTATAAGAAGAAAAAGTCTCCTATGCCTTCCCCTAAACAAATTCATGTTTTCATTTGTCTGTCTCACATTTTAATCCTTTCCTTTGTTTGGAGTAATGTCATAGATGAAATTCTACCTTTTAATTAACTCTTATCAAGGTGATATATGGTGATCCTTTAAAAATGGTACAAAGATGTTTAAAACAAAACCCAGCAGGTCCCTGCCCGCCCCACAACCCCTAAAACAGTTCCCCAAAGAGGATTACGTATACTACCTCCAGTTATTTCTTCTGGCGTTTGCCTCCGTACTTCTAAATGTACTTATATTGTTACTCTTCATTGGTCGATTTTAGATATTACCTACTGACTTATAATAGATGAAAATTTAAATTTCTTACATTACCTCGTCCCACTGCTTCCCCTCCCAGTCTTCCCATTGTGGTTCTATCAGTGGTCAGTGTTTGTTTGTTTGTTTGTTTTATTTGGTTGCACTGGGTCTTACGGGTCTTAGTTTCAGCAGGAAGGCTCCTTAGTTGTGACTCACCAGCTCCTTAGTTTTGGCACGCAGGCTCCTTAGTTGTGGCATGCAAACTTTTAGTTGCGGCATGCATGTGGGAATCTAGTTCCCTGACCCGGGATCAAACCTGGGCCCCCCCGCATTGGGAGCGTGGAGTCTTAGCCACTATGCCACCAGGGAAGTCCCAATGCTCAGTGTTTATACTATAACAAATGCTAATCTTCACTGCAGAGGCAAGTATGTGTGCTTTGGTTGTATTTCTTTTCTGGTATAATTTCTCTTTCCTCCTGGAAAGGATAATTCCTTTCATTCTTCACTTCCATAATTTTCAATGTAACTAATGTTGGTTTTTTCTATGAGATTTTGTCATATGTGTTTGTCATATATCAGATATTCCGATATTTGTCATATGTCAGATATTCCATCAGTTTCATTCTGTATTCTCCAACCCCAGCCTGGACCGATTACTCCCCAGGCCTGCGGCAGTGGGTCAGTCTCAGAGGTTAACTCCCTCATTTTGCTGGAGCATATCCTGCAGTTTCCTAAGAAAAAGTATGAGGGTGTAAGGGGTATAGATAGATGAATCGATTTTTTTTTAAGTCTTTATGTGTCTGAAAATGTCTTTATTCTCCCCTCACACTTTTTTGATAGTTTGGCTGGCTATAAAAATTGCAGGTTAAAGATACTTTTCCCTCAGGATTTTTAAGGCACTGCTTTGCTGCCTTCCAGCCCACAGCACAGATGTTAAGAAAGCCGATGCCACTCTGATTCCTCTCTGTGTGTTGCCTATTTTTTTTCTCTCTGTAAACATTATGATTTTCTTTTCACTCCTGGTATTCCAGAAGTCTCATGATGGGCCTCGGTCTAGGTCTTTTTTTCATTTGCTGTGAAGGCCATTCAGTGGCCCTTTTTAATTTGGAAATAATCAGTTCTGGAATTTCTTTGTCTTTTTAATTTCTTCCCTCTGTCTTCTGTGTAGTCTTCTTCTGGAAATCTAGTTAATCATGACTTATCATTCCTGAATTGATTCTCTAAATATTCATATATGGTTTCTCCTATTTCTGTTTGTATTTGTTCTACTTTTGGAGAAATTTCCTGAATTTTATAGCCCAGTCCTTCTGTGGAATTTTTTATTTTCAAGATTCGTTTTTATTCTCTGCTTGCTCATTTTTCCACAGTACCCTGTCCTTCTCATGTGGATGAAGCATCCTCTCTTATTTCTCCGAAACGGTTATATTTTGTTTGTTTTAATTTTATCCTGTCCCAGCATTGTCTTATTTCCTCCACGAGCTTTTTTTTTTTTTTTTTTTTTTAATTTGGGGGGTTTTGACCTATTTTTCATACAGGAAATCCTTCTCAAATATCTGGTACCCTTTGTCTGTCTGAGAATATTTCAAGACTGAGGTCCTAAAAGCTGACTGGATGCCCTGTGTAGATGGGCGTTTTGATCGCTGAACTTACTGTGAGGGTCAGGCTGGTGGTGAACGTGGCCTGTCTGTTGGGTGACTCTCAGATGTCAAAATCCAGAGTTCTTTTCTCTGGGCTTGGCTGCCAGCATTCTTTTTTTGGCTGCACTGGGTCTTTGTTGTGGCACTTCTAGTTGTGGTGCACAGGGTTCTCTAGTTGCGGCACTCGGGCTCAGTAGCAGCATACAGGCTGAGTTGCGGCATGTGGGATCTTAGTTCCCCGAGCAGGGATCGAACCCAGGCCCCCCTGCATTGGGAGCGTGGAGTCTTAACCACTGGACCACCAGGGAAGTCCCCATGCCAGCGTTCTGAGATCAGGGCAGGGAAAGAGGCTAAGGTGCCTCCCAGCTCCTAAAGGCACTCGGAAAATGCCAGTTCCATTTGCCATGTGCTCTGCCCACTTCTCACCCTGTGTCTCCTCAGTTGACAGGAGAGAAGTGTGGTGTGTCCCCCCCCCCCCGCAGAGTGTCCCTTGAAGAGAGAGGGAGGGTGCCTGCGTTTCATTCTTGAGAATGAGCCTGGGGGCGCCAGAGCCCGGCTTGTGGATTCAAGTTCTTTCTTGTCTGTAATTACCTGCTTCTCTTTTCTGCAGGGGCTGAACTGCACGGTCAAGAACAGTAAGTCACCGGTTCTTTTCTCACGTTGCCGCGATGAAGCGCTGACCCCGCGCTGAGCTGACGAGGGTCCCAGCCCCCAGCAGGAGGACCCCTGAGATTTGGGGCCGCACCTGCACCTCCGTCAAGGACCTTCGTTGCGCAGCAGTCAGGACGGGAGGCGCAGGCCTGTCATTAGGATCTTCTCCGGGGTGCTGCCCTGGTGAATCTGTAATATGACTCTTTCGCCAGAGCTGCCTCCCTGAAGTGGGTGACATCTGGGATGGGACCTTGTTTTGTGTTTTAATTCAAGGAGGAGGCGCACAGTTCAAGTGTCTGTACTCATCAGGGACCCCGCACGTAACAACAGAGCAGCTCTTATGGTTGCCCCGCTCTCCTGCCCCGCTCCCTGCCACTGCTTCCTCTCAAAGCCAAAGGCACTCTTTGTCGTCTCTCCTGAGGTGCACTTTAGACATCAGAGCTTTGCCGTGACCCCAGACAGGCATCAGGAAAGCGAGCAGGACTGGGCAGCTGAGAGCACAGCCGCGGTCTCAGGGTCACAGCCTGACCGTGAAGGCCTGGCTCCCTGGACCCCCGCGAGGTGTCCCCTTTGGTCTGCATCTTTGGTTTCTTGCAGAGCCTGCAAGCCTCTGACTTCTGCCTTTCCTGGCCCGCAGGTACCTGCCTGGACGACACCTGGATCCACCCTCGAAACCTGACCCCCTCGTCCCCCAAAGACGTGCAGACCCAGCTGAGCTTTGCCCGCACGCAGCAAGGACACCTGCTCCCCGTGGTTCACATCGAGTGGACGCTTCAGACAGATGGTGAGTGGGCGTCTGGAAGTGCTGCCCACCTCCCGGTGAACCCACTGACTGGACCACCCGGCCCTCTGCCCAGACTCAGAACTGGGCTCCCAGTCCTGTGCTCAGACACGAGGGGCCAGTTTAGTGAGAGGACCCATCGTTTCAGGCAGTGAGTCCTTTTTCAGTGTTTTGATGTTAACCCACGATCCTTCCAGGAAGGCCTTTCTTCAGCCTAAGATCTTCATCACCCTGGAAAAGGCGTCAGTCAGGTCGTGAATTGTCTGACTGCGGGGCTGGCCCTCCTGACAGCAGTGCCCCAACCTCTCAGGGGCAGAGCTGCGCACGGAACTGGGAAGACGGGGTGACCAGGGCGCCCAGACCTGTGGACGGCCTGGGGGAGTCCTCTTCCTGAGGCTCCAGCCCCGCTGGCTGCCGCGTCCTTTTCAAGTTCGGGGACGCCCTTTGACACCCACACCGTGTCGCCAATGCCCTAACCACGAATTTGCAAAGCTTTCGCCTCTAGCCCCGGGTAAAGTGTCGCTGTCCTTGTCCAGCAGGGGTAGCTGTCCACGAGGCAGTGGCTAATCCAGCCCAAAGGGAGCAGGAAGCGGAGGGTGGGTAAGACGGGCAAGCGTCCCCGACGGGACGTGACCCCCCCCACCCCGGCGATTCGTCATCCTTGATCTGCAGCTGCGGCCCCTCTCCTCCCTGTGCCCTCCAGCCAGCATCCTCTACCTGGAGGGAGCAGAGCTGTCCGTCCTGCAGCTGAACACCAACGAACGTCTGTGTGTCAAGTTCGAGTTTCTGTCCACACTGAAGCATCATCACAAGCGGGTAAGACTCCAGCCGGGGCCGGGGGCGGGGGGTGACGTGGCGAGCAGCACACACACGTGCACACACGCACACACAGGCACACACGCACACACGCACCGCTGTTCCTCCGCCCTTCTGTCGCTGCGGCTCCACGGCCAACGCCCGCCGACCTGCCCTGTACCTGGGTCAGCCCGGGGCCCGCAGGAGGAGAGGCTCTGCCCAGACCAGAACTGCGCTGGTTTCTGCTGCAGCAGCCGCACCTTTTGCTGCTCAGAGCCGGAAGTGGGTTCTCCTTGAGTTTGGTGAAAGCACTGATGCTCGGTGCAACTAGAGAAAGCCCGTGCACAGCAACAAAGACCCAGCGCAGCCAAAAAGAAAATTAATTAATTAAGAAAATAAGAAGAAGAAAGACCAGAAGAAACGAAGAACAGAGAGACAGATGCCTCCGACCTGGGAGCTTGCTGTAGTGGTTGTTTTCTCCCTCTTTTGACTGATCCTTTGGGGGTGGATGGGGTGCACTTTGGGCCCGGGTGGGCGAGAGCCGTGACCTGTTTGCCCTCCCCTTCTCCCATCTCCTAGTGGCGTTTTGCCTTCAGCCACTTCGTGGTGGAACCCGGCCAGGAGTACGAGGTGACCGTCCACCACCTGCCTAAGCCCATCCCTGACGGGGACCCAAACCACCAGTCCAGAAACTTCCTGGTGCCCGGTGAGAGCGCCCTCCCCAGCCTCCCCTTCACCCCTCGCTCTGCGGTCAGCCTGTGGGACCCACGGGACAGACAGGTGCGGGGCCAGGTTCTTCGCTGAGCGGCCGCAGCCCCCACTCCCTGAAGGCAGAGCCCGTTCTCGCGACACAAACAGTGGGTGCTGGCCCATGACCCCAGGAGCTTCACGGAACCCGGAGTCCCTCTGCGTGGCTGAAGATGCACATTTCCTGCCCAGAACGTGTCGGGAACACAAGCCAGTCCCAGGAGAGCCGTGGCCCTGCCCCCAGCCCTGCCCCAGCTCTCAGTTCCTCATTCTAAGCCCACGTCCCACCTGCATGTACCCCACGCCTTCCCCTCTTGCCACTGCTCCCTCCTCCTGGGAGGCCTGGCGGGCTCATCTTCCAAAGCACCATTTGACGTGTGTGCGCCTCTGGGGTGCACCTCTGTCCTCCCCAGCATCTCTGCCACTGCCTGCTTTCCTCATTGTTAAGAGCCAGGCACACCTGGACGCCCAGCCCCTTGAGAACAGGGCCTGGACCCGGCACCCGCCTGTGCAGCCTCCAGACCCTCACAAATGGCCCTGCGTGTGGGAGGTGATCGGGAAACGCTTGTTGAAGCCTTCTTCATCTCCAGAGCACCCCCTGCTCACACACGTGTGCACGGGCATACTCATACGTGCACATGCAGCACACACACGCACACACACGTGCGCACAGGCATACTCATATGTGCACATGCAGCACACGCACACGTGCGCAAGGCATACTCATACGTGCACATGCGCACACACGTGCGCACAGGCATACTCATACGTGCACATGCACACACGCTCACACGTGCGCACAGGCATACTCATACGTGCGCATGCACACACGCTCACACACGTGCGCACAGGCATACTCATACGTGCACATGCAGCACACACGCACACACGTGCGCACAGGCATACTCGTGCACATGCAGCACACGCACACGTGCGCACAGGCATACTCATACGTGCACATGCACACACGCACACACGTGTGCACAGGCATACTCATACGTGCACATGCAGCGCACACGCTCACACACGTGTGCACAGGCATACTCAAACGTGCACATGCAGCGCACACGCACACACGTGCGCACAGGCATACTCATACGTGCACATGCAGCACACACGCACACACGTGCGCACAGGCATACTCGTGCACATGCAGCACACGCACACGTGCGCACAGGCATACTCATACGTGCACATGCACACAGACGCTCACACACGTGCGCACAGGCATACTCATGTGCACATGCAGCACACACACGTGTGCACAGGCATACTCATACGTGCACACGCAGCGTACACATGTGCGCACAGACATACTCGTGCACATGCAGCACACACGCACACACGTGCGCACAGGCATACTCATACGTGCACATGCACACACGCTCACACACGTGCGCACAGGCATACTCATGTGCACATGCAGCACACACGCACACGTGCGCACAGGCATACTCATACGTGCACATGCACACACACGCTCACACACGTGCGCACAGGCATACTCATACGTGCACACGCAGCACACACGCTCACACACGTGCGCACAGGCATACTCATACGTGCACACGCAGCGCACACACGCACACACACGTGCGCACAGGCATACTCATATGTGCACATGCAGCACACGCATGCGCACAGGCATACTCATACGTGCACATGCAGCGCACACGTGCGCACCGGCATACTCATACGTGCACACGCACACACGTGCACACAGGCATACTCATGTGCACATGCAGCACACGCACACACGTGCGCACAGGCATACTCATACGTGCACACGCAGCGCACACACGTGCGCACACGATCTGCTCACCTGGCTTTCTTGCCCCTCGTGTCACTCCCTGGTCCCTGACATTCCATCAGCTCGACATATTCGTGACGTGATATTACGCTATTTGCTTTTACGCTCTCTCCCGTTGGAATGTTATCCTCGGAGGGCAGGGACTTCGTCTCACTCACCGCTGTATCTCCAGGGCCTAACGCATCGGCACCTGTTGGGGGTTCAGCCAGTATTTGTCAAATGAGTGGCCCTCCCCGCCCCCTCCCCTGTCCCTAAGCGGACTGGCTCAGCCCCTGTCACTCGCAGTGATTCACGCCTCTCACGTGCCTTCTGAAACCAAAGTAAAAACGTTGCGGTCAAGGAAATGGAGGGATCGAGAAGACATCTCCAGAGGAGTGGTCCTCACGGGGTCCCTGGGTCCGCAGCACCATGGAATCACCTGGGAACTTGTCAGAAATGCAGCTTCCCAGGCCCACCCCCGAGGGGCCGAGCCCAAGACTGCTGTGAGGGCATATGGGAAAGTTGAGGAAATGCTGCCGTTTGCTGAGGGGGACACAGTCCATCTCTCCTCAAGGGCAGAGGTGGCTCTGCAGAGGTGGCCCTGGGGGAAAGGGAGCCCCAGAGCAAGTCCAGGGAGCCTACACCTGGATCTAGAAGGTTCCTGGAGGGAGGAGGGCTGAGGCTGAGGCGGCCGGGGCAGTCCCAGGCCTGTGGGGCCTCTGGCCCGTGGCCGTGTCTGTCCTGGGGCTTCTCTGAAGGGCCAGCTCTGAACAGGCTCCCCAGAGGCTGTTACCTCTGGTGTCAGAGGCTCTGTCGGAGCCAACTTCCCAAGGGAGGCGCCTAATGGCTGCACTTTGTCCCGGTCCACAGACTGCGAGGACCCCAGGATGGAGACCACCACGCCCTGCGTGAGCTCCGGTAACCATGGCGGGCAGCCCCGTGGGGGGCTTTACGTGGGCACACGTGTGCTCGCCGCTGAGTCCCGGCCACACCTGTGCTCCTGTGGGACAGGCAGCCTGTGGGACCCAGGCATCACTGTGGAGGCCCTCGAGGCCCGCGAGCTGCGGCTGAGCTTCACCCCGTGCAACGAGTCCACCAGATACCAGATCCTGCTGAACAGCCTTCCGCCTGCGGAGGACCGGAGCTGCTTCCAGCGCGTCGTGGACGTGGCCGTGGTAGCTGCCCTCTCTGCTGCTGCCCTGACCCTCCGGCTCAGCTCAGAGCCACCTCTCCGAGCCTCAGGGCCCGGGCGCTCAGGCTGTGCGGGGGGCGTGACCTGGGCTGCCCTTCTCCCTTCCCGTGTGTGACTGGAGGAGTGTGTCTGAGTGTGGCTGGTGTGTAGTTGCTCCGACAGCTGACGGGACACGGCCCTCTCTGCCCCCCACACACCCGGCCCTCTGTCCTCCCCTGCCCACGTTCTCCTGGTCCTCCTTTTGTTTAGCTTTGTTAGTTCATTACTGCAGAGAGGATTTGAAGACTTTAAAATGTGGAAATGAAGACAAAGGGAAGTGAAAGTGAGGAAATACGGTGAAGCCAGGGTAGGGCCAGTGCAGGACACGCGTGTCTGTCCCCAAGATGCCCAACGGCCAAAGCGGAGAGGGGCAGCTGGGTGCTGGATACAGCCCTGAGTCGACACGCACGGCGCCGGGGGGTGGGGGGCGCTCCTCCCGGAGCGGGACCTGCCAGCCTTTCTCCCCGGGGCCTCCTGGGCATGCGTCCCAGCAGAGGCCAGGGCCTCACCGCCCCTCTACCCTGCAGCCTGCACACGAGGCCACCCAGCGGCGCTGCAACGTCACGCTCACCCTGCCAGCCTTCAGCTGGTGCTGCCGTCACCGCGTGCAGGTGGGGAGGGGGCTGGAGGCGGGGTGGGCACGCGTGCAGGGGGGCAGCCCGGGGCTCACGCTCCCCAGGGACCCAGCACTGCCGCCTCCTGGGATTTCCCGCCCGGCGCCCGACCTCACCCAGGCAGGGCCCTCGGCCCCCCCCTCCTGCCCAGCAGCCGCGGGGACGTCCTGGAGGGGCCGGCGGGGTCCGAGGTGGGCCCACGTCCCCCCTGCCTCTCCCCACTGCGCTCTGTCCTCGCAGATCCGGCCCTTCTTCAGCAGCTGCCTCAACGACTGCCTCCGACACTCGGTGGCCGTGCCCTGCCCAGAGGTCCCGCCCACCTCAGGTGAGACGCACGGCTGCCGGGGGCGCACCCGGGGGAGGGCGGGTGAAGGTCGGCAGCCCGACCCGAACCCCGACGCGGTCCTGGGGTGGGGGGCTGGGGCTGGCAGTTGTCCAGGCCTGCGCTGTGGGGCCTTAGAGAGACTCCAGGTTGGACTCCTGACTGCCTTTCGTTAGCTGTGTGGCCTTGGGCAAAGCACTTAACCTTTCAAAACTTCCGTGACTTGAAAAACGGGGGTTCTTATTGTCATAGTTACGGTTAAGGACCATGTAGTGAACAGGGCGCTCCAACGTGTCCGTTTGGAATTTTCACAAACTGTGAGTCATGGTACTACCTGCTGAGTACTGTATACTAGGTACTACGCACTGTAGTGCTGTGTGCTACGTATTGTGTGTCAAGTACTGGGTAGTGTGCACCACGGTATAGGTACTGTGCAGTATAGAGCTGAGTATATTTTACTGAGTACTGTGTACTAAGTACTGGGTAGTGTGCACCACGGTATAGGTACTGTGTACTATAGAGCTGAGTATATTCTACTGAGTACTGGGTACTAGGTTCTGGGTACTATACACTTTGTACGAAGTGTGTACTGTGTACTAAGTATTGTGTACCTTATACTCAGTGCTGTGTACTAAGTACTGTGCACTGTGTACTATGTAATATATACCATGAAGTGGAGACTCCCTCCCCCAGGGTCATAGGTGAGGAAACTGAGGCACAGAGGTGTGAGGCACCGTGTCCAAGGTCACACACCGAGGCAGTGGCAGAGCCCCGGTTCTGACCTGAGCCCCCGGCGCGCTGCCCACTTCCCATTCGGAAGCCTCCTGCAGCCAGACGCCAGTCAGAAAGCAGCGGGCGTTGCACTGGCCTGGACGGAAACCGGCCTCCCAGTGGAGGCGGGCGTCTCCCAGTAGTCCACCAGCTCAGGTGTCCCCCGTAGGTGGTGTCGCTAAGTTTAATAACCTGTACAAAAGGCTGGGTGTCAGGCCAGGCCGTCAGCAGGCCCCGGCACAGAGGTGGTGGGTGTGGTGACTGCTGCTAGTAACTGAGAGTGTCCCCTGGTTCTTATTGCAGACGCCGTGGAAGGTAAGGCCGACTCCTCCTGGGCTCTGCCGCCTCAGGGGACACAGAGGTCCCTGCCGTCCTGGAGTGGAGCCAGGCAGAAAGGCTGCACCAGGAGGCGGCCCTGGGTGGCGGGACCATGGCCCGTCTTGGCGTCAGGGAGGACCCCCCCGGGGTGGGCGGTGGGTTGAGGACCCAGGGCTGGCACAGCAGAGAGGGCAGCTCAGCGAGGGCAGCGGGCAGGCCCCCAGGGCTGGTGTCGCAGGCCTCCCTGCCACGCCATCACGCTCTTCTCCTGCCACAGACCACACGCCCCTGTGGCTGTCCAGGTACATCCCCGGCCTCTCCATCCTGCTGGTGGGTTCCGTCATCGTGCTGATCGTCTACCTGGCCTGGAGACTACTGGGTAAGGGCAGGGGCTGTGGGCCCACCTGGGGCTTCCCCTCCGCCCCACCCCTCTTCCCGTGCGTCCTCTCCCCACACCAGCTGTGAGACCGGGCTCACGGCCCCACGCGTCGCCGCCCTGTGGCCTGTTAACAAGCACCGGTTCCCTCCGGCTGCGGCCCTGTCTGGCCGCGTTCTAAGCAGGAGGGAACATGCGTCTTCAGGGTAGGGACTTGGCCTCTCCCTGCCCCTCCACGACCCCGACCCGGGAGGCCGTTTCCCCCGGGACCACGGCTCTTGCCGGGGAAGCTCACCAGCCGGGCACGAGACCTGTTGAGAGGGTCCTTCCGCAGAGGTTCCCTGGGAGGGTCCAGCCGTCCAGGTCTCCGCAGGCGTCGGGAGGCCGCCTGCTTCTCGTGCTGCACGTCTGGCCTTTTCCCGAAGCGCCCGCTCCTCAGGGCGAGGGGGGACCTCAGAGTTCTAGGCAGAGGCCCCAAGTGTGGGGCTTGAAATCAAGGTTCCAGACATCCTCCTTGGCCGCGTGGCTCTGGTGAGTCAGCCCTGCTCCACGGGGCCCTTCACTGCATCCAGGACGGAGTGGTCACTTAAGCACGCTGGTCTACCTCCTCACCCCAGAATACCAGCAGGAGGGACTTCCCTGGCAGTTCAGTGGTTGGGCCTCTTCACTCTCATTGCCGAGGGCCTGGCTTCGCTCTCTGGTTGGGGAACTAAGATCCCACAAGCTGCGAGGCACGGCCAAAAAAAAGAAAAAATACCAGGAGGAAATTTAAGGGGCCCAGTCGCACTACTTCTGCAGGCATCTCGGAAGACTTTTGCCTCCTGAAAGGACACGTCTGGGGAAGGGGCTTTCCCTGAAGGGGGAGCTCTGCCTGGGGACGCGGCCACTTTTGGGGTGTAACCTCCCAGGCACCGTTCTGGGGGTCCCAGCCAGGTCAATGCTGCAGAATACTTGTGACCCAGCTGATGGGGTGTGCGGGGAACTTCACACACAGACCCATTTCACAGAGGAAGAAACTGAGTTTCAGAGGCGTTGATACCTCCCACACGTCACACGGCGGTCACGGGAGGGACAGTCTCCCTGCAGAGGCCCAGAGCGTCTTAAGAAGTGCTACCGGGGCTTCCCTGGTGGCGCAGTGGTTGACAATCCGCCTGCCAATGCAGGGGACACGGGTTCGAGCCCTGGTCTGGGAAGATCCCACGTGCCACGGAGCAACTGGGCCCGTGAGCCACAACTACTGAGCCTGCGCATCTGGAGCCTGCGCTCCGCAGCGGGAGAGGCCGTGACGGTGAGAGGCCCGCGCACTGTGATGAAGAGTGGCCCCGGCTCGCCACAACGAGAGAAAGCCCTCGCACAGAAACGAAGACCCAACGCAGCCAAAAAGAAATAAATATTTTAAAGAAGTGCTCCCCCGACCCCTCCCTTGGTCGGGAGTGGGGCAGAGCTCCCAGCAGGTGCCCCTGTGAGCTGGTCCCTGTCTCTCTTCCAAAAGAGCCGTTCTGAGCCATCTTGTAATATTTGTGCTTCCTGCAAGGACACTTTTGGAGTATTACTTCTGGCATTTCTTTTCCTTTCAGGGTCCCATCACAGGAAATATGAAAATGGCACCAGATGCACAGGTGGGCACCTCCCGGTTTGGGCGGCCTGGGTTTGGGGGGAGTGTGTTCACAACGGCCTGGAGGCGCTACCCAGTCAGCTCCCGTCCCTCAGGAGGTGGCACCTGCCGGGGACCCCCCTCTAGCTCCGAAGAGAGGGAACCTCAAACAGCGAGGCTGGGCTTACAGTTGCTCATCGCTGAACAAGGAGGGGCAGGTAGAGGCACCATATTTTGTGAAAAGAGGTCCTCCCGGAAGCAGCTACGTGTATTCCGTCAACGGGCCTTTGTGTCTTGCAAGAAAAAAAGCCATTTTAATTAACACGTAGGCTAAAGGCCATATGATAAAGTGAGACACTCTTTTCCCCGAAGGCACAGGCTGTTTCGCAGGCAGCCAGCACAGGCAAGGCAGCCGCCTTGGGCTTATTCTGAGGTCTCAGCTGCATTTTGGGGGGCTCGGGAGTCGCCCGGCCTGTGGTGTGTGGTCAGCGCCGACATGCCTGAACCCTCGGCCTGGCTTCCCTTGTTTCCCTCAGACGTCCTGCCCGCTGCCACCAGCCTGAGCCCCCCACCCCTGAAGCCCAGGAAGGTCTGGATCGTTTACTCGGCCGATCACCCCCTCTACGTGGACGTGGTCCTGAAGTTCGCCCAGTTCCTGCTCACCGTATGCGGCACCGAAGTGGCCCTCGACCTGCTGGAGGAACAGGCCATCTCGGAGGCGGGGGTCATGACCTGGGTGGGCCGCCGGAAGCAGGAGGTGGTGGAGAGCAACTCCAAAATCATCGTCCTGTGCTCCCGAGGCACCCGGGCCAAGTGGCAGGCCATCCTCGGCCGGGAGGACGCCGCCGTCCAGCTTCGCTGCGACCGTGGGAAGCCCGCGGGGGACCTGTTCACGGCGGCCATGAACATGATCCTGCCGGACTTCAAGAGGCCGGCCTGCTTCGGCACCTACATCGTCTGCTACTTCAGCGACATCAGCTGCGAGGCCGACGTCCCCGAGCTCTTCAACATCACCTCCTGCTACGCGCTCATGGACAAGTTTGAGGAGGTCTACTTCCGCATCCAGGACCTGGAGATGTTCGGGCCGGGCCGCATGCACCGCGTCGGGGCGCTCACGGCCCAGAACTACCTGCAGAGCCCCGGCGGCCAGCAGCTCCGCGAGGCCGTGCAGCGCTTCCGCCGCTGGCAGGCCCGGCGCCCCGACTGGTTCAAGCTCGAGAGCCTCTGCTCGGCAGACGACCGGGACCTCCCGTCCCTGGATGAGGAGGCCTTCGAGGAGCCGCCGCCAGGAGGAGGGATCGTTCGGCAGGAGCCGCTGGTGCTGGAACCCGCCTCCCAGGGCAGCCTGCTGGTGGAGCTGCTTCTCGCCGGGGAAGGAGGGGGCCTGTCGCGGCTGGAGCCCCAGCCTTGGCCCCAGGAGCAAACGGCGGCCCAGACGCTCCAGACCACGGTGGTACCGGTGGACGGGGCCCCTCCAGCGCAGGCGGTAGAGCCCGTCCCTCAGGCCGGCAGGAGCGGTGCCGCCAGCCGGCTGGCCCTGGCTGCGGGAGACGAGGCCTGCCCGCTCCTGGACGGCTGGGGCCCTGGGCGGAACAGCATCCTCTTCCTCCCCACGCAGCCCGAGGACCCGCCCATCCGCAGCAGCCCCACGGGGCGGCCGGACGGCTCCATGCCGCCGCCCCCACCGCAGAGCCCGCGCTGCCGGGACGTGCGCACGCCGCCTGCAGGGGAGCGGCGGCGGTCGGTGCAGTCCGACCAGGGCTACATCTCCAGGGGCTCCCCGCAGCTCCTGGACGACGCCGACGGGGACCAGGGCGGGGGGCCGGGCGGGCAGCCGCTGTATCCCGAGGGCCTGGAGAGCCTGTGGGGCCTGCAGCTGCTGCTCTTCCTCCAGGAGCTTCGCAAGAGCCCTGGCCTGCAGCCCAAGGGGCCGCCGCGTGGGGCCTCCCCTGCTCAGGGCGGTGAGCGCGTGTGGCCGTAGGTGTGCGGGTGCGGACATGTGTATGCTCGTGTGTGAGACGTGTACCTTTAAAACGTAAACATCTTGACTCTGTCCCCTTAACCTTCCTTCCCGTGACCGTCCCCACGAGGACCCACAGCCTATTCCCAGGAGCTAACGGCAGTGTCCTTGGGGGTCTGTCATTCGTTCCTTCAGCCCTTATTTTGTGCCCCGCGTTGCCCTGACCGTCAAGGAGCTGCCCGTCTAGTGAGGAGGACGGGGTAGCACGTGGGGCGGGGCGCGAGATTCAGAGGGTGCCAGAAGCTCGCCCGGGGCCGTGAAGTCCGCAGAAGGGGCGCCTGGCCCAGGGAGAAGCTTCTGGAGGAGGGCGTGTCTGAGCCGAAGGAGCAGCTCGTTTCCCGGGCCGAGGGCTGCAGGCGAGAGCCTGCCGCTGCAGGCGAGGCAGTGGGCGCAGCCTGGGAAGGCCTCGGGGCCAGGCTGGGCGCGGCTGGGGCTCCTGCACCGGGATGGGCTGCTGCCGTCAGGAAGCTCAGGGCCAAACACACCCAGTCATTTTCGGAAAGAGACCAGATAGAAGTGAGCTCAGGTCGTGGCCCCTGACGGCATCAGCAGGGCCTGAGCCCACGCGTTGCCTCGGTCAGCGGGAGACCTAACGGCCGAGGATTCTTTCGGGGCTGCGGGCTGGGCCCCTGGGCTGCAGCCCCCGAGCTCAGGAAGCACAGGGAGCCCCCTGCCCTGTGCACACTGGGGTCCCCCCCCTGGGATTGAGTGTTCTCTTTGCCTGTACCTGAGTCCTGAACTGGAGCATCCAGGCTCCTGCACAGAGGAGAGGATTCTGAAGTTCGGTGGGAAATCGGATACCAGGGTGCGCGCACGCGCGTGTGTGAAAGAGCTTATCGATGAAAGAATGAATAAATTCGTTAACTCAGGTTAGAATTCCTGGTGGTAGAGTCGCACGTTGCTGTAGGTCGAGAAGTTCCTAGTGGCGGAGGCCTCTCTCGTGGTGAGATCGTGCCTGGTGGCAGCAGGCCTTCGCGGCCCCGGACGGTGCATAGCTTGCGGCCAGCCCGCCGGTAGCCAAGGACCAGGTGTGGGGGTGCTGTAGGCTGGCGCCCGCGTCCCCCCGGACCCGTAGGTTGACCCCGAATCCCCGGTGTGACGGCGCTGGGAGGACCTCTGGGAGGAGGTGAGGGCGCGGGTGGGGCCTCACAGACGGGATGAGTGCCCTTACAGGAGACCCCACAGGGCCCCCTCGCGCTTCCGCCGTGCGAGGACACAGCGAGATGGCCGCCTGTGAAGCAGGAATCTGCCGGCACCTTGACCTCGGACTTCCAGTCTGCAGCACCGTGAGGGGTGTTTCTGTCGTTGACAAGCTGCCCGGTCTGCAGGGTTCCGCTACGGCAGCCCGAGCGGATGGAGCTGAGCCTTCGCCTCCACCAGCCTCGCAGGCGCCATCCCTCCGATGATGCAGGTGGGTGTCGTTGGGTCCAGACTCCCACAGGCTTTCTGGGACATTCCCCCGGCCTGCGGTCGGCGCGCGTGCAACATGCAGAGCGTGGATTCCACAGCTGGCGCCGGGGCTCCGCCTCGTGGCGGGATGGCCAGGCCACGTGCTCCTCGTCCCGGGGCCACGCTCTCCGCGTGGATCGCCTTCCCCACAGACCCCTCAGATTCTTGCTCTGCTGGCCTTTGAGGCCAGATGTCCCCCGTCGGCGTTGTCCACTACGTTCCCTTTATCAGCAAGGCTCCTGCCTTTTTTCCTAACAGCTTTACCGAGATAGGAGTCACAGCTCATACGACTCACCACGGACCCCGTACGGGTCAAGGCTCTAGGGGCTCAGAGTTCAGCAACCTTTGGCAATGATCAGTTGGGAACCTTTTTCTTACGCCCCCAAAGGAACCCAGCCCCTAATCGTCGCGCCAACCCCCAGCCTGCCGTCGCCAGGCAAGCGCTGAGCCCCCTTCCGTGGTGCGCCTGCGCGGGCGTGGCGGGTGTAAACGGGCTCGTGAAGTTCCGCGGCGCTCAGCCTTGTGCTGGCCACTCTCCCCGCCTCGCCCAGAGCCCCCAGCCTCTCACTGGTCTCAGCTGGCCGCAGGCGCTGGAGATTCCGTCGGCCTGAATGTGGCGTCGGCCGTTTGCCAAACACCGAGAGCACCGAGTGTGAATGAGGCCAGGCCTCTCTTCTCGTGCTGTTCTGAACCTCGGCTAATAAAAGCCCGCCTCACCCAGAGAGGCCCTCCAAGAGCCCACGTCCCGCGGTCTCTGACCGCCACCCCTGGACGCCCCTCCTGGACAGGGTGACAGAAGGGACTCGAGGAGGCGGGAGGACCCCCCAGCCACGTGACCCTCGTGGATGTCCGCGGCTTTACCTGCAGGAAGACGAGGAATGGTGACGTGGGGCCGTGGACCTTGGCGGATCCGTGGGTTCTGAATCAGCTTCTCTTTGCTGCTCAGGAAGTCCCTCAGGTTTCGGAGGGCGTTTTGTTCATCACTTAAATATCCACTCGGCAGGCTGAGCTGGGCCTCTGAACGTGGGGTGTGATGGATTTTACGGACTTCCCGCTTACCTTTGAATCAGAAAGAAGGGAGAGTATGATGCTTATAGAGCGATGGCAGTTTCCATCCTAGAGCCTTTGCCCTCCGCGGGGGGCAGTCTCCCCTCCCAGGTAAACAGCGGAGGGGCCTTCCTGCGAAGACCTGCCCGGTGAGGGCCCAAGGGTACTGACCAGCCTTGCCTGTCAGAGGAACGGGGGAGGATGGGAGAAGTCTGGTCCAATGCCCCCCATACCCGGGCACCCTTGCCTGGGGGGCGTCCCCTTCGGTTGTTCACGCCTAAGTGTGACTCAGTGTCCTGGCTCCTTGCCTTCCTGAGCAGCCTGACGGGGCCCTGCGGGGCTCACAGGATGTGGACCAGCCCCTGCTTTTTAGCCAGAGCCTGACAACGAAAGGGAGGCCGCATCTGAAGGCTGCCCGCGGCCGACGGATGTGGTTCAGACCCGATCCCCTTCCCGACCGCAGTGCAGCCTCCAGCAAGTGGCTCCGTCCTTCTGGGCTCGGGGGCGGAAAGGGAGCTCCGCAGAGGAGCTGCGAGGACCCAGAGGGGCCGGCCAGCAGAGCACAGGCCCCCGAGTCCCCCGACCCCAGGCCGGCTGCAGGGCCAGACTCACCCGACACGACCTCCCCTCCTGAGCAGGCGAGGGGCAGCTCAGCCACAAGAAATGAAGTCAAGGTGGTCACCTTAGCGTCCTTCCGCGTTTAGGGAGAAATGAAGACACGGGCTTTGCTGTCCTGAAACTGCTGTATGTGTAAGTTTTGTCCCCATTACGATTGCGAATGTCTTGACGGACAGGACCATTTTTGCACATATCGCCCCATTACCGCAGCCTGTGGGGGAGGGGACGTCGCTGCTGTCTTATAAGTGAGGGAAGGTCCTGGAGGCCAGGTGGTGCCAGTGCCCAGCTCGGGGGGCAGGCAGGGCAAGCGAGGCGGGCCCTTGGCCTCACCGTTTGAATAGCGCCTGAATAGCACCGGCTGTTTCTGTGCTAAAGAACGACGACCGTAGTCTTGTGTTTAAATTTATTTTTGGCTGCGTTGGGTCTTCGTTGTTGCGGCGAGGGGGGGCTTCTCTTGTTGTGGAGCACGGGCTTTAGGCGTGCGGGCTTCAGTAGTTGTGGCGCGAGGGCTCAGTAGTCGTGGCGCGCGGGCTCTAGAGCGCAGGCTCGGTAGTTGTGGCGCACGGGCTTAGTTGCCTCATGGTACGTGGGATCTTCCCGGACCAGGGCCCGAACCCACGTCCCGTGCGTTGGCAGGCGGATTCTTAACCACCGCGCCACCAGGGAAGTCCGACCGTAGTCTTATTTTTGTGCAGACGCCATGTTCTCTTAGACCCCGTGGCGTTGAAAACAAAGAAGCGTGGCCTGTTGTCCGTGATAGGAATTCCTGCTCCTGGCTGGGGAGAGAAGAGCAGAGTGTTTAAAAAGTCGTTTCTCAGCCCTTCACCCTCTAACAAGTTATTCTCAGAAAGGAGGAGTGAGCGCCCAGGAGCTGGGGAATCACCCTCGGGCTGAGAGCCCAGGAGACTTGGCTCTGCTGAGGAAGCCTGGCTGGGCCGCACCAGGCCGGCCGGGTCAAGGCCAACGCTGCTTCCTCAAGAGCCCGCCCACCGCCTGGAAGGAAACAGCCAAGGCGCACCCCTGATGTCAACACGGACCCGCGGGACGACGACAGGTGTCACGGCGACATTTAAGAGCTTAGCAAGGAAACCAGGACAGGAAAGATCTTAAAACAAACGACACAGGAAGCTTGCCACGAGTCTCAAGTTTTTTATTTTCAGAACAGAAGCTGGTTTTATTTTTAAAAAGAGGAGAAAAGAACGTGATAAATGCCAGCGAGGTGCCACTTCCGTCCTCCAGGCTCTGACTGCCAGCTCACTGTCTCCCACAGAAACACTTGGACTCGGAACCGTCCTTACAGAAGGTCTGGCCCAAGCCCTTTCCAAAAAGATAGCGGAGTCCGAGGCTCAAGGGAGGACGGCCTGACCTGCCCAATGTTAGAGGCGGGCCGCCCGGGACACGAGCCCAGCTTCTTCTCCTCCGTGACCGGCACGGGGGCGCGGGCCCGGGGGTGGCGTGCCTCCCGCCTGCTAGACACACCGCAGCATGTCTGCCTGGACCCCACACTGCAGGTGTTCCTAGAAAACAAGAAAAATGAAACTTTCGGGCCATTTCTTTTCGTGACTGGGGCGAGGGAAGTAAGTAAAAGGACGCAAGAAAAACACACCAGAAGGAAGGGGCTGACCCCTGAGCATAAGTGCTGACACCAGGTGTCAGGAAGAGGACACCTGTCCCGGGGTGAGTGGCGCTGCAGCCGGGCCGCAGCGGGCCTGGCCTCTGCCAGGCCAGCCGGGTGCCGGGAAGCGCAGCTCAGCGGAACCCACCACGGCCTCCCGCCGGAACGCCCGACAGCCTGGAGGTGCCGCAGCAGCGGTGGTCACGCAGCAGGGAGACGGCCTTCCAAACGGGAGAAGTGGGGGGGCAGGGGGCCGGCCTGGGGCCACGGCTCGGACACGAAGTCCTTCTCAGTCACTGAGATTAGGTAGCAGAGAAACAGCAAAGCTGGAGAGAGGGTGTGGGGGCAGAGAGAACAGCTCCTGCGCCCCCCTGGGTCTGGGCCCCAGAACTCTGACCACATGGAATTCAAAGGGCAGGAAGAGGGGTCCTGGGGAGGAGAGAAGGCAGGAAAAGAACAATTCGTTGCAAAATCCAACCAGCTGATCCTGGACCTGGCGGGCGAGGGGCTGGGAGCAGGGACATTGAGTGCAAATATGTTCCTCCCTCCCTGCCCCCCCCCGCCCTGTGAGAGCAGGGAGGCTCAGGCCATCAGCCCCGTCTGTGTCTCTGTCTTCTGTCAACAAGCCCCCAAGAAATTGAGGGAGAAGAGCCCCAAGTGCAAAACGGAGGCCCAGAAAGCAAAAGTCCTGTGTCACTGAAGCTAGTGGGTGACGGAGTCAGAGCTACAACCCATGACTTCTGGTCCTCTGTCCAGAGTTTATTACACCACAAAGCTCCTCAGGCACAAGGAGGGAGGGAAACAGATTCCTACAACCTCCCCCAACCCCATCCTACCGCAGGGTGGAGGGGAGTAGGTACCCCTGGCCTGGCTCTCAACTCTTCCTGCACTCTGACCTCCCCCCAGAATACTCATCCTGCCTCAAAGATGCTGAGAGGGGTCCTACGTCCAGACTACGTGGGCAACCCCTGGATGTGACCTGTCACTAGGGAGGGAGGCTGGGCCGGGTGGGGCTTAGCCACCCTACTCCACGCAGCCTGCCTTTTCCCTAGAGACTCCCGTGACCAGAGCAGAGGACACAGGTCACCGCCGCCCCTTCTCATGTACACTATGCTTCCTAAAGGAAGGACAGGTGGGGAGGTGGATTTCCTACTCCTGTGAGCCCACGGGAGGCCCGGCTCATGTGGTTTTCCATCCAGAAACCCCACCAAAGCTGTTCTGAGCCAAGATGTGACCCAGCCAGCAACCAGCTGCAGGAAGGATAGGAGTTATGGGCACAGAGGGAGGGAGAGAGGGAGGGCAGCCAATGGCTGACCCTCCACAGACCCTGTAATAACACTGGCACCGAACCCCAGCTGGATCCAGTGGCCACGTTGAATGCAACGTCTGAGTATTTGTCCTTATTTTTTGCAAAAACAGCATCAGTGTGTGATGCGACACAAGTGGAAAGCACGGAGGTAGAAACACCCAAGAAAGGGTGTAGTTTGGTCCTTAGAGCATGGGCCCTCCCCTCCCCCCAGCTGAGAGGAAAGGAGAGGCACTGAGGAAGATCCTGGGTGAGCTGCCCCCTCGGAGGAGGGCCACCGGGCAGCCCCCGGGAGCCCAGCTCTGTCTAGGAATTCACGGCCACAGATTCAGGTAGGAATGAGGAGTGTGTGGTGGGGAGGTCCGGGCCTCCCCAGATCTCCTGCCGATCGTGGGGGGCGTAGGTTGGACACAAGGAAACAACACGCGCGTGCACGCGTGCGCACACACACGCCCATGCACACACACACACACGCAGAGACTTTGCATCTACCATCTGGAAGAAATGCAATGGACACATCAGGGGGAGCACGGGATTCTGGGTCACTTCAAGGTGTGGGTCAAGGACCACTAACCACAGCCTAAAAGAAGCTGGCACGTCCAAGCAAGGGGGGTGGCCGAAGGCCCTGGGCCCCGCTTTCCTCCATTCTCCCCCGCAAGGGAGAGGGATTAGGGTGAGGTGGGAGAAGCAAGAAGCAGAGGTGCCCCGCCCCTGGAGGGAAGGAGTGGGGAAGGGCGCAGAGAGGAGAAGAGAGCCGGCGACCCTCCTCCCTCTCTTTAGCGGCTGGCTCCTTCCAAGCAGTCTTGACCCAAGGGGTTCAGATGGGGCACGCCGGCTCTCAGCCCTGTTTACAGTCACCTCCCCCAAACAGGCTGATCCAGTCTGGGTGAGGGAAGGTCGCAGGACAGGGAGCGGGGTCTCCCAACTCCACAGCAAGCCCCCAGACCCCTCAGTTTTGGGAAGCCACAGCCAGGGTGTTGACGTAGCCGTGGGCGCCCCCCTCGTCCTCGGAGACGCAGAGGCCCAGCTGGGGGGCTCCCGGCGCCGACGGGGCGGAGGGCGGAGCGCCGTAGCCCGCCCGGGCCCGACTCGGGGACGCCGTAGGCTCCCTGTCCCAGCAGCCCTCCAGGGCCTCCAGGCCGCGGCAGCCGAGGAAGAAGAGGTTCTTGAGCATGAAGACGGAGAGCGGCTGCTGGTAGCTCACGGCCAGCAGGCAGCGCAGCGCCAGCAAGGGTACGTCCACGAGGCAGCCGCCCAGCAGGCGCAGCAGGCGGCTGCAGCCTCCCGGCCGCGAGGCCCGGCCCCGGGGCGAGGCGGCAGCGGCGTGGAGCTCGTGGAGCCAGAGCACCGGCGAGGCGAGCGCGAGGAAGTAGGCGGCGAGGAGCAGGTAGCGCAGGTGCGCTGGCAGCGGCGCGCGGCCGTCCAGCATCAGCTCCACCAGGGCGGAGCTGTCCAGCAGGTCCAGGCACGTGCCCAGGAAGCAGCCGGCGGCGCGGTGCCGCTGGGGCTGCAGGAGCAGGGGGCCCGCGGAGCCGGGGGTGGCGCCCGCCTCGCCGATGGCCCGCACCAGGCAGTAGAGCAGCGGCGCCGACAGCGCCAGGGTGAGGCGGAAGCCCGTGGTGCCGAAGGGCGCGCGCAGCTCGATGAGGTCCAGGATGGACGTGCCCAGGATGAGCACCACCTTGGGCGTGAAGGCGATGGAGTAGATGAGCCAGGCCAGGTAGGCGAAGGCGAACTCGCCGGCCGGGCCGGCGACCCCCGCCGGCCCCGGGCCGCCCGCGCCCCCGCGGCCGCCGCGCGCCTTGGCTCCCGCAGCCGCGGCGGCGGGGGCGGCGGGCAGGTGCAGGGGCGCGGCGTGCGGGTGGTGCGGGTGGTGGGTGTGCGCGGCGCCCCGACGGCCCCGGCTGTTCTTGGCGAAGAAGATGGCCCAGCCCGCCGCGACCACCAGGTCGGTGGCGACCCAGGAGCACCAGTACAGGTCGGTGACAGCGATGAGGTACACGTCCAGCAGGCCGCCCTGCGCCAGCAGCAGCGCCACGGACAGCGCCTGGTAGCCCCAGCGGCAGCCCGTGCCGGGGGCGCAGCCGCGGCGCCCACCCCCGCGGCCCGGCCGGGCCCGGCGACCGCAGCAGCAGCAGCAACACGACCGGCAGGAGGGGCCGGGGCTGGCGCCGCCCGCGCCCCCGACGGCCCCGGCCACGGCGCCCGCGCCCAGGTCGGCGGCGGTCATGCTACGCGGGGAGGCGGGCGTGGGGGCGCGGGAGGCGGCGGCGCTCCCCGGGGGCCCGGCGGGCACCAGCGGCCTGCTGATGCTGGCGCTCTCGTCGTCGTCCTCCCGCTCGGCGCCCGCGCTGCTGCCGCTGCCGGTGTCGCCGCCGCTGCCGCCGCCGCTGCTGCCCGAGCTGCTCCGGCCGCGCGGGAACCGGGGCTGCAGCCGGGCGGGGGGCGGGGCCGCGCGGGGGGCGCCGGGCGCGGGGCGCATTGTCCTCGGCTCCCTCCCGCCTACCCGGCCGGAGCCGCGCGCCGGAGCCGAGCCCCGTGGCCGGGCGCGCGCGGGCTGCTGCCGACGCGCGGTGACGGCGGCGGTGACGGCGCGCGGGGCGGCCCAGCCGAGAGCTGGGGGCGGGGCGGGGCAACCGGGATTGGATTCGGGGCCGGGAGGCGGGAAAGCCCGGCCGCCGTGTCGGCAGGAAGAAGGGGCGGGGTGCCGGGGCGCGGAGCTGGGGCGGGGAGGACGCAGCGTCGGAATCGGAGGGACGGGATGGGAGGTGGGCGGTGAGGTCCCGCCAGCTGAACCCCTGGGGCGTTAGGGACCGGGTGGCCTTGGTCTCAGCGTAGACCACGCCTCTGAGCACCAGGTGGGGACGTCTGCAGGCACCAGGGCAGCTTTGGCCTCTACTTCGTCCGGTGCCCTTTCCGCTGGGCCGTCCTGCCTCTCCCTAAGGCCCTTGAAAACCGCAGGAGGAACCAGGCCGCACTGATTACAAGGACCAGGAGCGGGAGCCCCAAACATATATTTCTACGTATTCGTGTGCCCTGCTCTCGGTTCAGTGACCACCCGGCGGGAGGTACCGGTTTCCAGGGAGCGGAGCAGCTCTCTGAATGTAAATGCTCGGGAAGAAAGGAGTGGTGTGGCCCCAGCCAAGAAGGTTTTCGGCATTCCCGGACGTTCTTAAAGCGGTAGCGGGCAACAATAGGAAGGGGCAGCTAGCAGAGGAAATTAAACACCTAGAGGTGCCCCCATGGAAACAGGCTCAAAGCAGCGACGGTGAACGCTGCAGACGGGGGCCGTGGAGGGGAACACAGCAGCCCTGCAGCGACCAGCGCAGAGCTCTGTACAACCGATCCACGGCAGATGTGGGGTTCAGCACCCGCAGCCGCCCCGGGCACACGCCCCGTCCGTGTCCAGTCGTCATGAAGCCCCGCGGGCGTCGGGGGCAGCCGAGCTCCGGAGTGTGTGTGGTCTCAGCTCTGCCACGTGGCCTGTGTGATCTCGGACCGGTTATTTCACCTCTCTGACCCTAGGATTATCCAAACGTATAAACGGACCAACATCTATCTTCCCAGGCTGTTGTGTTAAGGGAGGTCATGAGTTCGAAGGGTTTGGCCCAATGCCTGGCACGGAGGGTGTTAAAGGTAGCTGGTGTTATCATCACAGTTCCATTTAGCTCATGTCTGAAGCCCCGGGAACATTTACTCACAGCACAGGCCACTAGAGACTGTGTCCTGGGCGGGAGCCCTCCCCGAGGCCACGTTCTGAGCTCAGCTCCCCGACAGCTCTGTGCTTCGCAGCGTGCCAGGGAGCAGAGCGGCTCTCTCTGGGAGCTGCGGTTCTCGGAGCTGGTCGCGGCATGAAAGATTCAGCCCTGCCCGCTGGCGCCAAGGCCGCCCACACGGGGCACGGGGGGAGCAAACAGCGCGGGCGGCCCGCATCCGTGAGCGTCCCGGAGGGTCCGGCGCCGTCAGCACGGAGCCGGTCCAGGTGAAAAAGCGGGCTGGGAGCTGCCAGCTGCTAAAGGGACAGATTACGGCCTGGCTCCCAGCTCTCCCCCAGGGAGAACAGCAGCCAGCCGCTAACCTGAAAGCTGGCCCACCACTGCTGCTCACGCCAGCAAAGCGGCAGGAGAGGCAGGAGCGGCTGGCGCGGCTGCGAACGGGGCTGCCGAGGGAGCGCCGGCGGGTCTGCCCCCGCCCCAGCCCGGACCGGCTGCCCTGGCCGCTCGCCCAGCTCCCTCCGGCCTTTGCCCATCAGGCCAGCCCTCGCCCGGGCACCTCCTGAGGATGGGTTTCCTCCCTGGGAACTTGGGTTGTACCAGCCCTTTGAAGTTATCCTTGCGTTTCTGGGAAATGGACTTCAGTTGCTCAGAGTAGCTTCTGTATGAGATTCTTTAACCCAGTTTCTTTCAGGTCTGAGGCTCTGAATAAAAAGCCCACAATGATGATAACAAGGGTAAGAAATCAGGGCACACGACAGAGGAAGCTGGTGGTCTGGGTACGAGAGGGACCTCGGCTTTGCACTGAGTTACGTCGAATCTGCGTACACACGTGGGCGCATACGTGCACACACACAAACACAGAGAGCCTTCGCTTCAGCCCGTGACGGGCTTGACAAAGATGCGGCTAGGATGAGAAGGAAGTTAAGACTTTCTTGTGTATAAAGTAAGTACAAACATCCCACAAGGATCTGGAAAAGGGAGAACGCAGTCACCGAGCAGCTCCTGAGCCCCCGAGGTCTGTGCCTACCTCTTACCTGCGATACCTGGGGACAGAGACCGAAGGAGGGCACCCTGTTCCCACAGCCACACAGCTTGTCAAGGGCAGACCTCCGGCTCCCCGCCCAGGACTCTCACCCATCTACCCCGCTCCTTCTCACAAGCCTAGGATGGCATCCTGGGAGTCAGGGACAAACCAAGCAGTTTTCAATCCAAAAATCATCTCCCTGAGCACCTGTTAAAACGGGCGGGGGTGTCACTGGCTAAGGCTCGTTTGGAGACCTGATACCCTCATCCTCCTGGAGCAGCGGCAGGTGGGCCGGGAGGGAGGAGAGACGCCCCCGTCATCTCAGCAGCCCAGGAAAGCTCAGCGGGCAGGGCCAGCCCTTCCAGCACCGAACCCAGGCCCAGTCCTCAGTGCCCCACCGCCTGTCTGTCACCCCGCCCTCTTTCCTCCCCCAGCGAGAATGAAGGGCGGGTCCAAAGGGCGCTGTCGACGAGTCAGTGGGGCCTCACCGGGCGCCCCGTGCAAAGGCCCAGCAGGCCGTCGGGTGCTCAACCTCACCGTCGCAGTGCCGACTCCCAGAAATGAACGGGAAGCGGGCAGGGAGCTGTGGCCGGAGCGGGACGGCTCTGCGAAGCTTCGGCTTACTAGGAACCGAAGCCTCAGAACTCCTGGGAGCGTCTGTGACAATAACACTCCAGCTACCCCAATGCAGAGCGCCCCTAAGGCCCGGAGCCAGGCTGTGGCTTGGGCCACCCCATGGACGGCCCCCAGCGAGGCGCTACCCGCGTGGGCAAAGGAGAAGGTCCGGCATCAGTGCCTGCAAGCGTCACTCAGCCCCTGTTAAGAGAGTAAGATGAACCCTTGGGGCCGTGCATGAAGAGGAAATTGGAATGGCGGGTGAAGTACACGATGCTTCAGATGTGTGGCTGGCCTGATACGGTGGGGACCAGCCACAAGCAGCTACCTAAACCTGAATGTATTTAAATAAACATCAACCGGGACTTCCCTGGCCGTCCAGTGGTTAGGACTCCACGCTTCCACTGCAGGGGGCCCGGGTTCGATCCCTGGTCAAGGAACTAAGATCCTGCATGCTGCATGGCGAGGCCAGAAGTAAATAAGTGAATAAATAATAATAATAATTAACTTTAAAATAAATAAATAAATATCATTTGAAATCAGTTAAAATTTCAAGTTCAGTTCCTCAGTCTCCCTCGCCACATTTCAAGCGCTCAGAAGCCCCACGTGACTGCTGGTTGCTACACGGAACAGCGGATACGGAGCGATTCCATCGCTGTGGCGCGTCCTCTCGGGCAGCACTGGGGGGGCTGTGGATTTCATAGCCAAACAGAAACAGGAGACCCGGCATTCAACCCAGAGGAGACAAGAACACAGAGCTGAGCTTCCTACATAAAACCAGGACTCAGTGAAAGGGTGAACAGAAAAATAGATCTCCCACCCAAACAGGAAGGCCACAGGAAAATGAATAAGCATTGGCCTAGGCTTGAAATGGCATAAAAATCTCTCCTGGGAATTCATAACCATTGGACGGTACCACCCATAGATTTGAGATTTGCACAATCTCAAGCTGAGAGAGTAACATAAATACTGGTTGTAGGCTGGTAATAACCATGGATACCCAGCAAAAGCAAATACAAAACAGTTCTGGGGGGACATACCATCAAACCAAGCCTTAGAGGATTCCCACAGATAAAGCACCAGTAAAAGTCAGTTCACAATACGAAATTGCAAAACACACAAGGAAATAACCCATCATGAATGAAAGCCAGTGTATGAAACATATAGCAAGATTAGACCCCCCCCGCCAGGAACTTCAGATGATGATGGCTATAATACCAATAGGTTTAAAATGATTAAGAGCATAAAAAAGAATAAAATACTATGAAAAAGAATAGTGGGGGAAAAAGAAAGAATGAGGCAGGGAGAAGCACATCCAAGAATCACAGTGTGTGGATCTCTGTGAATTTTCTCCCCAGTGAAATAATCATAACTGGTGGAAATTATTTAAAAAAACAACCATTTACACAACATTGTAATTCAACTATACTTCAATAAAAAATAAATTTGAAAAAAACATTTAAAATTTTTTTTTTTTTTTTTTTTATTTGGCTGTGCCACGCTGCCTGCAGGATCTTAGTTCCCCGACCAGGGATCGCGCCCGGGCCCCCGGCATTGGAAGTGTGGAGACCTAACCACTGGACCACCAGGCAACTCCCCCATTTAAAATTTCAGAAAATTGTCTTAGGGCATACAGCAAATGGAAAAACATTTATTCAAGAAATCTGCTAAATCTCATTAAGAACAGTGAGAGTCTGTGGCATTGAAGCCACAACCTGTCCCCTCCCCTCCCCCAGCTCAGTGTGGCAGAAACTCACCTCCAGGTGAGTGTGGCCAAGAAGGGGCCCCTCCTCCCCATCTCCGAGTGTAGGACAATAGTTTCTCTCCAGAGGGGCTGGTCACTGCATTTCTCATCTCCCCTTTCCCTGCCCCACAGCTTCAGGTGCAGAAACTCTGTTCCGCAAAAGCACAGCTGAGAGGCCTGAGGCTCCCTACCTCCACCCAGTCCCCACTTGTAGACCGGAAGCTCTAATCTAGGTGTGGCAGGCCTTGGTTACCTTGACCTAATCTCCTGCCCCAGCTCACTTGTAGGGTAGAGGTTCTGTGCAGGGAGAGGCAAACTGAGAAGACAAGGGGCTACTACCCCCTCCTCCCATCCCCTTCCAACTCATGGAAAAGCTGTATCACTCTAAGAGAAGCAGGTTGCTGTACCCAGGTCCAGAGTGTTGGCATGGAGCTTTTGCCTTGGGTGTAGAAACAGAGGGTTCTGTAGCTCAGGCTAAGGGGACTGGCTCACTTGGAACAGAGTGCAGGGAAGTTCAAGCCTAAGGGCACTACTGAAGAGAAGGAAGACCTTGGTGGTGAGGCACTTAAAGGAGGCTGGTCGTTCCCTGATGGAACAAGCGAAACCAACCAGCCAGGAGTTTAACAGAGAGACAGCTGAAAAGAGCCCGGCTGGGGTCAGAGCAAGCCTCGAAGACTGGTCTTAAGAACTATCCCTGCAAAGGGGCCCAACTTTATCAGATCAGATGTGGAGCAGTTTATGTCCCAGGACATTGTCAAAAATAACAGAGCAATCAGGTAGCAATTAGTGGAGCTTAACAGTTCAGTGTGATACCAATAGAGGCAGAGCTGCCGAAGGTTAACAAAGAGATTGGGGGAAAGACAGTCAATGGAAACCCAGCTAACACTGTGGCCATCCCAGGGGGCGGGGAGATGTGTGTACACATCAGAGGCTTCACACTACAGGAAAAACAGACCTCACTGAATTCATCCATCCGTATCACTAAACAACAAAAAATCAAGTACCAATAACAAAAAATCCTGGCTGGGGGATGGGGGAGGTAAGGGATCACAGTTTCCAGAGTTGCTACAATATATTATCTTAAATGTCCAGTTTTCAACAAAAAATTATGAGACGTAAAGAAATAGGAAGTGTGACCCAGACACAAGGAAAGAAATACAAACAATAGAAACTGCTTTTGAGGGGCCCAGATATTGGATTCACCAGACAAGGACTCCAAAGCAGCTATTCTAATATATTCAAAGAACTAAAGGAAACCATGTTTAAAGAATTAAAGGAAAGTATGATGACAATGTCTCATCAAATAGAGAATGTCTATAAAGAGATAGAAATTATAATAATAAAAAGAAAGAACCAAATGGAAATTTTGGAGTTGAAAAGTACATTAGCTAAAATATAAAACTAATAAGAGGGACTCAACTGTACATTTGAGCTGGCAGAAGAATCAGCCAACTTAAAGATACATTGATAGAAATTAAACACTCAAGAACAAAGAAAAAAGAATTAAGAAAAAAAGGAACAGAACCTCAGAGAGAGATGGGACACAACTGACTGCATCAACATACATACGATGGGAGCATCTGAAGGACAGGAGAGAAAAAAGGGAGCAGAAAAAAGATATTCAGGGAAATAATGTCTGAAAGCTTCCCAAATTTGATGAAAAACATTAATCTACACATCCAAGAAACTCAAAAACTCTGAGCAGGATAAGTGCAGAGGATCATAGCCAGACATATCACAATCAAAATGTTAAAAGATAAAGACAAAGAGAAAATCTTGAACAGAGCAAGAGAAAAACCACCTCACAAACAAGGGAATTCCAAGAAGAGTGATAGTAAACTTCTCATCAGAAAGAGTGGAGCCCAGAAGGCAGAGGGATGACATATTAGAAGTCCTGAAAGGAAAAAGGTGAAACAAAATTCTTACACCCAGCAAAACTATCTTTCAAAACTGAAGGTGAAATTAATACATTTCTTGATAAACAAATCTGAGAAATGTTGCTGGCACACCTGCCTTATAAAAAATACTGTATAGAAGTTAAGTTCTTCAGGCTGGAAGCAATAATTCAAATCCACGCACACACGCGCACGCACACACACACACACACACACACACACACACACGAAGATTGCCAGTAAAGGTCATTATATAGGTAATTATAGGAAATAATGTAAATATGTATTTCTTCTCCTTTCTTCTAACTTAGTTAAAAAGCAATACCATCTTTTCATCAAATGGTGCTGGAACAACTGGACATTCACAAGCAAAAAAATGAATCTAGACACAGACGTTACACCCTTCACAAGAATTAACTCAAAATGGATTCCATACCTAAATGTAAAATGCAAAAGTAAATATAAAAGTCCCAAAAGATAACAAGAGAAATAACCTAGATCTTGGGGTCTGGAGATGATTTTTTACATACAACACCAAAAAGACATGATCTATAAAAGAAAGAATTGGTAAGCTAGACTTTATTAAAATTTAAAATGTCTGTTCTGCAAAAGACATTGTCAAGAGAATAAGAAGATAAACCACAGACTGCGAGGAAATGTGTGCAAAAGACACGTGATAAAGGGCTGTTATCCAAAATATACACAGGATTCTTAAAACTCAACAATAAGAAAACAAACAACCCCAAATTAAAAGTGGGCCGAAGAACCGTAACAGACACCTCACCAAAGAAGATATACAGATGGCGAATAAGCATATGGAAAGAAAAGATGCTCAACGTCATTTGTCAGCAGGGAAATGCAAACGAAAGCAACAATGAGATACCACCGCACACCTATTAGCACGGCCAAAATCCAGAACACTGACCCCCCCAAACGCTGGGGAGGACGCAGAACAGGAGCTCTCATTCGTTGTCAGTGGGAACACGCAGAACGGCACGGCCACTTTGGAAGACAGTTTGGGGTTTTAACAAAACGAAACATATTGCTTTCCAGCAGTCATGCTCCTTGGTATTTTACCCAAAGGGGTTGAAAACTTATGTCCACACAAAGACCTGCACTTGGATATTTCGAGCAGCTTTATTCATAATTGCCACACTTGGAGGCAAGCAAGGTGCTTGGCCCGGGAGGTGAAATGATAACTGGGCCGGGGAACGTTCACACAATGGAAGATACTGTCGAGAGCACCAAAAAGAAATGAGCTCTCGAGCCATGAGAAGACATGAAGAAACTTCAATGCATATGACTACGTGCAAGAAGCCAGTCTGAAGGAGGTCACGTACTGCATGATCCCAACTATATGACATTCTGGAAAAGGCAGAACTACGGAGACAGTGAAAAGGTCAGTGGCTGCCACAAGTTAGGAGGGAGGGAGGGAGGCAGGGAGGGATGAATAGGTGAAGCCCGGAGGACTTTGAGGGCAGTGAGAATACCCTGTATGATACTGTAATGGATGTATCGCAGTATAATTTGTCCAAACCCATACAATGCACACCACCAGGAGTGAACCCTAATGTAAACCGTGCACCTCAGGTGATGAGGATGTGTTAATGCGGGTCCCTTGAGTGTAACAATGTACCATCTGGTGGGGGTGCTGATAGCAGGGCTGGGGGGAGCTATGCATACGGGCTGGGGGTGGGGGGTGACATGTGGGAACTCTCTGTACCTTTCTCTCAATTTTGCTGTGGACATAAAACTGCTATCTTTAAAACTGTCTTTAAAAAAAAAAAAAGCAATCGCATAAAACCATATAATTATAACTGTATTGTCGGAGTTTTAATATATAAAAATGTAATATATTTGCCCAGAAAAGCACAAAGGAGGTGGGTGGGAGTGAAACTGTAATAAGGCAAGGATCTGGCATCAGATGGTAACTTGAATCCGCAAAACTGAAGAGAACCAGAAATGGTAAATAAGTTTAGTATGACAAACTTTATAAATATATACTTTCTCTCCCATAGAAGGAGAGTAGACCTCAGCTTCTTTAAGACATAAAATTATATAAAAGTAATCACTAAGACTGTATTATTGGATTCTGTAACATATATGGATCTAATATGTGCAACAATAATAGTACTAAAAAGGGAAGAGGGCAACAGAAATATATAGAAACATAGTTTCTATATCTCACTGAAACTAAATTGGTATAAATCATAAGCTAAGATGTATATTATTAGCCCTAGAGCAACCGCTAAGAAAATGTTTAAAGAACAGTTTAGGGGCTTCCCTGGTGGCGCAGTGGTTGAGAGTCCACCTGCCAATGCAGGGGACACGGGTTCGTGCCCCAGTCCGGGAGGATCCCACATGCCGTGGAGCGGCTGGGCCCGTGAGCCATGGCCGCTGAGCCTGCACGTCCGGAGCCTGTGCTCTGCAACGGGAGAGGCCACAGCAGTGAGAGGCCCGCGTACCGCAAAAAAAAAAAAAAAAAAAAAAAAAAAAACCCACAAAAAATAACACAAAAAAATAAAAAAGTTTAAAAATCATTAATGGAATTAAATGTTATACTAGAAAAAACATCTCAATACAAAAAAAATGAAGATTTTTTTAAAAAGAACTTCAGATTTCAGATATATAGTCATTGAAAGAAATTAATAGATGGGGACTTCCCTGGTGGTGCAGTGGTTAAGAATCCACCTACCAATGCAGGGAACACGGGTTCGAGCCCAGGTCCAGAAAGATCCCACATGCCGCGGAGCAACTAAGCCCGTGCGCCACAACTACTGAGCCTGTGCTCTAGAGCCCGCAAGACACAACTATTGAGCCCGCGTGCTGCAACTACTGAAGCCCACGCGTCTAGAGCCCGTGCCCTGCAGCAAGAGAAGCCACCGCAATGAGAAGCCCACGCACCGCAACAAAGAGTAGCCCCCACTCGACGCAACCATAAAAAAACTCGCACGCAGCAACGCAGACCCAACGCAGCCATAAATACATACATACGTACATAAATAAATAAATAAATAAATAATAGATGGATTAAGCAGCAGATTAGAGGCAACTAAAGAGACTTAGTAAATGTCATAATATCTGATGACATTCTCTAGAATGCAGTAGAGAGGGCTAGAGGTTGTAACATATAAAAAGAAATCAAAAGACAAGGTGGGTGGATTGGGAAGATTCAAAATATGCCCAATAGAAGTTCCAGAAGGAGAAACTTGAAAGAGTGGGGGTAAGATAACAAAGAAATTTTGGCTGAGAATTTTCCAAAGCTGGTGAAAAAACTTCTCCAATCCACAGATTTAAGAATCTCAATGAATCCTAAACAGGATTAATAAAAATAAATATGCTCCCAGATGTTCAGATGTGAAACTGGAGGGCATCTAAAGGAAAAGACCTTAAGAGAAACCAGACAGTAAATCACAACACAACAGCTAGATTGACAGTGGGCTTCTCATCAGAAATAACAGAAGCCAGAATGCAATGGATGGTAAAAAATAAAACAAAATATATCAGTAATCACAATAAATGTCCTATTAAATAACAGATTATTGGATTAGATTTTTTTAATTCCCAGCTATATGCTTTTATATAAGAAATATCTCTGAAACAAAAAGACAGATTGAAAGTGAAGGTTGAAGAACATATGTAGACATATATTTTTTTAAATACATTTATATAAATAAACCAGGCAAATGTTAACTAAAAAAACTGGCATGGCTATACTAACATTAGGAAAACAATAAACTTTGGGACTTCCCTGGCGGTCCAGTGGTTAAGACTTGGTGCTCCCAGTGCAGGGGGCACGGGTTCAATTTCTGGTCGGGGAACTAAGCTCCGCGTGCCGCACAGCATGGCCAAAAAAGAAGAGAAAAGAAAAAAATAAATTTTATACCCAAGAAAACTATTAGAAATAAAGAATTTCACCATATAGTGATAAAGGAGACAGCATAGCAAAGTAGTTAAGGGCACACACGCTAGAGCCAGACTATCTGAGTTCAAATCCTGACTCCACCACTCAGAAGCTGGGTGACCTTGGTCAAGTTACTTAATTTCTCTGTCCTCAATTTTCTCATCTGTAAAATGGGGACAATAATAGTACCTACTTCATAGAGTTATTATGAGGGATGTAAGTAAATTAATAGATCGAGAGCACTTAGAAAATGCTGGCATGTTGTACTATATAAGTATTTGCTGCTGTAAAAGAACCAAGTTCCAGAAAGACAGCAAAATTCTGAACTTATGTGTACATAATAACATAGCTTAAAATATATATAAAGCAAAATGGATAACATTATAATGAGAAATTGGCAAATGCCTGATTATAGTGGGGGATGTAAACACACCTCTCAGTAATTAACAGATCAAACAGTGGTAAATACATATACAAGTTTAAACACAAGGTTGATCCAACGGCTGAGTGTAGAACTCTGCAGAAACTTAGATACCGCACACAGTTTATAAATGTATGTGCAACATTTATAAAATCTGACCATGTACAGACTATATTCCCTGACCTCAAAGCAATTAGATTAGAACACAGCCACAGAAATATCACCAATCACTCCCCAAACAGTTGGAGAATTTTAAACGTTCTTCCAAATCACTCACACAAAAATTAGAAAATACTTAGAATTAAATGATCATGACAATACTACTTGACAAAATGAATGAGATACAGCCAAAGCAAAACTTAGAGAAAAATGTATAACCTTAAATGTTTGTTACAAATGCAGAAAGACTACAAATTAATAAGCTAAGCATTCAAATTAATAAATTGGAGGATGAACAAGTAAATTCAATGAAAACATAAAGCAGGAAATATTAAAGATAAATACAGAAATAATAAAAACTGACGTTTAAATACACAAAGATCTGACATGATTTATTACGAAAAAAGAGAGAAAACATAAATAAAAGCAATAATAGGAATGAAAAAGATGTCTAACTACAGAAACAGATTTTTAATGATGAGAATATTATGAACAATGTTACACCACTGTATTTGAAAACTTCGAGAAAAATGGAAAATTCCCTAGAAAAACATGACTTTCCTAAACTAAGTAGAAAAGTCTGAATATACATTTAATTATTAGAGAAACTGAATCAGTAATTACGTCTCCCCTCCAAAATTTACCAGAATCAGATGGTTTTGTGTGTTCTACCAATATTCAAGGCACTGATAATCCCATTTTAAACAAACTGTTCCAAAAATAGGAAAAGATGAAATGTGTCACCATTTATTGTATGAGGCTAATACAACTGGTATCAAAACCAGACAAAGGCAGTAGAAAAAAATTAAACTGTACAGGCCAGTCTCATTTATGAACATAAACGAAATTCTAGCTAATGGTAGACAGCAACATATAACATAGCCAATTAGGTTTTTTTGTTTGTTTGTTTGTTTTGCGGTACGCGGGCCTCTCACCATCGCGGCCTCTCCCGTTGCGGCGCACAGGCTCCGGACGTGCAGGCTCAGCGGCCACGGCTCACGGGCCCGGCCGCTCCGCCGCACGTGGGATCCTCCCGGACCGGGGCACGAACCCGCGTCCCCTGCATCGGCAGGCGGATTCTCAACCACCGCGCCACCAGGGAAGCCCGCCAATTAGGTTTTATCACAGGAATGAAAGGCAGAGTTAAAGATGAGAAGAAAATTTATGAATGTCATTTACCAAGTGAAGAGATCAACGGAGAAAAACATTTATGATCAACTCAATAAATAAACAGAAACAAACTGCAACATATATTCATGAATTTAAACAAAACTAAGCAAATCCAATTTTCTTTATCCTAGTAAACAGTAATAGGGCAACAGAGACAGGCTAGGTGCCGACTGACCCCATTTCCTTTTCCTCACAGTCCCTGTCCTCTCGGTCGTGGCGAAATGGAACCACGCGCACGGTCAGTGGACACGGACAGAAGTGCTGACCACCAAGACCACGTCTCACCCAAGTCCTTCCACGTTCATCCACCCTCCCTCCCTCTTTGAAGATGACAGCATCACAAATGGAAGGGGCCTGAATGCCCAAGTCACCACCTGGAGGGAAAGGCCGAGAACGGCACATAGCCCACATCAGCCTATGAAACGAGCAAGAAATACACATTTATTTGGTTAAGCCGTATTTTCATATATGTGTTTCTGAGTGCTGTTTTGTCCCATTGGTTTGTATCCCTCCCTCTGCCAAGAGAACACTGTCTTAATTACTGTAACTTTAGAGAAAAGTTTGAAATCTGATAGGACCAAGTCCAAGATGAAGACAGGGATAAACTTCTCCAAGGACAAGGCAGTTTTTCATTTCTTTCAGGGGCGTAGTACGTGCTCTACAGGCATTTGCTGAGTGAATAAATGAAGCCAAAAGAGGAAGTTAGAAACACCAAAGGAAAAAGCAAACAAGAGGGGACACCCCTCCCCCTCCAGAGAGGGGTCCCAGGATGCTTTTTTTTTGGGGGGGGGAGTTTCAAGCTAGACCCCTCTTCTCTTCTCCCCAAAAAGAGAAAATGACAGAAGGTTTTTGGATCCAAGAGCTGGAGAAGGCTGGAAGCAAAAGCCGAAGCCCTGACAGCTTCGCAGCAGTTCACACCCGGAGACACTCCTCCCACATCCAGCCCCCGAAGAAGCTGCCAGCAGCCCCAGGCAGAGAGCAGGCAGGCGTCCCCAGGCGACCCAGCCTCGCCACACCACGCAGCACGGGGGAAGTGACAGAGAGATTGGGGGGAAAAAACTATTATAGCCAAGATATTTTAAAAATCCGCCCTCAAGGCAGCATCGGTTGCTACAGCAACCCTAGCTCTGCTTGGAGCCCTGCCTACCTGCTGGCTCCCCACCTGCCTCAGCCCAGAGGTGTCCTCAGGAGGCCAGAAGCTGCCACCACCATGGGGACACTGGGAAAGTGCCGGGGTTCAGGACTGGAGACCCAAGTGGGCACCTGACGGCCCAGTGCTGCTCCAGGCTGATCCCTTTACTATGAGCATGCACTTATTTCCTGTTCAAAGTGACTCACAGCCTCTCGTTTGTAATCACTTGGCTCCTTCAAAACACAAAAAGGTAACATTTTCACTCCGTCAGGCTGAGCAACGAAGCGGCTGCTTGTGGGTTTTGGTTCCAGGGTCTAGACAAAGCCCCTGAGCAACGAGCCCCGTCCGGAGCCAAGTGCCCAGGCCTGCCCTTGGCCATGCACCCGCGTGACGCTGCTGCAGTCGCCTGCCCTCCTGCACCCCACCTGGAAGGGCTCCTGCCACCTTCAGGAAACCAGGAGTAAGAAGGAGAGAGAAAGGGCCCCAGAGAGCAGCTGCCGGGCACGGGGCAGAGCTAGGGGCGGGCACACAGACGCTGTCACCCCGTCCCTTCCACCTGGGCTCTGGCAAGACTCCTCGGCCCGCGGCCACAGCCGGCTGGCCCCCGTGAGCCTCCTGCAACAGCAGCTGCTCCGGGACTCACAGGAAGGAAAGCGGGCCGGCTGAGGGCGGGCAGGGTCCCGGGAGGACACGGCCGAGTAGGAGGCCCAGCCGTCAGCCCAGCGCCTCCACTTCCTAACTGACCTCGGACGCGCGGTCACTACCAGGCGAACCCCACGAGGGCAGGTGTGGCTGCCAGTGGCTGGTGGCTGCTGCGGCGCCCGGCGTGGGGCCTGGCAGCAAGTGGGCCTTCAGTCAGCGTTTCTGAAAGGAAAGGATCACCGGCCCGCCTCGTGCCCTCATTTATAAACCGGCGCGGGGGGAACCGTGTCTGCGCGAGAGGCTCTGACAGAGCCCGGACCGCTGACGCTGGGGTCAGGTGCTCTGCAAGAGGCCAGCGCGTGCGTCGCAGGCCTCCAGACCCAGCGGCTCGGTGGCCCAACAGACGCGTGCTCTGGGCGCTCAGACGGAGGGCCGGGGCAGAGCTCGGTCCCGGGGGCGGAACTGCCGCGCAGCGGCCCGCCGCCCTCTCTGCTCGCCTCCCTCACCAACAAGCCCTGATCCTGCCGGCACAACGTGGCGTGCCCGGGCACCGCCTCTGCGACCCGCCTCTGGCCAGCCGGACACGGCCGGAGTCCCCAGCGAGGTGGGCCTTCTGGGGACGCTCTTTAAAGGGCGTCCAGCCCCGCCTGCTCCGGCCTCGCCCTTTCCTCGTCTCTCCGTGGGCGCTGGGGCCACGCTGCGCGCCAGCACGGGGGCGGGCGGGGCGCTCGAGAAGCCGGCTTCCGGCGTCCTGCCGCTTAGGAAGCACTCAGGCCGCCGTGGCCAGGCTTCTGAGACGGGCAGCTGAACAAAACCCGACACGGCGCACTGAGGCACCCAGACAGCTCCTTCGTGAAGCCCACGTCGCCGACGCCTGTCCACAGACGGGGAGGAGCTGGGGAGGGGGGGGTCCGCCCACGGCTACATGCCCGTGACCGGGGAGCTAGCGCCCCAGCCCAGCCCCAGGGGACAGAAGGGCGAGAAGCCACATCCGCCTGTGACGTGGGGCGCCCTACAGGGTCTGCAAGCGCCCGGCATGGCGGTGTGGGGACTCGAGAAGGGACCAACGTGGACAGTCCACAGCGCTTGTATTTTAGCAGAAGACGGGCAATAAGGAGTAAATACAGGTCATGGGGTGATAAGGGCCGCGGGGAACAGGACGCAGGACGGCAGAGAGCGCCGTTCGTTTGTTTTGGTTTTGGTTTTGTGCTGCACCGCACGGCGTGGTCGTGGGATCTTAGTTCCCCAACCAGGGACGGAACCCGTGCCCCCGGGGGGCAGAAGTGCGGAGTCTTCACTGCCAGACCACCAGCGAAGTCCCAGAGTGCTGCTTTTTATAGGAAGTTGAGGGGGTCTCTCCGAGGGGACAATTCCCACATCCTTACAAAGGGACAGAGCTTCACGGATGTCGCAAGGAAGGGAACCGCGAGTGCAAGAGGCCCTGAGGCGGGAGGGCACACGCGGGACCCACGAAACGTGGAGGGGAAAGTGGTGGAACAGGACGGAAGAGGGGCACCCGTGCTGTGGTGAGAAGTCACGGGGGCCTGACCCTCTGAGAGACCAAACCTCCCATCTGACTGGGCCTGTGGGGTAGACCAGCGGGGAGGCTGCCGGGGGCATCGGCGGCTGGAGGGGCCCTGGCCCGGGTGTCCTGCGGTGAGGCCGGGCTGCACGCGGGGAGGAGCTGCTGCTGTCTGGGGGTGCTGGGGGCGCAGGTGGGCTGGCCCAGCGCTGGCGCTCAAGGGCAGGGCACACCTCGCCTCTCCCTGGAGCCCAGGTGCTGCCCAGGGACAAGGGTTTGGAGAAGGGAGGGAGCAGCCGGCTGGTGCTGCTGGAGGTAGACGGGGGCCGGCACCCACGGGGCTCACTGGACCACGGCGGCAGGGAGGAGTACGAGACACGCGGTTTTAGAGTCGCCAGAGGAAAAGCTCCTTTCTTTCCACGTCAGGGAAGCGCCAAGTCGACGGCAGGCCTCGGGGCTCGCGGCCCAGACTGGGGTGGGCTGGGGTTAGCGCTCACGGGACTGAAATGCCACCAGTACCCGGGCCTCAAGGTCACCCACCCTGCCGGCCCACGAGCCTTCCCCCATAGGACTTTTTACTACATTCCAGACAGAGCTTCACAAGAGACAGCAAAATGAATATTTATTACAATTATTTTAACTTAAAAAAATAAGTCCAAAGTCTCTGGGCCATAAGCTAAACTACCATAAAAAGTAGCGTCTGAGAGTGAGCTGCAGCCCGTGCCGGCAGCTGGCAGAGGCGCGCGCCGCCTCCTCTTCTGCAGAAGGCCCCCCAGAGTGAGGACAAGCCTGGGGCCAGGCTGCCGGCGCAGGCAGACAGGAACCGGCCCAGAAAAATCTGAGGCTGCCACCCAAATGCTACCCCGGGAACGATCGTGCGGCCCCGCCCAGGAGGAGCGGGAGTGTCACGGCGCTGGCGGGGGGGGGGGGGGGGGGGGGGGGGGGGGGGGGGCACCTCCCTCCCTGCTACAGAGCCCAGCCCTCCCTGCCGAGGACCAGCCGCACGGCCTCGTGCACGTCGCTCACCACGTGGGCCGCCTGCAGGAGCCCCGGGCTGAAGCCGAGGTCCCGGTGCCCGTGGAACGGAGGCCCCTCGCCACCCGGGCTGGGAGCAGCGGGGCCCGGGGCCCGGGGGCCGTACACGCCGGTGCACACCAGGATGGAGGCGCAGCTCCGGGCCGCCCCCTCCCGCCTCGTCTGCAGGTGCTGGTGGAACAGGTTGGCCCCATAGATGTCGGACATGGGGTTGTCGCTGGGGAGAGAAGGCCCAGTTCTGTGCGCCGGTGGAGGTGCGGGGATGGTGGGGGGGTGGGGAGGGGGGTGGCTAGCAGGTGACCACTGGGGGAGGGGGGCGCATCTCCGGGGATGGAGGGGCGGGACACGGGGGCCGGGGGTGAGCAGCAGGGGAGGGGGGCACGTCGCGGGAGGCAGAGGAGGGGTACGGGGCTCACCCCACGGCGTAGAGACTCCGGATCGGGGCCGCCCAGCCCCGCCGCGCCGCCTGCCTGGCGAGCAGGCCCTCCGCGTACTGGTAGGTGAGGAGGCTGGGCTTGCCCATCAGGCCCGCGTAGCACAGCTCTCTGCCCGTCACCTTCCGGTAAATGGCCTCCAGGCACAGCAGGAAGGTGCCGTGGCCGAACCTGCCAGAGGAAAAGCCGTGCTCGGTCCCCTCCCCGGGCCCCAAGGCTCAGACGTGCCCTGTGTGCCACCCTCTCACGGTGGCACAGAGCACGGTGACAGCGCAAAGTGAATCACTTCTGGCGAGAGGCCGCCACGCTTAGGATGTGGACGGATGGCCTGCGACTATCTGACAACGTCTATTGAGCACCGTCCCAGCGCTGGAGATGGCACATCACGTTCAACCCTTAGAAAAGCCCGATGAGACGGCGCTCATTCTCCTCGTCGCACAGGTGAGAAAACTGAGGCCCAGAGACGGAGTCGCCTGCCCAAGGTGGTTGGAGCTGGAACCAGAGACCCAGCTTCAATTCTGCCTTGGACTTGGGCAGAATGCTGGCTGGCATCTCACCTCACTCGTCGGTGCCAATTTCACTGAACACACTGCCACCGAGGGTCAAAAAGCACCCTCCCTGCCCCCCACTGCAGCTAAGTGTATGGCCAGTGACTAAGCTACAGCTTAAGAGTCAATGAAACCACAAGTGCTGGACTAAACTCCTGGAAAATAGCCTGGAAACTGGGGAGGGGGTGCTCTTCTCTACCCTCCCCATACTCCCTCCTGCTGCCTGGAATGCTGACATGATGGCTGGAGATCAGGCAGCCCTTTTGGATTACATGGTAAAGGGCTAAGGTGCCTGTGTCCCTGATGGGTGGACTTTTTCACAATAACAAACTTCCATCTCATTTAAGAGTCTTTTCTTTTGGGTTTTCATCCCTTGCTGCTAAATCAAATCCTATCGGATACTGTTCAGAATCTTGAAGTTACATTTCAGTGTCACTTATTTTTATACTGAATTCTACTTTCAGTTTTGAAATTATTGAATGAAAAAGTGATCTCAAATCTGCTTTATAAATAGTAATTTGCCTCCTGCCATTCAGTCCACAGTCTACATAACCAAACCCCTTCACCTAGTGTCAGCAAACCCGAACTCTAGGAAGAATGTTCCAGAAAAAATACCTGACCTCGAGCTGCAGAAATGCACCTGAGAGAGAACACGGTGATCCCCACCTCCTTGGACTCAGTGTTGGGCCCTCAGGCCCTCAGTGACGGATCCACCACACAGCTCACTGGGAGGCAGGGCAGGGGGAGGAACTCCAAACTTGGGCCTCGCAGACAAGAGCAGCCAAATAGCACCGGCAGCTGCCCTTCCAGGAAGGCAACCTGAGGACCAGCAAAACGGCAGCCTGTGCTGTGCTCAGTGCCGGGGCGGACGGAGTGGGGGCCTGCCTGGAGCCTTTGGGCCTCTGAGGAAGTGACTGGTCCAGGGGCCTTGGAATCACTCCTACTCTCCCCTCCCCATCGTCTTAAGCGCAGAAGGAAACAAAGAAGTGCCACGGGGTGAAGACAGCGAGGGAGGGCGGCTGGGTTAGAATAGGGACTGAGCATCACCTGGTTTCCACGAGCCAGAAAAAGCACGTGTCCTGTTAGACTCTAACGGGGCCGGGGGTTAAAGGCCACCTCTATCCACCTTCCGTGTCTGGTAGGTGGTAGTTTTCATTTATCAGTATGTGAAGTGACCCTGGAGACCCGCTCCCAGAGGCCAGGTTACCATGGCAACTCCAGGACCTAGAGGAGGGGTCTGAGCCCAGAGCACTGGGGCGGCTCGAGGCACCGTCAGCAGGACTGCCCAGGAGGCAGCTGGAGGTGGCCCCCAGGGCCAAGACAGGGACCCCGAGTCCTCACCTGGGCATCTTGGCTTCGGCCATCCAGAGGAGGTCCGTGTTGCTGGCCAGGACGGGGAGGTGGGGATAGGGGGCCGTTGCCAGACCGGTGCCGGGGTTCCCGTCGCTGAGGAGGACGTCCATGATCAGCTGCAGGCTCGTCTCCCAGCGCACGGGCTCCCCAAGGAGGAGCACCCCTGCAGAGTGGGGGTGGGGTGAGGCGGGGTGCCGGGCGTGGAAGGCCCTCGGGAGGCCTGGGGTGCACGGCCCCGCCGAGGGCATGGGTCCCAGGAGGGGTACAAAGCCGGGCCCAGGAGGGGCTCCCGAGGGCTCCCCAGGGTGTCCACCAGGACGTCCCGAGGATTAGAAGCAGAGAAGCAGCAGCCCCTGCTGACTAACGCCCTGCCCGGCACCCCACCCGCCCGGCCACATCCCCCAAGCCCCAGGGGTCACTTGGCCACGTGGTGGGGAGACAGGGTCACCGGCCTGACGCTGCCCACGTCCCTCTGGGACGGTGGGCCGGTTCTCAGCGTGTCTTCGCTTCCTCAGCTACATGAGGGCAACGCCCACTACTGGGAGGAGGCTAAAAGCGAGGCCTGACAGAGCACGGAGGCCACGCTGCACACACTCTGCCAAGGCCAGCGCCAAGGCGGGGGGCTGGGCCAGACGGTGGCCCCAGTGGGCAGGCCACCCCCGGGAGATGCTTCCACTGTCGCAATGACTGACACTCCGGGGGAGGACCGGGAGAAGACTGGGATGCAAGAGGCTCAGGACAGTTCTGCAGAATCAAAACCTTCCCCACGTCTGTGAACAGCTGACACTCACACAGGAGGACAACTTGCTTGAAATTGACTGAGCCTAAACCCTAATTCCACTCCACACAAAGTATTTTTTGGTAGACTTTTCATAAACACGGATTCTTCCAAAAATGCAACTATCACGTTAGTCAAGAGAAGACGTACTTTATTTTTTCAAAACTTTACCAAGAGTTATTCCCCACGTTGGAAACCCACGTCACCAGTGACAACACCGCTCCTAATTTCTGAGTCGCCAATGAAACACACCTGGAGACACACTGCATTTGTAGCTGTAACGTTCACGGGGATTCTACTTTTGGTATAATCATTTCGCTACTTAATTATGCCTTCTTGGATAATTATTACCTATTGAAATGCAGATTACCTTACTAAAAAACGTTTCCTTTTATTTCTCCCTATTACAATTAGGGCTTTACCATGAACTAATTAATTTTTAATGTTTGTGTATAGGAAAGAATCCATTTAGGGTAGTAAAGGGGACATTACAACATTTTTGTTACCCAGGGAGAACTGGGCTTAATAGGGCTGAGAAACACTGGACCAGGTTCCCTTAGGTACCTTTCCACACTTAGATTTTCTACACTTATGATTTTTCTGGAACAAAAGGGCAAGTGACACGGGGAAGGAAAGATTAGCAGCTAATGTCTCAGAGACAGTGACCGGCAGATCCGAGACCAGAGCCCAGGAGACGCAGCCACGCCACCGGGCCGCAGGCGCTGCCGGGAGAGCCCTCCCACATCACGCAAGGACCTCATTACCTTCGATCGCAGGGAACTCGTTCCTTGGAAGGGGCTGCGAGAGACAAAGAACAAGCCCGTCAATGCCACGGTCACCTTCCGAGCCCAGTTTCCAAGGGGTGGGAGCAGAGACACGTGCCTGACAGACAGAGGACCCTTTGGTCTAGCCCAGGCCAAGGAGAAACGGACAGGACCGAGGGCAGAGGTCCTCGGGGACAGGAGGAGAGCGCGCTCAGGCCGGCCACACCCCAGGCCGGCAGGCACCGAGTGGGTAGGTGAGCCAGGGGACGGCTGCTCAGCTGCCCTCCTCCAGCAAGGACAGGAGGTGAGAGTCTGGAATCAGGTGGCAGAGGACGAGGTGAGCCCAGGAAGGGACGGGAGCTTGACGTCACTCAGGAGGCGGGGCCATCACAGGACCGCCGCCGGGACCCATTCCTTCTAGGAACAGCTCCCCTGCCCTCGGCTCTGCCCGTAACCAGCCGAGACCTGGGCCGAGCCCGTCCCTGCGCAGGGGGTGGGGCTGTCTCTGCGCTGCTCTGAGAGCCATGCCAACTCTGGCACCTGGTTCTGCACATAACGTGCACAGCTCAAAGGTGGGGGAGCCCTCGGAAAGCTCGGGGGAGGACTGGAGCTACACAAACAAAAGCAGGCCCGACTGTTTATAACTGCAGTTCATCAAACTCTGACGTGCACTGACTCTGAACAGGTGGTGATGGACACAGAGTTCGCGCAGGGAAGGAGAGGGCGAAGGGGCAGCAGGAGACGGGTGGTCACCCTAGAGGGTCAACAAGAGGCCCCGTGACCACCGGCCGGAAAAGATAAGGTTCAACTATGAGCCAAACCCAAAGGAACCTGAGCAGACGCTCAGAGCCGCCTGTGCTTTCACAGGAAGCCACTTCCCACCAGGTCAGCTCTCTGTAAGGAGCTCCAGGACAGTACAGCAGCGATTAACTTAACACTAGCGGTTCTCCAAGCGACTCTAGGAAAGCTGGTAAATCACAAAACTACCACCCGGAGGGGACACGAGGGCTCTGGAAAGAGAGGGGACAGCCCTGCTCGCCACCCCCGACAACGTGTGTCCGGGAACAAAGGCCTCGGCCAGACGTGCCCTCCCATCGGAGAAGGCAGCTCGGAGCGGGAAGGGCTGCAGGGTCAGCAGGGAGACCCGAGCGTCCCCCGTTACCGTGGTCTTGGGCCGCCGCTGCAGATCCACCACGTCCAGCACAGGGAAGGCCGCCCGCAGCTCATCCACTGTGACCACGTGCTTGAAGCCCAGTCTGGAGGGGGGTCAGGAAGCAAAGCCGCCCAGGGCCGGGGAGGCGCCTTTAAAGTGAGGGGCCCACCGCAGCCCACATCAACCCCACCCGCCCCGCCCCCAGACAGGGCCCCGTGAAGCCAGCGCCGACCGGGAGCGCTGCGGGCAGGCACGGGCGCAGGCGGTGGGGACACCCGGGGGCCTGGCCTACACTGGGCGCCGGCCACGCACAGGCACACGGGAAGCCCCGTCCTCGAGCTCACGCCGGCCCAGGGCTCTGAGGACAGCTCAGAGGAGACTCCTCGGCGGGGAGGAAGCTGAGCGGAGCCCGGAGAAGCCGGACCGGAGCTAAATCTGGACGACGGACCGGATTCAGCCAGAAGGGCGGCCGTGGGGAGCAGGCCCGCTGCAGCCTTACCCCCCGACGCCTGCCGCTGTGTCCCTGTCCTCACTCCGCACTGGCAGTCTGAACTGGACGCAGGTTCAGATCACCTCAGAACACATCCCCCCAAAACGATGCTTCCGTCAGCAGTAAAACCCGCACAGACCCGTACTCCTCAGAGCTCACGTCTGAGGTTCCGGAGCCCAGCGCTGCCCCTCCTGGCCCCCTTCCCCGCCCGACGCCATCCCGGCCTCCTCTCGGCAGGCTGCCCAGCTGCGTCCCCTCCTGTGGCACAGCCAGCCCCCATGAAGCCACAGGTGACCCCCGCTCCAGGGTGCCCCGCGGCCTCTGTGACACTCGGACCCGCTCTGCTCTCCCCAGCCTCTGGTCCTACCCGTCCTACCCGCTCCCGCGCCACTCCTGGTGTGTCACTCCGCCACCTCACGCAGGAGCCCGGACGAAGCACCAGCCGTGTGCTGCTCCGGCCCCTGAGCACGCGGGCCCGCACAGGCGGCACTCAGCTCCCTTGGGTTTGCGGAAGCAGCAGAGGAACGCGCTGCTTCAGAGCAGGGACACGTCCACACTGAGCGCAGGCCGGGGCCGAGCCCCCCGCAGACGCACACAGGGCGCCGTGGGTCCCAAACCAAACCACAGAACCGCCTGGCTTCTCCGACCCAGTGAGGCAGACTCTGCAGGGAACGTCAGACTCTGCAGGGATCTGCTCTGCAAGCTGCCCAGCAGGCCCCGAGGTGGTGGGCTGGCCACCCTGGGAGGTGCCCTCCCTCCCTCCCACGGGCGCCCAGAGCTCCTGACCCCGGTCCTTTCAGCCGGGCAAGGACAGCAGAGCAGGGAGCAGCAAAAGGATACGCTCGGGCATTTTCCACCAGGGGCCCCTGCCCAGACACCAGCATCCGCTTGTCGTGATGCTGTGAGAAGAGCTTCATGGGGCTGTGGGACAGTATCACCTGGTCGGGCTCCACCTGCAGGGCAGCCGCGAGATGGAGAGAGCAGAGGACACGCGTGTGAGAGCAGGTGAGGGCGGTAGCAAGGAGCTGGCTCCCTGGCCCGGGAAGGAGAAACCTGCCCAGAAGGGGGCCCGACCCTTCCAGAACGGCCCCGACAGGTGTGAGGGGACCCGGACACCAGGGCCCGCAGGAGATGTGGCCACCACGGGCCCCACCGGCCCAGACACCCCGATTTCTCAGCCCGACCTGGGAACCACAGGGTTCGTGCATGAGCTCAGGCCCGCCTCCACCTCTGACTGTCTTCAGTTCTACGTAAAGACCTGGCTTTTCGGCCTTTATGCTGATGGCAAGTGTGCAGCCCCACTGTCCAGACACCGGGGTGGGACCCGGTCTCCTCCCCAAGCAGCCTGTCCCAGCTGACCAGCATGGGATTGACCCTCTCGGTTCCAAAGGACTCCTTCCAAGAACCAGATCCACTGCCAACAAAGAACGTGTCAACGCGGGGACGGTGGGAGCCGCAGGTGGGTGACGGGGGACAGAGCTCGTTGAGCTTTGTCATCTTACTTATGAGAAACGAGGGCTGTCACTTCAGAGTCCCACCTGGTACACGGAGATTTAGAAACACGTGACCCTGAGGCCAGGGGGAAAGATGGAAACGGCCGAGACCACAGGTGGGATTTCTGTGCTCAACATGTACGTTTTCAGACAAGATGACCCTGCTGATGAGGCTCTACCCTCTGAGTTTGGCCTTGAACTTCAAGTTATTTTTCCAGCAGGAAGATGTGTACTGGGCTCATCGATATTGTCCCCCCACAGGGCAGGGGACACGGGGCTGGAGAGGGGGCCCCACGGGAACCAGGTCCTCAGCCTCCTGTCTCCGGCCGCTCCTTACCTGGAAGCCCAGCAGGGCTGACAGCTCCTGGGCTTTGCTGCACTGTAAGATGTTCCCCGCGTTCGTGACAAAGACCACGGGCACCCGCAGCTGCCCCTGGGAGTCCACGAGCCTGCGGAAGGCCTCCCTCGCAGCGGGGATGACCTGGTGGCCCCGAACCAGCACCCCATCGATGTCCAACAGGAGCCCAAAGGTGGGAGGGTTCTGCATGGAGGGGAGACAAGGACGGACCCTGAGTCGAGGCAGAGGAGACGGGGGAGCCTCATCCCCACCCTTGGGCCAGCCCGGGCCTCGAACGCAAGGTGAGGACTTGGGGTTGCCGATAGAGCAAATCCATCTGCAACAAACAGTTAAGCTTTTCAGGTATTTTTAAGCATATAACTATTTTGTTAAAGTTATTTTTGCATAATTAATATAAAGGAATTTTTTTAATTGGCAAATAGAGAAATCCAGAAACAAGCCCAGCACTTTAAAACAACCGATCAGTATTTCCTTTCATCTCCTTTCTCTACTTTTATGTTTGTCACGCAGCTACAACTGCACCTTATATGTACAATTTTGCATCTTGTTTTTTTTGCTTGACATGAAGCATTCTTATTTGTTACAACAGCCTTCATAACCATCTTTTAGAATTTTGTTTTATCGTAACACACAGAGAATTTTTTAAAAAAACACTCAATTGCTACAGATGATATAGAAGAAAAATTTTTAAGTTTCTTGCTTCCTCCTCCACCCAGTACCATCGCCTCTTGTGTATTTTCCAGAAACTTTTCATGGATGGTTCTACTTTCTCACCTTTTAGCTAACACACAAATGGTATTATGTTGTGCTTTCTTTTCCATCTTCCTTTTTCTCGTTGGTATCCCTTGGTTATCTTTCCATATCAATACACACAGACCTACCACCTACGTATGTTTTTAGCTACATAATATCCCGAGTGAATACTCCGCTAACATTAGGTTTCCCCTATCTCAGACATTTAGGTTTTCCCACATTTCTGCTACTACAAATTATGCTATAAGGAACTCTTCATGCTTACTGATTTTTCCATATTATGGATTTTTCCTTAAGCTAGATTCTTTCTTTCTATTTGGCTACGTTGGGTCTTCGTTGCTGCGCGCGGGCTTTCTCTAGTTGTGGCGAGCGGGGGCTACTCTTTGTTGTGGTGTGTGGACTTCTCATTGCAGTAGCTTCTCTTGTTGAGGAGCACGGGCTCTAGGCACGTGGGCTCAGTAGTTGTGACTCACAGGCTCCAGAGCACAGGCTCAGTAGTTGTGGCGCACACGCTTAGCTGCTCTGCGGCATGTGGGACCTTCCAGGACCAGGGCTCGAACCCGTGTCCCCTGCACTGGCAGGTGGATTCTTAACCACTGCACTACCAGGGACTTTTAAGCTAGATTCTTAAAAGCAAGAGTAATAAGCCAAAAAAGTGCAAACTTTACAATGACATAACACCTACTGACAAGTTATTTTCCAAAACAGTATCAACTCACATGGACCCTGGTACCCTTGCCAAGGATGATTTTCACAGTATCAAAGAGTTTGTTAAGTATCAAACATCTTGTTAATTTCAAAGTTTAAAAAAGTGATTATCTCCTCTCAATCTGCATTTCTGCCACTTACAAAGTTGAACGCTATCCTTTTTAAAACTTCATCCTATTTCTTATTTTATGAATCGTCTGTTAACATACAAGATGTTTTTCAGTTGTCAGAAAAATCCAACCTAACCTGTTTGTCATTTTCCTTTTGTTGGTGCCCGCTAAGTCAAGCCACTTTCATCGCACACACATTGTGCTTATGTTCAAAATACCTTTTCCTAAAGGTACACACAAAAGAATTTAGGGTTCAAATGACAAGAAATCAGGGATTTGTTTTAAAATCTCAGAGCCACAAAAAATAAATAAGTGCGGGGGGAGATAAGCAAAGCAAGTGCGGCAAAATGTTAATACCTGCTGAATCTGGAAGATGGGTTTTCGAGTTCATAATATTGTTCTTAGATTTTCTTTTTTTTTTTTTTGCGGTACGCGGGCCTCTCCCGTTGCGGAGCACAGGCTCCAGATGCGCAGGCCCAGCCGCTCCACGGCACGTGGGATCCTCCCCGACCAGGGCACGAACCCGTGTCCCCCGCATCGGCAGATGGACTCTCTACCACTGCGCCACCAGGGAAGCCCCCATGTTCTTAGATTTTTGACAATTCCATAGTTAAAAAAATAAAACAGCTTGTTTGTGCTGATGGCTGCCAAAGTTAACCATACCCTTTTACTGGTCTTAGTGGCCATATCCTAAATAGTCACAAGATTTGCTCTCTTAGACGTAAGAACCCACAGACCCTGCTACTAAGAACAAGAAAGTCTCAGGACAATTTAGCAATATCCCCGACACTCCCTCATCTGTTCCTGTGCAGTGTGTAACCACAACCCCCAACCCCTCAGGCGAGCGCACACAGAGAACCAGGCACCCAGCCACCTAGAAATCAAAGGCCCCCAGTAATTGTTAACAAACATGCCACATTCCTGTGAGAAGTTAGCAAGAGGGGAAACAGGGGGAGGGTGGTATGTGGGGCTTCTCTACACTTTCTGCTGAGCTCTCCTGAAAACCTAAAACTGCTCTAAAAAAATAACATCTATTGAATTTTTTTTTGAGTGAAGGCACCTCGAGAAAAGGACACGGGGTTAGATTTTTTTCTTTTCATTCTTTTTTTTTTCTTTTTTCTTTTCATTCTCTTCTGTATCTGTATTTTGATTTTTCTTCTTTCTCACTTCATGGTTTTTATAACTAGTCCTGGGTATTACGCCAGATCTTCTAATTAAAGTTCATATTTGTGGCAGTGATAAAATGTGTGTTTTTTACTAAATATAAAATAAAAAGGACCTACTGTATAGCACAGGGAACTATACTCGATGTCTTGTAATAACCTATAATGGAAAAGAATCTGAAAAAGTATACGTATAACTAAATCACTGTGCTGTATACCTGAAACTAACACAACACTGTAAATCAACTATACATGAATTTTAAAAAGTGCAGTCCTAGGAATTCCCTGGTGGTCCAGTGAATTAGAACTCCGTGCTTTCACTGCCGAGGGCCTGGGTTCAATCGCTGACTGGGGAACTAAGATCCCACAAGACGCATGGCGTGGCCAAAAAAAAAATTAAAATTAAAAAGTTAAAAAAAAAGAAGTGTGGTCTTAAGATTAGTTTTAAATGAAGGGACCACTAAGATGTTCCTTTGTGGTTTTGCTTCTTATCTGGAACTGGCTGGTGTGCTTCCAACAACAGCATCACAATTACCGTCCAGGACACTGTCCACTCCAACCAGCTCCATGTTTGTGAGAATTTACTACATGCGGTGACTGTGCAAAGTACTGCACCTACATCACACAAAGTACCCTAGGCACCCTCTAGCAAAAATACTGCAAGGTAAGGACTATCCCTGGTACACACACGGGGAAAGCCAGGCTTAGAAAGCTAAGTGCTGTTGACCCTAGAACAACACAGGTTTAAACTGTGCGGATCCACTCACAGGCGGATTTTTTTCAATAAAGATACAGTCGGCCCTCGGTAACCCCGGGTTCCTCACATGTGGATTCAACCAGCTGCTGGTCGCAAACCTCACACACCATGGGGGTTGGTGGATCCGCGGGTGCCGGGCCCGCGGATGCCGAGTCCGCGGATGCAGGGTCGGCTGTGGGACTCGAGCACCCGCGGGTTTAGAGGTCCCCCGCGGACACCGAGGGGCAGCGGCAATTTGCCTTAAGTCAAACAGGCAGTAAGCGGCCCGGGCAGGACTAATCCCTTAGCAGGAGCCGCATCATTTCTTCCCTCCCCCCACTCTCTCCACCGGGAAAGTCAGGAAAGTCAGGACCCGCGGGGCAGGGGCCGCAGAGTCCTCCTGGAGCACATCCCGGCGGGCGAGTCACGGAGGCCCGCGTCCCTGCCCCCCGGTCGCCCCCGCCGGCGACAGGCTCACGCCTCGCCCCGGGCTCTGTGGACGGAGCCCTGGGGAGCCAGGGGCCCGCATGGCGGGGCCCCAGGGGACGTGACGTCACCACACGCGGGCAGAGCGGGGGTAGTGACGTCCGGAGGCCGGACACCCTGCTCCGAGCCCGCCCCGCGAGGCCGCACGGCCTCCCGCCGCCGCCCCGCACCCTCCGCCCTCACCTGCGAGCCGCTCGCGAAACGGCAGCCCCCAAACGCCGCGGCCGCGCGCGCCGCCCGCCGCCACAGTCCGGGTGCCCACCGCGCCGCCGCCTCGCCAAGGGCAGCCATGGGCCGCCTCCTGCGCGCACCGCGCACGCCTGACCGCCGCGCAGCCAATCAGGGGCCGGTGGCGCCCGGGGCACCTCAGGAGCTGTAGTCCCGCCTCCGTATCTGGGGCGGGGCGGGGCGTGGGGCATCTCGGGAGCTGTAGTTCCGCCTCCGTCTCTGGGTTTTATTCGATAACTGAAAGTTTGTACTTCTTTTTTTTAAAAATCTATTTATTTTTGGATGCGTTGGGTCTTCGTTGCTGCGCGCGGGCTTTCTCTAGTGGCGAGCGGGGGCTACTCTTCGTTGTGGTGCGCGGGCTTCTCATTGCCGTGGATTCTCTTGGTGCGAGCACGGGCTCTAGGCACGTGGGCTTCAGTAGTTGCAACACGTGGGCTCAGTAGTTGTGGCTCATGGGCTCTAGAGCACAGGCTCAGTAGCTGTGGCGCATGAGCCTTGGGTGAGTTACTGGGGTTCAAGTGTGGGTTTTTCTGGAAGAGGTCTGGGACCCCAGATACGGCTCCCAGCATCAGAGGATGTTTGGGGCAAGGAGGACTGAGGGGGTCAGAGAGAGGGCATTCCCAGAGCTCACAGGCCGAGGTGCTGACCCCCAGCCTCCAACCCCCTTCTGAACAGACAGAATTGCAGGTGTCCCTCATCTACAGAAAATTATGTCCGGTTTCTTATTTTTTCCTTCAAAATGTTGTTCACATATTTTCCTTTTTTCATTTCTACTTCTAATCTGCCTGGACCGGGTGTTTGATCTATAAAGCAAGACCCTGCTTCCCCCTGTTGCACAGATGACTGTTTTAAACGTCCTAGAGCCTTCCCTGGAGCTGGTGCCTTGGAGGAAGGGGCATGTCTATAAACCCAGGGAAGTGCCCTCAGGGCTTCTGTCACCTGGCCATTTATTCATTCATTGCATATATTAGGTACTTATTACGTTGCAAGAGTTGTTGTGGGTTTTTTGTGTATGCTTTCTTTGTTTGGTTTTTGGCTTTAGGAGTTTTTTTGGCCACACCACGAGGCATGCAGGATCTTAGTTCCCCAACCAGGGATCGAATCCGTGCCCCCTGCAGTGGAAGCCTGGAGTCCTAACCACTCGGACCACCAGGGAATTCCCAAGAGTTTATAGTAACAGATATTTGAAAACAATCCAGGTGTCAGCTATCTGGGCCTTGTTTATTAAGCTCTGGTGTGTCCTCACTGAGAAACAGTGAGACAGAGGGTGGGGAAAGACCCTCAACTAAAAGCAAAGCTCAGGACAGTGGGCAATGTGTGCCTTTCATCACAGAAAGAGGAAACAGTTTACATGTGCATTTGTTTATTTTGCACAAAGAAACATAAACATGGTGGGAAAAATAGGTGGGGTGGGAAAGAGGCGTGGGGAGTAGAGGTGGGTATAAATCTTTCAACGTATCCCTTTTCATGTTTTTTCGATTTTTGAAATGTGATTCCATACCTATTCGAACTTCTTATTTTACTATAACAAAATTTAAACACTTCGATGGCCCTGCCCTCCCGTCCCGCTACGAGCTCTAAATGGGGCCAGAGGGCAGGACAGCGATGGCAGGGGCGGGCCTTTCTCCCGGAGGAGATGGGGCGCAAAAGCAAAGCAGGGGAGGCAGGTAGTGCAAGTGAGACGACCGGAGCCCGGGGAACGGACCCCAGGTCTGGTCACCGCGGGAAGGAGGAAATGGAATTCCGGCCGGTGTGTTTTCAAGGCGAGCGCACCTGCCCCTGCGGGTCTGAGCCGGAAAGGGCACCGGGCGCGAGGGGCGGCACCTGCGCTACCGTGTGCGGCCACCAGGGGTCAGCAGCGCGCCGCCCGCCGCAGGTGCCGCCACCACAGGTACCGCAGGTGCCGAAGGTGCGGGCCGCAAGCATCGCCTTTGCTTTCCGACTCCTTCCTCGGGGCACTTCCCACCAAACGACGGTCCCCGGGGGCGGGGTGGGGGTGCGGAGGACCCTGGACAAAGCTTCTGGGCAAGAATCCGTTCCTCCGGGGCCACAGGAAGCCGAGGCCAAGGGAAGCCAGGGGTCAGCCTGTCCCCCAAGGGCTGATGCGTCCTGGCCTCATGGAGCCAGAACAGGGGTGAAGCGGCTGTCGTGGGTGGGTTAGCGGTTAAGCAGTGCAAACTCCATCCTCAGAGAACTGACTCAGGCCCACCAGGGTGATGGGCCCCTGACAGGAGAGAAAACAGCCCCGTACTGTAGGGTGAGCACTGAGGCAAGACTCAGGAAACTGCTATCACCTGCTGTGTGACCTGGGAGAGTTACTGACCCTCTCTGGGCCCCAGTTTAGTCCTCTGTCACTCAGAGAGGGTAGACAAAATGACCTTTAGGCCTCTCCCTGCTCTGATATTCTGTGAATCTAAAACTTCCAGTCCTGGGCTTCCCTGGCAGCACAGTGGTTGAGAATCCACCTGCCAATGCAGGGGACACGGGTTCGAGCCCTGGTCCGGGAGGATCCCACATGCCGTGGAGCGACTAAGCCCGCATGCAGAAGCGAAGACCCAACGCAGCCAAAAATAAATAAATTAATTTTAAAAATAATAATTAAAAAAATAAAATAAAAAATAAAACTTCCAGTCCTTCCACCCCTTCCCCTCTGGGAGGTCTGGCTGGACTGGGCAGACCTCATCTCCTAACATACGGTCAACAGACAGCCCCCAAGGAAAGGCCCTTTGGAAGGTTGGATCCCGGCCTGAAGGAGGAAGAGGAAGAGGCTATTGGCTAAAAAGCCTGGACCCCGTGGAACCCAGCATCTCTGCCCCAGCCGCACCATCGGCAGTGAGAATTGGGAGCTACAGGTGCTTCTCAGGGCAAAGACCATCTGAAATCTCTCCCTGTCCCCCACAATGATCCCAGATCCCACACCTTTGATGTACGCGCTTCGGGACACAGAAGAACAAAGAAGGTTACATTATTTTAGGATGACTGCTATTTAAAGTAGCATATATTATGTATGTGAAAATAAGATTTATAATCTAGCAAGCTGACTTAATTTCGGCCAATAGATGCATCTACACGTAGCCAGACCTCAAGGGTCTTGCAAGAGGCATGGCTCACATCAGTGCTTCAAGCTCCTGACCTGGGGAAAGAGACATTTGGGGATCTGGACGAGGTGGCTGAGACGGGTCACAGAATCCTGTTCTGGTGAGCTGCAAAAATTAAACAGGCAGGTCTTCCTGAGGAAGTTCCGGGCAGCACCTGATAGCCAATCGATCGATCAGAGAAAGTTCTTACAGCAGAATGGCAGCTCATACATATGGAAGAAATGGTAGAACCAGAAAAACCACCATTTGCTGGTTGTCTCTTCCAGATATTTTCTACAGCATCTTACACGTCCTTCCTATTATGTGACCTTGACCATCTTCCATCAGAAGGCGAGGTCTCTCGCCCTCCTCTTCAAACCGGGAGGGCTTAGCCTAGAGAGATATGACCCAAGAGTATGGCAGATGTGATGCCAGGGGACTTCCAAGGTTATATCAGAAAAGACAATAGAACTTCTGCTTTGTTCCCTGAACACGTACTCTTGAAGCCTTCGCCCGCACGCTGTGCGGAAGCCCACCCGGGCCTGTGCAGAGACCCCTGGGTGAGGCGGGGGCTGAGTGTAGACAAGGAGGTCCCGGCCAGCCCCCAGCCGCTCCCACCCCTCCACCTCACGAGAGAGACGGAAGTGCTGCAAACAGAACTGCCCAGCTGGGCCCACCCCAGATCCCGGACCCGCAGAAACCATGAGAGACAATACGGCTTATTGCTTTCTTAAGCCACTAAATTTGGGGATAATTTACTATGCAGCACTGGGTAACTAAAACAGCCACGAGGGGAGTAATAGTCTCAATTCAGACAATAATCCTCAGTGGATGCAAAAACTAAGGGGCAAAGGCGTGATGAGGAACCACACACAGAGTTAAAATGCTGCCCCACAAAATACTTACTAATCACCAAGGGCAAAACTTTACAGGGGCAAATCCTGGCAGGCGTCACATTAACGAAGTGATCAAAGCGAACCCGCTCGTAATGGGACAAACTGACATCACCGTGCGCCTGGGGGTACTGGGGGCCACGGCACTGGGGGCCACGGCGCTGGTGCGCCACGTTTGCTGATTTCTGTGGTGTAAAAACTCCCTCCCGGGCCTCCCTGGTGGCGCAGTGGTTGAGAATCCGCCTGCCGATGCCGGGGACGCGGGTTCGTGCCCCGGTCCGGGAAGATCCCACATGCCGCGGAGCGGCTGGGCCCGTGAGCCATGACCGCTGGGCCTGCGCGTCCGGAGCCTGTGCTCCGCAGCGGGAGAGGCCACAACAGTGAGAGGCCCGCGTACCGCGAAAACAAAAAACAAACAAAAAAAACCAACTCCTTCCCGCGATGACCACTTTCTGACCACCACTGTTTTAAGCCCAGGCTGGTGAGGCTGCCCCAGGCAATGCACTGAGGAGGACACCCAGGCACGTGAGAAATACATCACTGGAATCCCAAACCCGAAATGAGTCTGTGCTCTTCAGAGACGGTGAGGTCACAAAAGACAAGACAGAGGAACTGTCCCAGACTGAAATGTGAAACGAGATCCTGGTTTGGGTTCTGGGCCAGAAAAGGAAAATGCCTGGAAGGGCCAGGGCCAGAAGGTAAAGTCTTGTCAACGTCACTTTCCTGCTCTGGAGGTTGGTACTCTGGTTACATAGGAGAACGATGCTGCCTTTATGAGAGGTACCCTGGCGTGTTTAGGAGTAACGCGGCAGGAAGTCTGCAACTTGAGTCTCAGTGGTTAGAAAAGTAGGATGTCTAGATATAGACACTGAGAGAGGGATGGGGGGGGAGGGAGAGTGAGACAGCAAGTGTGTAAAATGTTGATCGGGGAACCTGGGTGAAGAGCCTGTTTAGAGTTCTTTGTACTATTCTTGCTACTTTTCTGAAGTTTCACATTATTTCAAGATTGTAAGATTAAGGGGCTTCCCTGGTGGCGCAGTGGTTAAGAATCCACCTGCCAATGCAGGGGACACAGGTTCGAGCCCTGATCCAGGAAGATCCCACATGCCACAGAGCAACTAAAACCATGCGCCACAACTACTGAGGCAGCCTGTGCTCTAGAGCCCACGAGCCACAACTACTGAAGCTCGCGAGCCACGACTACTAAGCCCACGTGCCTGGAGCCCGTGCTCCGCAACAAGAGAAGCCACCGCAATGAGAAGCCCGCGCACCCCAACGAAGAGTAGCCCCCGCTCGCCGCAACTAGAGAAAGCTGTGAGCAGCAACGAAGACCCAGCGCAGCCAAAAATAAAATAAAATAAAATAATAATAATAGTGAAAAAGATTATAAGATGAAATGTTCCATGGTTTTCCCTGAGGTTGGATCCCAACTTATAAAATGCTGGGAAAGGGGATGATTCACATCTCCGACGGCATTTCCTCAGTTGGATCTTCCAGAACCGCCCCCCACCCCAAGCTGTCCTGGACGGAAGCAAAACTCCAGGACCAGGAGGCCAGGCCAAGGCACCCCTTGCGGGCCAGACATGGGGACTCTGGTTTTCCAGCCCAGACCATTCATCTGACGAGGGAGGACAAAGGGTTTGACCTCGCTCTAAAAACAAATAGATACAGACACCAGGAGTTCAAATCCCAAAAGGTGTTTTGTGAACAGGAGGTTTTGCTACAGATTTCCTTTAAAGAAACAGCGAGCCCCCGAGGGCAGCAAGGTTTTGCTTACAAGAATTCAACTAACAGAAGTTTTCCCCGAAGACCTGTATGTCAGGGCCCCTCTGGGAAGTCACAGGAGGAGTGAGTGAGACAAGCCTTACCTTCTCTGCGCCGCAGAACCCGGGCGCCGCGGCTCCTCCCTCCTGGCGAGTCCCGGTCTGGCTCTGCTGGTGTTTCTGGTTCTCTGCTCGGACTCTGCCTGTTTGAACTGGCACGAAGGCACCACAGCTGGTTGGTTTTCCCCAATCAGAGACCCTACACTCCTGGGAGACCCCCATGACTGTGGCAGCTTGCTACCGAAGCCCGTTCTGCTAAGTTCCGTTGTCACCATTCACTGAATCCAAGTCAGCTGGGTTGGGACCCGTGTGCCGCCTGCTGGGGTTGGTTAAGGCCATGAATCAAAAGGTCTTCAAGGGCATCTGGTTCCCTCTGGGTACCTGCCTGTGGTTGAGGACCCTAGTCAGCAAGGCTGTCCCAGCACCAGGAGCCAGGACCCAGGGAGAGGGTGGACTCCGTCGCACCCACAGGGCACTTGCAATGACTTCTTGGGTTCTCCTCCGCAGCCTGGGGCCATGTGAGGCCAGGGCCAGCTCCTGCCTTCCTTCTCCCAGAGACCAGGCTGGGAGCCGGGAGCCGACCTCAGCTCAGCACGAACAACGCACGTCCGTTCTTGCAACACAATGTTTATTGGGGGCTGACTGGGCTCGCGGTGGACGTGAACCGGTCATTCGTGCCTGGCCACGGGGAGATGACGGCGTCGGGGAGGGCGAGCCCGCAGAACTAAATACATGGTCATTGCACATCACGGTGGGGTGGGAGGGGAGAGCAAGGTGCCCCGAGGGAGAAGCCTTTCTGAAACAAGGAAGCCCAAGGGTGACAAGAGTGAGACACCAGCGGGAGAAGGAGTATTCCCGGCAGAGAGATCCAGGGGGGCCCTGGGGCGGGCAGAGCTCGGGACACCGAGGCTGGAGTCCCGGGCGGGGCGGAGTGGGAGGGACCCCGGGTCACAGGATGCTACGTGCGTGCCGGTGGGGACAGGAATTTCCTAAGTGCACAGACTTGTCACAGTGGAGGACCCTGGTTTAATTTAACTTTTTTTTTTAAATAAATTTGTTTATTTATTTATTTTTGGCTGCGTTGGGTCTCTGTTGCTGCGCACGGGCTTTCTCTAGTTGCGGCGAGCGGGGGCTACTCTTTGTTGCGGTGCACGGGCTTCTCATTGTGGTGGCTTCTCTTGCTGTGGAGCATGGGCTCTAGGCGCATGGGCTTCAGTAGTTGTGGCTCACGGGCTCTGTAGTTGTGACTCATAGGGCCTAAAGCGCAGGCTCAGTAGTTGTGGCGCACGGGCTTAGCTGCTCCGCGGCATGTGGGATCTCCCCGGACCGGGGCTCGAACCCGTGTCCCCTGCATTGGCAGGCGGATTCTTAACCACTGCGCCACCAGGGAAGCCCGTAATTTAACTTTAAATAGTCATTGCTCCCAGAGAATGAGCTGGAAAGGGCAAAGAGAAGAGAGAGAGCATCTAGGGACTGTGAGTCAGGCCAGCGTGCCTACAGCAGCCGGAGGTCAGGCAGCAGCGGTGGAGGGGAGGCTGGGCGAACAGGAGCAGCAAGGACTCCTCTGACGACCTCTGGTGACCTCTGGTGACCTCTGACGACCTCTGCACCCGTGGACGGAGATGCCAGTCACCGAGACGCCTGGGAGGGAAGCGCTGCTCGGCGCCGGTCTCCGAGGCTCCCGCGGGCCATCGCGTGTATGGGCCAGGGATCATCCACAGGTTTGGGAACCATCGACAAGCAGGCGGTTTCTAAAGGGAAGGAGTAGACGAGGCCGCCCAGGAGAAGAGTGTGGAGTGAGGAGAGGAAAGGGGAGGAGAGCAGCCCAGACAAAGGCGCAGGGCTGAGCTGAGGGACGCCCACCCGAGATCAGGCCGAGAGGAGCTTGGGGACGGGGCCCCCCGGGAGCTGCGGCCGGAGGGGAGCAGGAACCCGGAGGGGCTGTGTCACCGAGGCCGAGGGAGGACATTCCACGGGGCGCATGGCGTCCACTGGTGGGGGCTCCGAGAGGTTGGGCAAGGCAGAGGCCGAGGGTGGCCTTCGCAGGTCGGTTCTGGTAAAGAGACGGAGGCGACTCCCCCGGGTTCCGGACAGGCTGAGAGAAGTAAGGTTGGGACGGAGGGACGCCGAGGCAGCGGTGACACACGGCCGGCCCCTCATTGGGGGCCCCTGGCCAGCTGGGCCACAAACTCCTGCCACCTCTCCTCCCAGGCTGCCATGGCAAACTGCTTCTCGGGCTCCGACAGGGCACTGTACCTGCGGGGGAGGGGCGCCGGGTCAGCCCGGGGAGGGGCGGGAGGGGACCTCGGGTGCTGGCGGGGCACCACGTCCCCAGCCCGAGAGCAGCCGCGGGATAAGAGACGACGATGCAGAGGAGCGCACGGAAACCTTGGGGCCTCCGCCCACACCTCGGAGCGGCCAGCGCAGGCGGAGACCGGAGAGGAGAGCACGTGCACCCACCTGATGGAGTTCACGGCCAGCTGCTTGAGTGTCCTCAGGTCAGCCGTCATCCCCCCGACGCCCACGAAGGCCTCGTAGAAATCATAGGACAAGCCTTTGGCTCCAAAAGCGGCGGGGTCATCAGAGCTGATGACCATGGGGTACCCGGTGGCCATGAGCACAGCTGCAGGGTGGTTTCGTAGGTCAGACACCAGCTTCAGAACCTGCCCAGTCACAGAGAACCGTGCGTCCACGAGGAGCCGTCGCGAGGAAGGCGAGGCCGCGAGTGCGATCGCGCTTGCCATCCCGCCCCTGTTCCGAGCGTCGGGGCTCTGGGCCGTCCTGACGCAGGAAGAGCCAGTGCTCCCACGGTTCCTCGTTTTCTCCACAAACATCTGGTCTTTCCTGGTCCTGCTCGCAGCAGCCGTCCTCAGCACAAAGCCCCAAGCAGCTGCGTGGCAGCAGGATCCCACACTACCCGCGGCGTGGCCGTCCCGGGCCCCTTTAGCTCTGTCCACAGCTTCACCAACCACCCCGGCCCACTGGGGACCCTCATCACTATGAATGGTTTAGGCAAAGTCCATCCCTACGTAACTTCACGAACGGGAGCGAGAGAGTGGAGGGACAGAGAAGCCAAGGGAGTTAACGGAGAGATCGCGCAGGAGAAAGGCTGGTCGTGGCGGGGGGAGGAGAGTGCCCCCCACTGGCCCCGGGGAGCCCGCGTACCTGGTTGGAGATGGGACACACTTCGATGGGGATGTCCCTCTTCCAAGCCTCAGCCCAGACGGCCGGGTGTTTGCTCAGAGCAAACCCATGGCCAATCCTGGTCGAGTTCAGTATCAGGGCATCCAGAACGTTTCTGTCTGCGGAAGTACCCTGCCAGTCTAGGAATAAAGGGGGTGGGTCTTCAGTAGGACGGATGGGACCCACAGACCATCTGCAGGTGAGGGGCCCAGACTCCCCGAGCAGGAGAAGGAAGAGAGATGAATATTAACACAAAAGCGCACACGAGCACACATTTTCCTTGTGACGACGCTGAAGAGAGGTACGGCCTGCCTATAGGTACGTATGTATGTATGTAACAGCTGAGGAAGTTGAAACCCACACAGGCTTTAGAAACTCAAGGAAGGTCCTCAGGTAGGAAGCAGGAAAACGGGTTTTCAAACCTTGGTCTACCTGACCCACCGTCCATATCCTTTCTTTCCATTTTATGTTTCTTTCCAGAGCTGTTTTCTGGGAATTTTATGTGTAGGATCTCTACGGCAATGTGCTGCAGACTCGGTCACTATAATGACTTGTACGTACTTTAATTTCTATCTTTAACGGAGCTCTTGGGACAGCCCGTGGCAGGATGGCAGCAGCCGGCAGGAACCAGCCACCCCGAGGCAGCTTCCCGCTGGCAGGGCCTCGCCGGAGGTGAGCAGGGCAGTTCTGACTCTGCCAGCCTGGGGAGGGAGGGTGTGGGTGAGGACTGCTGCAGCTCCCCCCCCAGTACAAGGAGGTGCCCGGAGGAAACAGCTCCTCTTTGGTCACGCCTGGATGTGACTTCACTGTCTGTGACCAAGCGGGGTGAAATCCCGGACCCAGAAAGAAAGCAGAGGTTGCTTATGGCGGGAGATCGCAGAAGACCTAATCGTGAGACCCAGGCGTGAGGGCCCCATGCCTGGATGCCCAAAGCATCCTGACTGATTCCCATGTGAAGTGTGAAAACTCCACTTTTCTGTTGGGAATGAAACCCCAGTATCCCCATTGCTGGTGAGGGCATGTGCTTCAGGTGCATTTTCACTAGTTTCCTAACTAATACTTCTTTTCAAAGATTTTCTTCTTTGTAAATAAAGGTATTAAATACCCAAGTCCTGGCAAAATCCTCTCCTAGGACCATGCGTCTTGGAATTGAGAGGATTTCACAGAGGTGAGTATGATTTTCCCAGCCAAACCACGCGGTCTTCAAGGCTAACGCCCCCCCCTACACACACACCCTGACCCATCTCCACTTCTCCATCCCCACAAACAATTCTTTAAACCTCCTGGAAGAGCTTGGATCTAAATGGACTTGAAAATAATGTCAGGAAAAAGAGATTAACGTGGGCTTCCCTGGCAGGACTTCCCTAGTGGTCCAGTGGTTAAGACTCCACGATCCCTGGTCAGGGAGCTAGATCCCGCATGCCGCATGGCAAAACTAAGAGTCCGCATGCCGCAAATAAGAGCTCGCATGCTGCAACTAAGAGCTCACATGCCGCAGCTAAGAGCTCGCATGCCGCAACTAAGAGCCCGCATGCCGCAACTAAGAGCTCGCATGCCGCAACTAAGACCCGGGGCAGCCTAAACAAATAAATAAATAAGAGACTAGTGCATAGGAGCCTTCCTCTGAGAGATGACGTGAGACACCAAGGTTTAAGCCTGGCTTTGAAACCCCAGCTCCCACGGCTCTGCCCTCGTCTCCTAGGTCTTCTCGGGCGGCAGGAGCCTAAGGTGCTCTGAGGGGTGCCAGTGGGGATGCAGCAGGTCTAAGCCCCCCAGATCTTCCCTGGGATCTGATGTTGCAGCGGTGACCTGGTGCTGCTTCCGCTGAGGGCTGACACGTTTTATTTAAGGTCTGGAATGGCTGGAGGCTGAGCGATGACCAGTGAGCCCGTGGCCTGAGCTTCGAGAAGCAGAGACATGGCCGTGCAGATGGCACTCCAGAAACAGGGGCAGCCAGGCTGCCTGAGTGGGGCGGGGTCCCCCTTCAGCCTGGTGGCTGTGGGCAGTGCCTCCCACATGTGGAGCTGGTCTGGTGGTCTCTCGCCCACCACCTCCCGGGGTGCCACTCTGCGGGTGAGTTGCCCTCGAAAGCACAGTTCATGCCTCATACAAAGGAGATCATCAGAAAGGTTCCCAGCTCCTTACCGTGGACCAATTACCGTGTTTGGCTGGAGCCTTGGGCTCCTGGCCTGTGAATGGGGGTAAAGCGCCCTCCTGGCAGGACGGGGCGAGAGCTATGAGTAACGTCTGCAAAGGGCAGCTGCCCCAGCACCACTGTCCCTCCTTCTCCGGCTTGCTGTCAGGACAGATGCGACAGTGTCCGTGAAAGGGACAGGTGCCGCGAGCCGCATTGCGGCTGTCAGTCCACTTCCCGGTGTCCCGCCCACGCCCTCGGCCATGGCCAGGAGCCCCGCCCACCACCGCCTCTGTCCCCGACGGGGTCATAGGCTCACCTGTCTCTCCGGCGTGGAAGAAGTAAGGCAGCTCAAAGCCCCGCGAGGCTGGAATCATCAAAACCTCCTTGTACTCGTACAGGGAGTGGCCCGTGTCCTCTCGCCCCACCTGCAGGACAGAGTGGGGGACCTCGCTGGTGTGCCCTGCAGCCCTGTACCTGCCAGCACTGCTGAGGCCTCAGGCACACAGCCTTTTGAGATGGCCCAGCAGCAGGACTGGGAAAGAAGAAGAGAGCGCCGTTGCCCTGAAACAACTCCCCCCTTATTCAGAGCCTGTACCTCAACCCTCCCAGCCTTTGCGTGGTGTCCTGCACACGGCCTTCCCAGCCCCGCGCTCCAGCCCAAGCTCCTCGTTGGGGGAGAGAGAGACACAGAGACAGAGACAGAGAGGGCGGGAGAGCAGGAGCCCTAGACCAGGGTCAGGAGGACTCTGGCCTTCGCCCCCTGGGGTCCCCGGGCCTGGCAGCTCCCAGCAGAGTCCCTCAGCTGTAATTAACCCGACAGCAATTGCACCAAAGTCCAGCTCTTCAAAGCAAGCCCCCGCCCCAGGGGTGGGAGTGAGAGAGCCTTGGGAGAGAAAGAGGGCAGGGGCGCTGACACTCTCGTGATAAGACAAGCTGGGTGTTCGGCGCAGCAGGACAGAGCACAGACCCCAGGAAACGTGGGGCTCGGGAGCCGACCCTTTGAACAACACCGGCCCGACTTCCCTCGAGGACTGGCGCACCCGAGTCCTGTAGGGGCCTGTCGGGAGGCGCCGCGCACAGAGGGAAAAGGGGGATGGAGAGGCCGGATCCCTTGAGCAGCCCCCAAGGACCCCAGGAGGACACCCTGGTCCAAAGAAAACAATTCCTTGAGATCCGCTCCCCCCCCCGGGGCCCTGGTGGGTCTGAAAGTAAGGGCTTCAGCACAGTCTCGAGAAAAACGCACACATTCTGGAAGACGGGGTCAGGGGTGCATTTAGCCAGTTAGATTAATTGAGCTTCTTAATGAGATTAAGGAGTTGTCACCTGGAAGTGTGGCCTGGCTGTTGTTTGGGGCAGGGGCTGAGGGGGCTTTGGAAACAGCTGGGGTGAAGGGGGCGGGGCCGCTTTTGGATGCTGGACGGTGCGCTCAGGCCCAGCCCCACGTCTCCTTCCAGACGCCCCAGCCCTGGGCTGCAGCTTGAAGAGCGATGTGTCACGGGCATTGAGGCCAGAGCAGGGCAGAGGCCGGGGAGTGGGGGGCAGCCCCTCATCCTGGCCCTTCCTTGTTCTGGAGCTTCCCTTTCTAGCCCTTTTCTGAACTTTTCTGCTCTCCCTTCCCGCCACCCCAGGCCCCGAGGGAGGGTCTCAGGGGCGCCGGCCGCCCAGCTCTTCCCGGAGGGCTTTGGGCTGGGCCCATTACCAGGTCAAACCCCGCCACCATCCCGGGGAACTTGGCTCGAAGTTCCATGGCTGTCTGGATGGATTTCGTGATGGCGGACGCAGCCTTGGACCTGTGGGAGAGATGGAGAGATGGAGAGAAGCACGGGCGCAGGCTCCTCGAGGCCAGTGGGTGTAGTGAGCGCCCCTCATGGCCGGCCTGGCCTTGTCCGGGGCACCCAGCCGCCCTTCCCACGCGACCCCATCCAGGCTGTTGTGCCCCCTAAGTGCCACATCATGGAGTAATTCTGCCCAGATCCATCCTTTCAAGGACTCCGGCGGGGTCCACAGAGGGCGTAGGCTCCGGAAAGCCAGTGGGGACGGGGACCCACAGGGTCAGAACAAATAATGCAGTTTTATTTGTCTGCATTTGGCTGAAGCAAAGCGGCCATGCCCCAAACTTGCCCTGCATCCCTGAGAGCACGGCCCCGGGTGTGGCCGGTCCACTGCTCCCTGGGCACCCGTGAGCACCACAGGCCACCCCGTCCCTGCGCCGGGGCAGCTGGGCCCGGGCCCTGCAGAAACCACGCGACCGAAGTGCCTCTTCTCCCCCGCGTGTCTCTCCCTTCCAGCCCAGGGCAGGGAAGAGGCGGGAGTGTCCCCACGGAAGCACAAAGAGAAAAGGCGCAAGTCCACGATGGGGCCGAGGCATCGGCGCACCTGTTCCACCCCTGGCTCTGTGAGCCCCACACCCGCCCGGCCCTCCTCTGCACCGGGAGCAGCCGCCTCCGCCCCAAGCGCCCGGGGGACGCCGCGCGGCCGTGCTCCTGCCACTGGCCCCCGGGAGCCTCCAGCGTCCACGGCTGCCAGCTCCACCCCGGCCCACCGGCTCCGGCGGCCCCGAGCCTCACCAGGAGGGGAGGGGGCTTCAGGGAGCTCTGACTGTCCCTCCACCTCCGCTGGTGGGGCGCTGAGCAGGCGGGGCCTGTCCTCCCCAAACCCTCCAGCTGGACACGGCACCGACTGTCCAGACCGGCTGCTTTTTGACAAAAGGGAGACCCTCGGTAAAATCCGGAGAATTCCGCCGGAAGCTTCCTTCTCTTGCTGCGGCAAAGGGTGAGTCTTTCTTCGCAGCTCCCAGAGGCCTCCACGCGGACGTGAGGCAGAGCCCGGCCGGCCGCAGACTGAAGCGAAAACATTCCGGCAAAAACACTAAACCCGTAACCGGTGACTCAGGCCAGTGTGGGTCACAGCCTGGAATGATCTGGAAAGTTGCCACGGTTCCTCATTCCAGCCTGGTCGTGATTTCTCACTCCCGCTACGGCACATGGAGTCCCCCGGGGTCTCTGGCCCAGCCTCCCAGGCCCCTCCCCACCCCGTCTCCTCCCCCCCCTCTCCTCCCCCTCCCCCCTCCCCACCCCTTTCTCCTCCCCCTCCCCTCCCCCTCCCCACCCCTTTCTCCTCCCCCCCTCCCCCTCCCCACCCCTTTCTCCTCCCCCCTCCCCTCCCCCTCCCCACCCCTTTCTCCTCCCCCCTCCCCACCCCGTCTCCTCGCCCCCTCTCCTCCCCCTCCCCCCCTCCCCACCCCTTTCTCCTCCCCCCTCCCCACCCCGTCTCCTCCTAGCTCCTTCAGCCTCAGCCATGCTCGCTCTCACCTGTGATCCGAATAAATGAGTTTGATCCCAAGAAACCCAGGATGCTCTTTTGCGAAATTACGAGCCACTTCTTCGTACAACCTCACCGTCCACTCTGGGCCGTACACCGAGCCGTTCAGTTCATACACCTGCGAGGGAAGCATGGTCCCGACCAGATGTCAGAGGTGGGCAGAGCAGATCCCCAGTCCCAACTGCCGACAATCTCCCAAACCAGGTTGGACTCTGTGATTTCCCTGTTCAGTGCCTCTGACGGCCTCTGAGGCTGATCGGAGGTCCCAGCCCCGAATGGGATAATGCTCTTTGGTGCCACGAGGCTGGGATGTCTGCCTCTTGTTCAGGGCTGGGTCCTGGCACCTAGAACAGTGCCTGGCACACGGTCGGTGCTCAGTAAGAAGCGTTTGTACGGCGAATGAGGAACAGGCCAGCTGAGGACAGGACACAAGCCAGAAAGGGTGTTCCAAGGACCCACTTCATCTCCCCACTCTCCCACCCCAAGGCGGGGGACCCCTGAGGTGGCCAAGCCACTAGGGGCACCACGAGTGAAGTGGTCCAGGGCAGGGTGGGGAGAGCCAGGGGCACACAGTAGGTGGGACAGAAGGAAAAACATGGTGGGGAAGAGCAGGCTTTTCGCTTGCCCATCTCCGGGGGTCCTGAAGGGTATCAGGATGTGCTACCCCCAATATCCCACTTTTACATAAGGATTATTTTGAGCTGAAGGCAATTAAGAAGCACAGAAGCAGACAGAGCTCTGTGCCCTCCTTTCTGCCTCAGAGCGGGACATCTATTTCTGTCTGTGAAGGCGCCCCGTTCCAGCTCCCATCCCAGGACAGCAGCCCTTATCACTGGACACAGAAACTGGGCTCCAAGCTGGATCTGAACAGGCAAACCTGACTAAAATAACCTCTGTCTTCTATTAGTTCCCCCATACACTTACCTCCCCACAGTTCACTGCACCTGGAAGCCCAAACCTCTTTTGTCTTATTGCTTTTCCACAATTTGTTAAAACACTGTAGTATATAAGAACCTGGTCTACCCACTTCTTTGGGTCTTTACTTCTGTTCTATGAAGGTCTCCACGCACGTAAAAATTAAACGTTAACATCAAATAAAATTTCTATGCCTTTTCTCCTGTTAATGTGGCTTTTGTCAGTTTATTTTTTATTTTTAAAATAAATTTATTTATTTATTTTCGGCTGTGTTGGGTCTTCATTGCTGCGCACCGGCTTTCTTTAGTTGCAGTGAGCAGGGGCTTCTCTTCGTTTTGGTGTGCAGGCTTCTGACTGTGGTGGCTTCTCTTGTTGCAGAGCACGGGGATCTAGGCACGCAGGCTCCAGTATTTGTGGCACACGGGTCCAGTAGTTGTGGCTCGCAGGCTCTAGAGCGCAAGCTCGGTAGTTGTGGCGCACGGGCTTAGTTGCTCTGTGGTATGTGTGATCTTCCCGGACCAGGGCTCGAACCCGTGTCCCCTGCATTGGCAGGCGGATTCTTAACCACTGTGCCACTAGGGAAGCCCTGCTTTTGTCAGTTTAATTTGCACATCCCAAGAACAGAACGTAAGAAGGTAAAGGAAACTTACTTTCTTCCTTTCCTACTTACAAAGGACTTTTTTTTTTTTTTTTTTTTTGGCTGCGTTGGGTTTTCGTTGCTGTGCGCGAGCTTTCTGTAGTTGTGGTGAGCAGGGGCTACTCTTCGTTCTGGTGCACGGGCTTCTCATTGCGGTGGCTTCTCTTGTTGCGGAGCACGGTCTCTAGGTGCATGGGCTTCAGTAGTTGTGGCATGCAGGCTCAGTAGCTGTGGTTCGCAGGCTCTAGAGGGCAGGCTCAGTAGTTGTGGTGCAGGGGCTTAGTTGCTCCATGGCATGTGGGATCTTCCTGGACCAGGGCTCGAACCCATGTCCCCTGCATTGGCAGGTGGAATCTTTTTTTTTTTTTGCTGTACGCGGGCCTCTCTCACTGTTGTGGCCTCTCCCGTTGCGGAGCACAGGCTCCAGACACGCAGGCTCAGCGGCCATGGCTTACGGGCCCAGCTGCTCCACGGCATGTGGGATCTTCCTGGACCAGGGCACGAACCCGTGTCCCCTGCATCGGCAGGCGGACACTCAACCACTGCGCCACCAGGGAAGCCCTGGCAGGTGGATTCTTAACCACTGCACCACCACAGAAGTCCCCAGAGGATTTTTTAAAAGAATGCTTTTCCTGTTACTGATCAAGGCATTCTTTTAGAATCTTCAAATCTTTGATGCTGTACTTCAGCAGTTCTCAAAGGATAGTCAGGAAGCTGCTGAGGGTCCCCTAGACTTTTGCAAAGTCTAAAAATTCAAAACTGTCTTCATAAAAGTGTTGAGATGTTTTCTTTTTCACTCTAATTCTCTCAGAGTGTACAGAATTTTCCAGAAGTTGCATCATATATGGCAATATTGCTCTGACACAAAATAGATGGTGTAATTGTGTAGGCTTGTGCTTTGAAAACTTCTCAGTTTTCGTTTCTAACACTGGTTATATTATACAGGATATAGTAGATATAATCCACATAAACAAAAGCCCTTTGGGATCCTCAAAGATTTTGTGAGTAAAAGTTTGAGAACCATTGTTATTAACTCAACCCAAAATTATTAGATTACATCATCTTGGCATTACCCACCTTATTTGCAGAAGGGAAGGACAGAATTCTGCCCCGTGCCTTGACTGCCCCGTCATTACAAGTCACCTGTCCAGACACCCCAGCTGGGTCAGAGATCCCTGAGAGCGGGGTCCATGTCGCTTGACCTTCCCACCTCCTCCTCGTCTCCTAGGACCAGAGGAGGAGCTCCAGAAACAAGCTTTAACCTAAGAAGAGTGCTGTCTACTTGCACCTTTTTCTTTTCTTTTCTTTTCTTTTTTTTTTAGTTCCCCGACCCAGGATCGAAAATGCACCCCCTGTAGTGGAAGCACGACTGGACCACCAGGGAAATCCCTACTTGCAGCTTTAAAAATACTAAGGCGAGGCTTCCTGTACAGCACAGGGAACTATACTCAATACCTTGTAATAACCTATAATGGAAAAGAATCTGAAAAAGAATAGATACATATATATGTGTGTAAGCGAATCACTTTGCTGTTCATCTGAAACTAATACAACATTGTAAACCAACTATACTTCAATTAAAAAAAAAAAGTGCTAGGTCTTTCCTCGCGGTCCAGTGGTTAGGACTCCGCGCTTCCACAGCAGGGGGCTTGGGCTCCATCCCCGGTTGGGGAACTAATCCTGCCTGCTGTACAGTGCAGCCAAAAAAAAAAGTAAGCCCCACGCGGCACCTTTTAGGGGATGGATGGATAGATAGATGGATGTTGCAGGGGCACAGGAGACAAAAGAAAGGAACTTAAATATATAGATCAACACATGACATTCTGTCTCAAGGAAGATCCCTGGCAGGTTAATCGAGTCTGCTCAGCCACACAAAAGGTGCCACGAAGGCCCGATGGGGCTGCACTCAGGGCGGTTCCCACTCATGGATTCTGTCAGCGGTCCCACAGCTAGTTCCGGGGGCACGGAGAGCCACAAGGGCAGACACTGAAGCCGCATCCAGAGCATTTCCTGGTCTTCTGGCGCCCCAGTAAGTCTCCCCTGGGGCCGCCCAGGCCCCGAGCTCATGCGCCTCTGGCCTCCAACCTCTGCCCAAGAAACTGCAGCCTTGATGGGAGCAACAAGACGGGAATCTGAAAGCTCAAGAGCCCCCCACTTCCAGGAGTGGAGACCCTTTCCAGGGTGAGACCTGCAGCCCCCCACAGCCGCACTGGTGCAGCTAGAACAGGCTCTGAAGCCTCAGGGGAAAGTTCTCAGCTGGGTGGAGGTTGTGGTCGGCCCTCTGGGTTCAGGCTCCAGGGAGACACAATATATTCCAAACCAATCATACCTCAGAGGTTTGCTGCAAGGATCAAATGAGTTAATATTTGTAAAGCACTCAGAAATGATAACTAGGTCATATGGTAGTTCTATTTTTAGGGTTTTTTAAAAATAAATTTTTAAAATTTATTTCTTTTTGGCTGTGTTGGATCTTCATTGCAATGTGCGGGCTTCTCATTGCGGTGGCTTCTCTTGTTGCGGAGCACGGGCTCTAGGCGCGTGGGCTTCAGTAGCTGTGGCTCACAGGCTTAGCTGCTCTGCGGCATGTGGGATCTTCCCGGACCAGGGCTCGAACCTGTGTCCCCTGCACTGGCAGGTGGATTCTTAACCACTGTGCCCCCAGGGAAATCCCTATTTTTAGTTTTTTAAAGAACCTCCATATTGTTCTCCATAATAACACAGCACTCCCACAACTGGGCATATACCCTGAGAAAACCACAATTCGAAAAGACACATGCACACCAATGTTCACTGCAGCTCTATTTACAACAGCCAGGACATGGAAGCAACCTAAGTGTCCATCGACAGATGTATGATAAAGAAGATGTGGTGCACATATACAATGGAATATTACTCAGCCATGAAAAGGAACAAAACTGGGTCATTTGTAGAGACATGGATGGACCTAGAGTCTGTCATACAGAGTGAAGTTAAGTCAGAAGGAGAAAAACTAATATCGTATATTAACACATATATGTGGAATCTAGAAAAATGGTACAGATGACCCTATTTGCAGGGCAGGAATAGAAACGGAGACGTAGAGAATGGACATGTGAACAAAGTGGGGGAAGGGGTGTGGGATGAACTGGGAGATTAGGTTTGACATAAATACACCACCACGTGTAAAAGAGACAGCTAGTGGGAACCTGCTGTATAGCGCAGGGAGCTCAGCTCGGTGCTCAGTGGGGACCTAGATGGGGGTGGGATGGGAGGGAGGTCCAAGGGGGAGGGGATATGTGTATACGTAGAGCTGATTCACTTCGTCGTGCAGCAGAAACTAACACAACATTGTAAAGCAACTCTACCCCAATAAAATTTTAAAAAAAGAAATGATAGGGCTTCCCTGGTGGCGCAGTGGTTGAGAGTCTGCCTGCCGATGCAGGGGACGCAGGTTCGTGCCCCAGTCCGGGAGGATCCCTCCCACGTGCCGCGGAGCAGCTGGGCCCGTGAGCCGTGGCCGCTGAGCCTGCGCGTCCGGAGCCTGTGCTCCTCAACGGGAGAGGCCACAGCAGTGAGAGGCCCACGTACCACAAAAAAAAAAAAAAAAAAAAAAAAAAAGAAATGATAACTAGTACTACAGTGTTGTTATTAGCAACCTATCGCCAGATGCAGAAAAACAGCTCAAATCTGCAGCTGTCCTACAGGAAGATGAGTTACCATCTAAGAATGTAACAACCTGTAAGCACAAGAAGGGGTCTGTCATTCATCTAAGGCGCAGTGGTACAAAAGCGGCTGTGTCCCTATAATAAGCCCCCTTGGATTAAAAGCACATCGGACTCAATTTAGATTATCTCAAATATTACAGTTTACTTGAGGCAGTGTAAATTTGTGGGGAAGTTATTCAAACTACATACTACTTTCATAAACTCGGATAAGATTACAAATTCCCGTTGTCTATGATATTACGGAATTAAAGAATTTGAAGCTGAAGGCACAGAAAGGAAATCTGGGGGCAGTGTTGCTTAAGGTCACACAATTAGTGTGTGTCAGACCAGAAACTAGGACTCAGAAGCTCTAGTTCCGAATGCAGCCAGCTTTCACTTCTAGAGTCTGATTCACTTAAAAAGCATTAACTGAGCTTCTACTACGTGCCAGGCATATGCCAAGAGCTTTCCATCAATCTCATTTAATCCTCAAAACTGCACTGTTAGGTAGGTCTTATTTTACAGATGAGGATTTTGAGGCTCCCTGGCTAGAGCGGGGGGCTGGGGGTCGGCGGCATCGCGGTGGAGGGGCGCCGTCTCAAAGTCTTCAGCCACCCAGTGAGGAGACAATGCCTGGATCCCACCGCAGATTAATTCAATCAGATTCTCCGGGGGTTGGACCTGGTTTCCTACACTCGCCCAGGTGATTCTCATGTCATAATGTGCCTCTGGGCTGAAGAGCTCCCGTTTTTGTCGATGTCACAGCCTCGTTAAGCGCACAATCACAGCAGCGCGCAGCAGCAGCAAAGTGCGGCCGTCAGGATCTGCAGAGCAACACCGTGACGTGAAACACGGTCACTAGAGCAAAAAGCCAGGCGGAGTTTCTAATGAAGGATTCTGCTGAGAATCCGGGACAAAACCCTGGGAGTGGGTGTAGGGGGAGCGCTAGGACCGCTGTTTGGACAAGCGACAGCCTCCAAGAAGCCGTCCGCGGACGACCATCCTGAGCTCCCTCGGCCCCCGACGTGTCCCCCCCCCCCAGACCGCCCACGGGTAAATGCCAGCTGGGCTAGCGCCTGTGCATAATCCCCCGGGAGCCCCTCTCGGAAGGCCGGCCCGACCCAGCCTGAGTCTCCGATTCCGGCCGAGGGGGCGGGGCTGGGGCCCAGGAGATCAGACCCGCCTAGCAACTGTTGCTACGGGTGAGTGGCCTTTGTGATGGAGCATTAAGTGACACAATAGGAGGCTGGACAGTGGCATAGTCCATCAACATCATCCCAGGCCCTGAATTAGCCCCACAGGCGAGGAGGGGGAGGCAGGGGGCTCAGAAAAGAATTCCAGGGCAGACGTTTTTAGTTGTTAATGTGTAGATGGCTCCCCTACTCCGGCTAAGGGGGCGTTAGGCAGACTCCGGACTGCAAGGGCCCTTTGTTCCAGGGTCAGACCGGAGCAAACAACAAATCCCATCCCCCTCAGCCTCCAGCCCAGCCCGAACCCCAGCCGCCCCCCACCTTCAAGGAATCCTGGCTGGGTGCCGGAGGAGGTTGGGAGAGAGGCTAGCTGGGCAGGTCCCCAGGGCAGACCCCAGAGCCGAGGGTCCCCAAGGGGCGTGGGGGAGGGGAGGAAGCAAGGTCCAGTCCCCTGCAGCTTCCCCAAATACCTCCCCAGGGGCTCAGACCCTCTCCCCTCACCTCTCTCCCTCCTCTCCCCTTCCCCCTAAGGAGCCCAAGGCCCCTCCCCAAGGCGAGGCCTCCCTCCCACTCCCCACTCCGCGAGAGCTGCCAGGATGTGCCCACAGGAAGCGACACCCCCAGGCCGGAAGCCCATCGGGAGCTCCTTTTGAGATGCGCGTAGCCCCACAGGGCTTCTCAAAGCCCAGCACCCCGGCCCCCGTCCGGTCCCTACTTACTGCCCACGTGGCCTGGGTCAGGCTCTTTGACCTTTCCGAGCCTCAGTTTCCACGTCTGCAAAGTGCAGGTTGTGAGGCTCAAAGGAGACGATGCAGATAAAGTGCTTTGAAAAGGTCTTGAAGTGTGGCCTGGGTCAAATCACCTGCACTGGAACCACGGGGCGCGGGGGACAGGGCTGTTTGGCTAGTTAACTGGGCAGCTTCCCAGCCCAACCCAAGACCCAAGATTTGGGACCCTGGGAGGTCGGGGTCCAAAGAGCACTTCCAAATTAGTCCCATGTACACGTACCACCCCTAAGCGTGATTATCGCCCCTGGAGCCTCTGGAGGCCTTTGCCCGGTCTGAAATGACTCACAGTCATTTGCCCTAAGCTGGGAAACCAGGGCGGACATACACCCGGGTGCTGGGAATAAACAGGGATTCAGGGAGAGGAAGCCAGTCCCAAGAAGGTGGGAGGTGGGGGTGGAGGCAGGGCTTAACCCAGACTCCAGAGGAGGATGGGCTTAGGGGGCGGGGCCCAGGCTGGGCAAAGGAAGAGATTTCAGGCCAAACAGGGGACTAAGGGCTCTGGGAGATGCACTGTCCTCCACCCCACACGGGCCAGCCCAGGGCCAGCTCACCCCTTTCCGAAACTCTTCTCTTAGTAGGAGGGGGACTGGACCCTCTCTTTCCTTTTGAAAGGATCGTCTGTACCCAGGACTTGCTGTCTCTGCCCACAAGGCTGAGGAAGCCGTCTCTCCTGGGGGCCACGGCCAGGCCCCCGCCCACGTCCCAAGAATCAGAAATAGGTATGCAGGTCTGTGCTCAGCGTTAAACCGGCAAACAGTCCCCAGATCCCGGTGGAGATGCACCCCCTCACCTGGGCCGACCTCAAGGAGGTGTGAACATATCCCCGGAAAAGGGGGTCATCCAGGATACACAGGAGAGTAGAGACCTGGAAGTGGGGGAAAGGGGGCCCCGACTCAGGATGGGAAGCACAGGTTCTCAGGGCTGGGGCAGCCTCCACGACAGGGTCCCCCGACCCTTCAAGTCAAACTAGGGCAACAGAGTCAGTTTAGGGGTCCCACCCAGGATTTAAACCTTAGACTCCGAATGCAAACATATCAGAGAGTTTGGCTTCAGGAGAAGTTAAGATTTGCCTTCAAGCCAAGGCAATAGAAATAAAAACAAAAATAAACAAATGGGACATAATCAAACTTAACAAGCCTTTGCACAGCAAAGGAAACCATAAAAAAAACAAAAAGACAACCTACGGAATGGGAGAAAATATTTGCAAATGATGCAACTGACAAAGGCTTAATCTCCAAAGTATACAAACAGCTCATACAGTTCAACAACAAAAAAACAAACAACCCAATCGAAAAATGGGCAGAAGATCTGAATAGACATTTCTCCAAAGAAGACATACAGACGGCCAGTAGGTACGTGAAAGGATGCTCAACATCTCTAATTATTAGAGAAATGCAAATCAAAACCACAGTGAGGTACCACCTCACACCAGTCAGAATGGTCATATTAAAAAGTCTACAGGAGGGCTTCCCTGGTGGCGCAGTGGTTGAGAGTCCGCCTGCCGATGCAGGGGACACGGGTTCGTGCCCCGGTCCAGGAAGATCCCACGTGCCGCGGAGTGGCTGGGCCCGTGAGCCGTGGCCGCTGAGCCTGCGCGTCCGGAGCCTGTGCTCCGCAACGGGAGAGGCTGCAACAGTGAGAGGCCCACGTACCACACACACACACACAAAAAGTCTACAAATAACAAATGCTGGAGAGGGCGTGGAGAAAAGGGGACCCTCCTCCACTGTTGGTGGGAATGTATGTTGGTGCAGCCACTATGGAGAACAGTATGGAGGTTCCTCAGAAAACTAAAAATAGAGCTACCATATGATCCAGCAATCCCACTCCTGGGCATATACACGGACAAAACTATAATTCAAAAACATACATGCACCCCTATGGTCATAGCAGCACTATTCACAATAGCCGTAACATGGAGACAACCTAAATGTCCATCAACAGATGAACGGCTAAAGATGTGGTACATGTATGTAGTGGAATAGGAGTCATAAAAAGACTGAAATAATGCCATTTGCAGCAACATAGATGCAACTAGAGATGATCATACTAAGTGAAATAAGTCAGACAGAGAAAGACAAATACCATATGATATCACTTATATGTGGAATCTAAAATATGGCACAAATGAACCTACCTACAAAACAGAAACAGACTCACAGACATAGAGAGCAAACCTGTGGTTGCCATGGTGGGGTGGGGGAGGGATGGACGGGGAGTTTGGGGTTGGGCTGGGAGATGCAAACTATTACATTTAGAATGGATAGACAGCAAGGTCCTACTGCAGAGCACAGGGAACTATATCCAGTCTCCTGGGATAAACCATAATGGAAAAGAATATTAAAAAAAGAACGTACGGGCTTCCCTGGTGGAGCAGTGGTTGGGAGTCCACCTGCCGATGCAGGGGATACGGGTTCGGGCCCCGGTCCGGGAAGATCCCACATGCCGCGGCCCGTGAGCCACGGCCGCTGGGCCTGCGCGTCCAGAGCCTGTGCTCTGCGGCGGGAGAGCGGGAGAGGCCGTGACGGTGAGAGGCCCGCGTACCAAAAAAAAAAAAAAAAAAGAATGTACGTAAATACACTACCATGTGTAAAATAGATAGCTAGATAGCTAAAGGGAACTTGCTTAGCACAGGGAGCTCAGCTTGGCACTCTGTGATGGCCTAGTTGGGTGGGATGGGGGGGCGGTCCAAGAGGGAGGGGATGCCTGTATGTGTATGGCTGGTGCACTTCACTCTGCGGCAGAAACTAACACAACATTGCAAAGCAATGTTTTTCAAAAAAAAGAAAAAAAAAGAATGTGTGTAAAACAGAGTCACTTTGCTGTACAGCAGAGACCGGCACATTGTAAATCAATTATATTTCAATTTAAAAAAAATTTGTCTTCAAGAGAGAATTTACCGATGGGGAAGCATACGTGACTGGTCTGATTGATAATTTTCTCTGAAAACTGCATTCTGACTTTCTTGTGTATACATCTGTCTCTTATGACTTTGGTCAATGTGTGTCAGTCCTCTGGAGCCCTTTTACTTCTGGGTGTACAAACAGTAAAATTTCTGAGCCAGTAAAGACCATGGAATATGGTAACAAAACCAAAATAGTGCCACCCTTGAAGTCAGTCCAAATTATTGAGTGTGGCAAGGCCTTGGCACACTCAATAATTTGGATGAATGGACAGAGCAGTTTGGATACTGTCGGGGAAGCGCTCTCAGCTGGACATCACATCCGTTCCCGTCAAACACTCCTCAAACATTCCAAGCTTTATAAACCTTGTCTACCCCCACACCCCAACTCGGCTCGCGGTTTTGGTGCCCCAGCTCCTGGGGCTCCCGCATCGAGGGGTCATGGGAAGTTCCCTCCACCCTCCTTTGTCAGAGGCCTTGGGTCCCCAGTGGGGGGTCCAGCCCAGGGACCCAGGCCCTCCTGTCAATCTTTAACTTGGTTAATCAGCCTGACTGTTGCCCTTGGGATTGCAGGTCGGCTTATTAGGTGTCACCTTTGCGTCCTGGCCTTTAAATCTCTCCAAACTGGGGGAAAGAGAGAGGACTTGTTTGGGGCCCTTTCATGTTGGGGTGGGGGCTGGCGGGGGTCCCTTTGGCCCACCCAGCCTTAGGTAGTGCTGTTATCAAAACTTTTGTTTTAATCCTATCAAAGTCCATTGTATTCATCCAATTTCTTAATAACCATCTATAGATTCGCACACTGCTGGGACCAGTCCTGTGACTCTCCCCTTAATAACCCTTTACAGATGTCTACCTTGTTGATAAGAGTCCCCTTCACCCTTCTTCTCACTCCCTTGTTAACTAATGGACCGTTTTTACTAGCGTCTGTAAGACCCATGAGGCGAAGCTAGGATACTGAGTTCCATACAGCTTCCCAAACCATTCTGTTCGTTTGAGTTAAGGTAACCTTTTGGTCTTAACATTGGTACCAATAAAACAGGTGTTTACAAGGAGAGGTCTCTAAAAAATTTACCAATTTATAAGTTTTTCCAGTTCAAAGTATCCATCCTCTGGCCATTGACAGTAGGATCGTAACACCAGCTCACGCCATAAGGCTTTCCGTGGCTTAACCATGAACGAGAGAGGTGTCGCAGGAGAGGGCAAAGGACACAGCCTCACAAGCTCCAGAAAGTTCGCTCCCAAGGATGGTCTAAGGAAGCAAAGGCGGCCGTGAAGGTTGAGATGACAGAGGCCCCTTGTGGACGGAGACCCCTTCTGACAAACCCCCGGCAGCTGGCACAGTCGGACAAGGACGCTGGTTGCAAGCCCAGGTGTGGCCTGTGCTTCCGACCAGAGGTGACAGCTAGGAATCCCAGTCTATCCGACTGGCCACCAAATGCCCTGGTGCCTGCGCCTTCCGGATGGCAGGACCAGAGCAAGTTTTCTCACTGGTGCTGAGGCCAAACTCTCAAGACACAGAACAAGAAAAAGGTAAAACCAATCAGACCAATGGTTTTCCTCCTTAGGACACAAAAGACAGAAACACAGAGAAACAGCGACCGACCGACTCTGGGAGGAAGAGGATTGACAAGCCCAGAGCTCTCTTCCAGATTCACTGACCCAGAGGCCCTAAGGCCTAAGAACTAGCTCCACAAATATTTTCTCCTGCTAATCTGATTTTAGAAAAGAGAAAAAGGACTCTTACCACTCCTGTTTCCAAAAGCCCCTGCAGGCAGAGATCCCGGAGACTGACGGGATAAGGATTCTCACCCTCTGCCAGGATCTCCGCGATGCAGGAGCCCGGGGCCAGGGGTGTCCAGCCAGTAAAGTTGAATCCAGCTGCCTAGGCCAACTGGCCAACTGTCGGGGTGTAGGGGGAGACATTTCCATCTACCCTTCGAGGGTTCTGGCTGGTCTGAGAATTAAACTGACATGAGACAGATTAACAGGAGAAAATCCAGCACAAGTTTAGTAACAGCTCTACGGGAGGGGGGCGGGGGGAGACCCAGGAAGACTGAGCCACTCACCCGAATGCCTGAAGCCCTCACCTTAAATACCATCTTCAGCTCAAGACAAAAGAGGATGTTGGGGGTAGGGGGTTGGGACTTCAAAGGGGAGGAAAGGCAATTCACAGGGTGATAAAAAGCCAGTGTTTGGTAAACACGTGTCTGCTGGGCCAGCAGGGACGGTGGGACAGAGTGGACTCTGCGGTCCAGGCCCCCGAGGAACCCCCCCGACCACACCCGGCCACATCCTCTGCAGAGACTCTGGTGGGGCTCTCTGCTGAGAACAGGCCCTTTAGGTGCTTTTAGGCACTTGGGGGGAAGGTCAAAGGCTCTTCCTGAGTCTTTTGGGCCTTGACTGTTTCAGCTCGAAATCATCCACACGCCAAAGGGACACTTTTGGGGGCGAGCGTGCTCCGCTACAGCGCAATGCACACACTCTTGTGAGCCCCCTAAAGGTGCTGGAAGAGACTCCACCTCCCCCCGGAAGCCCTCAGCAAAGTCCTCCTCCACACCTACCAGAAGGGTCCTCTCTGGGCAGCCCTTGACCCGCCCCGGCTCCTTGTGGGACGCCGCCCCAGCTCGGAGCCCCAGCCACCCCGCCGCCACCCCCAGCTCAGGGCTGCAAAGCTGAGGTCGGCCCATCTCAGGTACCCGAGCCCCCATCACCCTTTGCTTCTGGCCAACGTGCGAAGGTCCTAGTGAGCGATCTGTTAATATTTTGACGCTTTGGGATACTTTTGGACTCTTCTCAATCTTTTCCTTTTCTTTCTCTTTGACCTTTCTTCCTCAAAGTCAAATCAAATGCCTCTGTCGCCCATAGAAGACCCCGTGCTCCACAGAGAGGGCCCCCAGGAACTCACCAGACCCCACTCTGCCTGCAACTAGACCCATTTCGCAGATGAAAGGCTCAGCGGGCCTTGCACCAAGGCCGTCGTCCTGTGGGAGTCACAGTAGCGCGTTTGGATGGGAAAGGAGACGGGCAAGGATGGCCTGGGTACGAGGCACTGCCCAGAGGCCGGGGCAGGTGCCCGGGGGCATCGGCAGGCCCCGTGCGTCTGGGGCGAGCCGGGGGTGCGGATCACGAGGGGAGGGAGGTGACGGGCAGCGAGGGGCACGCGTCCAGCTTTGCAGGGCCAGCCCAGGGCTTCTCGCTCACGTGGCCCCCGGAAAGGCGCCAGGCCCCTCGGGGGTGAAGCCGGCCCTGGGTCCTGTGCAGCGCTAGGGTGGGGAGCCCGCGAAGCCCTGCAGGGGGAGCGCGGGGAGTCCAGCCTGAGCAGAGGAGAGCAGAGACGGGCTCACCGGGTACAGCGTGGTTCTGAGCTCCAGGTAGAGCACGTTGTCCTGGTAGAACTCCTCCAGGCCCCGGGAGATGTAGTCTCGGAACACCGGGGCATAGCTCACGAGGCCCCCGATCGCCACGAAGATGGTATTGAACTTGGCCCAGACCATGTCCTGGTTTGCATAAGTCGCATCGGGGTTCTCGGTCATCAGAGTGAAATTCCTCAGCAGGCTGTCAGGATACAAAGGGTGCGCAGAGCCTTGCTGCAGGCTGTCGCCTCGGGCCGGCCAGTAGGACTCCTGCCCAGGCTCCCTGACGGAGGCCCCTCCCTCACCCCCACCCCCACCCCCCGCCCCAGGACCTCCACGTGCTCCCCAGGAGACACCTGGCAGGACACTCCCACCACCCACGCTCTGCTGTCCCCCTTGGCCTCTTAGCCAGGCTGACCCCACTGAACGGACATCTCAGACTCAGCTCTCCTTGGAGGGTGCTGTGCACTGAATTGTGTCCCCCAAATTCATATGCTGGAGCCCTAACTCCCAATGTGACTGTGTTTGGAGATGAGGGCGTTCAGAAGGTAGCTAAGGTTAAATGAGGTCCTAAGGGTGGAGCCCTGACCCAGTAGGGCTGGTGTCCGAGACCCCAGGGGTCCACGCAAAGTGAGAAGGCGGCCGTCTGGCAGCCCAGGAGAGAGGCCTTGGAGCAACCTGGCCACACCTTGATCTCGGACTTCCAGCTTCCAGAACGCTGAGAAAGTACATTTGTATTCTTTAAGCGCCCCCGTCTGTGGTACTCCATCGTGGCAGCCCCAGCAAACTCAAGCCCGGGGTGCGATGGAAGTTAACTGTGAACTTGGCAGTACGGGACGCGGGTTACTTCCCTGATTCGCCGTTTACCAGCCGTGTGGCCTTGGGCAACCTCCTTAACATGCAGGCTGAGCTGCATTTTCTTATTCATCAAGGAAGTACCTCAGGAAAGCCCTGTGTAGATGGCTCTACGACTAGAATAGTTATGATGATATTCGTATACAAGTCTGTTAGGAAGCTGGCCATCATGTTTTCAGGCTCTTTCATCCATCCGGGGCCCTCTTGGCTCCGGCCTTACTGAGGGTCCAGACAAATCCCATTCGGTGCGGCAGCAGTGTCACTGGTCAAATCGGGTTTTTGTTTTTGTTTTTGTTTTTGCGGTACATGGGCCTCTCACTGTCGTGGCCTCTCCCGTCGCGGAGCACAGGCTCCAGACGCGCAGGCTCAGCGGCCACGGCTCACGGGCCCGGCCGCTCCGCGGCACGTGGGATCCTCCCGGACCGGGGCACGAAGCCGTGTCCCCTGCATCGCCAGGCGGACTCTCAACCACTGCGCCACCAGGGAAGCCCTCAAATCGGGTTTTAAACGTACCAGGAACTTGCTGCGGATGGGAAAGGTGTTGAATGCCTTGGTGAAGCAAAGGATCCCATAAAGTTAAGAGGAAAAGCCTCCTGAATTTTTTAACGCCGGGTGTTTCTAGAAGGGTCTGTCCTACGGGGACACCGCACACGCCAACCCCACCTGCGCAGGTGCGAGCCGGGTTCTTCCCGAGCCGCCACCCACCTGTGGTCAAACTCGGTGATATCCGGCAGCCCCCTTCGAAACTTCTCCAGCAAAACCCACTCGGGACATTCTGTTGTGTTCAGGGTGGGGGGAGTCGAGTGAGCAAATCTGAACTGCGGGGTCCCCCTCGGGGTGAGGCAGAAATAGCAGTGGGGCCTGTAGGTGACGTTCACCAGCCAGTCCATGCTGACGATGCTGAAGTCGTGGACGTGTAAGGCAGCCCCTGCAGGGAGAGGGGCGGCTGGGGTGAGGCGAGGGCAGCGGGGGCCGGACCCCGGGGCTCGGGGTCGAGAGCCCAGCAGAGGCGGACGAGAGGGCCGTGGCTTTCTATGGGGCCCCGTTCCTGGGGACACGGGGCCCTTTCCCTCTGCGGCGGCCTCGTCCCGGGGCGGCCCGGCCTCCTGGCTCCTTGACCCCGTCCCTCACCAGCAGGAGCCCTGGGTGGTCTCATCCCGGAGGCCGCAGGCGGGTTTGCAATCAGAAGGCTGGGCTGCATCTCTTGGCTTCCAGCTCCCATGGGGAGCCTGACCTCCAGATGAGTCCTCCGGGCCCAGCGCGGCGTGAGGGGCGTGAGAAGACCGCCCCGCCCGCCCCCGCCAGCCTGTCCGCCCAGGGTCCCTGAGTCCTCCATCCCGCTCCGCGTCACCCCACCCGCGGCCTGCCCACCTCCTGCTTCCCGTCGAGCCCCGCAGCCTCTGGCCTCCTTCAGACCCCACACCGGCTCGAGGCTCGGGGTTCACCCCCTCTGCCCTCCTGCTGTGTCTGAGCGCCTGGCCTGGACACTGGCCCCTCGGCGGGTGTCCCGCTGTGCGAGCTCTGGCGTGTCCCCTCTCTAAACAGGGAGGCTGCTTTCCCAACCTCACAGTTTTTACATTTTTTAAATCTCTATAATACTACCAAAAAAAGTATAGAAAGCTGGCAGCTGCAAGTTACGTGTTCAGGATCATGACTGTTCCACTGTCCACAGCGATGCGCTTATACAGTAGCGTCACCTGCAAATTGGCACTTGCCACCTACCTCTACAAGGATTAAATCAGGAGCCGCTGCAGCGGCTGACCTTCAACGCCCCCTGAAAGGAGTTCAGGGAGGAGATCAGGAATGAGGCCCTCTGTGCTCTGGGAAAAACTAACAGAGCAGGTCTTCAGATAGATACTTTCAGGAGCTGATTTTATGAGCCCTGTTCTTGCATCTCCTCCTATTTACAAAAACACTACGATCCTTCATGGTGACGTCTGCTCCTGGTGACCAGCTGTAACCTTCACGAGACTAGCAGAACCTTCTGCAAAAAATATGTGCTTCATTATATGTACTCCCCCTTCACCAAAATCACATCTCTACTGACCTTCCCCCTGCCTCTTTGGAGCAGTTTCTCAGAGCTACCTGAAATGCTGTCTCCCGGGCTACAGTCCTCATTTTGCCCCAAATAAAACCGAACTCCCAGCTCTCACGCTGTGCGTTTTTTTTCCAGTGAACAGTAGCAATGAAGTATTAGAAATGTGTTTATCCAGGACGCATCCTCTTCGCTAACTCAGCCTCTGGAAAGGCTAGAAGAACATATGCAGGGAGGGATAGCGTTCTTACAGGGGACGACCTCCAGCCCTGCCAGGGATGCCCGGTGATGTCCAAGCCCCCTCCCTGCCGCCTGTCTCAGGCCAAGTCCCCTCGGAGCCAGAGTTTTGGTTTCAGGGTGGACGGCGGCCACGTGGAGCCCCCGCCCCCAGTCCCCCAGCAAGGACTAGGGTCAGGGTCCTAGTGGAGTCTGGGTTCCATTCAGAACAAGAACCACCGGCTCTAATTTGGTACCTCCTATGTCCCCAGGACCCCAGAACCCTCCCCTCTAGACCCCTACCTTTCGGCATCTTCTTCAGGATGTTGAACACCGCACTTTTCTCAATGAGGCTCTTGGCTTGGAAGAAGTGCATGCTGGGTGGGATGCTCCCCGTCCTCAGGGCCTCCTGCATCTCAGCCTCCTTGAGGGCCCCGAGCCTCTGGTTGGCCAGCTCCTCCTCCTGCGTTAGCACCAGCTGCCCCCCGATCCGCATCATATTCTCTCTCATCAACAGCCGGTTTCGTGCCTCATCTCCGGATGTGGCGGAGCAGAAAGAAGACATGGCCACGGCCAGCAGCAGGACGGGCAGGGCTGGCCGCCCTGACACGGACATTGGGATGCCTGGAAGAGGAGATCGCTCTGCTGGAGACTTGGGCAGGGGGGAAGCTGAAGATTTTAGTGTTGAACCTGGACTGCCCTCCTCCCATCCTATAGTCAGGTGAGCAGGAGGCAGCACGTACACGACACTTCTCCTCCTCTGAGACCCCAGAGAAGAGATCTCTGGGTACAGACAAGGGGGGTTTCCCCACAGAAAAGTTCATCACGAGGCCTCCCAGACCAGGGCTCGTCCTCCGCGAGCCCTGCTCACATGCACAGGGAGACAGTGACATCGGATTTTTAGTGTTTCACTTTTAAATACAACCCGAGAGCAGAGGATCACGAGGCTTAGAAAGAAAGGCTCCAACATAACAACGGAACTTAAAAAATAACACAGAGAAGGAACTAGCACAGGAAACGAAAGAAAGTCCAGAGGAACCATAGTTAATATCTTTACAGAGATGAGAAAAGATATGTGTCCCTAAAACAGGAACAGGGCGGTGTGAAAAATAAACAAAACGAGCTTTCAGAAATTAAAAACATGAATGCTGAAATTTAAAACATTGACTAGCAACATTAAAAGATGGAACTGGGGCTTCCCTGGTGGCGCAGTGGTTGAGAGTCCGCCTGCCGACGCAGGGGACGCGGGTTCGTGCCCCGGTCCGGGAGGATCCCACGTGCCGCGGAGCGGCTGGGCCCGTGAGCCGTGGCCGCTGAGCCTGCGCGTCCGGAGCCTGTGCTCCGCAACGGGAGAAGCCACAGCAGTGAGAGGCCCGCGTACCGAAAATAAATAAATAAATAATAAATAAATAAATAAAAGATGGAACTGAAGAGAAGCTTTTAGAAAGTAGGACAGGGCTTCCCTGGTGGCGCAGCGGTTGAGAATCCGCCTGCCGATGCAGGAGACACGGGTTCGTGCCCTGGTCCGGGAAGATCCCACGTGCCGCGGAGCAGCTGGGCCCGTGAGCCATGGCCACTAGGCCTGCGCGTCCGGAGCCTGTGCTCCGCAATGGGAGAGGCCACAACAGTGAGAGGCCCGCATACCGCAAAAAAAAATAAAATAAAATAAAAAAAAATAAAAATAAAAATAAAAAAAAAATAGAAAGTAGGACAAAAATAGGAGAGAAGAATATTGGTTCAGGAAATCCAACACCCAAACAACAGACATTTCAGAAGGAAAAAGAAAAAATAGACGGGAGAAAAAAAGGAAATAAATACTCTAAGAAATTGTCCCAGAACTGAGACCTGCCCCCCCCTCCCCGCGTTGGCAAGACGCGCCCGGCACCCAGCGCACTCGACAGCGACATGTGTTCCAGACATTTCAGAATATTAGCATCAAAGACTCCGGGAGCTTCCAGGGAGCAGCTGAGCCAGGTCTCCAGCAAGCGGGGATTCCCTCCAGAAGGAAGGAACTGCCCCGGTTGGGTCTGCGGGCGGAGCCTGACCCGGGCTGGCTAATGGAACCACGTCTAGGAATCCTTTCTGCACACAGGAGAGTATGACACTTTCTACCAGAAAGAATCAAAACTGTAAAGGGGGAGACCCCAGGCCCAGCCCCAAACTGGCACATCTCACTTCACGACTGTGGGTCTGTTTCCTCACCTGCAGAAAAGGGTGAACTGGATGACGTCAGTGGTTCTCAAAGTGTGATACACGTGTCATCCCTGTTCAGGTGGACTAAAAAACTTAAAGCAGTTAATTTAAAGAAAAGTGTTACGTCAATAGAGGTACAGCAATACCACAAAAATGGAGAGTCTGGTCATCTGCATGGACACGTTGTCCAAGGTCCTTCCCGGGGATGGCTCTCAATTATTCTAGGTATTTATTAAATGGTTACACTGGACCCGCAGGGGGAGATTTTCAGAAGGAACCAGATGGTCATCCACTGGGACGGCAGTGTGGCAGGTCGGACCCCGACCCCGGGAGCTGGGCTTCCGGAGGACGCCTGCTGCTTCATCAGGTCCTAAAATCTCTCCTCGGGTGCCAGTGTTTGCCAAAGCTGCAATCTCCAGGCAGAGGGACAGCGCCGTGTGCCCCAGCCCCATCACGGAGCCATCTGGCCCCCCCAGCGACCTCCACCAAGGGCCCCGCCCCTTGTCCCCTCTCCCCATGACATTTAACAAGGGCCACCACCCCCAAACCTCCCACTCTGTCCTCTCCAAGGACCCCAGAGCATCTGTGTGCCCAGCCCCCAGGGGCTCCTCCCCGCCGGCCAGACCGAAGTGTGGCCGGTGCAGGTCAGGAGCAGCCAGCCGCGCGGGAGAAGGGGTCATCCTGTCCACACGCCCACTTCATGTCCTCCCTCCCTTTTAGGAGAAGGCGCGTAGGGGCTCCCGTGGTGGCACAGGAGTTAAGGGTCCGCCTGCCAATGCAGGGGACACAGGTTCGAGCCCTGGTCCGGGAAGATCCCACATGCCGTGGAGCAACGAAGCCCGTGCACCACAACTACTGAGCCTGCGCTCTAGAGCCCCTGGGCCACAACTACTGGGCCCGCGCACCACAACTATTGAAGCCCGCGCACCTAGAGCCCGTGCTCCACAACAAGAGAAGCCACCGCAATGAGAAGCCCGCGCACCGCAACAAAGAGTAGCCCCCACTCACCGCAACTAGAGAAAAGCCCGTGTGCAGCAATGAAGAACCAACACGGCCACAAATAAATAAAATAAAAAATAAATGAATTTCTAAAAAACAAAAGAAGGCACGTAAAAGCTCTACAAAAATAGCTTGTTTGCAGGCTAAGAAGAAAGGATCGGGGCATCTGTGAGCCCGAGTCATGCCCTGCCCCCACCCCACCCCCGGAGTCACCCCGGGGGCAGTGGCCCCGCCCAGGTGAGCCAGCAGTGCCCCCAGCCACCTACACGCCTTGGCCCCGGACCCGCCCAGGAGACCCCAGTTACCTCGGGGCAGCTCCAGAGACCGTGACCGTGGACTCTGTCCCCGCAGCGGCCGTTGGAAGCCCAGGCTCCCGGCCGTTTCACTTCCCCAGAGGGTTTCACTTCCCTGCAGCCCAGGGAGGGGGGCGGCCCGCGTGCGCATGTTCCCATGTGTGTGTGAGCATCCACGTGTGTGCCTGCGCGTTTCTGGAGGTCACACACACGCGTGTGGAGTCTGTGTGCGGGCGGGTTCTGCTCCTTTGTCCGGGCTGTGAGTCGCTGCGCACTGTGCCTTATGACCCGGCACGTAGCTCTGGACCACACGGACCACCGGGCGGCACTGAGACCCGCTCAGGAACTCTGGGAAGCGGTCTCCTCCTCTAAATGCAGGGTGAAGTGCGGGCCGGCCCACTGGACAGCAGGTAAACAAATAGGTACGATAGAAGGTAGATGTTGGGGACTTCTGCAATGGACCAGTGGCTAGGACTCGGCCCTGGCACTGCCCAAGGCCCATGTTCAATCCCTGGTCAGGGAGCGAAGATCCTACCAGCCGCACAGCGTGGCTAAAAAGAAACAAAAAGGTAGATGTTTTATGGAGAATCAGGGATGTCGGGGAAGGACAGTGGAGGATGGGGGGAGGGTAGCCGTCCGGGAGGGAGGACACAGCAGACACAGCGCTGATGCCTAGAGGCTTCAATCAGGCCCAGCTTCACACCAGCCTGGCCGTGCACGGCGGTGTGACCTCAGGCGTGTCATTCAAACGCTCCGCACTTCAGTTTCCTGGGCTGAAAGTGGAGCTCGTAGAAGCAGGGCCGCACACGGTGCTGCACGGGTCAGTGGGGAAGGCCTGCAAAGGCCCCCCCCCCCCCCCCCAGTGCCCGGCAAGTTCCCAGCAGTACGAACGTCACTGCCATTGGAGTAACTCTTGTGACTCAGCCCCAGGCCAACCTAATGGCGACACCGTGGCAGGCTGCCCCAGTGACCTGCGTCACACACACGGTCCACATGCTGGCCCTGCACCCCTCCCATCCCAGCCGTGCCCCACTCCTGCAGTGCCTTCTGCCCCAATCTTCTTAACCACTGTGCCACCAGGGAAGCCCTCAAAATTAATTTTTAAAAGTCAGAAGAATCAGGGACTTCCCTGGCGGTCCAGTGGTTAGGACTCTGTGCTTCCACTGCAGGGGGCACGGGTTTGATCCCTGGTCGGGGAACTGAGATCCCGCATGCAGCATGGCACAGCCAAAAAAAAAAAAAAAAAAAAAAAAGCTAAGAGGAATCAAACGCAAAAAGCAAGTAGTACAGAAAAACAACATTGGGCTTCCCTGGTGGTGCAGTGGTTAAGAGTCTGCCTGCCAACGCAGGGGACATGGGTTTGATCCCTGGTCCGGGAAGATCCCACATGCCTTGGAGCAACTAAGCCTGTGTGTCAAAACTACTGAGCCTGTGCTCTACAGCCTGCGAGCCACAACTACTGAAGCCTGCACGCCTGGAGCCCGTGCTCCGCCACAAGAGAAGCCACCACAGTGAGAAGCCCCCGCGCAGAAACGAAGACAAATGCAGCCAAAAGTAAATAATAAATAAATAAATTAATTAATTAATAAACAAACAACAACAACATTGATTAAAGCAGAAGGTAAGAGGGCAGACCACCAACCTTGAACAAAAATCATCTGAAGATTTTAAAAATACCAGATCAAAGTTAAAGATAAACCTTGTCTTTTCAAAAGCTTTGGTTAAAAGTAGGAGCTAATTTTCACATCTCAAAAGCTCGGCTCTGGGGCCTGCACTGGCCGGGGTGGCGTCCAGGTGCTGTGCTTCGGAATCTACCTGGGCGGGGGGAGCAGGGGACCCAGGTGGACTCGGCGGACACAGAGGGGCCGGCCAGGCGCACATTCCCGACACAGAGTCAGAAACGAGGAGGCGCGGCGCGGTCAGAGTCCAGAGGCCAAGCAGAGGCTGTGCAGAGCAGCAGGTCCAGGACGGCGGTGCAGGCCAGCCTCTCGGGCTCTTGCAGCTACGGCCACCTCTGAGGTCGCTCAGCCTCCAGGATGCGGCACGGCCCAGCAGAGGAGGTGAGGCCTGTGATGACAGCTCCAGCAGGACAGCGCGGGGAGGCCGTTCCAACCACAGCTGTGCCAGTGCAGGCACCGTAAGATGTAGAGTAGGATGCCGGCCCCACACGTTCCTGAAGACCGCCGTCAGAAGCCGAACTGGGCTTCTGCTCAAATCAGAATCTCCAGAAAAGGGAACCAAAGCACGCTTCTGGCACCTGCACGGAATGAAGCCTGAAGGGACAGCTGGGTCATGACCTCTGCCAACTTAAAAAAAAAAACCCACAACGTGCGAGTTGTGAATTGTTTTATTTGGGGCAAAATGAGGACTATAGGCCAGGAGACAGCATCTCGGATAGCTCTGAGAAACTGCTCCAAAGAGGCAGCGGGAAAGTCAGTACATATGTGATTTTGGTGAAGGGGGGGTCCGTACAAACCAGCACGTATTTTTGCAGAAGTTTCTGCTAGTCACGTGGAGCAGACGTCACCATGAAGGGTGTCAGTGCTCTTCTAGACATGAGGAGATGCAAGAATTGGGCTCATAAAATCTTCCGAAAACATCTAACTACCTGAAGACCTGCTCGGCCAGTTTTTCCCAGAGCACAGAGGGCCTCATTCCCGATCTCCGCCCTGAACTCCTTTCAGGGGGCGTTGAAGGTCAGCAGCTGCGGCGGCTCCTGATTTAATCCTTGTAGAGGTAGATGGCGAGTGCCAATTTGCAGGTGACGCCCCCAAATCGGAGACAGGAGAGCTTGTCGGGATTCAGGCTGGTCTCCGGCTGCACAAATATGTGAGAGGTATTTTCATTAAAACTTCTTTTTCCCCAGTACAGCGAGTTATATGCTGTTGCTATATTCAACGCACAGCAGTATATATAGGTTGAGGTTTTTTTTTTTTTTTTTTTTTTTTGCGGTATGCGGGCCCCTCACTGCTGTGGCCTCTCCCGCTGCGGAGCACAGGCTCCGGACGCACAGGCCCAGCGGCCACGGCTCACGGGCCCAGCCGCTCCGCGGCACGCGGGATCCTCCCGGACCGGGGCACGAACCCGCGTCTCCTGCATCGGCAGGCGGACTCCCAACCACTGCGCCACCAGGGAAGCCCTAGGTTGAGGTTTTAATGTGATGGATACACCATTTTTATAGATGATAATAAGGTCTCTGACCACCAGAGTTAAGAAAATGGATATAATAATAGGTAAAGCTTATTGAGAATTATACATACTCACTCACTGAATCCTTGCAGCCCCCTCGACAGGTGGGTAAGCACACAGAGCACCTGGAGACTGGGCAACCTGCCCGGTCACACGGACCTGCCCCAGGCAGGGTCACCTGTCGCATCCCTGGCAGCAAGGCAGCAGGTCTGCAGGCGTCCGGGCGGCTTCCCCCAGCACAGGTGGGACATCGGACAGAAAAGATCAGGCACAAGACGAATTTTCCAGATACAGGAGCTTGCGTTTTTAACAACTAAAGTATTCTCAGGAAGAACTGCTGTGCGGTATTGAAAAACATCTGAACACCCCTCAGCCTTAATGACTTTATCTGCAAACAGGGGCAGTAACAACAGGTGCCCCGCCACTAAGCTTTCTACCAAATCAGTTTGTGTGTTTGTGAAACGACACAGGTGGAAATATTTTTAAAACTGTAGAGTAACTGCAGTTACGCAGGGGAAGTAACGTTCCTTGTGCACAAGTCCTTCTAAAGTATGTTTTTTCCTGGCTTTGTGGAATGTACCGAACGTCATCTGACCCTTTACGCCGTGTCAGGGTCACACTCAGGAGCCTTTATTTTACCCTCATGTAGCTGCTGGGCCACCACACCGAGGTGTGTCCACGATCGGCCCCATTCTCGGTGGCTCTGCCCCTACACACGCTTTATATCAATATGACTCTCTGTCCCTCCCCGTGCAGTCAACCTGCTCCTTTTTTCTTTTTCTTTTAGGCTGTGTCGCACGGCTTGCAGAATCTCAGTTCCTTGACCAAGGACTGAACCCAGGCCGGGGCAGTGAAAGCGCTGAATCCTAACCACTAGGCCGCCAGGTAACTCTCCCACCTGCTCCTTCTGGAGGGTCTTTTCTCTAAACTCTCCCCTCTGAAGTGTCCCTTCTTGTTGGCTGTGGACTGAGGGACCAGGTGACCAAAACTACAAGGCGTGTGGGTCCCCAGCGAGAGCTTGGAGAATCCTCCAAGCTGGCCACCTTCCTAACTGCACGGACTGATTTCCAGGAACGAAGGCGGACTGAGCCCAGGAATTAACCTCAGCTCCCCTCCAAAAACCCCACTAAATGACAGTGGAAGAGGTGTTGTTTTTGCAAAGCGTAGATCCACAAGGATGAAGAAAACAGGAGTGGAGAAAAGAGCAAAATATTTTTGGAACAAGTGCTAATAATTTGGAAGTCTCAAAAAAGCGGAATCTTCAACCAGCAGTGAGGAAGGCTAGCGACCTCGCTGCTGAGAGCGGGAGGGGAGGTGGGTCCCAAACAGGAGGGGAATGCCGGAAGGGTCCAAAGCTTTTCAAAGAGAAACAGCCAGGCAAGCTACACCGGTTAAAAACAAAAACACACCAAAAAATCGAGAGCCACAGACATCCTTCCCGCTATCCGTCCTGCAGAGCACTACAGGTTTGTTTTCGGAGAAGGCAGCGGTTTCCGGCCTCGTTAAGGATGGGGCACCCCACTAAAATGAGGGCATCGTTGAAATTTTGCATGTTGAGCTCTGAGTCTTCCGAGCTTTTCCCCCCGTTTGTCTCCCAGACATCAGTAACCAGCTCATGCCCTCAGCCTAGAAAACCAAAGCCCCAAGACCCCGGCAGCGGTTTGCCAGACGGCTGCACAGCAGCGGGTGTGAACAGCAACCTGCCCCTGTGAGCACCAGCCTGAGGGCCGGGGCTGGATTCCGTTCCCGTCCACCTGCCGTGGGCACTGAGCGTCCCTCAGCCTGTCCTCCCGCCTGCGGGTGCCACAGCTCACTCTAGACAAGCCCCACACTTGACCTTTACACTCTCCCGTAATGCTTTTGTTCCAGTCTCATTTTCCTTTTCCTATTTTTTTTTGGCCGGGGCGGGGGGAGCTTTTCCCTTATTACACCTGTCCTACCTGCAGGGCTGCTCTGTGTGGTCCCTCGCTCTGGCTGGTACAGGGGTTCATCACCAATCATGCCACCCTCGGTGGGGGTTCCGAGTCCAAAGACGAGAAGCGGCCTCTGGTGAGACCGCACGGTTTGGGTGGTGCGGTCTCTGCAGACGTGGGGACCCGAGCCTCCCGGGGCTGGAGGACTCATCACCGTCAGCCAACAGCGTGTCAGGGGCCCGCCGCTCCCCTGGGCTGTCCCCCGGCAGCAGGAGAGGGAAAGGGCTGCTCCCTGGACGCCGAGGCCTCCCGGGCAGGGCGCCTCTCACCGAGCATATTCCACTTTGGCCCGTGAAGCTCTTCCAGCATTTTCTCCTCTCTGGGGGAGAGACTTTCATAAAAGAAAGCAGATCCCGTCACTTTCGTTCTAAAAACCCTCCAGAAGTCCCCGTGGGGCCTCACCAGCCTTACCAGCCACCCACGGTCTCCAGAGAGACTTCCTGAATTCCAGGCTGTGTCCCTGTCCGGCCACGCTTGCCCCGACCTCAGACCTTGGCGCCCATTCCCTGGGCCTGAGAGGTGTCCTCTCCCCTCCAGGCCAACTCCCACTTTCTTATCTCAGCTAGGGCTCCTTTAACTCTCAGAGGTCGTGACTCCTGCCCCAGGACAGAGACCAGGTCAGGGGCCCCTCCAGTGCTCAGCCCCCTGTTTTAGGGCACGCTCACTACGTTGAAACGTCCCGGGGACTTTCTCTGCAAGAAGGATGCATCTCCTTTGTGGGCAGAGACCGTCTACAGGGCCCTGTGCCCCTTGCACTGAACCCCCGTCCACACCTGCCCAGCGGACAGTGGCTGGTGAGTGGGTGAAGGAAGCGTGGGGTTTGCTCAGCTCTTCCGGGAGGTTCAGACCCTGCACGGACAGGGCTTCGTTTCCCTGACTTCCGCAGGTCTTTTATCCTCGAAGTGCATCTCCAGCCCCGTCCTCCGTCTCTACCTTCTCTTTGATTCCCAAGCTCCATCCACAGCCTGCCAGCCTCTGACTCTCTAGGAGGATCAGGGGAGAGTCTGAGCCCGGAGAGAGGAGACCTAGAGCAGGAGGAGGGGGCAGGGGAGCCCCGTTTGTGCGCTGCCCTTTACCCACAAAGGCTGCCAGCATGCGCAAGACCTGTCCTTGCCCCTGTTGTCTAAGATGCTGCAACAGAGGCCTCAGGGTTCAATGCCCAGCCCAGGTGGTCCGTTCTGCAGCCTCCAAGAGGCGGGACCAGGTGGAAACAGCCCCGGTGGCCTTTACCCTGAGCTCTCCGCTTGCGAGGCGAACCGTGTCCTGTAGTTGGGCGAGCCTTTCACCCTGCTTGACAGATGAGAAACCTGGAATTCAGAGACGTTCATAAACTCTGTCCAGGTCACGCGGCAAGCGGCTGAGCCTGGAGGTACCGTCCTCCCTGCCCTTCGCTGAAGCCCCTGGGGGAGCCCGCAGGTGTGGGGACACAGACAAAGCACCGGAAGGATGACCAGCGGGGCGGAGGCTCTGGGCAAGGACTACTTACGCACCGGGAGGCCACGAACGCACCGCACCCCTCTTAGGCTCCCTCATTATTCCACGGAGCAGACGGGCCTCACCTCCTCCGTGCTGGACGCGTCCAGCCCTCCCGTCCACGCAGACCTCAGACAGCCCTGCTGAGGCCAGCCCTGCCTTCCAGTTCAGAGCCGTGACAGCACGCGGGGTCCTCTAAGCCCCACCCCAGACCGCTTAAATCTGCTTCCCTGGCCTTGGGACTTGGGTGCCCGTATTTTTTTTTAAGCTTCCCTAGGGGTTCTCTAGCACAGCCAAGGCTGAGAACCACTGCATTTCGGGAGATGGGTCCACGTGGAAAAGTTAAATAGTAGTTCACAGCATTATGGGCACAGATTTAAAAGGCTCAAATTCTTGGGGACTCAGGGAGGGGAGCTGGCGGCTGCCTCGTAAAGGAGGTGAGCTTGGGCGTCAGAGGAGGGGCCTGCGCGGCCCTGGGGCCCTGGGCCCCCAGACTTCATCTCCCGGCGGTGGTGCCGGGCTGGAGGTCAGCGGGGAAGTCAGGCCGTCCAGCAGAGACGTTGACTTCAGGGCTTATTTAAAAGGCGCCTGGTGGTTGTTGAAGCAGAAAGGAGTGACAGCAGTGGGGAGAGAATGGGAGGGGCAGGGAGTCCCCCTCCTCCGCCCCCAACGCTCCATCCTCCTCCCCCATCTCCAGAGCTGGCGCTTTCACCCCTAGCCTTGGGGATACGGTGCTGCGGGGACCCGCACTCAGAGGCCAGTGCCGGCTCCTTTGCTCCCAGAGGAGCTCCTCTGCAGCCCCCCCTAAGCGGAGGCACCGGCCAGGCCTGGCTGGCCCACGCTGTGTGAGGGGCCTCTGTCCTGACGCCCACAGCCTCTCCTGACTCCGCCCCAAAGTTTCAAAGACAGAACCTGAGGTCCGCAGCAGGAACACCATCTGTCGGGCAGTGGCACAGGGGAAGTTCCCAGCTGAGACGAGATTGCTCGAGGCCGGTTCAAGTGCAGGAGGGCAGAGAAGGGGAACATGGCTGTCTCTGCCTCAAAACAAAACGCAGACAGGGCTTAGGACAAATCCACAAGGATGCCTGACTTCCCAGACCTACCAAAGAGCCCGAAATGTCGGCCAGCCTCTCGGTCAGCCTGGGGACGAGGTGGGCTCCGGATCGGGGCGTGGGGGGCGTGTGGGCTTGTGCGGCCTGCCTGCCCCGCCCTGGCCACCCCCTACCGGCCGAGTACCTGCATTAGCATCTGGAATTGTTCCATATGCCAGAGCCAGAGCCAGCGCCGGGCAACGCTGCTTTTCCCCCACCGCAGATGGAGAGGTGTGGGGTGACTCTACCCCCCTAACACGGAACCTGGCGAGGTCTGTGTTAAAATGCAAATGCAGGGGTCTTAAATATTTTTAAGGTTGGAATACCAGAAACAGATTGTCCCGGGGGCCGCAAGGATTACCTTTTAAATGCAAATGAAACTAAGGAATCTTTAAGTGAGGTTATTGTCACGGTGATGAGCTGAGGGCTGGGGCCAAGGGACTGACTGGGTGGGCCAGCGTCTTATTAAAACAACAACAACTAGAAAAAGACCGAAAGGGGACGCAGGAGCCCAGGAGAGGTGATAAAAAGTTCCCGGGGGAAGCCAGGGTGTTGACCGAGGTCCGGATTCCTGGGGTCTGTGACTCAGGGTGACAAGGAGGACATTGATTCCACCAGAAAACCCGGGGTCTTCTGGCACAGAAACGGGCCCAGACTTGCTAGCTCGACCGAGTACGGGAACTGGAATCGAGCGGGGGCAGCGGGGGAGCCCTCCCCGCCAGAGACCCCTGCCCACACCCCCCTCCTGCACACACAGACGAGCTCGACGTGCGGGATTGACTTTGATGTCCCCCCTCCTCGGTACGCGGATGAGCTCGACGTGCGGGCTCGAGGTTGGTGCCCGCAGGGTCCGGCCGCCTGCACGCTCGCTGGCGAAGCGATGATGTCGATCCTCTGCCTCCGGTTTCCTTGTGCTCACCCGTTTCCCTCAGCAAACTCTTCGCTGCTCGGTGCCCAGCTCTGTGCTGGGGGCCGTCCTGCCCCCAGGAAGTGTGCGCCGTCCGTAGGGAGACACAGGCGTGGACGCATTTAGCGTCTGGAGGCATGGAACAGTGTAGGGGGGGAGACAAGGCAGGGTCTACCGCAAGTGACAATTTAAATGAGACCTGGGGGGCGGGCCGACGTGGCGGAGGCGGGAGAGGCGCCCCCCAAGGCGGGATGTGCGCGGAGGGCCTGGACGGAGAGCGAGGAAGGGAGGGAGGATGGACGGGGAGTAGAGGGAGCCGGGCCGAGACGGGACGTGGCCCTGCCCAGGTGCTGGGCCCGCGGGCGCTCGCTCCGTGGAGCTGAGATGGGCCGGCTCGTCCCGGGCCCGGCCCTGTCGTCGCCCCTGCCCCGCACCGGCTGGGAGCAGCCCTCGGCCTCCCCGGGGACACCTGCAGGAAGCGCGGTGCCCCCCGCCCCGGGCGTCCCCACTGGGGACGGGAGAGTTGTGTCACCAGAGGGTCTGGAGGAAGGGGCAGAGCCTGGAGCCTGCAAGGGACTTGGCTCTCTTCTGTGTGATGAGGCCGACGCCCGAGGCCGGGGGTGGGGGGGGGAGCAGGAAGGGTCCCAGGCCAGAGGCCAGTGTGGGCTCCCTGCTGGGGGCTGAGAGGCCATTTTAGTGCCGAGGAATCCGGACAACTGGAGCAAAGTCGGAGGGAACACGAGAAGGGGGGCTGGTCAGGATCGGCGTGGGCAAGTGACCCTTAGGGTGAGAGAGGGCACGTGACCCGCTCAGGGGACAGCGGGGACTGCGGCTGAGCTGGGGTTTCCTTCTGGGGCCGGGGACCAGGCGGCAGCTCACACCACCACGGGGTGCGCGGCCTGGTGGGCCAGGGGCTGGGCAGGAGGTCGAGGTCCTGTGGAAAAGCCAAGAACGCTTTCGGGGGCGTTGAGACCGTGTCCCGGTCCAGCCATGACTCAGCTGCACAGATTCCAGCTGAAGCCTCCGTTCCTGGGAGAGACTGTCACTGAGCCTGCTGGTCAGTAGCCTTAGGGACGTTACCCCCGGAGAGGAATCAGTGGCCACAGGCAGGAGGCGGCACCATGTGAAGCGGGTCACTGATGGCCGTGGTCACGCGGCCGATTATTGGACGAGACCACAGGCCATCAACAGAGACAGGCCAATGACAGGCTGTGCTTTATCGAGACAGGAAGACCTTTCTCTGTGCAGACTTCATTTAAGTTGAAAGAAAAAAACAGGGTGCAGAGGTAGGTACTGGGCCGCCCCAGTATAAGAAAGGAAGAAGAAAGAACAGTACGTACTCGTGACTGTTTGCAAAAAGCACCCCTGGGAGCATGCCACGGAAGCTGGTGGCTGTGATTAGCGACAGGCCGGCATGGGATCGGGTGCGAGGGACGGGGCTCGGGGGCAGACTTTTTTCTGGAGACATTCCCACGCTATAGCAGAGGGGGCTCTGCAGATGTCATTAAGGTCACCGCAGGCCGCGTGTCCTCGGAAGCACGGTCCTGCAGTTACGGGCCTGCCTAGAAAACGCTATTCCAGATTTCGAACAAGTCTGCCTCGCGAGCCAAGGTTGCCTGTGACGATTACTGGAGAATGTTGTTAAAAACCCGAAAGGCGTTTGTGTGCTCAGTCCAGATCCTATGGGGGTGGGCGAAGCTCGGCAAGCGTGACTCACCGCTGATCCTGGAAGTAGGAGCGCACGTGCGCACACGGCCCTCCCAGGTGCCTGGAGGAGGAAGACGAAGAGCAGCCACACAGAGGCACGGGACGGCGCTCTGGGGGTAAATCGGGGAGGCAGCTCACCCAGGGCCCGCGGCCCAGGCCTCTGCCGGGTCTCGTGAACAAACAGACTCCTGCCCAAATGGCCTGACCCGCCTCTGCTGTTAGCTGCCTTTTGGTCTCTCCTGGTTGTGTCTCCCCATCTTTCCCCAGGAATTGTTCAGACTCACGTCTCCGTGGCGCACCCTGGGGTCCGTGGCCGGCTCCCAGTCCCCGTGGCCCGCCCCCGTCTCCGTGGCCCGCCCCCCGTCTCCGTGGCCCGCCCCCGTCCCCGCGGCACCACCCCCCCTCGCCCCCCGTCTCCGCGGCACAGCTTCCTGTCTGTGGCGCTGGCCCGGCTGAGGGTGGTGAGGTGACAGCTTAGCTAGATGGCGTGGGTGGCTGCCTGGTGCCGTCCACCTGTTCGGAGACCTGGGCCCTGGGAGGGCGTTCCTAGGAGCCCCCTCAGCCATAGTGCACCGCCCCACGATGTGAGGTGACCCTCGGTGGCACTTTGATGTGATCTGGGGGCCGAGCGTGATGGAGTGGGAGGGGCGTGGGAGGCCCGGACTCTGGGGAGGTCCTGGTTGAGACACACACCCTTTTTTCCGTCTGCAGGAAGCATAAGAAGGAGTAAACCCAAGACACAGCTGGGCTACAGCCCCTCAGGGAACTCCACCGGTGGGCACGTGACACCCACAGGGGGTTTCCAGAAGCTGGGGCACTGAATCTGTGGTAGGAGACACTTCCTTCTGGGATCTCGGCTTCTCTCCCTGTATGAGCTTGCTGGCACTGCCATAGGGGATACCACAGACAGCGGCTTAAACAACAGAAATGTGTTCTCTCCCAGTTCTGGAGGCTCAAAGGCCAAGATCAAGGTGTCCGCAGTTTGGTTCCTCCTGAGGCCTCCCTCCTTGGCTAGCAGATGGTCTTCTTGCTCTGTCCTCACATGGCCCCTGGTCTCCCTGTGTGTCCAGATTTCCTCCTCTTGTAAAAGGGCACCAGGCAGACTGGATCAGGACCCACCCTGAGAGCCTCATCTACCCTTAATCCCCTCTGTAAAGTCTCCACGTACAGTCTCATTCTCAGGTCCCGGGGTTAGAGCTTCAACATTCGAATCTGGGGACATGATTCGGCCTGTAACACTATCTGGAATTCAAACACCAAACCGTTTCACCAGCTGAGGGAAGCGCCTGGGGCGAGAAGGCAGAGGTGTGTCGGTCGAGTGTGCGGTGAAGCACCCCCGGGACTTTGGGGAGGGGCTGTCTTGTCCTCTGTTAACAGGAAAGGGTCCCCCTCCACGTGGTGAAGCCAGGGCCCCGCAGCAGGGCAGAGGTGGCCGGTCTGAGCAGGAAGAGGTTCCTGGCGATGGAGGGTCCCACACCCTGGAGCCCAGGCCTGAGGGAGCTCGTGACTCTTGCTGGGGGGCTGGACAAACCCCTATAAGACAACAGGAACCTCCAGGCCCTGTGTAGCTGGGTTCTATTGCAGCTGGATTTCAGAAGGAGGAGGGTCCGTGAGGCTGGGGCTGAAGTTCCCAGGGCTCTTGGGCCACTGCTCCTGCCACAGATCTTTCTGTCCAAAACAGTGAAAGCCAGTCAGAAAGCCTCAGTCGCGCGGATGCTCAAGATCTCAGAGATTCATTTCAACTTCCTAAAATCTCCAGACAACCGTGGGGTTTGCTCTGCTCCCTAAGCCCCCCTGCCCAACACACCAGGTGTGAACTGACACTTTCCACCCCTGAGGGTGGATAAGAAAACCTCCGCCCGCAGTCTGCAGGCACCCCTGAGCTCACCCCTGCTGCCCGCCGCAGCCTAGCCCCCGGGAGCCCGACTGCTGGTGGTAAAGCCAGCTCGCTCAGGGGCTCCTTCCTGGCCGCTCTGGCCTCGGGCAACGGGATGTGGGCAAAGGGGAAGGAGGAGCCTGTAGAACTGGGGAAGGACAGACGGAATCAGAGAGACAGGATGAGAGCACGCCGGGCTGAGGACCGGGCGGATGGTCTGACGCCCACTTCTCTCGGCCCTGCGTTTTCAGGCCCGGGGATCCGGCCCGGCCCGGCACCCCCGGCCCCCCTCAGCTCTGTGTGCCCCACTCCACGCTGCCCTCCGGGAGGCCGCCGTGTTCACCGCAGGCGCGCGGCCCCTCCTGGGCTCCCGGGTTTGCGGTGGGCCCCTCGCCCCGGGCTGGGGCCTCCTTCTCTGCACCCGTTGAGTCTAGGGCAGCGGCCTGGCCCTGGAGGTGGCCAAGGCGCCTCCATTTCAGGTGATGCCTCGGGAATATCTTTAAGGCCCGCCTGAAGCAAGCAAATTAGAATTCACCTTTGCTGAGCATGATAAGTGGGGCTCCCAGGGCCCTGGTAGGGGCCGGGCCGCTGGGTGGAGCGGAGATCCTCAGGGTCAAGTCAGACCGGGGACGGGGGTGCAGGCGTCCCAGGCCTGGCAATCCCGAGGGCCGTGCCCTCTGCTGGCAGCCAGGGGCGAGGCCGTGAGGTCACAGCCTCCGCATGCAACGTCCCCTGGGTCTCCGACTGGGGCTCTAGGGGCACCCGCAGCTCCGCAGAAGCCGTTTCAGCAGGAATCTGGCTTTAACAGGAACAGAGGATGTCCATCAACCCTCCTTGAGTTTCTAAGGAAAAGGAGCCCAAATCTGAGTTTCACAGGAACCGCGACTTCAGCTCATGCCCCCCCTCGGCGCCCTGTGGACCCCTGGGGTGCGGGGGACACCCCTTCCTCTGGCGCCCTGGAGCTTAGTGATGGAGCTCCCACCCAATGGCGGGCGGAGGAAGGGGCCCCCACTGCTCAGGCGCCCTTGGTGGCGGGACCTCCCAGTGATAACTGTATAATCCCCCACGGGTTTCACTGTGCCAGAGGCCGTCCGTGTATCATCTCATTTAACCCTCTAAGAGCTAGTGCTGCCATTTCCATCGCAGAGATGAGGAGACTAAGATAACTGGCCCAGAGGGTGAACTCGCCCAAGGTCACAGCGCGGGTCAAAGAAAGGGGCAGTGAACCCAGGTGAGGTAACCACTAGGCTGTCCTGCCGCCCCCCCCTCCATGGGCGTCAGCTCTGAGGAGCTGGTGATCACCAGCAACATCGACCTTAGCTGCCAGGGAAGGCCGTCCAAGGCAGGCGGGTGCAAGCCTGAAACCAGGACAGGAAAGGCCTTGGGAAGAATATTCTAGTCCACAGGCAGCAGACCTATAGCCTGCAGGCCAAATCTTTTTCATACTTTATGGAGGCATATTGACGTATCATATAATTCATCCATTTCAACTGTACAATTCAATGATTTTTTAGTAAATTTAGAAGTCAGGTTGTGCAATAATTACCATAAATACATTTGAGAACACCTCCATCACCCCAGTAACATTTCCCAAGCCCGTTTACCTGCAGGTCAAAATCTGACCCACAGATGTTGTATTTGGTCCACCATATTTTATTTTATTTTATTTTTTATTTATTTTTTTTTTTAAATTTATTTTATTTTTTATTTTTTATTTTTTAATTTATTTATTTATTTATTTATTTATTTTTTAACATCTTTATTGGAGTATAATTGTTTTACAATAGTGTGTTAGTTTTCCCTCTACAACAAACTAAATCAGTTATACATACACACATGCTCCCACATCTCCTCCCTCTTGCATCACCCTCTCTCCCACCCTCCCTATCCCACCCCCCCAGGCGGTCACAAAGCACAGAGGTGGGTCCACCATATTTTAGATATATATTTTCTAAATTTGCTAGGTTTTTAAAATGAGACCATTTCATGTAACATTTTTATTATTATTATTTTTTAATTAATTTATTTTTTTTGTGGTACGCAGGCCTCTCACTGTTGTGGCCTCTCCCGTTGTGGAGCGCAGGCTCAGTAGCTGTGGCTCACGGGCCCAGCTGCTCCGCGGCATGTGGCATCTTCCCGGACCGGGGCACGGACCCGCGTCCCCTGCAACGGCAGGCGGGCTCTCAACCACTGCGCCACCGGAGAAGCCCTCCTGTAACATTTTTAAATTTTGACTTCCCTTGAAAGATCAGAAGATCGGGCAAACCTGGGCCCTCCTTCATGCACGGCAAAACCAGCTGCCCCTCTCAGACAGGCCTGTCCCCCCAGTTCCTCACGAAATCCGTGAGGGGCCCAGGAGGGGCCCGGACCACAGCCCAGCACCTGGCTTCGTCCTCGCGGCAGACGGCACAGCCGTTGTGGCCTCTCTGTTGTCACAGAATCAGTCCCTGCTTTTCACCAAAGAGGAGCTGATCTTTTCACTTGGGCTACCTTCTCCGAAAGCAAAGCCACTTCACAGGGTTTGTCCCTTCTCTTGCTCTCTTTGGGGTTCGCTGTCTGCACACGGGGGGTCTTTGTTGAAGCTTGCTTCTCTCCCCGGGGACCTTGTGACAGTGGCTCAGAGGATGACTCTCTTTAGTTACCACCGTAGACCTTGCTGGCTGTCCGTCAACTCCTGCTTTGCTCGTTTTGTTTTGTTCAGAATGTAATACTTTCAGGGGAGGTGGGCCCAGCTCTGAAAGGTGAGATGCGATTGGTTGGAGCCACGCGGGGGGGCGGGGCACGCATCTTCTTGGATATTGATTGGCTTGGAACAGGTGTGTGGCCTGCTCTGGGGGGCGGGCACTGACTTTGGCTGGGGCTCTTGGAGCAGACCCCTCCCCCCTTTGCCATCTTTGCTTATTGTCACAATGGTGTGTAACACTGGGCGCTGCAGCAGCCACCTTGGGGTCATGAGAACCACAGGGAAGCTGGGACAGAGCCCTGAGGGTGTTGAGCTGCCCGCCCATCCAGACGCCTCCTTCTGGACTTCTTGTCGTGAGATTAGATGCCCCATTGCTTAGGCCACTCCTAGTTACGTGTCCTGTTATTTGAGACCAAAATCATCTCGACTGGAGTGTAACATTCTCATCCCGAGTGTGTGACCAACACCAGGACACCTCCAGCTCCCACCATTTGCTCAATTCATTACCCATATTCTGGGGTGGGTTTCTCATGTAGAAAGCTACACTCAACCAGTTTATGTTTGAATGTTTGTTTTTAAATCTCAAGAGATGAATCTTCCTTCATCTTAACTCCAGAGTTTGTGTGTAAGTGATAAGCCCGAAAACCTGGATTACAGAGGGCTGAGGGGTTCACCAAGGACTCAAACAGCACACGCACGGGACAGCAGGTGTCGCCCCGCCAGCAACTCACAGGCATACAGGGCCGCTGGCCCTGAGGACGTGTGACACGGCTTTGTGCGCCGCCAGCCTCCACCCACCGGCTTCTCCTCCTAATTAGAGAATTAAGAGTCCCTGATGCCCCGGAAAGCTCTAGCTGCTCCAGGCCTCACCTCCCCCAACACCTGGGGGAAAAGGGGGCAGCCCCTCGCACTGGCCCCGGCCCCTTGCTGTGCACACAGCTCTCCCCACACACGAGCTCCCATCTGCTGGGCACCCCCGTGTGCCCGTGTCTCTGTCCATTGGTGCTAATCCCTGAAACTCCTCTGTTAAGTAGGATGATTATGGCGCCCATTACACGGACAGGGAAACTAAGGCTCAAGGAGTTTGAGTGAGTTGCCCAAGACCAAAGAGCTGAGAACCTGCAGTGCTGGGTCTGCCTGTCTCTGCTTGAGCCCTTCTTTGTGCCACTGCACTCAGATCCCAACCAGCTCCCGGGAGGGGCCTTGGGCCGGAGCTCAGGGATCTCTGGACAGCTACCTTCTGGCAACGGGACCTTTGCACCAGAGCCCCAAGCTTGAGCTCCTCTGAGGCTGCTCTTAGAGCTCCTCTTGGTAAAGGAAGAGCCTCCTGCCTTGGCACACGTGCTGAGATTTATCATAGGGGCTGCCGAGGGAAGGCCAGGCTGCTCCCAGCCCACGTCCGCCTGCTTCTCGCCTGTCCAGCCCCCTCCCTGGAGACACCCCCCATGACACCCTCGTTAGTAATAGAACCAGAGGCAGCACCTAGTACGTGCTCTTGCCAAGAAGCTTTCATCAGAAGCCAGTCAGGCCTCTGAGGTCTTAACTTTCAGTTTTAAAATATACAGATAGGGGCTTCGCTGGTGGCGCAGTGGTTGAGAGTCCGCCCGCCGGTGCAGGGGACACGGGTTCGAGCCCTGGTCCGGGAGGATCCCACGTGCCGCGGAGCAACTAGGCCCGTGAGCCGTGGCCGCTGAGCCTGCGCGCCTGGAGCCTGTGCTCTGCAACGAGAGAGGCCGCGACAGTGAGAGGCCCGCGCACTGCAGATAAAGGAACAAGTAAAATAGCACAATGGGGGCATAATTAGATTCACAGTATGGATTTTTAAAATTAATTTTTATTGAAGTACAGTTGCTTTACAATCTTGTGTTAGTTTCTGCTGTACAGCAAAGTGAAACAGCTCTACATGTACGTATATCCCTTCTTTCTTGGACTTCCTTCCCATTTAGGTCACCACAGAGCACTGACCAGAGTTCCCTGTGTTGTCTCCCAATTTATCCCACGCCCCTACACACTCACAACATGGGATGTTATACAAGGTAACTTATCTGTCTCTTCAAGAGTCAAAGACACAGTAAAAGGAGACACGATTGTTCTGGATTAAAACAGATTTGAGGGAAATGCTAACAAAACGTAATGCCTGATTCTTTTTTTTTTTTTTTTTTTTTTTGCAGTACGCGGGCCTCTCACTGTCGTGGCCCCTCCCGTTGCAGAGCACAGGCTCCGGACGCGCAGGCCCAGCGGCCATGGCTCACGGGCCCAACCGCTCCGCGACATGTGGGATCTTCCCAGACCGGGACACGAACCCGCGTCCCCTGCATCGGCAGGCGGGCTCTCAACCACTGCGCCACCACGGAAGCCCCATGCCTGATTCTTGATGTCAAGAAACCAGCTTCAGAAAACATTTGGGGCAAGTGGGGAAACTTGAATATGGCCTTGTTATTAGATTGACTTCATTATTTTGTTAGGTGTGAGGGTGGTATTGTGATTATACGGGTGGCTATCCTTACTTTCTGGGGATGTATCTGAAGGAGGAAATTCACTATGCTTGTAATTTACTTTAAAGGGATTCAGAGGTATACAGATAACAGGTAGGTAGGTAAATAGGTAGCTAACAGGTAGGTAGATATAGCAAGCAAACACGACAACATGTCAACCATTGTTGAATCTAGGTGGTGGACCTATGAATACTCATTGTACTGTTATTTCTACTTTTCTGTGTGGGTTTCAGATATAATAAAAATGGGCGGGGGAAACATCTTCAGGATGAAAAGTTTACAAACTGAATGAAGATGACCGTCGGACGATGACCTGGAGCCGGGCCCCCGTTGGTCCCGTTTTGCCCACCTGGTGCCCTCTCTTGCCGTTTCAGCCTGGACTCCTTGAGGCTTGAATGAGCTTGCAGACTGGGACGCCCTACCCCCCAGACCAGGGAGCACTGGCTCTGGGGCTGGACGACCAAGGTGTCTTGGAAATGAAGAGAAAGGCAGCCAGCCCCTGGGGCTGCGATAGGCTTTTGGGGAAACAGACAATCCAGGCGTGATCCTCCTCCTCAAGGAGCTGACAATCTCCACATGCAGGCTTCCAGTCTGTGTTTTTGGCCCACCTCTTTCTCCATAACGAGTTATGCTTTGATTCCGTCAAGTTCCATAAAGTTGTTCACTGGTGTTTATGGAACTTGTGCTAAATCTGTTAATTAACCTGGGGAATGTCAACCTCATCTTTCATCTACACAGCCAGGAATGACTTTCTACTCTGGTAAATGGTTTTAACTTGGGCCCAGCCCTGTTGCTGCTGATCTTGCCGTGCTATTCATTTTGTCCAGCTTTCCTGAGATACAACAGACGCAAACCAGTGTGTAAGTTTAAGGTGTACCAAGTGTTGACGGATGCATTTCCGTCTGACTGTGCTGTTACCTCTGTTCCCCTTCATGCTGGGGGAGATGACCCAGCCCCACCAAACACTGGATATTTGAGCAGACGTTTCCTCATCTCCTCATTAAAATGGAGATTCCCATAGCTCCTCTCTCATACAAGAAACCAATAAGGTAATACAGGTAAAATATCTGCCAAAATGCATGGGATATATAGCAGGTACTTAGTAGACAATAGTCGGTATGATTATTGTTATGATTGCAAATGCACTTCCACCCGAATACGTTTCTCGTTGCCAGTTTTCTTCTTCTTTTATTTTTTGGGGAATTCCCTGGCTGTCCAGTGGCTAGGACTCCACGCTCTCACTGCTGAGGGCCCAGGGTCAAGCTCTGGTCGGGGAACTAAGATCCCACAAGCCGTGTGGTGCGGTAAAATAAAATCAAATCAGGTAAGATAAAATAAAATATTTTATTGAAGTATAGTTGATCCAGTTTTCTTAAATATGAGGAAGAAATTCCACCACCACCTGTGAAATACATTCATCAGTCAATGTAATGATTTCTTTTGCCATGTTCTCCGAGGTTGTGGGGAGATGGGAGACACAGGACAGAAGTGTCCTCCAAGGGTTTCCAACTCACCCAGGACTAGGTCGTGTCTGTATTCCTTTGGGTCCAGCAATGTCAGTCTCAGAGTGAGTGCTCAGGAAACATTTGGTAAATAGAAGGGAACTCGATCTGACGCCCAAGGCCCCTGGCCTTACTTCTATCAAGTGGAGCTCAGGGAAGATGCCTGGAGGGAGGAGGCGTCTGGTGGAGGGGGCCTTGTTCCATAGAAATCACAGGGAATGCTCGAGAAGATCTGGCAATTCTGCCCTTTGGAGCTGTTGAGCCATAAGAGGGAAACTTCCAGAGCTCCCTCACGATCAAAAAGTTTTAACCGGAGCTTCAGCGGGAGCACCTGGGCTCAGGAAGACAGGCAGTCATCCAAGCTGGCTGTGTTGCCGGCACCATTAAGCAGTGATTTTATGGGGCCACCTGGTCTCTGGAGGGGGAATGGGCTATAGACAAAGAAGTTAGCACTCTAACAGGAGAGAATCTGTAAAGCGGAAAAGCACCCGGAGATCAGAGCCCCAGTCCTGCCTTTTAAACAGGATGCCTGGAGCGGGGAAGCGTCGGCCCCGCCACCGAACTTGTTAGCAGCAAAGCAGCGCACTAACCAGAAGCCAGGCCTTCTGGTCCACGTTCCCAGACCTCGCGCCCCGGCAGCCCCTCCCAGGACAGGCCCTCTGCCCTCAGCCTGCAGGCGGACAGTCTCGGGTTGCTCTGTCCTTCGATCCCTCAGCCTTTTCTCTCCTTCCCGCCCATGGGCACCACGCAGCTCCGCGGGGCCTTATGTCCAGAGCAGCGAGCCGGGGCTTGTGGGTGTCCTGGCCACGGGATGCATCGGGGATGAGACAAAAGGCCGCTGCAATTCTCACACCGTCCGCAGCTGCCAGGCCCAGTGCCCGACAAGCAAAACCTCTGTCAACAGATGTGCCCTGACTTTGTGCTTGAGAGAGGGGCATCACTCTCCTCCCAGGGAGAAGGGAGTTCTAGCAATGTCCTCATTTAAACAAACAGCAGCGAGAAGGAAATAATATAAGGACAAAGAGCCAAGGGGAAGAAACGAGCAAACTCTGGAAATTGCACTGTGATTACAGTCTGGCTGCATTGCGGAGTCTGCTGACAGGACGGTGTGTTTACTACCCTGGTCAAAAGGCATCAGGGAGGACTTCCCGGGTGGCACAGTGGTTAAGAATCCACCTGCCAACGCAGGGCATGTGGGTTCGAGCCCTGGTCTGGGAAGATCCCACGTGCCGTGGAGCAGCTAGGCCCTTGTGCACAGCTACTGAGCCCGCGCTCTAGAGCCCGCGAGCCACAGCTACTGAAGCCCGCGCCCCTAGAGTCTGTGCTCTGCAACAAGAGAAGCCACCGCAATGAGAAGCCCACGCACCGCAACAAAGAGTAGCCCCCGCTCGACGCAACCAGAGGAAGCTCGCATGCAGCAATGAAGATGCAATGCAGCCATAAACAAATAGATTTATTTTTTTAAAAAAAAGGCATCAGGGAGAATTCAGCTGCAGCCTCTAAACAATCTAGCGGCAAATGAGACCTAAGCCCTGGGGGAAGGGCATCTGTGGGTGAGGCTGCCTGGGTCCGGGGCAGTCGAAGAGGCCAGCTGCAGGGCCCAGGGGACAGGGGAGCGAGGTTGGGGCAGTTATCCTCTTCCCACAGGGGATAAATGTCTTGGGCTTGGTCGAGCTGATGGCAAGCCCAGGACCTGGCGCCTCTGGGCCCCAAGGACTTAATGGCTCACACAGGGGACACGGCAGACAGAGGCCCAGGAACACTGCTGTGCGTCTGCGCCGGCGCTAACCCAGAGCAGGGGCACTGCCCACCGCGACGCTGCGCCCGCGCGGCCGCCGCACCGGGCGTGGACGGCATCGCAGGTGTTTGCACGGAGAGACGAGCCTCTGGGCCCCCAAGAAGCCTTTCTGAGTAGGGAGAGGGAGGGCGACCCCCTTCCAATCTCTCCCTGGTGGTTCTGCGCCGGTGTCACAACCTGTGGCCGAGGCAGAAGGACCGCGGGCCCCGCCGTGTGGCTTTTTCCGCCCCCAGCTGCTTCTGTCTCTCTCGGGCTCCCAGACACGAACAGCTGAGCAGATAAACAAGTCAGCAGCTGCTCCTCCTCCCCCGACACCGTGGTCCCCGAGCCCCACCCCTTCTGGCCTCCCTCCTCCCCGCGGCGGCAGCTGCAGCCCACCCCGCCGCGGCCAGGGAGGAGCCCCGCACCCCTGCCACCAGCCGCTTCCAGCACAACAGCTGTGCGGCCCAGGGTCCCCAAGGAGCGCAAAGCTACCAGGCCCAGGAAAGCTGAGAGGAAGGGGTCCGTCTGCGCAGAGCCTGGAGGGGCCCCCCATCCGGACCGCAGGGGAGGGCGCCCGGCGGCGGAGGGAGGCCCAGAGGCCAAGGCCCAGCGGAAACGCTGAGCAAAGGCCACTGCTCTGCTAGCGTGTGTGTGCACGCGCGCGCACACACACACACACACACTCACAGACACACGTGCACATACACGGTCTCAGTAACAAAATAAACGTTGTCACGACAGACTCTGGGCTGGTGTGTGTAACAAGCCCCCAGCGCCCACGGCTGCACCCCCGGAGGCTGGTCCTGGGAGACCTGGAGTCGGGGGCCCGTGCTGGTGGTGGGGACCCCCTCGAGGTTTCCTGTGCAATTGAGAGTCTAAGCGTGGGTCACTCCTGGCTCACCTTCACTCTGAGAAGCTGAACACGCGCTGCGCCTAGGAAGACACAGCAGCCCGTCTCTCCCCGAGGCTTCCACACGCCCTCAGAGCATAAGGTGGGGAATGGACTCGTTTGAGGAAAGCAAGGCACCTCCCACGTGCCGACCGTGTCAGATCTGCGTGCCCGGCCCGATGCCGCCCCGTGGGGAGAGGCAGCGCCAGGCCGCCAGGCTCGGAGCTGGGCTGGAGGCCTGACGGCTGTGTGACCCTGGCCGTGTTACATAGCCTCTCTGAGTCTCGGGGTCCCGTCGGTAAGGCGGACACTATCTACGTCACGGCTTTAGCTCCTCTTCATTTTCCAGGTGCGGTGAGGTGAGGCGGAAAAGGTGACGTCCATAGTAAAACACCAGCCCCCTCTGCTGCGGCCATAGTAAAACACCAGCCCCCTCTGCTGCGGCCATAGTAAAACACCAGCCCCCTCTGCTGCGGCCGCACCGCTGCTCAACAATGATAATATCCTGAGGGAGGCGAGGTGGAAACACAGATGGAAAAGAGACAGTGAAAGTGACAGGGGCAAAGGGCGCCAAAGCCGGTGCCCGAGGAGGTCCACGCGGGCCCGCCCAGCCGCCTCCCTCCGTGCCGCTGTGGGGCAGGGACCTTGGGCAGCGCTACTGACATCTGGGGCTGAGCGGTCCCTCCTTGTGGCCCCAAGATGTCTCCAGACCCGGCCAGTGTCAGGGGGAGAGGAGCACGCCGTGCCCCTGGCTGAGAGCCGCCCCGGGTACATAAGGAGCAGCAAGTTGGGAAGGCGGCTCCCCCAACCTTCCCACGATGAGAATGACTCGGACACAACCCCCGGGGGGAAGACGTGGTCGTGCAGAGGACGGCGGGGGGGCCGCGGGCCGGCCACCCGCGGGCCCCGCGGTGCTGCCCCGGTGGGAGTTGCCCACGTTGGGGCCTTGGTCCCCCCTTGTCTGCAGATCAGAACGAGGCAGGGGTGAGAGGCGGCTCAGCCGGGCCTCTGCTCTGTGGCCACGGGGCCGAGGCCAGAGGGGAGCCCGCGTCTGAGCGGCTGCCGTCCCGGCCGAGGACACCTCCGCTGCGGTCAAGCCCACCGCGACCAGGGCGCTGCGAGGTTCCCTTTGCCAGCGACCCAAGCTGCGCCACAGGGTCCCCCGACACGGGGAGCGCCGCGGACACGGCCTTTCCCTGCTCCTTCCGGGGCTCACCCTCTGGTTACGGAGAAGAAGAATCCCAGAAGAAGGCCATAAACAGAAAATGCCTCACAGCCTCCAGTGGCCCGAGTCAGGAGGTGTCCTCAGGCCAGACCCCCAATCTCAGTCTCCTCATCTGAAAAGTGGGAGTAACGACAGCCCTCACGTCACCACCTAACTGCCAGAGTTAAACGAGAGAATACACGTAGGCGACTTAGCAAGGCGGTGGCACAAAATCAAGAGCAAAACACTCGTTAGCAGCAAATACTTACTGGGTTGTCTGCACCGGGCTCTGCACTGGCCCAGGGCACCTGGAGGTGAGGGCAGGACTCCTGCTCAGCCGGCCCCCGCAGAAGCCCTGGGGGGGGCTGGATGGACTCTGGGGAGGCACTGGCCCTGACTCTGGATGCTGGCGGGGGCGTCCGTGCTGGATCTGGAAGCAGGGCCAGCGGTCTTCTGCCCGGTGAGGGAGGTGGAACGCTGCCATGCAGGCGAAGCTGAGCGCCCCCGAGCAAGGACCAGTGTAGGGGCAGTGGTGGGAAGGGAGCCCCTTCCACCAGACACGCTGTTTCCCTTTTTGCCACCACTGCCAGGCAGGCGGCTGGGCTGACGTCAGGCTCAGATGCGACAGCATTTCCCCAAACCTGGGCTTCTTAAAAAAATTTTTATTTATTTATTATTTCTGGCTGCGCTGGGTCTTTGTTGCTGCATGCGGGCTTTCTCTCGTTGGGGCTACTCTTCCGTTGCAGTGCACGGGCTCTAGGTGACGGGCTTCAGTAGTTGTGGCTCGCGGGCTCAGTAGTTGTGGCTCACGGGCTCTAGAGCGCAGGCTCAGTAGTTGTGGCCCGCACGCTTAGCTGCTCTGCGGCATGTGGGATCTTCCCGGACCGGGGCTCGAACCCGCGTCCCCTGTGTCGGCAGGCGGATTCTTAACCACCGCGCCACCGGGGAAGTCCCCCCAGCCTGCGTTTCGATGATGAAGCCGTCCTCATCCTCCTGGCCCAGCTTCCATTACAGCCCGGACCTCAATCTTTCACCTGGCTCTGGTTTCATGGAGCTGTGCCATCACCTAGAAACGGCCTGGAATCCTTTTTGAACACAGATGGCGTGTAAATACAGAAATAAGTGAGCTGTGAAATGCGAGTGTGTGGGTGAGAAGGAAGCCCGAACCTGCAGGGCCGCAAAGCTTGTCTCCTTCAGAGCCGCGCGTCCACAAGGCCCCAGGCCCCCGTGGACACTCCCTGGGCCGCACCGGGCCTCCTGGGACGGGTCTCTCTGTTCGCTGCTCCTGACACGCTCGCCTCCGGGCAGGGGCTCTGCCTTGGGCCCTGTGCCCCCAGAACCCGCCTGCCCAGAGCAGCCTCCCCAGATTCCGGCCTGAAGCCTAAATGCAGCTTTCTGTCTCCAGACTAGGCTGACCAGCCCCGAAGCTCCAGGTCAGGAAGGAAAGAACCGCTCCGTATGCGTCACGCTGAGACCTCTGCACGCGGTTTCTCAGCAGCGTCATGTGGTCCCTTCCCTCGGGATGTGGGGAGGCTGGGAGCAGCCCCTGAGCAGGGCCACGGGCTCGTGCGGGCAGTTCAGGCACTGGCGGCTGCAGCTCCAAGCTCCACGGACACCCACAGGGGGAGGGGGAACGGGAAGCGGGCTATTGTGACCTGACTGTCCTTGTTTATTTGTTTTTAAATTTTTTTCACTTTTGGTCGCACCTTGTGGCATGTGGGATCTTAGCCCCCCGGAACCAGGGATCGAAGCCGCACCCCCTGCATTGAAAGACAAAGTCTTAACCACTGGACTGCCAGGGAAGTCCTGACTGTGTTTGTTTAGAAAGAGGAACATTGCACAACGTGTACGTATATCCAACCCGTACGTTGTACACCTTAAACTCACACAGTGTTACAGGCCAATCATTTCTCAGTAAAACTAGGGGAAAAGGAAAGAGAAACAAGAGGCCAGGAGAATTGACGGGGTTCTGAGTGCCCAGAGGGAAGCACGAAGCGGGTGGGGAAGCAGGGGTCCCCACAGAGTCCCTGCGGCCTGGGCTCTGGTCAGCGGGGGTGCAGCCAGGGTCGGGGCTCTGGGGACTTGGCCCCAAGCAGGACAGATTTAGAAAATTAGAAAAGATCAAAGCACCCAGTGTGGGCTGTCGGGTCTGAGCCTACCTCTTCAGTGACACTCAGTGGACACAGCTCCGCCCCCGGGGCGGTCAGGGGTTGGGGGGCAAATGCTCACCAGGCTTCTGGTCTGAGAGGCCTGGGGAGGGGCCGGGCCCGGGAGCCTGACTGCTGGGCTCTCAGCACACCGGAAGGCAGCACCTGTAAACCCTCACCGTGCAGGGGAAGGTGACAGCTCAGTGACGGCCGGCCGACTCTGTGCCCCTCCCCTGGGCACCGACCGGCGACAGCAGAGTAATGGAAACAGACAGACAGATGGACCCCGGTGCAAAGCAGCGGCTATGGCTGTGGCGCGGAGTGTTCTGAGCTGTGGGCAGAGGTTGGGGTAGTGACAGCTGACCGTCGCCCCGAGTGTCTCTGAAAGGCAGGCCTGCCTTTCAGCCTCCCCTCCCCCGGGGCTCCTGCCGGGGGGCTCCTCCGGCCCACCGCCCCGGTGCTCAGACGCCCTCGCTCCTCTGAGCCGACAGTCTTAGGAAGCCGCCCCATGGTCCCTCCCAGCGTCAGATGAAACAGGGTCCCACGTGGTGACCAAGGACGCCCCAGCCTGGGCGAAGCCGGGGCCTGAGCCGGAGCTCAGACGGGCCGTTCCCCCCGACGCAAGCCCCCGCAGGACCCCGGCCGGGCCCCTGAGACGCAGCGTGCCCTGTGCTCCCCGTGAGCGCCGCGGGCCGCCTCCCAGGGCTGCGAGGACTGACTCCCCGAGTGTCAGCAGCTGCAGACGCCCCCGTCGTTGTAAACGGTCGGGCTCCAAGCCGCCCAGGGCTTTCATCCCCCCTCCCCCAGCTGCTCATTACCCTGCTTAATTAGGCCAGGAAGTGCTCTCACAAAGGACACTCTCGGCAGGAGGTGAGGACAAGGCGAGATCCAGCAACTCCACTTCCTGAGGCTCCAGCCGGGCTGCTCCACGTGGCTCGGTGGCGGGGCGTCTCCCGCAGCTGCCTGAGGAGGAGGCTGAGATGCTCCTTTGCCTCCGGGCCCTCGGGAGCTGGGCTGAGCCGGTCTAGGGGAACAGCACCGGATCTGGGAGCTCGGGAGGGCCTGCCCCCCACCCTCTGCTGAGCAGCCTCGCACCTCCCCCCACCCCCAGGCCCCCCTCCGGAAGAGCTGGCACCTCAGGAGCCAGCTACAGGGCTTCAGCGCCATCCCGGACGGAATCGCAGCCTAAGACCCGGCCCGAGACCGCCTCCCGTTCCCAGCCGGCCCGACCTTCACCCTGAGCTGCTTCGGTCCGTGCGGGGCCGGCTGGGCAGCCCCAGCTACGCGGCACAAATTCTTCCGAGTCTGAGTGCAGGAGCGGCTGCTGGTGCAGGGCGCGGGGTCCGGGGGTTAACCGCGCGGACTGATGGACTGGTTCTGTGACGGCCTCTGAGCCTCAGTTTCCTTTGCTGAAAAAACAGACAGTTGTCTAGGCTCTTGGGAGGTGTGGGGACTCTTCTCCCCACAGCAGAAGCAGGCAGGCTCTCCGGAGGAAGCAGCTAGCGTCCAGCGTCAGACGGCGGCCCACCCACACTCCCACTTTGCTTTGGGGGGAGCTTCAAGAAGGGGGGACAAGTGTTCATGAGCAGCCCCCCTCCCCGGGGGCATCCATACCAACCTTATCTCACTTCACCCGTAAGTTATCTGCTGAGGCTTCAGATAAGAAGGAGTAAACTTACTGAACTTGCGCTCTAGAGCCCGCGCGCCTAGAGCCCGTGCTCAGCCACGAGAGAGGCCACCGCGATGAGCCGCCCGCGTACCGCAACCAAGAGTAGCCCCCGCTCGCCGCGACTAGAGGAAGCCCGCGCGCAGCAACAGAGACCCAGCGCAGCCAAAAATAAATACATAAATAAATAATTTTTTTTTAAAAAAAGGAGTAAACTGAGGCCCAGAGAGGGTGGGGAGGAGCCTGAGAACGCACAGCAGACCCTGCCCCGGGGCGATGGGCGGGTGCCCGGGTCTCATGCGTCTGGGGCTGCTTCACGGCCTGGAAATGTGAGCATGACACCAGGAGGGGGGCTGAATCTCAGCACCCCCGAGCAGGGTCGTCTCCGGCGGAGGAAGTCGTCCAGGATGGCCGTCGGGGCGGCTGCTTTTTCCAGCCCTGGAGCCCACCATCACTGGCCAGGAGCTGTGGAGCTGTGGGCCCGAGGGTCCTGGTCCGTGCTTTATCCATGCTTTGTGCTGGCTGCTTCCGTTGTATCAACGTTTTCTGAGAGAATGTGCATTTCTTGAGAATTGGCCTCGTTTTCCTCGCCCCACAGGATGGAAAGCAAAAGTGACTTTTGGTCCCCATGTCTGGTAGTGCTGTGATGCGGGAGTTTCCTGGGTAACTGAAAGGAGCTCTGCCGCCCCTCCCACCCTCCCGTGAACAGCAGGAGGACACAGAGGAGGGGAACTGTGTCCCTCCAACCCCACAGAGGAAGACATCTGGGACCTGGGACCCAGCTTCCCCAGGACCCCGAGGGAACCTTTGTTTCCTCGGAGGCCCCCCAAGTCCCCTGCCCGCTGGTTTCCGGCCCCGCTGGTCGTGGTGCTCTGGGACTTATTTGGCTGGTGAGGTGGTCCTGGCTTGAAATCCATACGGTCCGAGGGAGTTCCTAGCTGAGCAGCCGGGGGTGTGGACCCTAAAGCTGGAGGCCTCTGGCTTTGTCACTCTGTGCTGTGAGCCGAGGGAAGCGAAGCCAGCAGAGCTCCCTGTGGCTCCGGGGACGCGGCCTGGGTCAAGGCACAGGGAGGTGGCCTGGGCCCAGCACTTCGGAGTCCCGGCCTCGGCGTGGTCAGCGGGAGGAAGAGGGGCCCAGGCACCACCCGTGCCGTGGAGGCAGCCGTACAGGGAAGGTGGGACCCGCCAGCCTGGGATGCCGGCGTGGGGATGCGGTGAGGGCTAGCTGGGGCGGGGGGGGGGGGGGGGGCGCCGGCTCCCACGCAGGCCTTCCTCCCCAGCCCCCGCTGCCTCTCCGCCCCCCCGAGCTGCCGGCTCCCTGGGCTGATTCCCGCACGGAGCAGCTGGGGTGAACACCTGCAGCTGCCGTCTGTCCTTCCCCCAGGGCCTCGGGAGCCTCCTCCCACGTGGCTGGGAGAGGCTGAGAGGGGTTTTCGGGGGTGCTTCCCGTGGGTGGGGTGGAGGATGAGGGGAGACAGCCGCCCTCCTGGGGTGTCCTCTGGCTCCCCTGAGCCTGGCAAGGCCGAGCGGCTCCCGTGCCCCTCCCTGCGCTCGGGTCTGCCCAGGGCCACGCCGAAGCAGCAGGCGGCAGCCGAGTCCCGAGTCGGGGCGTGGGCAGCCATCCGTCTCGCCAAACAGCTGGGCGCCCAGGGGCTGCGGCTGGGGGTGGCGCCTTCACCTGCTGACCTGCCTGCCCGGGGCACGTGGGGTTCGTTCCGGAGCCCGCCCGGCCACCCACCTCCCGCGCACCGAGCTTCCGATGCCGGGTTTGGGGCGGGGGCACGGGGAAGCCGGGGCTCTCCTTCCTGGAAGCGTGGGTGTGGGGGCGTGGAGGTCGTCGAGGAGGTGGGGCAAGGGTGGGCGGCGCGGCTAGCAAGCCCGGGGCACTCGTGATGGCAAAGGTGGGCTCTCGTGAACGGGCAACGGCAGGGGCGAAGCAGCCCAGGTTGGGGGGCGGCTCTGAGGAAAGGGCCTCCCCGCTGGGACGGCAGGGGTGAGGCAGGACGGGGTTTCCGAGCTAAGGTCCTCAGTGAGCACAGGCCACAGACGTGCGGCGCTAGCGCCCGGGCCGGCGCCACTCCCAGGCCTCTTCGTGGTCTTTCTGCCGGTTCGCCGTGTGGCCTGACTGGCAGCCCTCGACCTCCCTGGGGCGGTGCCGTCGGCCTGGCCCCCGAGGGTGAGAGCAGCGTTTGGAGCTCCCCAGACACGCCCGCCGCCCGCTTCCATCAGTTACGCCCGTCGTTTCTCCTTGCTGCCTGCTCCGCGGGGCTGCTGCTAGGTCCTTTGCTGCACCCGCCAGCCAGAGGTGCCCCCCCACTCCTCCCGGGGACCCTTCTGGATCCTCCCTCCCCGCCGCGCTGACCCTGCGGATTTCGAGCCGCTTCCGGGTCTGCCGTCTCTGCTTCACTGACATCTTCATCGGGGCTTTTGGTGACTTGTTCTTTTTTCACAAGTAAACAAACGATACACACATTGGGAACAAACCAGGTCCCCTCCTCCCCCTCGGCGTGGTGGCTCCTGGTCCCCCGCCCCCGGCCCGTGGCCCAAAGTCGGGGGACACCCCGCCCAGGCGTCACCTCGCTCAGACGCACCCGCACGGCCGCTGGAACCATGCTTTCACTCGGTGCTTCTCTTTCGGGGTGTGTGTCCGGCTCTTGTTTTTAGCTGCTTCACCGCATGACTTAGTCTGGGTGTCACGACTTGTTTTATTTTTCCCTTATGGTTGGATATTGGCGCGCCCCTCCCTTTTTTTGGCTGTTCCACGTTGGGCGACTTCTTCACAAGGCAGGTGTAGTTATTCTTTACAGAGCCTTCTTCAACAGGGCAAGACAGAGACTCCACCAGGGCTAGTGCTGGCCCACTCGCTCAGGCTGGACAAACTCCCGCCACGTTGACCTCCGCCCCCTGCCCAGCACCCACCTCCCAGCCCCATCCTGATCCTGGGGGACGCGTCACTTCCCTGTTTCCATCTGGGATGGGCCGGGCTCATGTTTCTGCCCCCGCCCATTCTCTCAGGCACCCTTTGGACAGAGAGCCACTGGGACGGCTCATCCTCACCTAGCCCACCTGCTAGGCCACCCTGGACATCTGCCTCTCTGTCCTGACCTGTTCCTTCGTGTCCGCATCACTGTCTCTTCTGAACCTCGGTCTCCGAGGGAGTTTCCGGGGCCCCTCCAGGGAGCCTCTACGTCCTCCACTATGCTGACGGCCTCCCGTCAGGGGTCCTTTAGTTTGCAGCCCCCCCCCCCCCGTCCCTCCCGCCCAGAGGCACCTCGCCTCTCCACTCTGTGGTCTTGCCCCGGAGCGTCTCCTCCACGCCTGCCCGTCCTCTGCACCAGGTCCCTGGAACACAGAACGGAGGAGGTGGCCATTACCTGAGGAGCCCACACAATGCCGACAACCCGTTAAAGTGCCCTGATGCAAGAATCCTTCACTTGTTTCAGGTCTGCACTTCACAAGATCTGTCACGCCATCTAGATGATTGGGTGACAATAACTGATCTTTATCTCACTGACAAGGGAGAATTTCAGCAACCTCTCTGTCTGACTGCCGGCTCCCCAAATAAAGGATATTTAAATAGACCCGCACACAACAAACAAAAACAAAAACACAGAAAACTACTGTCTTAGGTTTGTGAACTGGAATCCATTCCCCAAATAGGGATTTCTGTGGAAGGGGCTGTTGGCACGGTAACCTAAATCTCAGCATTTTATTCATAGATGGATCCTTTGCAAAACACAGCAGAATTGAGGGCAGTAGCTTTTGTGACTCCAGAGACCTGACATTCCTCCCTCTGGCCTTGTTAAAAAAGTGCAAACCAGGGGAAGCCTATAAGATGAAACACAGTTAACGGGCCATGGCTAGAGGCTCGGGGCTGGTGTTCAACACATTCACGTTCTATTTGACAATACCAGCTAGAGAATATTCAGTATTCTACCACAACAGTTCTAGAAAACACTTAAATGATTTCTGTTCTTTTCCTGAACCGACAACTGGTTGTATTATTTAGTTTTAGGAAATAAAGCAATTACCAGGTACTTTTATTAATTTTACAAGACTCAGACTTCCCTGGGGGCGCAGTGGTTAAGAATCCGCCTGCCAATGCAGGGGTCACAGGTTCAATCCCTGGTCCGGGAGGATCCCACATGCTGCAGAGCAACTAAGCCCGTGCGCCACAACTACTGAGCCTGCATGTCACAGCTATGGAAACCCACGTGCCTAGCCCGTGCTCCAAAGCAAGAGAAGCCACCACTGCAGTGGTTAAGAATCCACCTGCCAAGGCAGGGGACACGGGTTCGAGCCCTGGTCTGGGAAGATCCCACATGCCGCGGAGCAGCTAAGCCCGTGCGCCACAGCTACTGAGCCTGTGCTCTAGAGCCCACGAGCCACAACTACCGAGCCCACGTGCTGCAACTACTGAAGCTTGCGCACCTAGAGCCCCTGCTCCTCAACAAGAGAAGCCACTGCAATAAGGAGCCCGCACACCGCAACAAAGAGTAGCCCCCGCTCGCCGCAACTAGAGAAAGCCTGCGGGCAGCAACGAAGACCCAACACAGCCAGAAATAAAATAAATAAATTTTAAAAAAAGATTCAACCATTAGTATTGAACTGGATTTAAAATATCTTTGGGGGAAAATATGCATTTAAAGCATGGAGCGTATCTTTCTTGACTAAGTAAAATGAATAAAAATGTATCTGAGGTTTTTCTGATGTGCATTCTCTGACCAGCATCCTCTTTCTTTCCATCCCTGTCCCTGACCCAGGTCATCAGCCCTGAGAATGGGATACTGTGGAAACATCCTCAAAGCAAAACAAACACTCTGGGCTTCCCTGGTGGCGTAGTGGTTGAGAGTCCACCGGCCAATGCAGGGGACGCGGGTTCGTGCCCCGGTCCGGGAAGATCCCACGTGCCGCGGAGCGGCTGCGCCCGTGAGCCGTGGCCGCTGAGTCTGCGCGTCCGGAGCCTGTGCTCCGCAACGGGAGAGGCCACGACAGTGAGAGGCCCGCGTACCGCAAAACAAAAACAAAAACACCACTCCTTCTCCCCCCTCCCTCCTTAACCTGTCCATTGAGGGGCTTTTCTGATTTCATGGACTTGGAGATCTAAGCTGTGTGTCTTAGGACAGGTGATTTCCCTCTATGAACCTTGGTTTTCTCTCCTATATAATGGAGAAACACGCGTCCCCTGCGTCGGCAGGCGGACTCTCAACCACTGCGCCACCAGGGAAGCCCAGGTTTCTTTTTTTTTGGCTGTTCCATGCAGCTTATGGGATCTTAGTTCTCCAACCAGGGATCAAACCCAGGCCCCAGCAGTGAGAGCACCCAAGTGCTAACCACTGGACCGCCAGGGAAGTCCCTCCGGTGGGTTCTCATGTGGATAAAATTACAAGCACACTTTCATCAATGAATTGTGTGAGAAATACTTTCAGATTTAAGCCCACATGACTTACGAAATCAACTAAGAAAAATATCACAGAAACACGAAATTTCCCACATTAAAGAAAGGTTTCAGTGAACTTTCAAAATGCCTTCTTCATATTTTTCACTTGTAAAGACGAAGTGTAGACTCCGCCCTCCCAGATCTTCAGGACCAGCCTGGAAACCCAGAGTCGAGGCCAGCCCGGCGCATCCCCCAGGGCCGGCTCTGTGAGCATCGCCCGAGGTGCACAGACCCCCTTCAGGAGTCTTCACACGTGTGATGCGGACAAGGCTCGAGCACAGGCCTGTAAAGGCTCTGATGCCCTGCATGTGTTAGGCGGTGCGCAAGCACCCACTTGCCTTCCCTCAGTCTCTCTTTTTCTAAAAAATAAACTTCTTTATTTATTTTTGGCTGCGTTGGGTCTTTGTTGCTGCACGCGGGCTTTCTCTAGTTGTGACGAGCGGGGGCTACAGGGCCTGAGCCTGCCATCGTCAGGATGAGAAAGGAATGAACTGCTCACCCGGGACGCAGACCCACTGCCGCTTCCTGGGCTGGGGCCACACCCGCCTAGCCGGCTGCCCACCTCCAGCCTGGCCTCCACAGCGACTGACCCTCCCGTCACACTAGTCCTGGCCCTCGGGACGCCCACTGTGTTCTGGGAGTGACCTCCAAACTCTTTAGCATGACAGGCCCACGTGACCTGCCAGCTTAGCTTCCCCCCACCCCCCCGCCGCCCCCCGACAGCTCCCAGCCGCCTCCCGGGGCCTCGCTGGCCCCCCCGTCCCCGCCCACTGTGCTCTGCGCCTCCCGATCACCGCGTCGTCCCTCCTTGTCGGTGGCACGGCTGCCGTTGGTTCAGCCCGCAGCCCGCGAGGGCCGGACGCAGGTCCGTCTCTGCACCACGATGCCCTCCGAGCCCCGCCTGGGGCCCGGGTCTCAGTGTCCTGAGGGCGGGATACATATCGAGGCTGGAAGAGGCGGGTGGAAGGAGTAGCCGCCAGCAGAAGCGATGGGGTAAATGCGAGAATAAGGAGAAGTAAAAGGGTTCTTTGCTTGTTGTTCTTGTCGTTTGGTTTTTGGTTTTTCTTGGGCTGTGCTGCGCAGCCTGGGGGATCTCAGTTCCCCTGACTGGGGAATCGAACCTGTGCCCTCGGAAGTGAAAGCGCGGCGTCCTAACCTCTGGACCGCCAGGGAATTCCCTTTCTTTTCTTTTTCTTAAAGGGTCTCATGTAGAGCCCAGGAGGGAACAGCACGGGACACAGCTGCGGGGTTGTAGATCTGGGGGACCAGCCTACGGGTTTTGTTCAGACACATTCCGCCCCTTGTCCCTGTGGCGCATTTGAGTGGAAACCGAACAGGAGGTTGGAAATCAGAGTCAGGAGGCGCAGCTGGACGGGCTCAGGAGGGGGGTGGCCGGGCGGACTTGAGGGCGATGGGCCGGGGTCCCAGGGCCAAGGCAACGGCGCTGGGTATTGATGGGAAGGCCGAGGGCGGAGAAGGAAGCTCAGGGACGGGAGCGGGGAGTCCGGCGAGGCGCGGGGGTGGGTCAAGGTCAGCTGGGGAGGAGCAGGGACAGCCTCCTCCCTCTGGGCGAGTGGACGCAGGCACAGGCGTCCCAGGAGCCTGGGAGGACGCCTCACGAGGACACCCTCGCTTCTCCGTAACTTGGAAGATTGTCTGGGGGGTCCAGCTCTGGCCCTGCCAGTGACTGGCCGCCCTGTCTTGGCTGCTCGTGGAACCAATGTCCCAGGCCTCCGAATGGTTGGAAAACACCCCATCTGTCCCCCCGATAACCTAGCAACCGCATTACAGAGACTCTTTGTTCCCATAAAAACTCATCTTTGCCACACAGCACATGTTCCCGCCAAGCTGTTCAAACCCCGAAGGGACGGCCTGTTGGGACACAGTGAGTCCAGGGGACGATAAGGAAGCGCCGTGGTGAGCCAGGCCCACGGTTTGCACGCAGCGGCCTCGGGATCTAAAGGACGAGGTCCTAAGCCTGGGCCTGGGATAGAACTGCACGACCAGAAGACAAGGGCAGACCCTCTGGAGCATGAACTCTTCTCTCTCCGGTGGAGAGCTCCTTGGGCAGCCCCAGCTCTGCTTCGGGTAAGTGCCATCATTTGTGTATTTGCAATCGAGCACCTGCCCTGCGTAAGGCACTGGCGAGGGCTGAGGAGCGTGTGGAAAGGAATGAAACACCAGCCTCGGACGTGAGGGTGCAGCGCTGGTCAGCAGAACAGGGCTGTGAGCTGCACGTGCAATCTAGAACTTTCCAGTAGGCACATTAAACGAAGAATCAGGGCACTTCCTTGGCGGTCCAGCAGTTAAGACTGGGCTTTCCCTGCAGCGGGCGCGGTTCCATCCCTAGTAGGAGAACTAAGATCCCACGTGCCGCGTGGTGCAGGGCCCCCAAATAAATAGATTAATAAGCTAAAGAAAAGAATCAGGAGAAATTAATTTTAATGTTTTCGTAAACTCAATATATCCAAATGTTATTGCTTCAACATGTAATAAATATTTTAAAATTATTACGAGACATTTTCTGCTCTCCTTTTTTCATAGTCAGCCCTGCAGTTCCGTGTATTCTGCACAGGCTGCAGGCGGCTCCTGGCTGCTCTCGGGCAGCCCCGTCTCAGTATGAAGGTGAAGGTGAAAAGGGGCTCCGGGGCCCCCCCCACGCCCCCCTTGGTGCCTGTCGGCGGCTGGATGATGTGCGTGTGGGGTCCCTTCTGAGCTGCTCCTCCCCCCTCAGCGTCACCCCATCCCTGCCGCAGAGCCAAGCCGCCTCCCCAGGGCACAGGAGCAAAGGAGGTTACTGTCTTTCTTCTCGGGACCCTGGCAGTGAGCCTGTGGAGAGGCTGCGTGTCCAGCCCTGGAGGCTGAGTTCCTGACCACTTGGGCTGAGAGAGTGTTTCCGGGCTTCCTCTGGCCTCACCAGTGGCCACCCCCAGCCTCCCGTCCAGGGGACATCTGGGCTTTTCCTTTCTTTGACCAGCATCCTTCCTTTGGGGGAACTGTCCCACCCTACTAGCCCCTTTCATCGAATTTAGGCGGGGCGTCAACCCCAGGGCTCCGCACCCCGCCACGCGGGCACTTGACCCCCCAAGCCCATCGGTAGCTCCCTCCTTGAATGTGAACACTGAGCAGAAACGGGGGGCTCGAGGCAAGCTGCAACCAGCGCCCAAGAGCCACCTAAGTGCTGAGACGCCTTTCAAAGAGGGAGGTTTGATCCTTCCTTTGGTTCTGAGAGCCGTCCTCCAACACCCCTCCCCCGTCCCTTCCTTCCCCGCCTCCAGTTAGCAAGAATCCACTGCTGTTACTTATAAACAAAGAATTGGATGCAAAATTTTAACCTCAGCTTTGCAAAAAGGGAAAAAGTAAAGACTCAGAATATATATATATACACACAGACACACACACACATATATTTGACTTCTGCATATGTATGCATACATGCATATGTATGTATAATTTCCCTTTTTAAACTATGCTGCTATAGGCTTTTTAAGGTTAGCGCTAGGTTTGTTTGGTTTTCTTTTTTGAAACAAGGATAGCTGGGAGTTTCCTGGGCTTCAGCACTCTCCAAAGTCTGTTCGTGCCCCATCGATCACACCACCTGCCCCCTCTGGGCTTAGCCGCCGGAGTGGCCAGTGGGGTCTGGAATCAAGTGGCCTGTGGGGTCTCAGCCCCCGTGGAGAGGCCGCTTCTCACAGCAACCTCCTTGGTGTCAGCTCGCTCCCTCCCGTTGAGGGACTGAATTTTTTTTTAAATTAATTAATTTTATTTTTGGCTGCGTTGGGTCTTCGTTGCTGCGCGCAGGCTTTCTCTAGTCGCAGCGAGCGGGGGCTACTCTTCGTTGTGGTGCGCGGGCTTCTCATTGCGGTGGCTTCTCTTGTTGCGGAGCACGGGCTGTAGGCGTGCAGGCTTCAGTAGTTGTGGCTCGCGGGCTCTAGAGCGCAGGCTCAGTCGTTGTGGCGCAAGGGCTTAGTTGCTCCGCAGCATGTGGGATCTTCCCGGACCAGGGTTGAACCCGTGTCCCCTGAGTTGGCAAGCAGATTCTTAACCAGTGCGCCACCAGGGAAGTCCCGAGAGACTGAATATTTAATATTTTATTCCCCCACAAAACCAGCAAAAACAAATGGCTGATGAGGTGAATCACATTCTCTTAGGATAAAGACACCACACACGAGTATTCTTGGTGCTTCAAAACATTGTGTGACATGATCACTGGACAGTCATGGATTTGTTTTGCTTAGGCGCATTTCCTTAGGGGGGAAAAGGTAAATACTCCCTTTATATTTAATTGAGAATATGAAGGATGATACAAATTAACATTCATTCAACACAATCCCCAGACATACCTAAGATACTTGGAAAGAGCAGCGGAAGCTGGGGAATATTACACCAACACTCAGACGCTGCTTATTGCTCTGTAGAAATGTGTGTCTATCGAAAAGTTGGTCTTGATATGTTGGTCAATAACAGAAAAACCACCACAAAGAAGAGAGACTGCGACTCTTCTCAAGTGTGGAAATATGCACCATTGCAGCTGCTGCCCGTGGGGAAGGCGCAGTCACTTTCACACAGAAAACCAGAAGGTCGAGTTCATCCAAAGGAAGATCCTCTGCATAAAGTCTGATGGCAAATGGGGAGTCACAAGGCCTGATTTGGGGACTTCCTGGCGGTCCAGTGGGTAAGGTTCAGCGTTCCCGATGCAGGGGGCCCAGGTTTGATCCCTGGTGGGGGAAGTAGATCCCACGTGCCGCAACTAAGACCCGGCGCAGCCAAAATAAATAAATAGATATTTTTTAAAAGAAGAAGGCCTGATTTTTTTTACAGTTCGTGTGCTGCCGCTTACCAGCTGTGCGACCTTGGTGATGGGACTGAACCAGGAAACGGAAGCAAAGCGTGGCTTGGGGCAGGGATCCGGCGGCAGCAGAAGCAGATGCGGACGCGGGCCGGGGTCTGGGTGGCCGCAGCGCGCCCTGGCTCCGGGCCGCAGCGCCTCTCACCTTCCCGGGGCTGCGTGTCCGCTGCCAGGCGCCGAGGCAAATCTCCCAGCAGCGCTGGGATTACGAAACAGAGGCGACATAACGAAGGCACCTCGCATGGTGCGCGGGCTTCAGAAATGCTATTTCCTTTTCCTCTTTATTTTTTTGGTTAGAACTTGAAGCGCACTTATCTAACTTTACCCAGCCTGATTTAAAAGTATAAAAAATGTATAAAAGACAAGTGAAAGCGGAATACGAGGACGGGAAGAGGTGGGGTTAGAAGTCACACCTGGCACCCGGAGGCTCCTGGCCCCGGCGAACCCCTCCAGGAAGGGAGTCATTGTCACCGCGTCCAGCGGAGCCCAGATGACGGGTGACCAGGCTCCGACACTCAGGACGCACACATGCGGTTTAATGGAAGAGACATTTTTGTCGCAAAAAGACAGCATTTGTCCCTGGCTGCTGCAATTAGGGGGACTTTCGGATGATGGACCATGGGGGGAGCTCCCGAAAGCTGGGGGGCCTGTACAAGCGATGCATTTCGCAGCTTCACCTCAGACACACCTTTTAAGCTGTTTTCTGTTTGTTTTTGGTTTTGGCTGCACCGTGTGGCTTGCAGGAGCTCGGTTCCCCGACAAGGGATGGAACTCACGCCCCCGGCAGTGGAAGCGCAGAGTCCCAGCCACTGGACAGCCAGGGAAGTCCCGCCCCAAACACCTTTGGCGTGGAGAATTCTCTAGCTTTTCTACAGTAGAATGGGGACAGCAAGAAACAGAAAAATAACTGATGGAGGCAGAAAACACATAAACAATTATGTCTCTGCAATTAATAGCAACACTGAGAAGCAACCAGACCCGTGGGGTGTGGTTGGCACAGAACAGCAGAGGAGAAGGGGCAGCGGCTCATAAGGGCCGGAAACCGAGCCCTGGTTGGCTCTGGTTCAGGGAGGAGAAGGTGGCTTGTATTATTTGACTTTGTATTATTTTCTTCTTTTTTTAGATATTTTATGTATGTATGTATGTATGTATGTATTTGGTTGCACCAGGTCTTAGTAGCACCAGGCGGGCTCCTTAGTTGTGGCGTGTGAACTCTTAGTTGTGGCATGCACGTGGGATCTGGTTCCCTGACCAGGGATTGAACCCCGGGCCCCCTGCATTGGGAGCGCAGTCTTAACCACTGTGCCACCAAGGAAGTCCCTGTTATTTTCTATTTGGCTTAATTTCCCCCCACAGTGGATATGGTCAATTTCATAGTGGTAACATACCCTCTGCTGACTTTCTCAAATTGTGACTCAAATGAGCTACTGGAATAGCTGAGGGGCCTCAAAGTTCCAAAGGAGACTGTGAGTGTCACAGGAGGGGGAACAGCCAGGGGTGTGGCCACGACCTGTGCCCAGAGCAAGCAGCCTGTGAACGGCCCCATGGAACAGCACCCGGTGCCTCCTTGTTTAGGGCTCTATTTCTCACGCCAGGACTTAACCAGGGAACAAAGGAGAAAAAAAGTGGAGCAGAAAAAGGAGAAGAGATTTCACTGCCCCACGACTATAGCACCTAAGAGCCTAAGAAGATCCCCGCCCGGCTTCTGTGGCCTGAGCAGCTCTAGTCCACGCCCCGCTCCACCCCAACCCTCAGGCCGCCTCTTCCCAGGAGGACCCTCTCAGTGCCTTGGTGTGGTCGGTGTGTGTGGTTGTTTGTCAAGCTAATAGTAGAAGCCTGGGCGGGAGGGGCGGGTAGTTCTTAGACTCCTGGGAGGTTCAGTAGTGGCCTCTGGGGAGACACTGTCTCTGACCCCTGGGATTGTTAAAAGCCTGGAAATGTTGGAATAAGCATCTTCAGATTAGGGGCGAATTTTCTGCAGTTCTGCCCGAAGATTACAGGGCCAGTGGTAGGGACTGAATTGTTCAAAATTCACATGTTGAAGCCCCGCAGTGGGACTGTACTTGGAGATGGGGCCTTTAGGGAGGTAATTACAGTTAAATGCGGTCATAAGACTGGGGCTCTGACCCAGTAGGACTGGTGTCCTTACAAGTAGAGGAAGAGACACCAGGAGTGTGTGCACAGAGGGAGGCCAGGTGAGGACACAGCGAGAAGGCGGCCGTCTGCAAGCTGGGACGAGAGGCCTCACCAGAAACTGACCCTGCCGGACCTTGATCTGGGGCTACCTGTCTCCAGAATGGTGAGAGGGGCTCCCCCATCCACGATGCCCTGCTCTGCAGCCCGAGTGGACTTATACAGATGGTCAAAGACCACTTGGGGGATCCCTGTCCATCCACGAAGGGGCAGGAAAGAGGGAGGTGCTCGATGCACGCTGAGATTTGTGGGAAACGTTATTTTCATATTAACACACACAGATACATTCTGGGACACGGATGGCCTTGTAAGCAAAGGCACTGCCCGCAGCAGCAGTGGGCTGGCTCTGGGGTTCAGTCTGTCCACCCAGGGAGGCAGACATCCCAGGACCGGAAGCTGGACGCACGAGGGCCCAAACCAGTGCTTGGGAGTCCCCGGGGGTTAGCAGTAGCTGGTACCACTGCCACCTGAGGGTTAGAAGGACGCAGGGACCAGGCGACATCACCTCTCCTGAAGTGCTAGTGTCTGGGGGGATGCCAGACCGTGGGGGGAGCCTTGTCCAGCTGGAGGTGGGCTCAGGCGGGAGGCGCAGCCTCTGCAGGACACACAGCCTTTGTAGGAGAAGAAGCTCTGGCCTGTTCCTGCCTCCCGTCTGCCTGGCAGACGCAGTCCCGCACACAAAGGGCAGAGAAGGGGTATCCCCCGAGCGCAGCTGCAGGGGTCCTATGGGCACATCCAAGGTGCGCTGGTTGATGGACTTCCCTGCATGTTCCTAGCTCTGAGGCCCCTGGGAAGGGGGGCCACGTGCTCAGCCGCCTTCACTCCGACACGGACGGAGCCCCTCTAGAAGCTGGGTGTGTGCCTGACGTCCTGGCCCACCCGTGGCCGCCCGGTGGCTTCTCTGGCCGCGCCCACTCCCAGCTCCCGTGAGTCAGAGCGGCACGGGGGACACTCTGTGACCTGGGACTGGCCCTGACAGTCGACTGTCTAGCACCCTGCGCTACACGGTGCGCAGGTGGCGGTTGCTGACTCCGGGCTCGCGGGGCTCCTGCAGCTCCGCCCCTCGGATTCTGCGCAAATCCTAAGTATTCTTTGAGGCAGCGCCTCTCCCAGGGCCGAGGGGGCGCCTTTCTTCCTCGCACGTTGCTTTCCTCTCTGCCCGCGCTTACTCTCTGCTCTTTCTATTGGCAGGAGCTGCTGACCCTGTAGCTGGGGCCACGGAGGTTTTCAGCCACGTGGCCGCTGCCGCGCCCGAGCAATGCTTCGCGCTGGCACCTCACCAGCATATCCACTGAAATAAAACGATTTTAAGGGACTGGCTCTGTGACGGTCTGAAAGCGTGTGTCCCTCCAAATGTCACGTGCTGAATCCTAACCCCCAGTGTGAAGGCAGAGCCTTGGAGAGGGGATTGGGGACACGGGGGTGAGGAGGTCACACGCGGCACGAGTGCCCTTGTGAAGAGGCCCAGAGAGCTCTCCCTCCTTCCCGCCAGCGAGGACGCAGCAGGAGGAAGGGGGTCTCAGAACCACGAAGGGACCCTCGCCAGACTCAGCATCTGTGGCACCCGCACCTTGGCCACCCAGCGCCCGGACTGAGAGACAGGTTTTGCTGTTGTTGAGCCACCCGGTCTCCGGTGTTTTTGTCAAAGCAGCGCCAACGGACTAAGACAGGGTCCCTTCCCCAAACCGTGAGCCACCGGAGTGTCCAATGTACTGTTCCGGGCTCGCGGCTGCAGGCCCAGCATAACCAGTTCTCTCACCTCTCCCTGCTTCCAGTCCAGCAAATTCAAACCCGCCCGTCTGCCAGGCAGAGGAAATCCCACTGTATTCCAGCTCTGGAAAAGAAGACTCCTGTGCCTTAGGGGCCGAGGGTCAGGAAAGGAAGGTCCAGTCTGCTGAAGAGCTCAGGCCATCGCAGCCAGAAGACAGAGGAATTTAGTCCATCACCTGTGATGGGGCACCTGGCGTCCTTTTCCCCCTGCCGGGCGGCCACTTCACCCCCATTTTCCCGTTTCTGTAAAACGAAGGGCCTGAACGAGATGCCTTTGAAATCCGTTTCCGATCTAAAACTCTTCTGATTCTATACTTAATCAAGGCTGGGGGACTGAAGGTATAATTGAAGCAGAATTGACAAAGAAACCGGTGTGTACTGAAGGGGAACGCCGCCGTGATTGACGCACCTGTGGGATCCACCCACTGCCCCATCGTTCCCTCCGTGTGTGGACGCCCCAGGTCGACTCTTAGCAAAGTTCAAGTGTACAATGCACGTTCTTAACCGGAGTCACCGTGCTGCGTGTGATGTCCTCAAGTGAAACGCTTTCTAAGTTCACTTAAGCCAACTTAATAACGGTTCTCATTAAATTGTTTTCAGGTTTGTTAAGTTCAATTCACAGGAAAGCTCTTGCTAGGACAGCAGCACATCTCTGTCACACGGAGTCCTTGTCAACGCCTGAGCCAAACCCCAGCTTTGGAGGTCACGGCTCACCTGCTCTCCCCAAACCACCTTGCAGGTGCCATGTGCCACCTGCAGAGAACAGAAGCGGAAGGAGAATTGGGGGAGGGGAGGCTTCTCTTCACTGTGATCTAAGTTTCCTGCCCACACCCCCACCTACCTGTCAGGCTGATCTCTTGCCTGTTCCTAGCATTTGATCTCCTCTTTGGAACCAAGTTAATTGCTTTTTTTTTTTTTTGCTTGTTCAGGTAACAGTCTGGTATCATCTTCAAAGGCCAAATGTCTGGAAGAGAAACAGAATGACACCTCATCATTTACTGGCCTCTGCCTCTGATTAATAATTTTGGACACTTTAACCTATGCGGCCTGTTCTTAGGAAGCTCAAAGTTTTAACTGGAAAAGATAGATGGATTTGTATATTAAGAAGGGGTTAGGAGTCCCTCAATTTTCTCTGTGAACATGCTTATGTCTAAGGAAAGGAAAAATAAATAAAAGGGCAGAGATGTATCTGACCAAGTGGGTATTTTGTTTGTATTTTAAGCTGTTTTTTTTAAAAAAATTATTTATTAATTATTTATTTTTGGCTGTGTTGGGTCTTCGTTGCTGTGCGCAGGCTTTCTCTAGCTGCAGCGAGCGGGGGCTACTCTTCGTTGTGGTGCGCGGGCTCCTCATTGCAGTGGCTTCTCTTGTTGTGGAGCACAGGCTCTAGGCGCGAGAGCTTCAGTAGTTGTAGCACATGGGCTCAGTACTTGTGGCGCACAGGCTTAGTTGCTCCGTGGCATGTGGGATCTTCCCGGACCAGGGCTCGAACCCGTGTCCCCTGCATTGGCAGGTGGATTCTTAACCACTGTGCCATCAGGGAAGTCCTCAAATACTATTTTTTTTTTTTTTTTTTTTTTGCTGTACGCGGGCCTCTAACTGCTGCGGCCTCTCCCGTTGCGGAGCACAGGCTCCGGACGCGCAGGCCCAGCGGCCGCGGCTCACGGGCCCAGCCGCTCCGCGGCACGTGGGATCCTCCCGGACCGGGGCACGAACCCGCGTCCCCTGCATCGGCAGGCGGACTCCCAACCACTGCGCCACCAGGGAAGCCCTATTTTTTTAAAAAAAACTATTTATTTTATTTATTTGGTTATACCAGGTCTTGGTTGCAGCAGGCATGCTCCTTAGTTGCGGCAGGCTCCTTAGTGGCAGCTCATCAGCTCCTTAGTTGTGGCATGGGAACTCTTAGTTGCAGCATGCATGTGGGATCTAGTCCCCTGACCAGGCATTGAACCTGGGCCCCCTGCATTGGGAGCACGGGGTCTTAACTACTGCACCACCAGGGAAGCCCCAAATGGTGTTATTTTTATCTTTCTTGTCTCTAAATTCCTGTGACACTTATTACCAATACCATATGCATTTATTTCTTTTTATTTTGGCCACCCGGCTTGTGGGATCTCAGTTCCCCGACCAGGGACGGAACCCGGGCCACAGCAGTTAAAGTGCTGAATCCTAACCACTAGGCCACCAGGGAACTCCCTAGCCTTATTGATTTTTAAGTTATTTTGGGGATACTGACTTTGTATTATAATCAGGTGAAAAGCCCCCGGGCAGTGAGGACACCTTAATTGGTTTTTGTGACTCTCATCCTTCCTGCTGAGCGTCTGGGCCCACCGTTTGCAGAACTGTGCTCTCTGATTGACTGGTTGCTGGCTGCAGCAGGACCTTCTGCGCTGGCACTTAGAGGCTGATAAACATTTCCACATGTTGACTCTTCATGAGCTGATGGTCTGGGTTTAGGGCTGAGCAGGAAAATGACCACATCACTGAAGCCACTTCCCAAATTATGAGATTTAATGAGCCAAGGAAATTAAATTATCCTCTAAAGTGTACTTTCTGGTTTAGATTATGACTGGGTGGCAGCCACCAAACCTTGTGGAAAAATTACACAGAACTGGGCTCAAAGCACTATGATTTTCCTCTTCCATTCACATTTTTATGGGAACAGTATTGAACGGAGCGAGTCTGATGCCCAGACATACACAGCATAGGATCCCTGCCCACAACATCCGTGATCTGTCAGGAGGACCAAGCCATGGAAACGAACAATTGCAACACAAAGCACTATGTGATAAGTAGAATAAAAATGGTAGAAAGGCTAAAAGAGCCTATGAGGACCAAGAAATCAGGAAGGGCCTCCTGGAGTAGGTGTCACGCACACTGGGCTTTGGAGGGTGAGTAGGATTTAGGAGTTCAGTAGCTGAGGCTGGTAAAGAGCCATCTGAGCTGAGTGATGTGAGGAGGAGACAGAGCTTGAAGAGCTCAAGGTGGCAGAGGAATCGGGGAGAAAGGGGTTTCACTGGGAGCTGGGGGCCGGAAAGCCTCACGTGCGGGTTTGGAGTTTAGTAGATTGGAAGAACGGAGACCCCAAAGGCTGCTGAGCAGAGATTATTGTACAGTTTATGGTTACTTGGCAGTGAGACGTGGGTGGGAGGAAGTGGGGTGATGGGCTTCATCCAGGGGTGTGGTGAGAGCTCTGGGTCGGGGGGCACTGGGGCCGGAAGGGTGCACGCAGGCAACGGACTCACCAGCTACTTGGACATCAAAGTCCGGGGAGACATCAAAGTCTTTGAGAGACGAGCTGAGATCCAGGAGTGTTGAGGTTGCTGCTGCCAGGACCACTGAATCAGGGTCTGGGGGCGCTGGGACCTTGGCTGGAGCTCGGAGGAAAAGCAGGACCAGCGCAGCGCCCGCTGCCAATGCTGGATGGAGCTCGGAAGGATCACGTGATAAAGAAAGAACACACACGGAGAAAAGAAGGTCAGTGGGCAAAGTTGAGTCATCTTCAGGGAACCGGAAAAGGATCCAGAGAAGGAGATTGAGGATCCAAAGATGAAACGACCACAGCTAAGGTCGATCAAGTACTTGTTACATTCCAAGCACTCGTCTGAGGGTCTTTCAAGTATTAATTCATTTAATTCTCACAAAGACCTAAAGAGGGAAGCACCACTTGAAAAAACTGAGGGTCAGAGACCTGGAGCAGAGCCTGCGGAACCCCAGCAAGGCCCAGAGCTGAGGGCTGCATCCTGTACCCCCAGCTGTCTTGCCTCGAAAGCAGGGGTACAGGCCGGGGTCACTGACGGGGAGGAGGAAGGCGTCTCAGGCTGGGGTGGTCACAGTGCGGGGCTGACGACAGGCCCAGAGGATGAGAATTGTTACCGTGAAGGGACGCCCGGGAGCGAGGCTCTAAGCTACTCTGGACAGGGCTTCCCCGGTGGCGCAGGGGTTGAGAGTCCGCCTGCCGATGCGGGGGACGCGGGTTCGTGTCCCGGTCCGGGAGGATCCCACGTGCCACGGAGCGGCTGGGCCCGTGAGCCGTGGCCGCTGAGCCTGCGCGTCCGGAGCCCGTGCTCCGCAACGGGAGAGGCCGCAACGGTGAGAGGCCCGCGTACCGCAAAAAAAAAAAAAAAAAACCTAAACTACTCTGTACAGAATGGATAGACAACAAGGTCCTGCTGTAGAGCACAGGGAACTACATCCAATCTCCTGGGATAAACCACCATGGAAAAGAATATAAAAGAATGTATGTAAGTGTATAACTGAATCACTTTGCTGTACAGCAGAAATTAACACAACATTGTAAATCAACTCTACTTCAATAAAATAAATTTTAAAGAGATAAAATAGAGTCTCTGATTTCAATGTCATGTGTGTATAAGCACACGCCCTCACCGCCTGTAACAACACCTGTGTGTACGAGCACACCTTCTGCTACACCTGCCCAGCTCTCCAACAAGTCTGATGAAGCATGACAGGCAGGCTTGCACTCCTGTGATTGTTCTGGAAACAAGGTGGCTAATGCACCATCACCAGCCTTCTCTGGCATCGTTGTAGAGCCATCAGCCATTTAACCTGCCATTCAGGTGCCTGGAGGGGAGGGGAGGTCCCTCCCAACCCTGACTGTCTGCGGATGGAGCCTTTAACGGAAGGTCCAGGTAAGTAATGAAAGCTTCAGCTCGCCGCTTTAGCTGAGGCCAGAAAGGAGGGAAAAGGGTATCATAATCAAAGGGATTTAAACAGGGTGTAGGGTCTTCCCTGGTGGCCCAGTGGTAAAGAATCTGCCTTCCAATGCAGGGGACGCAGGTTCGATCCCTGGTCAGGAAACTAGGATTACCACATGCTGCGGGGCAACTAAGCCCAAGCACCACAACTAATGAGATTGCGTGCCTCAACTAGAGAGAGAAAACCCGCGTGCCACAACTAGAGAGAAGCCCGTGCACTGCAATGAAGAACCCGCGCTGCAACGAAAGATCCCGCGTGTCGCAACTAAGACCCAAAGCAGCCCCCAAAAAAGAAAATAAATAAAATTTTTAAAAATAGAAAATAAAAAATAAACAGGGTGTAAGTAGCACGGAGGGTGCTATCTCCCAGCTACTAGGATGTAGAACACGATCCTACGAGGACTCGTGAGGACTGTTGAGTCTTTAGATAAATTTATATTCGGCCTCTGGCTTGGGTTTTTGATTCTACTTGATGATCTTTTGCGCAGAATTTAGGTCCGCCTCCCGTTTGTGGGCTGTTAGCTTCTTAGGGATTATTTCTGACCAAGTGAGGCACACAAGAGACCTCGGATCCGCTGTCTTTATGATGACTCTCCAGCCATCCCCGCCCCAAACTCATGTGTAGGATCCCTGATTCTTCTCGACTTTATTTGGCCCTGTGTACTGTCTACACCGCCTCCGTAACATGGAATGCTCAGCCCCTCCTTTCTTAACTCATTTATTTATTTGTTCAACAGGTAATTATTGACAGTCTGCTCTGGGGCAGGTACTGTTCTAGTTGGAGAAGATGAATGATGATCAAATGAACATGTAATTTGTGAGCTGCTGACAAGCGACACGAGAGAAAATCAGCAAGTGTGAGGGACTGGAGAGGGAAGAGGTGGTGGAGCTATTTCCGAAAGGGGCTCAGATAACCAGTAAGGACCTGCTGTAGAGCACAGGGAACTCTCCTCAGTACCCTCTAAAGACCTCTATGGGAAAAGAGTCTAAGAAAGAGTGGGCCTACGTATATGTATAACTGATTCACTTTGCTGCACAGCAAAAACCAACCCAAGATTGTAAATCAACTATACTCCGATAAAAAATTTTTTTAAAAAAGAGAAAGGGGCTCAGAGAGCGAGGTGACGAAGGCTGAAGCAAAGTGAGGGACCCAGACAGGATGCGCTCCGGTTAGGTGGTAAAGAGCTCGGAACCGGGGGGCGCGTCCTGTTCATCTCACGCCTCTCGGAGCATTGACTTCTATGTCAGGTACCAAGTAGCCTCTCGGTGAACAACGGGGCAGTGCAGTTGAAGCTACGATTGGGGGAAAAATACTACTGACCGTTACACTGGACTAGAGAAAACATTTGTTGCACAGAACCTTTCTTTAGAGGACACTTTATTAAAACTAGAAATGCCCAGTATTTTTAAATGGGACATGAAAGGGTGTGGGTTTGAAAAAGGTTTTACTGTATTTTAATATAGAACTCTTCTTTGCAGCAATAACTACAATAAAATTTTATTGAATTAACCAATTATTAGTTAGAATGGTGCATATTTTATTACACGTAAATTCCATTAGAATTTTCTGCCTTATAAAAATAATTATTTCAAGTAGGCAATACATTTATAAGATTTAAAAATCGGAAAGCACAAGTAGAAATGCAGTGAAAAATCTTCTTCCACCTTTTGCCCTCACTCCACCCAGACCCACCTCACCCCCCCCACCACACGCGCACACACACACACGCACACGCATGCACACGCGCACCCACGCACGCATCCACGCACGCACACGCACACACACCCACGCACCCATGCACACACACATAGGTACCATTACCAGCACCTGTGTCTCCTCCCAGAGTTCCTTTATCCATATACAATTAAGTACAAACGGTCCACTCTGCATTCTGCTGTTTAAAATTTCTTAACATGTCTTGGAGGTCTTTCCACATCAGTACATGGAGGGTTTCTCATCCTAGTTACAGCGGCCTTGCATTCATTTCACAGCATGAAGGGCCATGATTTATTTAATGTGTCCCACAGATGGGCAAGGAGACGTCTTGTCTTCTGTTCTTAAAACAAAGCTTCAATAAATAACCTGGAACGTTGATCATTTTACATTTGCATGAGTACAGCTGTAGAAGAAATTCCTGCAGAAAAATGACTGGATCAGAGGAGTATTAATTGTAATTTTTATAGATAATGCTGAGTTGTCTTCCCCAGAGGTTGTACCATTTGACTGTCCTGCTGGCAAATCAAAGAGAACATTGGTTTCTTTTTTCTTTCATTCGTTGCGTGTTTATTGAACATCTACTGCCTCTTAGGCACCAGGGGAAGCCCTAGGGATGAACATCAAATAAGACATGCTTTCTGCCCCAAAGGAGCTGGCCATCAGGGGGTAGTGGTTCGCAACCGGGGCAATTTCACTTCGTTGTTCTGAAGACACAGTGAAGAAGTACCTTGTTCGGATGGCTGCTCCCAGGTGCTGTGGACACTCGTGTTCCTGGAGCCCGGAGGAAGCGGGTGGAGGCTGGAGCTGGCTTCCACAGCGGGTCAAGGAGGGAGGATGGGTGAGAGGAAGGGGACAGGGGAGGCCAGGGCACAGGCAGGGGGCGTGAACTATGTGAAGCCCAAGAGGAGGTTGGGTGGTTGTGAATGGCTAGACGTGAAGCCGTGTGGACGAGGCCTGTGGAGTGAGGCCAGAGGAGGAGCCGTGGACGTGATCCCAGGGGCCTCGGTTACTTAGCGAAGGAAGTGACCTGTAAGCCCAGTGGGCAGGGCAGAGAGGGTCGTGGGTTGCATTTTAGAAGCTCCCACTGGCTGCAAGACGGAGGGCAGGTGGACGGGCCATTGTGGTCCTCCAGATGGGAAGTGACAAGAGCCACCACCCGCGGGGAAGAAGGGGCTCAGGAGACACAAAGGACGGTGGAGCCAGAAGGACGGTGAGCTGGGAAGGAGGCTGGTAGGGTGCTTCCTGGGTTTCCGGTTGTAAGCAACAGAGAGATCATTCTGCAAAGCAGAAAAGGAGGAGAGCAGGTCTGGGGTGAAGAGAGAGTCAAGGAGCCGCAGAGGCCGGGGCTGGGATTCCCTCTCCAGAGGCACCAGCACTGGTAGCATGAGATCATCCAGGGGGAGCGTAGGCCGATAAGTGGGTGGAGAAGGGGCCCCCAGGAGCAGCTGCTCTCTGGCCTCCCAGGAGACCGCAGGACGAGCCGAACGCTCACCTCCCAGGAATTGCTCCTGCTTCTTCTGGCTGTGGGGACACGGCTGCCTCTTTTCCTTCCATGCAAGAGTCCCATTTTCGATGACTCTCTAAAAGGCTGTGCAAACCCAGCTTGTTATTAACGCTGCCATGTTCGTTACCCCAGTTGCTCACCTGGCACCTGAAAGCTTTCTGCAACATACCCTCCGCCACCCCCCAACCCTCAGGGCACACGACCTTAAAAACTGAGCTGCCTTAAAAACTCAGCTCAATAATCCTTGGTTTCCCTCCTGCTTCACAAGGAACCCTGTGCAAGTGCGCATCGGGGAACTCCCATCCCTCCCTGTAAGTTGTCTGTCTGTTGTCTGCTTCCCCATGACAACTGCAGGCTCCTTAGGGCAGGAATCATGGTTTATTGTCTCAGGCTCTCCCTGAGCACATAGGCCCTTGAACAATGGCTGTTGAAGGAGTGGGTGTGGCTCCGTCCCGAGAGGCGTGTCGACAGGGCTGCTGTGTGCCCCGGGCAGTCCTGGTTTCCACCTGAGGTTCTGGCATCCTTGTGAATAATGACCCCTTTCAATCTCCGCAGTGCCCTAGTTTGGAAGATGAAGTATATGGTTACCCGATTTACAGGACACGTCATTGTCACGGCTGGTCCTAAGTCAGGCGTCTCTGTCCACAAGACATTCCCAGCAGAGAGACCTGCAGGGCTTGGTGGTAGTTCTGGTCAAACAATGGGGCCCACTCTTCTGAAATTATGAGACAGAAAGAGGACTCCAGAGTTATGCAGACAGAGGGAATTCAGGCAGATCCTCACATCAATAAAACTGCTCTCAAAACTAGCAAAAGCTATAGGATCAAGAGAGAAACGATGATCACGGAGAGCAGCACCAGGAAGCACAGGGTCTTACAGACACGAGGGGCCTCACAGATCAGGCAGGTCCAGTAACTCACCCTGGAGATGAGGAAACGGAGGCCCAGAGGTGTTGTGCTGAATTGACCACTTATACACTTAGCGTGAAAAAAGTTGGGCCTAGACAATCCAATAGTTCAGTGAAAGAAAACAGAGAACTCAAACATAGAGGTACCCTTATACGTCATTCTATTTTCGACAAAGGTGCCAAAGCAAACCAACTGGGAAAGTAAAGTGTTTTCAACAAATGTGCTGGAACATTTAGATATCCAAGTGAGAAAAATAAACCTTGGCCCCAACCTCATACCATTCACAAAGACTAAATGTAAAAAACTGTAAAGTTTTCAGAAAAAAACCAAAGGAGAATGTCTCTGTGACTTGAGGACAGATAAATATTTCTTAGAGAGGTTACAGAAAACACTAGCCATAAAACTGACAATTTAGATTTCCTCAAAATCAAAAACTTCTACTTATCAAAAGATAGTGCTAAGAAAAGCATAAGCAAGCCACGGACTGAGAAAATATCTGCAAATATGTATCTAATAGATGGCTATTAGCTACAGAGGGGAAAATAGTAACTTTGCACTGGAGAAATCGGGCAGATTCTATCATCTTACCTACATGAGCAAAGCTAACATCACCAGTAATGAGACAACCAACGCTGCTCCCTCACCTCCTGGTGGGAGGCCACGGCAGACAGTAAGGGGGCCCGCGAGACGCGTATCCTCAGTCAGGTCGTGAGGAAACATCAAACTCAAAAAGAGGGAAATTCCATAGAATATCTGTCTCATACTCTTCAAAACTTTCACAGTTATATAAGACGAATACTGAGAAACTGTTCCAGATTACAGGAGACTATGTGACCCTAGAGAGAATCCTGGATCAAATAAAGGATAGTAATGGGATGATTGATGAAATTTGAATGAGGTCAAAGTTTAGGTAATAGTATTATACCATTAATTCCTAAATTTGATAATAATACCGTTGGTATATAACAGAATGTACTTTTTCGTTTTATTTATTTATTTTAAATTTTTTATTTATTTATTTTCAGCTGCATTGGGTCTTCGTTGCTGCGCGTGGGCTTTCTCTAGTCGCGGCGAGCGGGGGCTGCTCTTGTTGCGGAGCACGGGCTCTAGGCACGCGGGCTCAGTAGTTGTGGCACGCAGCCTCAGTAGTTGTGGCTCACGGGCTCTAGAGCACAGGCTCATTAGTTGTGGCGCACGGGCTTAGTTGCTGTGTGGCATGTGGGACCTTTCCGGACCAGGGCTCGAACCTGTGTCCCCTGCGTTGGCAGGTGGATTCTTTTTTCTTTTTTTTTTTTTGAAGGCAGGTGGATTCTTAACCACTGCGTCACCAGGGAAGTCCCAGAATGTACTTTCTTAAAAAGCAAATATACACTGAAGAATTTATTTATTTTCTAAAAATATTTATTTATTTAGTTATAAGACCCTGGGTGCGCTGGGTCTTAGTTGTGGCACGTGGGATCTTCACTGTAGCATGTTTAGTTGTGGCATGCATGTGAGATCTAGTTCCTCCACCAGGGATCGAACCCGGGCCCCCTGCATTGGGATCACATAGTCTTACCCCCTGGACCACCAGAGAAGTCCCTACGATGAAGAATTTAAAGGTTAAAAAGACATCATGCCTGCAATTTACTCACAAACATATGAGAAAAAAATATATCTGTCCATCTGTTTATACATGAATATGCACATATATGTATGTATATGTAGAGAGAAAAACTGATAAAGCAAGTAGGGTAAACTTGGAACATGTGGGGACAACAGGTGAAGGGTATACAGGAATCCTCGGCGCCATTTTTGCAATATTTTGGAAGTCTGAAATTATTTCAAAATAAGATGTTTAAAAATATAATAAAGATATGTATATATTTTTACATTACATATATGACAAAGGATTTGTATCCAGAACATCTTTAAAATGCCTATAACTCAATAAAAAACCAAAAACCCCATTAAAAACTGGACAAAATATTTGAAGGGACAATTCACAGAGAAAGATATATATAAAAGACACAGGAAAACGTGCTCGAAATCATCCGTCATTAGAGAAACTCAAATTAAAACCACAGTGCAATACCACTGTATGCCCATCAAATTAGAAAGACTGACAACGGTAAATGTTGGCAAGGACACGGAGCAACTTGAACTTTCCAACGCTGTTAGTGGGAGTGTTACATGGTGCAATTACACGGGGAAAAGTGGTAACGGTTTCTTTTAAAACTAAACAAACACCTCTCCTATAATCCCAACAGAAATGAACGCACGCGTCCCCAAAGACTTGTGCCACAAGGTTCACAGCAGCTTTCTTCATGATGACCCCAGACTAGGGACCACCTGAGTCTCCGTAAGCAGGAGAATGCGCGTGCACACGGTAGGGTGTTCGAACAGTGGGGTTCTAGTCAGTCATACAAAAGAAAAGAGATGTAGCAACATAGATGAGTCTCAAAAACACTTGCTGGGGCTTCCCTGGTGGCTCAGCGGTTGGGGGTCCGCCTGCCGATGCAGGGGACGCGGGTTCGTGCCCCGGTCCGGGAGGATCCCACGTGCCGCGGAGCGGCTGGGCCCGTGAGCCGTGGCCGCTGAGCCTGCGCGTCCGGAGCCTGTGCTCCGCAACGGGAGAGGCCACAGCGGTGAGAGGCCCGTGTACCGCAAAAAAAAAAACAAAACACTTGCTGAATGAAAGAAGCCTTCCACCAAAAAATACATATAGCCCGATTCCATTTAGATAAGGTACTAGAACAGGTGAAACATCCATGGTGAAAAAATCCTACTAGCAGTTACTCCTGGGAGAGCGGGCATTCAGATCAACTGCAGTGGGTAGGAGGGAACTTTGTGGGATGAAGGTTGCAGCCAGTATCTTGACAGAAGGTTGGGTGACAGAGGTGTAAGCCTTTGTCAAAGCTCACTGGATAGAACACTGTACGTAAATGTGTTTATTTCATTTACACCGTATGTAGATGTTACCTAAATAAAAGGAACCATAAACGACTACTGAACTCCAGTTATCGTTATGCATGTCCAAGTGTTTAGAGGCGAGATGCACTGATGTCCGAAGTGTATCAGAAAATAAGATCATGTGCTATAGTCTCGATGGCTGGCTGGCTGGTTAGATAAGTGATAAAGCAAACACAACAAAACATTAATTGTAGAGTAATGTGCAGGTGGCAGGTATACACATGTTCACTGTACAATTCGTTTGACTTTTCTATGTGCTTGAAATTTTTCATAATAAAATACTGGGGGAACATTGGGCCAACAATCCTGGTGTCTGAGTTCCCATTTTGCTGTCCTTTCCCCAAACCACTCTTCGTTCCAGCCACCTCCTCGCTGGGCTTTCAGTGTCTGAGCATCAGACAGCGGCAATCCATTGTGAAAAGGCCCGACAAACGATAACGCGTGGAGACGTGATGAGATGCGTCAGGAAAAGCCTCCGCAGAGCCAAGGACATTAGTAAGCAAGCAACTCAGATGGAAAAAGCAGTGGCCCAACTTAAGTCCCCGTGAGCAGGGAACACAGAGAGGGAGGACCACGCTGCCTCTTGGGAGCCGGCCGGTGTGGCCCTCAGGCGTCAGCGGACCTGTAACTTCACGGCCTGTTCACGGCCTGGGTTCACCGGGCTGCGTGTCTGTCTGACTGTGCCGTGCGTGGGCCTCGGGTCTATTTCCTCAAAGGTCTCAGCAACTCGGTCCCTGAGTCAGACTCACCTCACCAACAAGAAAGGTGCAAGAACACACCTGCTTCGCCTGCACAGGAGAGAGACTCCGGCAGTTCCACTGCTGGGCCAGCCCGGGGATCATGGCTAAGGGGACACACGTGCAGCTGCCGTGCGGCGAACGGGTGGCAGGGGGAGAGAGCCGTCCACGCAATCTGGGCGCCGGCCAGGGTCTGTACGGGAGCAGTGGGGGCAGCAGGGCCACAGAGAGGGGAGGGTGGGCTGCACGCGGCCCCTGGTATGGATGCGGGCTGAACCGCAGACCCAAAAGGCAGCCAGTCTTGACTGGTTCCTGGCCTCAAAGTGACGGTCAGGCTTCCCTAGCCCCTCTCACACACCTGGATGGTACCTATTGACAGCGCCAACTTTGAGTATTAAGGATATACAGACACAACCAGGTGATGTGCAGGGACATCTGCTACACGTGGAACCCTTAATTCACCCTTACAAATTCAAATTTATAAAACACTTTAAGTTTACGGTGATTTTTAAAACATTTTACTCTAAAAATAATACACGCTTATATTGAAAAATTAGAAAAGTAGAACGCTGAAAAAAAGAGAGAGCTATTTTTTAATTATTAATTAATTTTAATTATTTGAGTTTACCAATAATATTTGCATAGTGTAAACGTCACGTGTGCTGACTGTGAATAATCTGGAAGGTAGACAAGTGTAAAAGGAAGAAAGTTTTAAGTGGTGATTATCCTCAGCCAAGCAATAATCGCAGCATTTCTTTACATGTGAAGCATTTGTTTTTCTCTCGGATGTTTAAAACACGACTGACTCTCACACAGCTCTTGCAGGAACAAGTCTGTCATAGCACTTTTTTAGACACAGGGAATAAATGAAATCAACGACTGACTAAAGAGCATTTGAAGGACCGGCGTCGTTAGTTCTACTTCCCAAGTTCCACCTCGTTAATCAAATAACCGAGTGGCGTGGGACTCGGCCTCACTGCCCCGCACGAGGGGCTGGACCCACCGAGGCGGCCACGGGGGCCCCCATCCCCTCTCCGCAGAGGCCGCAACTCATCCATCACCGAGCGTCCAGTCCCCATCCGGACGGTGACCCTCTCTCTCGGCTGGTGCCCCACGGGGCTGGGCCAGCGGTGCTGAGTCTGGTTGCCAGGGAGGGCCTGGCCTCCCTGTTCTCTGTCATTTCCCTCTGGCCCAAGTGTGGAAAAATACTAACTCCTCTTCCTTTCCCTCCTGACACAGGTGGGGACTAGTGGGAATTTGCCAGAGGAACTTTCCTAAAAATTAAGGGAAGCCAACAGGAAAATAAACAAGGGAAACTCAGACATAAGGACGCAACAGACAGCGCTGGGCTCAAGCTGACAATGGCTAACTCACTCACAAGCCATTTCCTGTTTGGTAAGGGCCTCTGGGGTCCCGCCTTCACACCTCGCAGGCTGAGCCCTTACAGAGGGGAGGGCCTGATCTGCCGGGTGATTCTAAGAAAACCCAGACCCGCCAGAAGGGCTGAGGGCTCCTCCCCCCTTCACCTCCTGCGGCACCTAGGATAACTCACTAGACTCATCTCCGGAGACCCCGCCACGCTCGCCGAGGACCTTCACGGTTCATTTGAATTCCCGATCTGTCTTCCGCTGACTCTCCCGGCTGTCGGAGGCCAGCGCCCATATCTGAGACACACAGCTCCTAGCACGTAGTAGGAGCTTTTATGTCTTTTGAGGTGAATTAAATTGAGCTGAACCGAGCTGGACCACATCGTTCCTGGTCTGTCAGTCCCAGCCGTGCACTCACTGAAAGACATCTTCAAGTTCTTCACAGTAACTTCAGTTCTGTTCTAATTCTTAAATCTTACCGTGGTGGTTCCCTGGGGACCAGAGGCTGGGTTTCAGCTGGTGCTTCTGAGTCCCACGGGAACGGAAAATCAGTTGAACTGAAACTCTATCCTTCCCTTTTGGCTCTGGCTCCAGTAAGAGGTAAAGGGTGAGGTGGGAGGGAACAGGGGCTCCTCCTGCAAACCGTGAGCAAAGGGGGGCTGCCTGTCTCCCTGTGCTGTCGACCCCGCAGCAGGGCTGCTCAGCCCAAACGTGAGCTGGCTCGTCAGGGGAGGGTCACGAGCCTCGTGCTGAGAGCGAGGTCCCCCCTTCCTTTCCTCCCAAATCATGCCTGCCCCCGTTTCTCGTTGACTCTCCCGCAGTTTCTGGCACCTTCCCCCTTTATTTTATGTAACAGGCGGTGTGGGGGGAGCCCCACCTCACTGCCTTTCGAGCATAAGGGACATGAGGCAGGCCCAGCTTTGCATGACACGAGTGTTAGCCTTGGGTTGTAAGCACCGTGTGTGTGTGTGTGTGTGTGTGTGTGTGTGTGTGTGTGTGTCTATATGTGTCTGTATTAGAAATCTACTGGTGTAGAGCGATCTGTTCTTTCTTCTTTCTTTTAATTAATTAATTAATTTATTTTTGGCTGCGCTGGGTCTTTGTTGCTGCGCGCAGGCTTTCTCTAGTTGCAGCGAGCGGGGGCTACTCTTCGTTGCGGTGTGCGGGCTTCTCATTGCTGTGGCTTCCCTTGTTGCGGACCATAAGCTCTAGAGCACAGGCTTCAGTAGTTGTGGCGCACGGGCTTAGTTGCTCCACGGCGTATGGGATCTTCCCGGATCAGGGCTCGAACCCGTGTCCCCTGCATTGGCAGGCGGACTCTTAACCGGTGCGCCACCAGGGAAGTCCCCATGATCTATTCTAAAAACCATCTAAAACCACATAAGTTTGCTTTGCTCCTTCAGAAAAGAGGACTGATGTCCTATGGCCTCTTTTTCCATTTTGATTACGTGTTTCACCCTTCACTGAGATGCGAAAATAGTAATACGCCAAGTATGTGCGTCTGATAAACACCACTCAACCTAAATCAGCCTAGCTGTTGCTGAATCTAGGCCAAAAGTCTCTAAAATGCTGGGTTTCTGACCAGAATCGTGGGATCTGAGGGCTCCCACCACTTCCCTTCCCTCTCAAGACAGACAGACACTGGGCGTCCTGTGTCCGGCTCCACGCCCTGTGCTGGCCCTGTTCGAGCGAGGTCTGGGCCGCCCCGTCTCCCTCCGCTGGGCCCTGAGCCTGCATCTCCCACGCCCCAGTCCTCGATCCCGCCGTGAAAGGATAGGACACGGCTGAGCCCCTGCCAACACCTCTTCTTCGTCCTGTAAGTGACCCCAGAGGCTGTCCCCACACACCTTGTCACTCAGGCCCTCACCAGCTGGTTGGCTGCGTGGGCCCCGCCGCTCGGCTGCACCGCCGGGAGACCCTCTCCGCTGCCACCAGCCCCTGTCCTGGCACCGCAGCTCTGGCTGTTTTTCTACGACTGTCCCTCTGGCAGCGGCCTCCTCCCTGGCTCTGTCCCTCTGGGCGCCCCGCCCCTTTGCCGCCCTGGCCGGGGGGACAGGCTCTGCTCCTGCCAGGTGCTCGGTGTCTCCGTGGCCCTGGTCGTCCCCTTAACCTTGTCTACCCCTCTGTGAAGAGTCCTTTGTTTCATTCTCCTGAATTCCTAACCCTGCTGGGACCGGGACCACACAGTCACGGAAGAACTGGTTTGCTTCTGTTTCCCTCTCCTAGACCAGACGCTTCCTGAAGGTCGGGAACGTCACCTTTATTTTCATAACATGCTTTGTGACGGGAGAGCACAGGTGTTCGTTGCGGAGTGATTACACGCGGATTGATAATTATAAGCACCAACAAGCGGTCTCCCCGCAGTGCGCGGTGATGGTTTACGACTTTTCGTTTTCGGTCGTTTGTTTGGAATAAATCGCACTTCTTCCTTTTACCTCTATCTGCGAGCCACCCAGATCCCCTTCCTGAAGGAAACAATGTTTGGAATGTCATTTTAATACACTCGGGTCTTATATATACATAAAACCAGTATCCATATTCCTCCCGATCTTTAAATTTGGACACCACTGATTTCTTTTTTTTTTTTTTTTTGCGGTACGCGGGCCTCTCACTGCTGTGGCCTCTCCTGTTGCGGAGCACAGGCTCCGGACGCGCAGGCTCAGCGGCCACGGCTCACGGGCCCAGCCGCTCCGCGGCACGTGGGATCCTCCCGGACCGGGACACGAACCCGTGTCCCCTGCATCGGCAGGCGGACTCTCAACCACTGCGCCACCAGGGAAGCCCTGGACACCACTGATTTAATATACTTTTAATTTTTCAAGAGACGGGAGGAAAACGTATGAGTTTCTTGATTAAAGAAAGATAAAACTTGGGGAACTTCCCCGGTGGCCCAGCGGTTAAGACTCCGCACTCCCAACGCAGGGGGCCCAGGTTCGATCCCTGGTCAGGGAACTAGATCCTGCATACACGTTGCAACTAAGAGCTCGTATGCCGCAACTAAAGATCCTGCGTGTTGCAACTAAGACCCAGCACAGTTGACTGAATAAATAAACATTTTTTTTTAAAAAGGACTTCACAGCACACTAAACATTCTTACTAAAAAAGAAAAATTGCGTCTAGGCTGTTCTCAGTGAAAGCCTGCGGGAGTGTGGTGTGTAGGAGGGCCAGGACCGCCCTGGTCCTGATCTCCAAAGGCTGCTGGGCGGCCCAGCCTCTCCGAGAGGCGTTGGAACCTGTCAGAAGCGGGTTTATTCACTCTCTCTGGTCTAAAACCTAAATGGTGCTTTTGACTCACCCTTTCCTGCAGGCTGGAGAGCCCAGCCGGCATCCTAATTCTATCTTTGAAGCTTCCCTTTGACCGTGGCTCTGCCTCCCCACTGCTGCAAAGCTCATCTTGGACCCTATCACCTCCGTCCTGCCTTTTGCAAGTATCCTAAAATAGCCTCACGACTCCAGTGCTTCTCTCCTAAGTCCTTCCTGGCCTGAGGCCGCCTCCCCTGCTGTTTCCTTCTGCCACAGGGTGCCTGGTCCATCCTCCTCCCAAGCACGCTGCCAACCTGCCCCGCCTGTCCGGGTGTTTATCTGCAGTGCCTTTCTGCCTTCTCTCTGGCTATCCTGATCTCACCCACGGTTCAAGTTCAGCTAGGATTTCACCTTCACCCTGAGCTTTCCTCAACAGCCCTAAGCTACAATCACTGCTGCCTTCCACGTATCCACAGCACTGAGACACAGAGTCAAAGAGCTGAAAGGAGCCTTAGCCATCAAAGAAATCAAAGCGTTAATTCCACCAAATGAAGAAACAGATTCAGCCAGATAATGGTATGACCCACCCAAGGTTACACAGCTCATAAGTGGTAGAGCAGGAAGAGCCAATACCCCCAGCTCTTAGTCTGGGGCCATTTCTCTCCCACTTTCTACTTTAAGAGGAATTTGCTGGTATTATTTACATGTGCTTCATGGAACAAGGTTGCATCTCCCTATGAAGGTTGAAACTTTTTTAAAAGTCGACTCCTGCTTACTTCCTGCTTCTTTTATATATATACAGATATATTTATTGGCCACACCACGTGGCATGTGGGATCTTAGTTCCCCAACCAGAGATGGAAGCCTTGCCCCCTGCAGTGGAAGCGTGGAGTCTTAACCCCTGGACCGCCAGGGAAGTCCCGTTGAATGTCTCTGAAGATTAGAAGCCATGCCTTTTACTTCTTTGGTATTCTCACAGCAAAAAGCAGCCCTCAAAAAATTTTTTTTGTTGTATTAAACAAAAAAAATCGAAAGGCTTTTGACAACTCCACAGTGCCCTGCACTCAATGAGCGCGTAACAGATGCTTCAGAAACACTAGCTGGTGGGTTAGCCGGGCGAAAGACAGATGTGCTTGCAGGCACCCCTTTGTTCACGTGGCATGAGGCTCCATCAAAGCACCGGAGGGCCGCGGGCCGCGGGCCATGACAGTGCTTCGGGCGGTGCGTACGCACACCTAACGGAGGCGTCCACAGCAGGGTGAGGGTCGATAAGACGGGTCTTGAAGGAGGAACGCAGTTTCACAGAGTGTAGAAGTAGAAGAGAGGATTGCAGGACACACAGCGGCAGGCATGTGTCAGGGCTGTGTTGTTGAAGCAGGTGACAGTCTAGACAGGTAGGTTGGCATCCGCTTATAGAGAACCTTGTGAGCAGCGCTTGAGAATTTGGACTTTATCCTGCAGGCAGTGGGGAGGCAGGAAATGTCCTGAAGCAGGGAAATGCCAGGACCAGATCCTTGGAAACCCAGTGGGAGGGTGGCCTGGCAGGAAGGGCCCGGAGGCAAGGAAAGCCATAGGGGTGCGATTCCAGGTGGAGGAGAGGTGAGGAGATGGACAGGATCCGATCCTGCCTTGAAGACAGTGAGAGAGATGAACTCAGAAACACGGGGTGGGGGGCGGGGGGGGGAGGCCAGCAGGGCAGAGCCGGGAGGAGGAACAGAGGAGGATGCAAACCAAATTCAAGGTCGGGGAAGAGCAGCCAGGGAGGTGACCGCTGGGCCTCTGCTCTCAGCAGTAGCTGAGGGGTCAGCCGATGGAGAGAGGGAGGGCCAGCTGGGTCTGGACTGGGCTCTGGGGTGAGTGCGGGCAGGTAGCACAGCCACGGGAGGGGTAGGAAAGGACCCTAACCAGGGTCTCAGGAAAGGATTCTAAGCAGATGAGGCTGAAGAATCATAATCGTCTTGGGGGCGTCCATTAGCACATGTAACATGATTTTTTCTCTAGCAGCAATGATACAGCAATCTCATCAGCCTCTTCCTCTAGGTCCTAGTTTAAAACGCTTTTCTGCAACTTCCTCAGTGTCTGCACGATACACGTGGCAGCTTTGTCCACCAGCAGCAGAGGCCTGTGTAGTGCAGGCTGAGAGGGTCATCTTCCAGTAGGTAAATGGAGAATTGGGTAATGAGGTTCCAAAAATGGATTCTAGAGAAATCGTTGGAGGATTTGGCCTCACGTTTTCTGTAGAAGTTTGGAGGTTTTGGTGTCCATTTGCTCAACGTAACCAGCGGTGTGATGAGCTGCCCAGAAGCCACAGCTGTCCTGGTCGCCACAGTATAAGCGTGCTTATCAGATCCAGGGACACGGCACCACTGTTCTGTGCACTGGTGAGGCCACTTCTGTTTCTGCATGTTTTTCTATGTACAGTCCCAAGAAGAACCTCGGCAAAGAGCTCCAACATGACTCTAAGAAGACTTACGTCCGAATCCCGTGAGCAAGGAGGGGGGGAAGGACCACTGCTCCATCCTGAGCCCTCCCTTCCTCTCGTACGCACCCCACTCAGAGAGCCACCCCAAAGTCTCAAGCCAGTGGTGCCCCAAGAGCGCTCCGCCTGCCCGGTGACCCCCGAATGCCCACAGGACCTCGAGGTCACCACGTGGACACGGCCCATGTTGTTTCCCTCGAAAGTGACCGTCCTCACTGGAGGCCGTCCCGTCGGCTCGGACACCTGTCTCCGAGCGCACAGGTGGTAGCCCCGTGGCGCTGCCCGCTCCACACCCCGCGCTGCACCTGGCTGGATGCCTGGACTTGGTCTTGGCGACGTCAGGCGGGGTGCTCCCTCTGTGTCCTCAAAACCACCTCCACACGTCTGCCGGTTTTCTAAAATCAGTTTATGACATGCTCTCGCTCAAAAGCTCTCCGTGGCTTCTCCAGACGCTTTCGCACAAAGCCTCCCCGCTGCCCAGGCTCCGGGCGGCCTCCAGCCTCCAACCTCCTTCTCCCACAGCCCAGGCGCTGCTCCAGCCTCCTCTCACCTTTCAGGCTCCGAGGGCACCTCCTCTTCGGGAGAGACCTCGCTGGGTCCACTGCAGTTTGGACGTTCTTTGCCTGGGCTCCACACCATGTCGCACCAGCACCGAAAACCGAGCCCCTCGATGTGTCTGTTTGCCTTCTCTCTACCCTGTCATCGCCGAGGTGCTCAGACCCTGGGTCATGGAACTTTGTAACTGTGAATCTAGAGCGCAGGGCTGTGCCCGGAGCACAGAGGGCCTTCAGCACGGGACTCTGCTTCTGCTTGGTTTGGTTCAGCTCCCACACCGGGCCGCGCTCTAGATCCTGGGGCTACGAAATGAAGATCTACGTCTGGGTCCTGCTCGAAATAAACGAATGAACAGGGACTTCCCTGGCGGTCCCGTGGTTAGGACCCGGTGCTTTCACTCCCAGGGCCTGGGTTTAATCTGTGGTCGGGGAACTGAGACCCCTCAGGCTGCTTGGTGCCGCCAAAAAAAATAAATACAGTAAATAAGTGAATAAATACTGGCTAAATGAACTGGGTGTATTCACTTGGAGAAAAGAGAACTCAGCATGGCGATGACTAGAGTCTTCAGGGGACGGTGAGACAGAAGAGAAAGTGATACATTTTTATCTTGCTCTTAAATTAAGAATCATTGAGAGACAGTCACGGAGATGTAGATAGCACTTCTTTGAATAATTTCTTTTTTTCTTATTTTCCAGAACTTTGTAAGTCCTGGAATTTTTAAAAAAATTTTATTTATGTTTGGTTGCGTTGGGTCTTCATTGCTTCGCGCGGGCTTTCTCTAGTTGCGGCGAGCGGGGGCCGCTCTTCGTTGCGGTGCGCGGGCTTCTCATTGCGGTGGCTTCTCTTGTTGCGGAGCACGGGCTCTAGGCGCGCGGGCTTCAGTAGTTGTGGCACGAGGGCTCAGTAGTCGTGGCGCGCGGGCTCTAGAGCGCAGGCTCAGTAGCCGTGGCGCACGGGCTTAGTTGCTCCACGGCATGTGGGATCTTCCCGGACCAGGGCTCGAACCCGTGTCCCCTGCATTGGCAGGCAGGTTCTTAACCACTGCGCCACCAGGGAGGTCCCCGAATAACTTCAATCAATAACACCTGGAGCAGTCTGGCTGATGATGTAGTGACACGCCATCTTATAAACAGAAAGTGACCAGGGAAGGCGTGGCGCTCCTGAGGGAGGGAGGGGGACCCAGAGGCCTTTGGGGCGCCTCTGGACCCCAAGTCCAGGATGCATTTCTCACTCTCGTTCCTTTCACGCCCCACCTCGCTGATCCCCTTCGTATAGCGACGGTCGTTGTCTCACTAACGCCTTGACTGTGATGATTTAACGACACTGTTCGCCCTCCACGTTATTTTCTGTCACAACATGTCCCAGCCTCTAGAGCGCTGCCCGGTGTGGGAGCTGAACCAAACCAAGCAGAAGCAGAGTCCCGTGTGCTGAAGGCTTTTCCTGCTCCGGGCACAGCCCTGGGCTCTAGATTCACAGTTACAAACTTCCATGACCAGGGTCTGAGCACCTCAGCGATGACAGTGCAGAGAGAGGGAGGCCAGCAGCCCCGGCCTGTCCGCCTCCCCTCGGCCCCTCACCAGCAATCCAGGCGGAGCCCTCACTGCGGGCGCTGGTGCAGTGGCGCCTGCCGGAGCCGGGGGAGGGGCCATGCCCCGCTCGGGCCCGGCAGCATTGCCAGCAGGTGGGAACCATCCTTCCCTCTCAAACAGAATCACGGGGATCAAAAGCCGCCCAGGACGCGTCCCTTGGTGTCATTCGCACGGTTCCCATGGGAAGCAGCCGGAGTAGCTGCTGCTCAAAGTGACTGCAAGCTGCAGGCTGAGGCCCACGTGTGCCGACGCCCCAGACGGCAGGTGCACAGGGTTCCTTCCCACCTGTTGGAGCAGAAGAGCTTGTGCGCATGAAGAAAGAACGGGAGTCGTGCATGTACCGCAACTAAGCTGTCACCTTTCCACACGAGAGGGCGGGACACACCCGTCACCTGCCCAGGCACCGGGCTCCAGTCCTAACCGAGTAACGGCGGTGTTTCTCATTTGTGTCCAATTCTTTCGCTCCCCCCGACCGCCGACCACCGCTCCCCATCCCACCAGCGTCCCCCAGTAGCCTCAGATGGTCTGCCGCCCCCATTCTAGCCTCAGTCGGAACTGCCCATGAGAAATGCAGCACTGTGCCCCGTGTGATGGGGTCTGGGGTGCAGACAGACACTCGTGGCCCTGCAAAGGGATTGCTGATGTCAATTTGATTTTCACAGTTGACCCCTCAGCCTTTAGCTAGAAAGCCTGGTTGGAATTGGGGTTTCCAATGGGCATGTCGCATGGACCCAGAATGGTTAGAGATGCCTTCCGAGTTCCTAACCTCAGCTGTAACAGCTGTGCCAGGAGATCTGTCTTTTCTGCATTAACTGGGAAGCTTGCTAACTCCTGTTGTTTATTAGCAGGGATGTGCCTTTAGATTAGAATGCTTTTTGAGGCCATCGTATTAGCTAGTGTTTTGGTGGCATAGGATAGAAATGAAGCCAGTTTCTGCATGGTCTATGTTTTATCAGGTATGTCTTGTTCTTTGGCGTGACTAAACCTAGCAGTGCAATCACCTCTAAATCTACACCATATGGTGGTTATGACGGGGCCTCTCCCCCTGGAGTTCCCATTCCCTTCGGACATTCAGCTAAACAAAGGCAACAACGTCACAAGCTCTGCTTCCTAGTGAGGCAGGTGACTGGGGAGGCTTGTGAATTTAAAAAGTAATGCAACGATAAACATCATAGATTTGAAGCTCTAGGCAGTTCTAGGTTCTCAACTCTTACAACCGTGCTTAGAACATAGTAGCTGCTCAATAAACATTTCATTGACTGAGGGCCTGGAGCAGTCAGATTAGGAAACCATGCTAATATCACACTTTTATTCAAGAAAAGTAGAAATTTGGTTTTCTTTTCTTTCTTTTTTTTTTTTTTTTTTGGTACAAGAATGAGGTTAGCTTAAAAAAGTAATAATCTGACCTTGTAATGAAATGAACAGCGTTTATTGTAATTGTTGAAGGTTACTCTAGGCTGTATACATGTTTACTCTTTATTCCTAAAAAATAAAGGTAATAAGCAAGGGAAGCTAATATCCATATTTCTCTTTCAAAAATACAACCCAGGGCTTCCCTGGTGGCGCAGTGGTTTGGGAGTCTTCCTGCCAATGCAGGGGACATGGGTTCAGTCCCTGGTCTGGGAAGATCCCACATGCCACAAAGCAACTAAGCCCGTGTGCCACAACTACTGAAGCCCACGCCCCTAGAGCCCATGCTCCGCAACAAGAGAAGCCACCACAACGAGAAGCCCGCGTACCGCAATGAAGAGTGGCCTGCACTAGCTGCAACTAGAGAGGGCCTGCATGCAGCAGCAAAGACCCAAGGCAGTCAAAAAAAAACCCACCACTCAGATCAAGAAATCCAGTAAAATCGATAGCTAGTGGGAAGCAGCCGCATAGCACAGGGAGATCAGCTCGGTGCTTTGTGACCACCTAGAGGGGTGGGATAGGGAGGGTGGGAGAGAGGGAGACGCAAGAGGGAAGAGATATGGGAACATATGTATATGTATAACTGATCCACTTTGTTATAAAGCAGAAACTAACACACCATTGTAAAGCAATTATACTCCAATAAAGATGTTAAAAAAAATAAAAATAAAGGTCAAAAAAAAGAAATCCAGGACTTCCCTGGTGGCACAGTGGTTAAGAATCCGCCTGCCTATACACGGAACACGGGTTCGAGCCCTGGTCTGGGAAGATCCCACATGCTGCGGAGCAACTAAGCCCGTGTGCCACAACTACTGAGCCTGTTGTGCTCTAGAGCCCCCGAGCCACAACTACTGGGCCCGCGTGCCACAACTACTGAAGCCCGCGCGCCTAGAGCCCGTGCTCTGCAACGAGAAGCCACCGCAATGAGGAGCCCACGCACTGCCAACGAAGAGTAGCCCCAGCTTGCTGCAACTAGAGAAAGCCTGCACACAGCAACAAAGACCCAGTGCTGCCAAAACTAACTAAATAAATTAATTAAATTTAAAAAAAAAAGAAATCCAGAGCACACCAGTAAATGGTTTTTACAGTGATGGCAGCTAAGACACTCTCCACCCTTTCACTTTGCATCTTGTTATTGAAGGTGATGATGGGTACTCAAAATACGCTGTGTAAATTAAATGAATGGGTGGGTGAGATGAATTGGGAGATTGGGATTGACATATATACACTATTGATACTATGTATAAAATAGATAGCTAATGAGGACGTACTGCATGGCTCAGGGAACTCTACTCAATGCTCTGTGGTGACCTAAACGGGAAGGAAATCCAAAAAAGAGGGGCTATACGTATACGCATCGCTGATTCACCTTGCTGTACAGTAGAAACTAACACAACTTTGTAAAGCAACTATACTCCAATAAAAATTAATAAAAATAAATAATTAGGGACTTCCCTGGTGGCACAATGGTTAAGACTCCACACTCCCAATGTAGGGGGCCCAGGTTCAATCCCTGGTCAGGGAACTAGATCCCACATGCATGCCACAACTAAGGAGCCCACGTGCTACAACTAAGGAGCCCGCGTTCTGCAATTAATGAGCCAGCAAACCTCAACTAAGGAGCCCGCTGGCCGCAACTAAGACCCGGCGCAACCAAATAAATAAATGAATGGGCTCATGCGTACCTTGTTAGAGGGAGATTTCACCGCTATTATAGGGTACCCCTCAGCTCGTTCAGTTTTCTGTGCCCAACTTTGCAGCCTGAAGTGCTGTTCAACAATCAAACCAATGAAGCACTAAGTAGAAGCCTGGTGCGCAGTGAGAGACCAGGGGAAGACAGAGCTTCCCATGCCCAAGAAGATGATATGGTTCTAACGTAACAGACATATATCGGATATCTATCTATCTATCTTACAGTCCTCCCCACCTCCATCTCAAACATGTGGGCACAAAATATAAATCAACAGAGAAAATAACTCACTTGGGACCTGTCCAGATAAATCGGAAAGTTCATGTTTTTAAGGAAGTGCATCACTTTTGGGTTGAAGAGGTTTAAAAATAATGAAATGAGAGCTTCCCTGGTGGTGCAGTGGTTAAGAATTCGCCTGCCAATGCAGGGGACACGGGTTCGAGCCCTGGTCCGGGAAGATCCCACACGCCGCAGAGCAACTAAGCCCGCGTGCCCCACAACTACTGAGCCTGCGCTCTAGAGCCCGTGAGCCACAACTACTGAGCCCATGTGATGCAACTCTGAAGCCCGTGCGCCTAGAGCCTGTGCTCCACAACAAGAGAAGCCACCGCAGTGAGAAGCCCGCGCACCGCAACGAAGAGTAGCCCCCGCTTTCCACAACTGGAGAAAACCTGCACACAGCAACAAAGACCCAATACAACCAAAAATAAATAAATAAATTTATTTTTTTAAAAAAGAAATAGATTTAAGCTGTGAATGAAGACAGCCAGCTGTGTTTCTCACCCCTTCAAGATACACCTTCCTCATACAGCGCCCCAAATGCTCCAGCTCACGCTAAATACATTCCCCCCTGAACTCTTCTCCGAAAGGAGCAGACGGTGGGCAGGGTGGGGGGGGAGCTGGGTGACTTCTTAGACCCCTTATAACTTTCATATTATGCAGCGCACTTAGGTGCCATACCACACAGAGAATCTTATCAATTGCATTAGAAACTCCTTGAGGCCAGAGACTGAGTTTTCTACCTAAACACATGTTTCTGTGTCGAATGGATCCAATTGAAGCGACAACACCGGGGCCGGCTAAGGCGTTTGAGGCCAGATGTACAGAACCCTGCGCACTTTGTCAACCAAAATAATGTGACCTTTAAACTGAGTCGGGAAGGTTTGAGGCCAAAGGAATATGACACAAGGAGCTAAAATAATTAAAAAGGAAATTTAAAGACATTAAGGATTGTAGTCCCTTTGAAAAGAGATTAAGGGAAGAACTCATTAAGATTCACCAGCTTCTGAATGGCTGGGAGAATTGAGATGCTACAAAGCTATTTGACCTGGTGTCAAGAACAAGGGGAGATGCCACAATAAGATAGGCCAGAGATGGACACGCCAGGAATTCGGAAAGGAATTTCAGAACAGAACAGCATAAACAGGGACTGAGCAGCCCGGAGGCAACAAGATTCTTCGACACTGTTCCTAGAAGACAGCTGAAGAAGAGTTTCAGCGGGCAGTCAAATGGGGCGAGGTTCTGAGTCCTAAATCAAAGAGGGGCCCACGGTAGAAAGGACTCCCTCCCCCGCCCCCCTTTCAGTCTCCCCTGTTGAGAAGCAGGTTAGCTAACATTTGCAATAATCTCCTTAACGGCTGCATGTGGTGTTAGAACGTTAGGGCGTTTGCTAGGATGCAGCCGGAGCAGACAGAAGCCATCCTCCGGAGGTGGCAGCCTCTCCTCTCCTCAGGGCTGGGCTGCACGGAGCCTCCCCGCCGGGCCGGAGGGTTTCCAGCCTGACGCTGCGGTTTCCTGGAGGTAACAGATTACCAGCCTTGAGGTCAAAAATAAAGAGCGTGGCTCACGCGGCCCTGGTCTCAGGCAGCCTGGCAGCTGCTGTGCAGGCACCACAGTCCCGGGAACAGGGCCCACCCACGCTTAGGAGCTTGGGGAAAGGTGTGCACAGGTAAAAGGGGGACCCACGTCGCTTTGAGCATGGTTTCCACTTCAGTCTGGATTTTAGGAAGGGTAATTCACTGGAGGAGCCTCTGGAAATGGAGGGACATTTACACAGAACACAGCATATGGTCAGCCAAAGAATTTCTGACCCGTTCTCTACGCGCTGTGAATCCCTGTAGAGATTGTTTTTTTAATTTAAACTTTTTTTTTTTTAAATTAAACTTTCTGCCATGTCCTCGCCCAGTCAACTCTCTCCTGTTGTCTCTGTCACCTTCTTCCCCATCCAGTGGCCAGCCCCTTCTTTTGGGTCCTCACTTCTGAAACTTGCTTGCAGAATATTCAAAACTGACAAGCTTCCCACAGAAGGTGAAGGGAACCGAATGTAGGAACCGCAGGCCCCAGGGCAGCTGGGAAGGAGAGCCGGGGCAGAAGCTGGACGGCTGCTGGTAGACGAAGGAGGCCGAAGATAAGCCCCAGTGACAGGGAAAGTGACAGTTTATCTAATCTCTTTGTAACTCACCTTTTGTTCACTGGCTGCTGCCGAGCTGCCCTCTATACCAGGGCAGTGTTGCTGGCCTTCAGCTGAAAATGATGAACATTTACCTGCGTTATTTCATTTGTACAGTACTTAGCTTGATGTCATGTGATATGAACTTGATAATATTATGATAGTTGCCAGAAACCAAAAGCCTAACACAATGAAAGGGAAAAATCAGGGCTGGGGAAAACAATCTCAAAAAATTGTATAGAAATCACTATAAAGCAGAGAAATGAAGTGGAAATAGAAAGTCAAGTTTATATGAAACTCTTGAAAGTAATCATAAAATTACGTGGCTAACTAGATAACACAGTAATAGCTACCATGCTGACACTTTAAAAATTATAATCTTCCGGGCTTCCCTGGTGGCGCAGTGGTTGAGAATCTGCCTGCCAACGCAGGGGATACGGGTTTGAGCCCTGGTCCGGGAAGATCCCACGTGCCGCGGAGCAACTGGGCCCGTGAGCCACAACTACTGAGCCTGCGCGTCTGGAGCCTGCGCTCCGGAACAAGAGAGGCCGTGACAGTGAGAGGCCTGCGCACTGCGATGAAGAGTGGCCCCCGCTCGCCACAACTAGAGAAAGCCCTCGCGCAGAAACGAAGACCCAACACAGCCCCAAATAAATAAATAAATAAATTTATTTTAAAAAAAAATTATAATCTTCCACTACCAACCTTCATTATGGTTAACAACATATGTTATAAATAAGCTACAAGGATATATTGTACAGCATAGGGAATATAGCCAATACTTTATAATAACTATAAATGGAGTATAACCGTTAAAAACTGTGAACCAGAGGACTTTCCTGGTGGTCCAGTGGGTAAGACTCTGCACTCCCAATGTAGGGGGCCTGGGTTCGATCCCTGGTTGAGGAACTAGATCCCTCATGCCGCAACTAAGACCCGGCATGGCCAATTAAATATACAAATAATAAATAAATATTTAAAAAGATTACACATTACAATTATAAAAAAATTGTGAACCATTATGTTGTACACCTGTGACTTATATAATATTGTACATCAACTATATCTCAACTTAAAAAATTCTACATCATAAAAAAATACGTTCAGAGAGTAACTAGTGTTTCCTGTGAACATATTAGTAACACACACATATGTTTATTTCGCAAACACTTACTTACAACCAATTATTTGTAGCCTGCGCTAAGGAGGACAGTCCATGAGCTGTTCCCTAGGGAAGAGCTGGGATTTTTCTCGGTGAAATCAAGCATACATGAAGGACGTAGGTTGGGAAATGCTGCCGTAGACCAGGGTGTTCAGGGAGGCCTGCCTGGAGGTGCAGGCAGAGGGAAGGTGTGGACCCGCCGAGGCCATTGATCCGGAGGTTCAGAGTGGTCAGGGGGAGTCCTGGGCACGTGGGTAACCTCAGACCTGTCTGCCCAACGCAGCGTCCACAAGCCACAGGTGCCCGAGGGAGCACCGAGACACGGCTGCTCCTAACTGAGAAACGCACACCAGATTCCAAAAAGTCTGGTATGAAGAAAAATGCATGTAGAGTATCTCACCGATATATTTTTAAAAATATTTATTTATTTATTTGGCTGCGCCGGGTCTTAGTTGTGGCATGTGGGATCTAGTTCTCTGACTAGGGATTGAACCCAGGCCCCCTGCATTGGGAGTGTGGAGCCAGGGAAGCTCCCCTGGGTGGTACGTTGGGACCACCAGGGAAGTCTCAATTTTTCCTTCACTCTTTTTTTTTTTTTTAAATCTTTTGGCCATGCTGAGAGGCATGTGGGGATCTTAGTTCCCCAACCAGGGATCGAACCCACACCCACTGCATTGACAGGGCAGAGTCTTAACCACTGGACTGCGAGGGAAGTCCCTCTGATGGATATTTTTAATACTGATAACATGTGTTGAAATTATCATATTGTGGGTATACTGGGTTTAAGAAAACATTAAATTTACCTTCTTGGAAGTGCCGCACAGTTCTAAGAAGATAAATCCAGCTATGCTGGTGAGACAGAGGAGGTCGGGGAGAACCCAGAGGAAAGAGAACGATTAGGAGGCTCCTCAAACAGGGAGATGAAAGGACCCAGGTTGGGGTGGACACTGGGGGTGTCAAAAAGAAGTGGGGGGACTTCCCTGGTGGTCCAGCGGTTAAGGTTCCACGCTCCCAACGTAGGGGGCCCGGCATTTGATCCCTGGGCAAGGAACTAGATTCCGCATGACACAACTGAGACCCCACGCAGCCAAATACATAAAGGGTGTGTGACTTGAGGAGAAAAATTCGGAGCTCGTTTTCCTCCTTCCTTTTACCACGTTGAGTTTAAGGTGATGGAAAACATCCAATTGGCATATGGCGGAAATGACCCCGGAGCTCAGGAGAAAAGCAAAGCTGAGGACAGATTCGTCTGCACTTGGTTGAATCCGCGAACGTGGAACCACAGATACGGGGCTGACCCCACTACACCATTTTATAAAAGGTTATCCCAGGGGGTCCTGAAGTCAATCCCCTGACAATACGACCGTATGGAGAAAGGCATGACCTTTGAGACTGCCTAAATGAGGTCCAGGAGGGAGAAAGCTGAAAGGCAGAGGAAGGAAGGAAGGAAGGTAAGCAAGTCGACACCAGGCATTTAAAGGAGTTCTGAATTTCTTATGGTTTTATGTCATCATTAAATAATCAGATTCATCATTTAATTGCTGTGTATTAGGGAGGATTCCACCCGTGCGCCCCCAAGTCTAATCTGGTTGAGAAGACATCCGCAACTATAGTAAAAGATTTAAGTGGCACTTCAATTAAGTAACAGAAAGATGACCCCAAGAGGTGGTTGATAAGTGAATCATACAAACTGTAGTTTCTTGAGTCAGAGTACCTGGAGAGATACTCCCAAGCTAGGGTGTTTCAGGGAAGCCATACGAAGGAGGTGAGTTTTGAGTGGGTCATGATTGGAGAGGTTGAGTTGTCTTTGCAGGCAATTGAAAGGGCGGGATCAAAAGGGAGGAGCAGGAAGATCCTGGCAGGCGAGTGAACCAGTTTGGCAGGAGGGAAGGAGTCACTGGTTGGATGAGGTGGGGGTGGGGATCGCAGGTGAGGCTGGGAGGCAGGTGGGAGCCAAATTGTGGCTTTAGTAAGACTTGAATGGACTTTCATGCTCCAGGGAGGGTCATAGAGTTTTGAGCAGGTGAGTGACATGATTGAATTTAAAATTTAGAACGTTAATCTGGCTCTACTTTAAAGGTGAAAGCTATAGGGCTCAGGGACCATTCGTTCAGCCCCTCCTCGCAGGTGAAATACAAACGTGAGAGATTAAGCCTTTTCTAAGAGACAGCCAAATTTCCTGGCTACTGCTATAACTCACTTTCCACAATTTCTAAAATGTTAAAATTAGCCTGATTCACAGCCCTCTGTGGGAATAGGTACACTATGGAAGGCAGCTCTCTGCTGAGACAGGAGGCTGTGTGTGAGGGTGTGCTAAGATTTTGTGAAGAAGTGCCTGGACTTCAGGTGCGCAGACAACTAAAGTGAGAGAATAATGGTTCTGTGTCACCCCAGCTCCGGCTGGGCTCCTGGGCTGAAATGAGGAGCGCCCATGGTCAGGCAAAGGGGAAGGAAGGGCTACTTGAGCAGGAGAGAGAAGCGGAGTAATCCACCTGGATGAACAGTTAGATTTGAATTCTAGTTCCGGTTAGCGGGGCTTGTGGAAGAAACCACACTTTTGTCACACCCCTTCCAAGGTTCAGATAATTGTTTTTAGCTGATCTTATACAATCTGTATTTCCCAAAGAAATGGTGTTAGAAAACAGTGGTTAGTTTCCTAGATCATCCTCCAGGAACCTATAAAAATCCCATAATAGCTGAAATTACTGCATATTTTGCAAAGAGAAACACAAATAGTTTTTGTCACATTAATTAATAAGCAAAACAGGTTAGCCAAACTAAGTATTGTGTGTGTGTTTTTAATGGGAAACATTTAATTGGAAGATGATATGGAACTGAAGGTAGTGGGGAATCTGGAAGGGAATTTCTTGTGGCACTTCCAAGGTCATCTGAGATCAACAGCGCTGGCTCACAAACAGAAAAGAGGAGAGAGAGAGAGAGAGACAGAGAGAGAGAGAGAGAGAGAGAGAGAGAGAGAGAGAGAGAGAAAGTATGAGCCGTGTGTGTCGTGTCTTCTGGGAAAAGGATAGGATACAACTGGTGTTTGGGGGGTGAGGAGTGGGCGGGGCTGGACAAGGCGTGGGAGGCAGCCCTCGGAGTCCGCGGGAGAAGGGAGGAGACCGGCGTCTGGGGAGGCACAGGGTTAGGGCTCCATGTCCCAGGAGGTTAGGCGGAAGCCGCGCGGGGGAAAGGTGGGGCAAACGTTCAAGGGTTCAGGGTATCGGTTCCAACAGAGCAGGAGGGAGGGGTGGGTGCTAACGCGAGGCTCTCGCTGGAGCTGCAGCGCGGGGAACCCTGAGGAAACACAGAAGACCTCTGGGCTGGAGGGCTAGGACCGGCTCTGGCCCGTTGAGAGCACAGTGGACCAGAGCTAGAGAAGGAGAGAAAGAAAGAGGCCCATGGGGACGCCGAGGCGACCCTCGGATGAAGAAGGCAGCCTGGGGGCGAGGGTGCTGAGGAGGGGGCCTCGGCCACCACCAGGGCTCCCCGGCTCCAGGATAGTCTGGCTGGATTCCAGGACCGGGCCGTGGTGTGGGGACAGTAACCCAGTCTTGTCACCTTTCTGCTTCCTGCTATGTGCTGACCTAGGCGCTGCGACCACCAGGCTGGCGGCCGCACCACGGAGAGGCAGGGAAGGAGAACAAGGATGAAGGGCAGAGAGAGGAGCCGGAAGGAGGTCCGGGAAAAGGGGGGGAAGCAGAGGCAGGAGGTAATGGGTTAGAAACAAACGTGAAGAGAAGCAGGAAGCTTACACAAAAGAGAGGGCAAGGTATGCAAGTCAGGCTGACCTGTGGGGAAATGAAGACGTACAGGGGAAGAAAGTCCCGAGACCGTCTTAATTCAGATGTGTCACCCTTCCCACACCTCAGCTGTCCACAGGGCATCTGCCGAGGAGCCGCGCGTTCAACACACAAAAATTCAGCCTCTGCTCCTGGGGGCGTTTAGATATGGGCTCATTTTGGTCAAAGATTAAAACACACGGGAGAATCTGAGGGTGAATTTTAAACCAGCCAGTAGTTCCAGGTAATAGAAGAGCAGAACTGCGTAAGCTTGGGGCAGGGGGCGGGGGGCAGGCGGAGTGAGCCAGTGTTGGGTGAAGTATTTTCTTTCATGAAAGATACAGTTAAATACACATTGTAAGTTTTTTTTTTTTTTTTTTAAATGCCGCCTTATAAAAACAGAACAGGTTACCAAAATGACGGGAATAAAGTGAGGGAGAGAATTATCCGGAGGCGCACTCCACAACGCCCCAGCTGAGTGCAGTCACCGCGCGGGTTCCGCGCCCGAAGGTCCCCGCGCGGATCCCCGATCGGCCGAGCCGGGGCCGGGACGGGAGCGCGGGCGCCCGGTGCCCCCCGGGCCGGCAGGATGCGCCCGTAGCGCCCCGCGTGCCCCCGGGCGTCGCACGTGCGCCTTCAGGCGGGGTCTCAGCCGGCCGCGCGGTGGCTGGGGGCTGGCGGCCCGTGGGCTCTGCCCGGGTGCGGGGTCCACCCCCCTCGCCCTCCCCCCTTCCCCTTTCACCCTCGCCCTACCCCCTCAACCGCCGCCCAGCCCCACGTGCGCGCAGCCCCACGAGGCGACTCCAGCGCGCCCGCCTCCGAGGGGCGCGACCCCCGGCCACGTGGGGGTGGGGCCCGGCGGGGGCGGGGGGCGGTGCTCGCCCGCGGCCCCACCTCCTGGCCCTCGGGCGCCCCTCCCCCGCCCGTGCGCGGCCCGCGGGCGGCGGCGGGCGGGGGCGGGGGCGGGGTTGTTGTTGTGCCGAAGCCCCGCCCCCGCCCGCCCCCGGCCCATCTGTTCCCCGCGGGCCGCGGCGACATTGTGCGGGCTGGGCGGCCGGGCCGCGGCGCGATGGGCCCGGGGCAGCCGCCTCGGTAGCTCGGCCGGAGCGGCGCCGGGAGCGGGCGGGCGGCGGGCGCGGAGGCGGCGGCGCGGCCGGAGATGCGCCCCGAGGAGGGCGGCGCGGCCGGGCTGGGCGAGCTGCGCTCGTGGTGGGAAGTGCCGGCCATCGCGCACTTCTGCTCGCTCTTCCGCACGGCGTTCCGCCTGCCGGACTTCGAGATTGAGGTGCGCGGGCCGGGCTCGGGGGTCGGAACCCGGGTGGGGTTCGGCGGGGCGGGGGCGCGCGGGGACCTCTGAGGGGCTGAGTCTGAGGGGCTGAGGGCGGCGAGCGCCCCAGGGCGGCCCGGGAGGGCGGGGGTCGGGCTCCGGGCTGAGGGGACCGGGCGGCGGGGAAAGTTGGGCCGTTACTCCCGGCGCCGTCCCTGCGAGCGCGGCACGGGGCCGGGCGGCCGGGGGAGCGGACGGCGGGCTTTGTGGGGCCGGGCAGCGGGCGGGCGCCCCCGGCCGGCGCCCCGACCCCTCCCCCGGCCGCCTGGGGTCGAGCGCGCGCGGCCGGCCGGTGCCGCGGCCCCGGACAATGGTGCGGCACCGGCGCGGCCGGGCGGGCGGGCGAGCGGGGCGGTGGGTCCGCCGCCCGAGGGAGGCGCGCCCGGCGGCGGAGGGTGCGCGCGGGCGGGCGGCAACAATGCGGCGGCCTCGGGGTGCGGGGGGCCAGGCGCCGCACGCCGTTTTCAAAGTTGGGACGTGACTCGGACGAGCACGGCTTTTTCTAAAAACGTGAGCGGGACGATGGCTCCCGCCGACTGAGGAGGAGAAACGACAGATTAGGGAATGCCGAGCGTCAGGACTTGTGCCCCAACCGTCCCGAGGACCCTGTGTTTCCTTTTAGTTGGTGAAAATCCTCAGCACTTTAATTCTGCTGCTCAAAATGGTGGCTGCGGTGGGAGGTGTTGTGGTGACAATGCCGTGGTGGTGCCGCTAAACTTGCCCCTGCCCCATTTTCTCCCTGAAACGTAATAGGACTGAGGTGCTGCTGAATTACGGGTTTAGAGTTTAAGAACCCCGTCTAAAAATACTGTGGAAAAATTTCATCTTGCAAAAATCCATGTATTCCGATTTTGCTGACGGAAAAATAGAAGGAAGTAATCTTGCCCGAAGTTGTTGCAGAAGTCGAGTAATCTATAAATAACGTTTTATGTTCTAAGTAATGAACCTGTGGTTTCTAAGTATTAGCAGCTTGAATTCCTAAAGGCAATGTAACCTGATCTGAGAGGTCCAATCTGTGTGTATAACAGAAATGAAAAATCGTTGTTACAGGTGAATAATCAGGGCCACTTGAGATGAGTGTTTTTTCTTCGGAGCCCAGTATTTCTTGGAAGTGACACTTTTTTGGTGGTTGTTGTAGTTAAAATGTGTGCTATTTGAAGTATATAAAACACGAACGAATATTTGGAATCCAGCGTGTACGTATTTTGGTAATTATCCGTATCTGTTTATAATTTGGAGATGTTGTTCCCTAGATGGATACCTAAGGATAGTGACTTTTACCTCTGCAGTCCTTGTGTAATCCTTTTCACATGTGTTTTGATGAATGCAAAGTTTAATAACTTAAAGTTTTCAGTAATTGTCAGAAATTAAAAATTTTAAAGTAATTTTTAGGCTTCTAGCAAATTTGACTCCGTGAGTGCAGAACTCACTGAGAACATGATCAATTTTGATTCTCTAAGTATAATTAAATAAGTAAATTATTTTTATTTTGCTTAAGTGATTTTTTAAAATCTAGTAGTTTATTGTCCTGAAAATTTGAAAAACAATCCCTTGGTTAGAGTTTATGATGCACTGGAAGAGCCTTCTTAAAAAACAAACAAGAAACAATACTACTGCTCAGTTGGACAGCTGCAAGGGCCCTATAAAATCTTAATTTACTGCAACTTTTTAAAAGATAGAAATGATGAATAATACCAAGTGGTAGAAGTTGGGTATCAGCTTTTTTAGGAAACCAGTTTTCAGCTGTGGGAAAGAACTCATCCTACCCTTGACCACCAAGCTAAACCCATGGATTTATAGAAAATTTAGGAAGCAGAATCTTCAAGGACTTGGCTTTTATTTATCTAAAGCAAGGCAATCTCTTAGATAGCTGAAGGGCTGGGAGCATTCATGCTGCAATTCTGCAAGAGGTCAAGACCTCCCACTTAGAGAACTGGTCCACAAAGCATGGATATTTTTATTTTTGCATGGAAGAAAACCTTTTTACTCAGTTAATTAGCCTTGAATGTACAGGATTTCTTTAGAAGAGTCAATATACCAGGTTCTTGTTTTTTGGGATATGTTTAGGGACTTGTATGTTGCTGTCCCCAAAATACGGGTCCTGTAATCATCAGATCAAAAATCTGTGAATGTGTAGATGCGCTTTAAGTTCAAAATTTCTGATTTTAAAAACAATGCATAATCATTATGTAAGACTTGAGAATCATTATATAAAATATAGGTAAGAGAATTAAATCACCCATAATCCCACCACTCAGCGATAAAAGCTGTTAACTGTTAACATTGTATCCCACCACTTAGGGATAAAAGCTGTTAGCTGTTAACGTATTTAGAAATTCCCAAACATGCTCACACATGTATTTGTGCCCCGGATTAAGTGGTGTTTTAATTTTTCAGATGAGGAGACTGAGGTGTAGCTGGACAACAGTAGATTAATGATACTGAATTCAGTAGTTGGTATTATGAAATATCTATAACTAGCTGCTTAACTGGATGGATTACCAAAGAAGCTCATGGCACACCTTCTTTGCCTCAGAAGATTATCAAATTCAGAACCCCTTCATTTATATCAAGTGTTCTATAATTGTTTAGCGTTCTAATGGGTTAGGCTGTTTACGTTTTGTCCTGATTCGAGAATGAAGAATGGTGAATTGATCTCCCGAAAGATTTAGTACTGGGACTTCCCTGGTGGTGTAGTGGTTAAGAATCTGCCTGCCAATGCAGTGGACACGGGTTCGAGCCCTGGGCCGGGGAGATCCCACATGCCGTGGAGCAACTAAGCCAGGACACCACCACTGCTGAGCCTGCGCTCTAGAGCCCATGAGCCACAACTGCTGAGCCTGCGTGTCGCAACTACTGAAGCCCACGTGCCTAGAGCCTGTGCTCCACAACAAGAGAAGCCACCGCAATGAGAAGCCTGCACACCGCAACAAAGAGTAGCCCCCGCTCACCACAACTAGGGAAAGCCCGCGTGCAGCAACGAAGACCCAACACAGCCAGAAGTAAATAAATAAGTAAATTTATTAGGAGGAAAAAAAAATATTTAAGTACTAATTTTTTTTCTGCTAGCCAAGTGATCTTTACAGTGAATAGCGTGTCTTACTTAACCAGAGTAAGGTAAGGGATAGACCATCTTCAGTAATCTGGTCTGGAGTTAATCATGGTGGGTGTAGGGTTGCAGGGGGAAATCCCATCATAAACATTTTGGGCATATTTTCTCTAGAGAAGAAACCATGGGGCCTCCAGGTGGTTATCTGAAAAATGGTCATGTAGAATTATCTGGTTCATATAGTAGCGGCATGATGAAAATAATCTGATGGTCCTGTCTGCTTTTTTTTCTTGAGCTTCCTACTTTGAGTACAGAATCCTTTGCCTTCCTGGTTGTGGTTGTATGTGGGTTAAGTCCCTCACCTCATCAGCATGATGATCTGGGGGCAGTGTCTTTAATTCAGATTCCTGTTGGTGTTTCCTTGGATCCAGCCTCTTGAATCAGGAGCTCTAGGCATGAATTATTAAACATGAAAATAAGTGATAAAACTGGCTGAGAGTAACTTATTAGTACATCAGGCCTATCAGTGGTCTCTGAGCCTGAGGCCTAAGGATGGGTTATAGGAGATTTTGTGTTGGTGTACATTATGTGTACTTTGTCACTTTCATCAAATTTTGAAAGAGATCCCAACCATACAAAGGTTAAAAGGCCTTAAACTAGATGAAAGATTTAAGTTGGCCTTGAATAGGGGAACCAGAAGGCTAGTTTCACAACACAAGATGCCCTGGACCAGAAGCTAGGAAATTTGAATTCTTATTACTAGCTTTGCCCCCAACTACCTCTGTGACCTTCGGCAGGTCAAATACCCTAATGAAAAAGGACACTTGTATAGTATTTTGTACATTTTCCCAATGTTATTTTATTCATAGCCATCCTTAACCATCACTGGGAGGTAGGAATTATCCTAATTTTGCAGATGAGGAAATTGGAAGGTTAGAGAGGCCAAGTTTCTTGCACAGACCTTCACCTGGATCTCAGGTTCTTTGATACCAAATTCTGTGCTACTGCTGCTGCATCGCACTGCTTCTACTTTAATTTTCACCATCTCTAAAATGAAGGGCTAGACATAGAAGTAATGGCCAAGATTCCACAGTGCAAATGTAGAGTTCTTTGGTTCTTAATAACGTGGGGTACAGAAGATCCTTTTTTTTTTTTTTTTTTTTTTGCTGTATGCGGGCCTCTCACTGTTGTGGCCTCTCCCGTTGCGGAGCACAGGCTCCGGACGCGCAGGCTCAGCGGCCATGGCTCACGGGCTTAGTTGCTCCGCGGCATGTGGGATCTTCCCGGACCAGGGCACGAACCCGTGTCTCCTGCATCGGCAGGCGGACTCTCAACCACTGCGCCACCAGGGAAGCCCCCAGAAGATCCTTTTTAAAACTTCTGCTGGGGCTTCCCTGCTGGCCGCAGTGGTTAAGAATCCGCCTGCCAATGCAGGGGACGTGGGTTCGAGCCCTGGTCCGGGAAGATCCCACATGCTGCAGAGCACCTAAGCCCGTGTGTCACAGCTACTGAAGCCTACGTGCCTAGAGCCCCTGCTCCGGCAACAAGATAAGCCACCGCAATGAGAAGCCTGCACACTGCAATGAAGAGTAGCCCCAGCTCTCTGCAACTAGAGAAAGCCCGCGCACAGCAAGGAGCACAGCAAGGAAGACCCAGTGCAGCCAAAAATAAATAAATAAATAAATAAAATAATTAAAAGAAAAACAAAAACTTCTGCTGAATACAGAGGAACACGTTCATGATTTCATTTGTTTCTTTCAGCAAATAATTATTGAGCATCCATTATGTGCTAGATGCAGTGTGCAGTGTATTAGGTGCTGGAGGTACAGATGTGAACATAAAAAAATACCTGCCCTCTTTAGTGGAAGGAGGCAGATAATAATAAACAAATTGGCATAGAGAGAGCCAAGTTGAGGGGGTAGGTTGTTGGAATTTAAAATCGGGTGATTCGGTGTGGGTGGCCTCATTGAGAAGATGGCATTTGAGCAGGACTGAAGGAAATAGAAGATTTAAGATTATTTAAAAACTAGTAGTTTGTGGGACTTCCCTGGCGGTCCAGTGGTTAAGACTCCACGCTTCGACTGCAGGGGGTGCAGGTTCGATCCCTGGTCAGGGAACTAAGATCCTGCATGCCGCGTGGCACTGCCAAAAAAGAAGAAGAAAAATTAGTAGTTTGTCAGAGTAACCTATTGAATGGAAAATACCAGATGATCAATGTCTTCTAAGACTCAGGGTGTGCTCCTTCCCTGAGGAGGGAAGGCCAAGAACAGGATGGGAATTCCAGAGGGGCAGATCTTGGAAAAAGGGGACTAAAAAGACCTAAAAAGGGGACTGCTCTGTGAGAGTGTCACTCAACCCAAAGTGAACACTGAATCCTTTTCTGCTTAGACCAGTGTCTTGAAGAGGAAGTCCTCTTCTTCATCTTCACTTGCGTGCACGTGAAGCTTCAGATCTTCAAACTGGGAGCTTCTCCAGTTGTAGAAAGGGTAATAATAACCTCTCATCTCTGAAGGACAGCCCATGTTAGCGCCTGGCTTGCTCTACCACGGAAGTTCAGTTTGGTCTTGCTTAATTTTCTGGAACACAGGGGAAGCCTAAAATACGACCTGGCAGCATGGCAGCATTTGGTACAACCGCCTATCTGCCCTTTGATCAGGAGAGGCCGAGTGCTGGATTCTCACGGTGTGTTGGGCTGGGGGTAAGAATGAGGAGCTCTGGCAGAGTGCTGGAAAACCACCAGTGTGCAGGGTGCTTTAGGTAAAAAGTGGGTGTGGACAGAGCCCAGCGGGACAGAGGGCACAGCTTCTGACTAGATGGTCTTAGATCTAGTTGATGGGATTGAAAATACTTTCCAAAGGGATCAAGCAGAGAGAGACAAAAACCTGGGCTGTGGGCCCACCTCTGTCATTAACTGGAGCTGTGATCTTAGATCCCTTGGTTTCAGATGCCCCAATCTATAAAAAGGCAATTGTGGACTAGGTGATTCCTAGGTTTTTCCTCTGTCCAACGTGCTACGATTCCCTTCGGATGTTTCTCAGCATGCAGGGTACAGGTAACTGATACAGAAAGTCACCGACCTCCCTGGTTAGGACCAAAGTTATGAAAGCTGTGTTGGGGTCCGTGTCTTACAAATTAATTTTGTACCAAACTAAAGCTGCAAATCCATACTTGATGTGTTTGTGGATTATATGAATTTGTTTTTCTGTGGAGATCTTGTCTGCATATACATTACTTTGAGGGTAGCTTAATTGATTATTTCACTGTCTTCGAGGTCCTCAAACTAAGATTTTGTATTTTGAGATTATGAGGAACTCTGGAGGATGAAGGTCTTGAATTGTGTTCTTTTCCATTCGCTTCTGTTTGTTCACTTAAATTGAACAGCATTCACACTTAGAACTTTGAATGGAGACCGGTTGAAGGTTCTGGCCTGGGGCTCGCCTCTCATTGGACGGTGAAACTTTCCAGATATCTGTTCTCCCCTTCCCCGTATTTTTCTGTTTCATTGGACTCTTTCTTGGATCCTTTCATCATGTCTTCTCTACAGAAGCCTCTAACAAATACTAATTTATACCGGAAAATTCGGGAAGGTTTTTTTTTTTTTTTTTTTAACCGTAGTTCTTAGATCGAGACAGGAGTAGTTGGATGGTGGTACCAATCTCAGGATTCTCCCAACCTCACACTATGACATTTGGGGCCGGACTGCCACGTGACTGGCGGGGCTGCGTGCAGCCAAGGACATGGCGCCTCCCAGAGACCGCCCTCCGCAGTCACAAGAAGAACCCCGGCCCCTGAGGCGGGCGGGGGCCCCTCCCCACAGGGAGTCCCCGTCCTGGGTGCAAACCTGTGATGTTTTTGTGTGTAGCGTTGAAGGGAGTTTTGTGCTTGGGGTGCCGTCATCAGCAACTGCACGTCAGAAATCTGGGAAACAGATGCTTTGTTAATTCTTTTCTTTTCTTGGAGTCGTTTAGGGGAAGAGGATTGGTTGGGGGGGGTGTGTGCTGCGGAGAGGGCGCTGTGACTCCTGAGGGACGAAGGGGGGAATCTCCCTCGGGCCTCCTGGGACCGGAGACGGCAGGCAGGGAGAGGAGGGCTAGCGTGTGTGCGTGCGTGGGCCTGCGGACGTGTGCGTGTGTGCGTGCGCGTGTGCGTGCACGCGCCCGCCTGTCGGGACGCAGCCCCTCGGGCTGTAAGAAGTGTATGACTGTTCTGCAGGGAGTACGCCTTCCCGTGGGGTCTCTGCTCCTGCGGCACCGCGCGCGCCTCGTGGGTGCATACACCGCTTCGTTTTCGTCGGGAGCGAAGGTTGCATGGTGGCGGCCCGAGCCACGTGCGGGACACGTTGTGGGCTCGTGGGCGCCCAGGAGTCCCGGCGGCCGGTGGTGTGGGGTCTGGCCCCTCCGCCACCTCGCCCGGCAGTGACTTGGTGACGCAGGTTATCCATACTCTCGTGGGAAATGGGGTGGGGCTTATGTAGAAACGTACGGAAGGTTTCGTGCCCTGATCTCGCGTGGAATGGAAGATGGGCATTTGGCTGGTCCGGGCACATGGTCATCTTCTGGTACGTCTCACACTGTCATGGTCACTTCAACTTTGGCCCCCGGCCCAGCTGCTACGGTTTTCCGCGGGTGGCTTGGCTGCATGAGAGTGGCCCCAGGACTGAACGTGTGAATGGTGTCACCACGGACTGTGCCCCCCATGACCCCCCAAGTAAGTGAAAACAGCCAGTGATGGAGCCAAGGTTACTCTAAACTTTTCATGTTTTTAATGTTGAACCTTCAAATCAACTCCCGTTAGTAACTGCCGAGAATGGAGTAAGTTCTTGCAGCTCAGAGTGCTGTGATTGGTCTGCTGGAGTGGGAGAGTCCACTGTTGTGGCCTCTCCCGTTGCGGAGCACAGGCTCAGCGGCCTTGGCTCACGGGCCTAGCCGCTCCGCGGCATGTGGGATCTTCCCGGACTGGGGCACGAACCCGCGTCCCCTGCACCGGCAGGCGGATTCTCAACCACTGTGCCACCAAGGGAAGCCCAAGAATGAACTTCTTAGAAAAACTTTTTCATGAGTAATATGTAATATTATAAAAAGAAATCCCAGTTCCTCCTAGGTTAATGTTTTAGTGCTGTACTGAAGAGGTCAGTTGTAGGACAACCTATGCCCTGCTTTTTAAAGAAGAGTCAGCTTGTTTCCAGATTCTCCTCCCTGTCTTGTACTAGCAGTCCTCTTCACTCTTCCATCCCCTTCTGACTGTTGGGGGTGGGATGGCAGTGACCCCACCTCTAGGATTGCCAGTTGCTCCTTGTTTTAGCTTCCTGTATAGGAAAGTGAAAATGAAAATCTGGGCCCAGAAATGTACCCCTTTTATCATTAGAATTTTAGATTTACTTTTGCTTATCTATTGATTGTTTGGAATTTTTCAGTTATTAGTTTTTCTCTGTTAAGTATTTAATGATTTGTATGACTACTACTTAATGGGACTCTGATTCTTCCGTAATGGGAGTTTATGTACAAATAAGATAGTCAGGTATCAATGTGATACGTTTTTTCTAATCACAGTTCCCCATGCCTGGGGAAGTGACAGCTCAACAGAAAGGAGTTCTTCTGTTTATTTGTCTTATCTGCCACCGAGGTCTACAAAAATTTTTGGAGGTTATCTGGCTGCTGTACCTGCCCTTTGCCCCTTTTCCCTCCTCCCGGCTGAAGTAAGTCTATATCCTGGCTGGTAATCTGACACATCTTGCAAGAAAAGATGAACTGGATCAATCAAATTCCCATTCTTGGGATTGTAACCTAGGAAATATGAGGGTCATCAAGTTAGTGTGGAAAAGCAGTTAAAAGGTCGCAGTGAGAAGCCACAATGCAAACCAAATTCTTGAATGTGAAGGAGCAGAAACTCGAGAGAGACCCAGCATATTAGGTTCCCCTAATAGGAAGGCTCCAGCCCCAGCTCATTGGTGTCCATCCTGCAGGAAACCCCAAGCATCTGAGGGACTCTGTACTCCTTGCCCCCTCACTTTTCTCCATGTGCACGTATTAAATATTTTATAAACGTAGGCTCATACTTTTACATAGACTTCTGAATCCTGTTTTATTCAGTTAACAATATTACATGACACAGAATGCCCTTTCATAGCATATGTTATGACTTTAATAGCTGTGGAGCACTCGTGCTCTGATTTATTTAACCAATCCTCAGTGGAGCATTGAGGTTATTTTTAGTTGTTTACTATCATAACAGCCATGAACAGAAAGATTTTTTTCTTCCCAAGATAGGATTAGTGTTTTTGTTCATTAGACTCCTCTTATTACCCTCTATATTTGAAGTCTTACGTTTTGAATTTTTTTCAGTTAATTTTTATCTTGCATTCCATGACAAAAGCTAACATGAATTTGGTGCCCACTGTGGGTACTCCAGGCACTACTTGGTGTTTCTCATGCATCCACCTATCCTTTTTAAAAATTGAGATACAATTGACATATAACATGCGTTCCAGGTGAACAGTATAGTGATTCCATATTTGCATATGTTAAGAACTGATCACCACAGCAAGTCTAGTTAACATCCCACACTGCACAGAGCTACAAATTGCTTTTCTTGTGGTGAGAACTTTTAAAGATCTACTCTCAGCAACTTTTGCTTGTACAGCACAGTGTTATTAACCGTAGTCACCACGCTCTACATTACATCGCCAAGACTTACTTATTTTATAAATGGCGGTTTGTGCCTGTTTACTCCCTTTACCCATTACAGCCACCCCTGCTTCTGGGAACCACCAGTCTGTTCCCTGACAGTAAGTTGCAGACATGATACCCCTAACCCCTAAACATTTCTGTGTTTGTATGCCTTAAAAACACAGACATTTTCTTACATAAACATAGTACAATTATCAAAATCAGGGAATTAATACTGAATAAAATTTCTAGATAATAGTATATCATATTGTCAACTGACCCAAAAATATTAATGTATAATTTATATATTTTTATGATTTTAAATACAGTATTATTTTAGAAATTATTTTGCTAGCTAGGGATTTCAATCTAGGATCATGTGTTGCATTTAACTGCTGGGTCTCTTTGGGTCTCTTTCAGCTCCGTTAGCCTAGAGTGGTTTTTCAGTTTTTATCTTTCATAACCTTGACCTTTTGGAATTGAGACTGTCCCTCAACTTGGGTTTGTTGTATGCACTTTCATGATGAGATTCAGATCCTGTGTTTTGGCAGGTGTACTAAAGAAGTGGTGTGTCCTTAGGGCATCATATCAGGAATCACGTGATGTCACTTGGTCCCATGGTGATGGTTATTATTAACTTTCATTGCTTGGTTTGAGGTGGTGTCTGCCAGCTCTCTCCTCTGTGAAGTTACTGTTTCTCTCTTATAATTAATACATACCTGGTGGGGAGAGGCTATGTAAACATCCTGTTTCTCATCAAAATTTCACCCATTTTAATCCTTGCATGCTTCTTTGCCTGAGTCAATCAGTACATCATAGTTGCCAAATAGTTATTTTCAAATGCATCATTCTTTTTACATTTATAAGTTGGCATTCATAGTTTTCATTCACAGATTTTAAGTTTTTGATTCAAAACTGTTTCTGGTGTCTGATAAAAGTATAATTTTATAAATTTCTTTTCTTGGAAATTTCATCTAAGTGAATAAGCATTTGATACAGTAACTTTCACAAAGTGAAATAAGTTTTTAAAGCTTCAGATCTTATTTTTTCTTTATATTTTGAGAAGTTTCAAACTTACAGTGAAATTTGAAGACAAATATAGGTGAGCCCTGCATACCTTTACTTTAGATTCATTGGTTGGTAACATTTTACCACATTAGCTTTATGTTTTCTTTTCTTTTCTTTTTTTTTTTTTTTTTTTTTTTTTTCCCGGTACGCGGGCCTCTCACTGTTGTGGCCTCTCTGTGCCCCGGACGCGCAGGCTCAGCGGCCATGGCTCACGGGCCCAGCCGCTCCACGGCATGTGGGATCTTCCCGGACCGGGGCACGAACCCGTGTCCCCTGCATCGGCAGGCGGACTCTCAACCACTGCGCCACCAGGGAAGCCCGATGTTTTCTTTTCTTTTTAATTTTGATTTATTTACTTATTTTTAATTAATTAATTTATTTTTGGCTGTGTTGGGGCTTCGTTGCTGAGCGTGGACTTTCTCTAGTTGTGGTGAGCCGGGGCTACTCCTGGTTGCTGTGCGCGGGCTTCTCATCGCGGTGGCTTGTTGCAGAGCACGGGCTCTAGGTGCGCGGGCTTCAGTAGTTGTGGCCCACGGGCTCTAGAGCGCAGGCTCAATAGTTGTGGTGCACGGTCTTGGTTGCTCCACAGCATATGGGATCTTCCCGGACCAGGGCTTGAACCCATGTTCCCTGCACTGGCAGGCAGATTCTTAACCACTGCGCCACCAGGGAAGTCCCTTCTTTTTTGTTGAACCATTAGACAGTAAGTTGGCAATGTGATGTTACTTCCCTCCCCCGCAAAATACTTTGCCATGTGCTTCATAAAAATAGGGGCCCTCTCCCACATGACCACATCAGCATGTTCACATTTAAGAAGATTAACAATAATTCTGTAATAATATCCATATCCAGACATCCTCACTTTTCCCCACAGTGACTTTTAGAGATGTTGTCCCTCACCTCTATCCCGGATCACACATTTGTTTGGTTGTTAGGGGGATAGTTGTTTTTTTAAAAAAATTTTTTTATTCATTCATTCATTTTTGGCTGCGTTGGGTCTTGGTTGCTGCGCGCAGGCTTCCTCTAGTTGGGACGAGCGGGGGCTGCTCTTCGTTGTGGTGCGCGGGCTCCTCATTGCAGTGGCTTCTCTTGTTGCCGAGCACGGGCTCTAAGCGTGTGGGCTTCAAGGGTTGTGGCACGCAACCTCAGTAGTTGTGGCTCGTGGCCTCTAGAGTACAGGCTCAGTAGTTGTGGCGCACGGGCTTAGTTGCTCCGTGGCATGTGGGATCTTCCCGGACCAGGGTTTGAACCCGTGTCCCCTGCATTGGCAGGCGGATTCTTAACCACTGCGCCACCAGGGAAGTCCCAGGGGGATAGTTTTTAAGCAGGTTGAAGCCAACCCATTTATCCTAGTAATAAGGAAAAGTTGGTAAAATGATTTAAATTTCAAGCTGCAAGTATATTAGGTGAACTAATAAGGAAAAAAGAGTTCATTGGAATAATACTGGCTCCAGTCCAGGCTGTGCTTAAGGTGTGGACAAGCTACCTCTCTGAGCCTCAGCTTCTTCGTTGGCAAGTTTCTGGCTTATTCCATAGGGTTATGCTGAGATTCATATGAGCTGAGGCATAGGAGGACCTGGCACACACAGATTTCTACACCTGGTAACTATTATCATTAAGTTTTTTTTCTCCTTTTAGGTGTTTTTTTTTTTTTGCGAGACATGTGGGATCTTCTCCTACCAGGGCTCAAACTGTGCCCCCTGCAGTGGAAGCGTGGAGTCTTAACCACTGGACCACTAGGAAGTCCTCATTTTAGATTTTGAATTATGATGATGTTTTAACAGAATCATTTGGAAGAAAGGGATTAAATAGTAAAGATACGTTTGTGAGATTGCTCATTTACTTATTTTGAAGTCAAAAGGCAATAAAATTGTAAAAAGAAAATCAGTCACATGCTTATGTGGATTAAAGTGATTGCTGAGCACAGGTTTTTAATAGCTTTATAGATATAATTCATATTCCATACAATTCACCCACTTAAAGAGTATAATTTTGGTTTTAGTGTATTCAAAGATGGGTACAGCCATCACCACAGTCAATTTTAGAATATTTTCAGTACCTCAGAAAGAACCCATACCCTTTGCTGTTACCACCTCTATTTCCCATCTCCCTCCCCAGCCACGAGCAACCACTAATCTGCTTTCTGTTTCTATAGATACCCTCTTGTGAGTTTTCATAATGAATGGGATCATACAGTATGTGGTCTTCTGTGACTGGCTTTTTTCACTCAGCATCATTTTTTCAAGGCTCATCCATGTTGTAGATCAGTACTTCATTCCTTTTCATAGCTGAGTAATAACATCCCATTTTATGGATACATTGTACTATATCTACGTGTTGATGGATATTTAGGTTGTTTCCACCTTTGGCTTTATGAACAGTGCTACTTTGAACATTGGTGTACTTTTTTGTGTGTGGACACGTTTTCATTTCTCTTGGGTATATACCCAGGAGTGGAGTTGCTGGGTCATATGGTAACTGTGTTTGATCATTTGAGAAACTGCCTGTTTACCAAAGAGGCTGTACCATTTTCTGTTCCTACCAGCAGTATATGAGGGTTCCAGTTTCTCCACATTCTTGTTATCTGACTCCTTGAGTCTAGCCATCTGGTTAGTGTGAAGTAGTATCTCGATGTGGTCTTGATGTGCGTTTCCCTGATGACTAGTGATGTTGAGAGTCTTTTCATTTGCTTATTGGCCATTTATGTATCCTTCTTGGAGACATATATATTCAGATTCTTTGCCCATCTTAAAATTGGGCTGTCTGCTTATTATGGAGTTATAAGAGTTCTTTATATATCCTAAACATAAGTCTCTTATCAGATATATGATCTGCACATATTTTCTCCCATTCTATGGGTCATCTTTACTTTCTTTATGGTGTCCTTTGAAGAACAAAGTTTTTATTTTTTTCCCAAAACTTTTTCAATTTTTCTTTTTGGTTGTGCCACGTGGCTTGAAGGATCTCAGTTCCTCATCCAGGGGTTGAACCCAGGCCATGGCAGTGAAAGAGCCAAGTCCTAACCACTGGACCGCCAGGGAATTCCCTGAAGAACAAAAGCTTTAAATTGATCTATTTTTCTTCTGTTGCTCATGCTTTTGGTGTCATATCTAACAATCCTTTGCTAAATCCAAGGTCAAGATTACACCCCATGTTTTCTTCTGGGAGTTTTGTAATATGTAGCGTAGTTTTATAGTATTTTGGTCTTTGATCCACTTTGCATTAATTTTTACTTGTGACATGAGGTAAGGGTTCAACTTCATTCTTTCTCAGGTGGCTGTCCAGCTGCCCCAGCACCATTTGTTGAAAAGACTGTTCTTTACCCATCAAAGTATCTTGGCACCCTTGTCAAACATCAGTTGACCATGGATATATATTTAGGTTTATTTCTAGACCCTGAATTCTGTTTCACTGATCTATATGTCTGTCCTTGTGTGAGTACTACCACTGTTTTGATTAATGATGCTTGGTAGTGAGTGTTGAAATTTAGGAGTGTGGGTCCTCTGTTCTTTTTCAGGATTGGTTTGGCTACACCAGGTCCCTTTAGAATTGGTTTGCCGATTTCTGCGAAGATAGCAGCTGGGCTTCTGATGTGGATTGGGTTGAACCTGTTGATCAGTGTAGGGGGTATGGCCATTTTAACAGTAAGTCTTCTCATCCATGCACATGGGGTGTTTCCCCATTCTTAACTTATTTGAACAACGTTTTATAATTTTCTGAGTAAGTTTTTGTGCTTCTTTTATTAAATATAAAATATATTAAATATATTAAATATATTTAATATTAAATATATTAAATATATTCTGAAATATTTTATTAAATATATTATTATATTTTTATTAAATATATTCTGAAATATTAATTTTATTAAATATTTTATTAAATATATATATTTTTTATTAAATATATTCTGAAATATTTTCTTTTTGATGCTATTTGTGAGTGGAATTGTTTTCATTTTCAGATTGTTCATTAACATTGTTTTAAAACCAATTTTATTAATTGTAATTTAAATACAATAAAGTTGCACCATTTTAAAATGTGTAGTTTGAGTTTTGACCAATGCCTGCACCCTTGTAACAACCACTACTCCAATCAAGATATAGAACATTTTGGTGGGGGGGCTCCCCTGGTGGCGCAGTGGTTAAGAATTCGCCTGCCAATGCAGGGGACATGGTTTCGAGCCCTGGTCCGGGAAGATCCCACATGCCGCAGAGCAACTAAGCCAGTACGTCACAACTACTGAGCCTACGCTCTAGAGCCCTCAAGCCACAGCTACTGAAGCCTGTGTGACACAGGTACTGTAGCCCACGCACCTAGAGCCCATGCTCTGCAGCAAGAGAAGTCACTGCAATGAGAAGCCCGTGCACCACAACAAAGAGTAGCCCCAGCTCGCAGCAACTAGAGAAAGCCCGCGCACAACAATGAAGACCCAACACAGCCAAAAATAAATAAATCTATTTAAAAAAAAACATTTTGGGGGAGTTCCCTGGTGGTCCAGTGGTTAGGACTCTGTGCTTTTACTGCCGAGGGCGTGCATTGGGTTCCATCCCTGGTCAGGGAATAAGATCCCACAAGCTGTGCGGCGCAGCGAAGAAAAAAAAAAAAAAAAAAAAAGGTATCGAACTTTTCTGTCCTTGCCAAATTTTCTTTGTGTCCCTTGGCAGTTGACTCCCGCTTTGGTCTCAGACAATCACTGATCTGCTTTCTGTGACTATAGATGAGTTGGCCATTTCTAGAATTTGACATAAATATTCTTACAGTCTGTGTTCCTTTGTGTCTGGCTTCTTTCCGTCAGCGTGATTTTCAGGTGCATCCCTAGAGTTGTGTGTCTCAGTGGTTAATTTTTTAACTGCTAACTAGTATTCCATTGTATGGCTGCACTGCAGTTTATCCAGTTTCCTGTTGTTCTATCGATGGACATTCGGGTTGTTGGCAGGTTTGGCAACTGTGAACATAAGTGCTGAATATATTCACATATACATATATCATAAGTCTTTGTGTGGATATTTGTTTTCAATTCTCTTGAGTAAATACCTAGCTGTGAATTGCTGGGTTGTATGTAAGTGTATATTTAACTTTATAAGAACCTGCCAAATTGTTGTCCAGACAAATTTCCTTTTAAATTATCTTAACTGATGTATAATTTATATATATGAACACCCCCATGTTTGGTGTACGTTTCTGTGTCTTTTTACAGTTGTATAACCGCTATCCCAGTTAAGGTATAGAACAGCTTCATCCCGCAAGAAATTTTCCTTATGCCGCTCGGTAATTGACCATTTCCTCTAGCCCTAGGCAGTCATTTACGCTGTAGTGTAAGTGGACTCGTGCAGTATGTAGCCCTTTGAGTTTGGTGTCTTTTACTTGGCAGAGTGCATTTTAGGCTAGTCCCTGTCGTGGCATGTGTCAGCGCTTCGTTCCTTTTATTGCCAAATAATATTCCAGTGTTGGGGCAAACCAGTTTGTTTATCCATTCACCAGTAGAAGAACGTTTGAGCTGTTTCTAGTTCAGATGATCACACGTAAAGTTGCCTAAGCATTCCCACACGGCTGTTAGCCTGAATACCTAGGAGTAGGATTGTTGAGTCCTGGTAAATGTGCGGTGCGGTTTGGCAGTTTCTGGTGTTTCCCCCGGCAGTGTGTGAGCCTCTGAGTTCCTCTGCATCCAGTGTTTGTTACCGTCAGTGTTGCTGTTTTGAAAGCTGTTCTAATAGGTGTGTACTGCTATCTCATTGTGTTTTCAATTTACATTTATCTCATGACTGATTGTGCTGAGTGTTTTTCCATGTGCTTATTTGCCATCCATAAAACTTTGGAGAAGTATCTTTTAAAATCTTTAGCCCATTTGAAAAATTGGGTTGTTTTCATTGAGTTTTGAGAGTTCTTCATTTATTTGCAATAGAAGTTCTTTATAAGATACACACTGGGAAAATATTTTCTCCTATTCTAGGACTTGTCCTTTTTAACAGTGTGTCTTGCTCTCTCTTTTTTTTTTTTGGCTGCACCTTGTGGCTTTCGGGATTTCAGTTCCCTGACCAGGGATTAAACCTGGGCCACAGCTGTGAAAGCCCCGAATCCTAACCACTAGGCCACCAGGGAATCCCCCAAAAGTGTCTCTTGAATGGCAGAACATTTTAAATTTGAGAAGTCCAACTTATCCAGTTTTTCTTTTTTGGATCATGCTTTTGGCAACATATTTAAGAAATTGTAGCCTAACCTAAGATCACCAAGAATTTCTTCTGTGTTTTCTTCTAGAGGTTTTATAGTTGCTTTTTACGTGTTTTGTTGATAGTGATGAGAAGTATTTTTATTGCTCTTCATTTAATTTCTAAGAAGTAAGTGGTATTTCTCTGTTTTTATGGAACTGTTTTGTCTGGGACAGTCTAGAGGACTAATCCTTATAAATAAAGTTCTGATTTCTTTTTCCAGCTTAATTCTGGAGCATAGAGAATCATTTTGTGTTGGAAAAGACAAATCTTCCTTCTAGGTTGTTGAAAGGGGATTTTCCTCAAAAGTTGGCTGCAGTGGTGCTGCAGAAGCATTGGCATTGTGTGTGTTAGCTTTTCCTCTGAAGGAAGGAATTTGATGATGCAAATAAAGAGTAGATTATTGAAACAGTTGGTATATAATAATTTACAAAGCAGAAACAATTAGTTTGCTTATTTTACAGTCGATTCCTCAAGTGCTTAATGATTAATGGGATAAAAAGTTGTGAATGCACACTCCTATGCAGATTAGTACAAGTAAAACTGGAGAAATTGGAAAAAGATCAGTGGATGGTATTGATGTCACTATCATATACCCTGGTGGTAATGCTATAGTTGTGGGGAACGTTAGCGCTGGAGGAAAGTGAGCAAAGTGCACAAGTTTCTCTGTATTATTTCTTAGAACTGCATATGAATCTGTTATTATGAAAATGTCAGTTAAGAAAGTAAGACTGGGTTCAGGATCTCAGAGCCAGAAGGTACTTTGATGGTCATCCCTCAAGTGAGTGATGCACACCTGAAAATGTGGACTAAGTAGCTCGCCCAAGGTTACTTGGCTAGTTAATGGCAGCACTGGGTGAGAGGACTAGTTCTTCTGACTGACTGTCCACGTGAGCAAATTACACAGAACCAGGACATGAAGGAGAAGCAGGAACTAGAAGCAGAGGTCTTGCAGCCTCGGAGAGTTCGAGGTTTGGAGCCTGTACTTCATTGTGTGGCTGTGGTGTTTTTTGTTTGTTTGTTTGTTTGAATATTATTTATTTGGCTGTGCTGGGTCTTGGTTGTGGCATGCAGCATCTAGTTCCCCGACCAGGGCTCGAACCCAGGCCCCCTGCACTGGGAGCAAGGAGTCTTAGCCACTGGACCGCCAGGGAAGTCCCTGGCTGTGGTGTTTTCAGTGTTTAGATTAAACACTTCATCCGAAGCTGTTTAGATTAGAATGTTCTTGAATTACATCAAAAAGTCTGTCAGTGGAGAAGAGGAATCAGTAAGTCCATTATTTTGATGTTGCGTAGACAGATCACTTGATTATGTGAATTTATTTTTTAATTTAGTTTTTATTTTGAAAGATTTCAGACCTACAGAAAATTTGAAAGAATGGTACAATTAACACCTGAATAGTGTTCATTTAGATTCAACAGTTATCATTTTCCACATTTGTTTCTCTTTTCTCTTTCCCTCTCTCTCTCTCTCTCTGTATGTGTGTATACACACTATATATAAACACAAATATTCACTTTTTTGTCATGCATACATGATATTTCACTCTTAAATACTTCAGCATACATTGCCTAAGAATAGTATAAAAATAAGAATGTTCTCCCATACAACCACAATACTGTTAATACTTCTAAGGAAAATTAAAAACTGTTTCATAATATTACTTAATAATATTTCATAACATTATCTAATCTAATACTCAGACCCTCACCCTGCCCCCATCACAAAAATATCCTTCATCGTTGGTTTGGTTTTGGTCAAGGTTTCATGCTTTGCACCTGGATATGATTTAATTTCTTTTCATCTAGAGGAGTCCCTTG